>NW_028318362.1:662500-1320000 GCF_062004578.1 Staurois parvus | reverse complement strand
ATCAAAATGTGACACTCAGGGTGTCTCAATCCATCAATAAATAGATAAATGTGCTTTAGCACTTTGGACAGGTTTCCAGTGGTGAAAAATCTTCCAGTCAGTAGCAAACTGATCCGTTATTGCTAGATAAATATTCCAATTTCTCAAGTAGTGTAACTTCTTTAGTTGCATATTAAAATTTAAAATACATACAGAAAATGGTAATTTTTCTTATGATGTGCCATACTTCTCAACCTGTACATAAGGCTCAAACTGGTTTGGTAATCTGCTCCAGCACATTATTCAGATAAAATCTTCCCTTCAAAACAAGGAGCCTCAGGCCTACTGTTGCATTCTCTGTAATGTGTATCAATAATCCAGCAATGAAAATGAGGCCAATTTAACATTGCTGAGGCAGAGGACACCAGAGAATAGATCATTCCACTGGACCAGAGAAGAGATCATACCACTGGACCAGAGAAGAGATCATACCACTGGACCAGAAAAGAGATCATGATTAGAGATGAGCGAAGTATTCAAAAATTCGATTCGACTGATTCGGCGAATTCGTGGAAAAATTTCGATTCGAGTCGAATATATTCGCTGTGAATTTAACTTAAAAAAGGGTGTTTCTAGGCTTCAGAGAGACTTAATATTAGTGCTGAACACTGTACCTTTAATTTAAATGCCCTTGGAGTCTGCTGGGGAAGAGAAATAATACTGTCAGGCAGTATGACATGCAGATGAGTGCCGTCGATCTTAGAATCACCGCACACTTCACTCATTTGGCCAGTCACGGGGCCAAAACCAGAGTGTGGAGCCACAGTGTGGCGGTGGAGGCAGCAGCAATGGGAGGCCATACAGCACCCTATGACAAAAATGGAAACCACCAGCAGTGTGAGGAGACCTGAAAGTGGCACATGGCAGAGTGTGGCGATAGAGACAGCAGCAATGGGAGGCCGTACAGGGACCCATGACACACTCTGGACCTGGCAGCAGCATGAGGAGGCGGTACAGGGGCCCATGGCAGATTACGGGCCTGGCAGCAGCATGAGGAGTCGGTACGGGGGCCCATGGCAGATTACAGGCCTGGCAGCAGCAATGGGAGGCCGTACAGGGACCCATGACACAATCTGGACCTGGCAGCAGCATGGGGAGGCGGTACAGGGGCCCATGACAGATTACGGGCCTGGCAGCAGCATTTGGAGTCGGTACGGGGGCCCATGACACACTCTGGACCTGGCAGCAGCATGAGGAGGCGGTACAGGGGCGCATGACAGATTACGAGCCTGGCAGCAGCAACTTGGACAGGAGGACGTTCAGTTTCTGCACCGTCTGGTGCGTGCTCGCAAACTGTTGTCTCTTGGAAACGGATTCCAAGAAAGACTGCTGACGGAATCCGTGAAGAGGAGTAGCAGGAGAAGGAGCATCTGAACGAGCGGAATATGCCAACAAGCGACAACAGGGGCCCATGACAGATTACGGGCCTGGCAGCAGCATGAGGAGTCGGTACGGGGGCCCATGGCAGATTAGGGGCCTGGCAGCAGCTATGGGAGGCCCGTAATCTGCCAGCACCCTATGACAAAAAATGGAACCCACCAGCAGTGTGAGGAGACCTGAAAGTGGCACATGGCAGAGTGTGGCGATGGAGACAGCAGCAATGGGAGGCCGTACAGGGACCCATGACAGACTCTGGACCTGGCAGCAGCATGAGGAGGCGGTATAGGGGCCCATGGCAGATTAGGGGCCTGGCAGCAGCTATGGGAGGCCCGTAATCTGCCAGCACCCTATGACAAAAAATGGAATACACCAGCAGTGTGAGGAGACCTGAAAGTGGCACATGGCAGAGTGTGGCGATGGAGACAGCAGCAATGGGAGGCCGTACAGGGACCCATGAGAGACTCTGGACTTGGCAGCAGCATGAGGAGGCGGTATAGGGGCCCATGGCAGATTAGGGGCCTGGCAGCAGCTATGGGAGGCCCGTAATCTGCCAGCACCCTATGTCAAAAAATTCTACACACCAGCAGTGTGTGAGGAGACCTCAAAGTGGCACATGTTTGAGGCATGATTCATGGCGGATTTAGTCAGTTGTGTCAGGAACTGGTGGTTTGAAATCCAGACTAATCCACGCCTGATTCATTTTCACAAACGTGAGTCTCTCCACACTTTGGGTGGACAGTCGTGTCCTCCGCGGAGTTACAATACCTCCTGCCGCACTAAACACGCGCTCCGATGCCACGCTACTGGCTGGGCATGACAGCCTTTCAAGGGCAAATTCAGCTAGTTGGGGCCAAAGGTCAAGTTTCGTTGCCCAGTAGTCAAGGGGATTGTCTACCTCGGTTGGCAGGGTGCTGTCCAAGTAGGCCTAAGCCTGTTGTTTGAGGTCCTGCTCCAGGTCCACCTGATGCTGCTGCTGCTGCTGCTGCTGCGGCTGGTTAGTAGTTTCCTCACTGCGCTGGTGAAGAAAGCTACTCATCATCGACTGCAGACTGAGGCAGCCGCTGCTGGTGGAGCTGCCACTGCTCCTACCACCCCACCCCTCCCCTGCTGCCATGGCAGCGGAACGCGAGCGCACAGGGCCCACAGTGTCTGAGGATGGACGTTGGCGCAGACAGGCAGAGACCAGCTGACTACATAGGTGGTTTTTATAGTACGTTATTTTGGCCTCCCTCTCAGCAGGTGTGAAAAAGGCCACCATTTTTGAACGGTAGCGAGGGTCCAACAAGGTGGACAGCCAAAAGTCATCCCTCTGTCTGATGGTTATTATTCGACTGTCGCTACGCAAGCAACCGAGCATGCTATGGGCCATTTGTGCCAAGGAATGCGAGGGACTCCCTGCCTCCATCTCCACAGCATACTGCCACGGTGCGTCTGGGTCCTCTGTCTCCTCCTCCTCCTCCTCTACCAGATGCTCCTGCTCCTCCACTCCTGTCCGCTGAGTGGAAAAACCACCCATTTCACTCAATAATTCCTGAGCACCAATGTCCTCCTCTACCTCCTCCTCTTCTTCCTGTCCTGCCCCCACAGGGGTCATGTGGCGTTGAGATCTGTGCGCCACGTCTACCGCACCCTGACCAGCCATTGTTAACAGCATTTGTTCCAGGACGTGCAACAGAGGAATGACGTCGTTCATCCCATAGTCCTGGCGACTCACGAATAGCGTGGCCTCCTCAAAGGGCCTGAGCAAGCGCAGGTGTCACGCATGAGCTGCCAATGGCTGACATCTAAGTTACACAGGGAGTACCTTTATCCGCTTTTAACATCAGGAAATCGGTGATGGCCTTTCGCTGTTCGTAAAGGCGGTCTAACATATGTAGGGTTGAATTCCACCTTGTTGCAACGTCACAGCATGAGGAGTCGGTACGGGGGCCCATGGCAGATTACGTGCCTGGCAGCAGCAATGGGAGGCCCGTAATCTGCCAGCACCCTATGTCAAAAAATTCAACACACCAGCAGTGTGAGGAGACCTGAAAGTGGCACATGGCAGAGTGTGGCTATGGAGACAGCAGCAATGGGAGGCCGTACAGGGACCCATGACACACTCTGGACTTGGCAGCAGCATGAGGAGGCGGTATAGGGGCCCATGGCAGATTAGGGGCCTGGCAGCAGCAATGGGAGGCCCGTAATCTGCCAGCACCCTATGTCAAAAAATTCTACACACCAGCAGTGTGAGGAGACCTGAAAGTGGCACATGGCAGAGTGTGGCGATGGAGACAGCAGCAATGGGAGGCCGTACAGGGACCCATGAGAGACTCTGGACCTGGCAGCAGCATGAGGAGGCGGTATATAGGGGCCTATGGCAGATTAGGGGCCTGGCAGCAGCTATAGGAGGCCCGTAATCTGCCAGCACCCTATGTCAAAAAATTCTACACACCAGCAGTGTGAGGAGACCTGAAAGTGGCACATGGCAGAGTGTGGCGATGGAGACAGCAGCAATGGGAGGCCGTACAGGGACCCATGAGAGACTCTGGACCTGGCAGCAGCATGAGGAGGCGGTATATAGGGGCCTATGGCAGATTAGGGGCCTGGCAGCAGCTATAGGAGGCCCGTAATCTGCCAGCACCCTATGTCAAAAAATTCTACACACCAGCAGTGTGAGGAGACCTGAAAGTGGCACATGGCAGAGTGTGGCGATGGAGACAGCAGCAATGGGAGGCCGTACAGGGACCCATGAGAGACTCTGGACCTGGCAGCAGCATGAGGAGGCGGTATATAGGGGCCTATGGCAGATTAGGGGCCTGGCAGCAGCTATGGGAGGCCCGTAATCTGCCAGCACCCTATGTCAAAAAATTCTACACACCAGCAGTGTGAGGAGACCTGAAAGTGGCACATGGCAGAGTGTGGCGATGGAGACAGCAGCAATGGGAGGCCGTACAGGGACCCATGAGAGACTCTGGACCTGGCAGCAGCATGAGGAGGCGGTATATAGGGGCCTATGGCAGATTAGGGGCCTGGCAGCAGCTATGGGAGGCCCGTAATCTGCCAGCACCCTATGTCAAAAAATTCTACACACCAGCAGTGTGAGGAGACCTGAAAGTGGCACATGGCAGAGTGTGGCGATGGAGACAGCAGCAATGGGAGGCCGTACAGGGACCCATGACAGACTCTGGACCTGGCAGCAGCATGAGGAGGCGGTATATAGGGGCCTATGGCAGATTAGGGGCCTGGCAGCAGCTATAGGAGGCCCGTAATCTGCCAGCACCCTATGTCAAAAAATTCTACACACCAGCAGTGTGAGGAGACCTGAAAGTGGCACATGGCAGAGTGTGGCGATGGAGACAGCAGCAATGGGAGGCCGTACAGGGACCCATGAGAGACTCTGGACCTGGCAGCAGCATGAGGAGGCGGTATATAGGGGCCTATGGCAGATTAGGGGCCTGGCAGCAGCTATAGGAGGCCCATAATCTGCCAGCACCCTATGTCAAAAAATTCAACACACCAGCAGTGTGAGGAGACCTGAAAGTGGCACATGGCATGAGACACTGTGGACCTGGCAGCAGCATGAGGAGGCGGTATATAGGGGCCCATGGCAGATTAGGGGCCTGGCAGCAGCTATGGGAGGCCCGTAATCTGCCAGCACCCTATGTCAAAAAATTCAACACACCAGCAGTGTGTGAGGAGACCTGAAAGTGGCACATGGCAGAGTGTGGCGATGGAGACAGCAGCAATGGGAGGCCATACAGGGACCCATGACAGACTCTGGACTTGGCAGCAGCATGAGGAGGCGGTATATAGGGGCCTATGGCAGATTAGGGGCCTGGCAGCAGCTATAGGAGGCCCGTAATCTGCCAGCACCCTATGTCAAAAAATTCAACACACCAGCAGTGTGAGGAGACCTGAAAGTGGCACATGGCAGAGTGTGGCGATGGAGACAGCAGCAATGGGAGGCCGTACAGGGACCCATGACAGACTCTGGACCTGGCAGCAGCATGAGGAGGCGGTATATAGGGGCCTATGGCAGATTAGGGGCCTGGCAGCAGCTATAGGAGGCCCGTAATCTGCCAGCACCCTATGTCAAAAAATTCTACACACCAGCAGTGTGTGAGGAGACCTGAAAGTGGCACATGGCAGAGTGTGGCGATGGAGACAGCAGCAATGGGAGGCCGTACAGGGACCCATGAGAGACTCTGGACCTGGCAGCAGCATGAGGAGGCGGTATATAGGGGCCTATGGCAGATTAGGGGCCTGGCAGCAGCTATGGGAGGCCCGTAATCTGCCAGCACCCTATGTCAAAAAATTCTACACACCAGCAGTGTGTGAGGAGACCTGAAAGTGGCACATGGCAGAGTGTGGCGATGGAGACAGCAGCAATGGGAGGCCGTACAGGGACCCATGAGAGACTCTGGACCTGGCAGCAGCATGAGGAGGCGGTATATAGGGGCCTATGGCAGATGAGGGGCCTGGCAGCAGCTATAGGAGGCCCATAATCTGCCAGCACCCTATGTCAAAAAATTCAACACACCAGCAGTGTGAGGAGACCTGAAAGTGGCACATGGCATGAGACACTGTGGACCTGGCAGCAGCATGAGGAGGCGGTATATAGGGGCCCATGGCAGATTAGGGGCCTGGCAGCAGCTATGGGAGGCCCGTAATCTGCCAGCACCCTATGTCAAAAAATTCAACACACCAGCAGTGTGTGAGGAGACCTGAAAGTGGCACATGGCAGAGTGTGGCGATGGAGACAGCAGCAATGGGAGGCCGTACAGGGACCCATGACAGACTCTGGACTTGGCAGCAGCATGAGGAGGCGGTATATAGGGGCCTATGGCAGATTAGGGGCCTGGCAGCAGCTATAGGAGGCCCGTAATCTGCCAGCACCCTATGTCAAAAAATTCAACACACCAGCAGTGTGAGGAGACCTGAAAGTGGCACATGGCAGAGTGTGGCGATAGAGACAGCAGCAATGGGAGGCCGTACAGGGACCCATGACAGACTCTGGACCTGGCAGCAGCATGAGGAGGCGGTATATAGGGGCCTATGGCAGATTAGGGGCCTGGCAGCAGCTATAGGAGGCCCGTAATCTGCCAGCACCCTATGTCAAAAAATTCTACACACCAGCAGTGTGTGAGGAGACCTGAAAGTGGCACATGGCAGAGTGTGGCGATGGAGACAGCAGCAATGGGAGGCCGTACAGGGACCCATGAGAGACTCTGGACCTGGCAGCAGCATGAGGAGGCGGTATATAGGGGCCTATGGCAGATTAGGGGCCTGGCAGCAGCTATGGGAGGCCCGTAATCTGCCAGCACCCTATGTCAAAAAATTCTACACACCAGCAGTGTGTGAGGAGACCTGAAAGTGGCACATGGCAGAGTGTGGCGATGGAGACAGCAGCAATGGGAGGCCGTACAGGGACCCATGAGAGACTCTGGACCTGGCAGCAGCATGAGGAGGCGGTATATAGGGGCCTATGGCAGATTAGGGGCCTGGCAGCAGCTATAGGAGGCCCATAATCTGCCAGCACCCTATGTCAAAAAATTCAACACACCAGCAGTGTGAGGAGACCTGAAAGTGGCACATGGCATGAGACACTGTGGACCTGGCAGCAGCATGAGGAGGCGGTATATAGGGGCCCATGGCAGATTAGGGGCCTGGCAGCAGCTATGGGAGGCCCGTAATCTGCCAGCACCCTATGTCAAAAAATTCAACACACCAGCAGTGTGTGAGGAGACCTGAAAGTGGCACATGGCAGAGTGTGGCGATGGAGACAGCAGCAATGGGAGGCCGTACAGGGACCCATGACAGACTCTGGACTTGGCAGCAGCATGAGGAGGCGGTATATAAAGGCCTATGGCAGATTAGAGGCCTGGCAGCAGCTATAGGAGGCCCGTAATCTGCCAGCACCCTATGTCAAAAAATTCAACACACCAGCAGTGTGAGGAGACCTGAAAGTGGCACATGGCAGAGTGTGGCGATGGAGACAGCAGCAATGGGAGGCCGTACAGGGACCCATGACAGACTCTGGACCTGGCAGCAGCATGAGGAGGCGGTATATAGGGGCCTATGGCAGATTAGGGGCCTGGCAGCAGCTATAGGAGGCCCGTAATCTGCCAGCACCCTATGTCAAAAAATTCTACACACCAGCAGTGTGTGAGGAGACCTGAAAGTGGCACATGGCAGAGTGTGGCGATGGAGACAGCAGCAATGGGAGGCCGTACAGGGACCCATGAGAGACTCTGGACCTGGCAGCAGCATGAGGAGGCGGTATATAGGGGCCTATGGCAGATTAGGGGCCTGGCAGCAGCTATGGGAGGCCCGTAATCTGCCAGCACCCTATGTCAAAAAATTCTACACACCAGCAGTGTGTGAGGAGACCTGAAAGTGGCACATGGCAGAGTGTGGCGATGGAGACAGCAGCAATGGGAGGCCGTACAGGGACCCATGAGAGACTCTGGACCTGGCAGCAGCATGAGGAGGCGGTATATAGGGGCCTATGGCAGATGAGGGGCCTGGCAGCAGCTATAGGAGGCCCATAATCTGCCAGCACCCTATGTCAAAAAATTCAACACACCAGCAGTGTGAGGAGACCTGAAAGTGGCACATGGCATGAGACACTGTGGACCTGGCAGCAGCATGAGGAGGCGGTATATAGGGGCCCATGGCAGATTAGGGGCCTGGCAGCAGCTATGGGAGGCCCGTAATCTGCCAGCACCCTATGTCAAAAAATTCAACACACCAGCAGTGTGTGAGGAGACCTGAAAGTGGCACATGGCAGAGTGTGGCGATGGAGACAGCAGCAATGGGAGGCCGTACAGGGACCCATGACAGACTCTGGACTTGGCAGCAGCATGAGGAGGCGGTATATAGGGGCCTATGGCAGATTAGGGGCCTGGCAGCAGCTATAGGAGGCCCGTAATCTGCCAGCACCCTATGTCAAAAAATTCAACACACCAGCAGTGTGAGGAGACCTGAAAGTGGCACATGGCAGAGTGTGGCGATGGAGACAGCAGCAATGGGAGGCCGTACAGGGACCCATGACAGACTCTGGACCTGGCAGCAGCATGAGGAGGCGGTATATAGGGGCCTATGGCAGATTAGGGGCCTGGCAGCAGCTATAGGAGGCCCGTAATCTGCCAGCACCCTATGTCAAAAAATTCTACACACCAGCAGTGTGTGAGGAGACCTGAAAGTGGCACATGGCAGAGTGTGGCGATGGAGACAGCAGCAATGGGAGGCCGTACAGGGACCCATGACAGACTCTGGACCTGGCAGCAGCATGAGGAGGCGGTATATAGGGGCCCATGGCAGATTAGGGGCCTGGCAGCAGCTATGGGAGGCCCGTAATCTGCCAGCACCCTATGTCAAAAAATTCTACACACCAGCAGTGTGTGAGGAGACCTGAAAGTGGCACATGGCAGAGTGTGGCGATGGAGACAGCAGCAATGGGAGGCCGTACAGGGACCCATGAGAGACTCTGGACCTGGCAGCAGCATGAGGAGGCGGTATATAGGGGCCTATGGCAGATTAGGGGCCTGGCAGCAGCTATGGGAGGCCCGTAATCTGCCAGCACCCTATGTCAAAAAATTCTACACACCAGCAGTGTGTGAGGAGACCTGAAAGTGGCACATGGCAGAGTGTGGCGATGGAGACAGCAGCAATGGGAGGCCGTACAGGGACCCATGAGAGACTCTGGACCTGGCAGCAGCATGAGGAGGCGGTATATAGGGGCCTATGGCAGATTAGGGGCCTGGCAGCAGCTATGGGAGGCCCGTAATCTGCCAGCACCCTATGTCAAAAAATTCTACACACCAGCAGTGTGTGAGGAGACCTGAAAGTGGCACATGGCAGAGTGTGGCGATGGAGACAGCAGCAATGGGAGGCCGTACAGGGACCCATGAGAGACTCTGGACCTGGCAGCAGCATGAGGAGGCGGTATATAGGGGCCCATGGCAGATTAGGGGCCTGGCAGCAGCAATGGGAGGCCCGTAATCTGCCAACACCCTATGTCAAAAAATTCTACACACCAGCAGTGTGTGAGGAGACCTGAAAGTGGCACATGGCAGAGTGTGGCGATGGAGACAGCAGCAATGGGAGGCCGTACAGGGAACCATGAGAGACTCTGGACCTGGCAGCAGCATGAGGAGGCGGTATATAGGGGCCTATGGCAGATTAGGGGCCTGGCAGCAGCTATGGGAGGCCCGTAATCTGCCAGCACCCTATGTCAAAAAATTCTACACACCAGCAGTGTGTGAGGAGACCTGAAAGTGGCACATGGCAGAGTGTGGCGATGGAGACAGCAGCAATGGGAGGCCGTACAGGGACCCATGAGAGACTCTGGACCTGGCAGCAGCATGAGGAGGCGGTATATAGGGGCCTATGGCAGATTAGGGGCCTGGCAGCAGCTATGGGAGGCCCGTAATCTGCCAGCACCCTATGTCAAAAAATTCTACACACCAGCAGTGTGTGAGGAGACCTGAAAGTGGCACATGGCAGAGTGTGGCGATGGAGACAGCAGCAATGGGAGGCCGTACAGGGACCCATGAGAGACTCTGGACCTGGCAGCAGCATGAGGAGGCGGTATATAGGGGCCTATGGCAGATTAGGGGCCTGGCAGCAGCTATGGGAGGCCCGTAATCTGCCAGCACCCTATGTCAAAAAATTCTACACACCAGCAGTGTGTGAGGAGACCTGAAAGTGGCACATGGCAGAGTGTGGCGATGGAGACAGCAGCAATGGGAGGCCGTACAGGGACCCATGAGAGACTCTGGACCTGGCAGCAGCATGAGGAGGCGGTATATAGGGGCCTATGGCAGATTAGGGGCCTGGCAGCAGCTATGGGAGGCCCGTAATCTGCCAGCACCCTATGTCAAAAAATTCTACACACCAGCAGTGTGAGGAGACCTGAAAGTGGCACATGGCAGAGTGTGGCGATGGAGACAGCAGCAATGGGAGGCCGTACAGGGACCCATGAGAGACTCTGGACCTGGCAGCAGCATGAGGAGGCGGTATATAGGGGCCTATGGCAGATTAGGGGCCTGGCAGCAGCTATGGGAGGCCCGTAATCTGCCAGCACCCTATGTCAAAAAATTCTACACACCAGCAGTGTGTGAGGAGACCTGAAAGTGGCACATGGCAGAGTGTGGCGATGGAGACAGCAGCAATGGGAGGCCGTACAGGGACCCATGACAGACTCTGGACCTGGCAGCAGCATGAGGAGGCGGTATATAGGGGCCTATGGCAGATTAGGGGCCTGGCAGCAGCTTTGGGAGGCCCGTAATCTGCCAGCACCCTATGTCAAAAAATTCTACACACCAGCAGTGTGTGAGGAGACCTGAAAGTGGCACATGGCAGAGTGTGGCGATGGAGACAGCAGCAATGGGAGGCCGTACAGGGACCCATGAGAGACTCTGGACCTGGCAGCAGCATGAGGAGGCGGTATATAGGGGCCTATGGCAGATTAGGGGCCTGGCAGCAGCTATGGGAGGCCCGTAATCTGCCAGCACCCTATGTCAAAAAATTCTACACACCAGCAGTGTGAGGAGACCTGAAAGTGGCACATGGCAGAGTGTGGCGATGGAGACAGCAGCAATGGGAGGCCGTACAGGGACCCATGAGAGACTCTGGACCTGGCAGCAGCATGAGGAGGCGGTATATAGGGGCCTATGGCAGATTAGGGGCCTGGCAGCAGCTATGGGAGGCCCGTAATCTGCCAGCACCCTATGTCAAAAAATTCTACACACCAGCAGTGTGTGAGGAGACCTGAAAGTGGCACATGGCAGAGTGTGGCTATGGAGACAGCAGCAATGGGAGGCCGTACAGGGACCCATGACACACTCTGGACTTGGCAGCAGCATGAGGAGGCGGTATAGGGGCCCATGGCAGATTAGGGGCCTGGCAGCAGCAATGGGAGGCCCGTAATCTGCCAGCACCCTATGTCAAAAAATTCTACACACCAGCAGTGTGTGAGGAGACCTGAAAGTGGCACATGGCAGAGTGTGGCTATGGAGACAGCAGCAATGGGAGGCCGTACAGGGACCCATGACACACTCTGGACTTGGCAGCAGCATGAGGAGGCGGTATATAGGGGCCTATGGCAGATTAGGGGCCTGGCAGCAGCTATGGGAGGCCCGTAATCTGCCAGCACCCTATGTCAAAAAATTCTACACACCAGCAGTGTGAGGAGACCTGAAAGTGGCACATGGCAGAGTGTGGCGATGGAGACAGCAGCAATGGGAGGCCGTACAGGGACCCATGACAGACTCTGGACCTGGCAGCAGCATGAGGAGGCGGTATATAGGGGCCTATGGCAGATTAGGGGCCTGGCAGCAGCTATAGGAGGCCCGTAATCTGCCAGCACCCTATGTCAAAAAATTCTACACACCAGCAGTGTGAGGAGACCTGAAAGTGGCACATGGCAGAGTGTGGCGATGGAGACAGCAGCAATGGGAGGCCGTACAGGGACCCATGACAGACTCTGGACCTGGCAGCAGCATGAGGAGGCGGTATATAGGGGCCTATGGCAGATTAGGGGCCTGGCAGCAGCTATAGGAGGCCCGTAATCTGCCAGCACCCTATGTCAAAAAATTCTACACACCAGCAGTGTGAGGAGACCTGAAAGTGGCACATGGCAGAGTGTGGCGATGGAGACAGCAGCAATGGGAGGCCGTACAGGGACCCATGAGAGACTCTGGACCTGGCAGCAGCATGAGGAGGCGGTATATAGGGGCCTATGGCAGATTAGGGGCCTGGCAGCAGCTATGGGAGGCCCGTAATCTGCCAGCACCCTATGTCAAAAAATTCTACACACCAGCAGTGTGTGAGGAGACCTGAAAGTGGCACATGGCAGAGTGTGGCGATGGAGACAGCAGCAATGGGAGGCCGTACAGGGACCCATGAGAGACTCTGGACCTGGCAGCAGCATGAGGAGGCGGTATATAGGGGCCTATGGCAGATTAGGGGCCTGGCAGCAGCTATGGGAGGCCCGTAATCTGCCAGCACCCTATGTCAAAAAATTCAACACACCAGCAGTGTGTGAGGAGACCTGAAAGTGGCACATGGCAGAGTGTGGCGATGGAGACAGCAGCAATGGGAGGTCTCCCATTGTCCCAACATGGCCCAAATAGTCCCAACATGGGCCCCCTGGCCACGCTTGACTTTCTGGCCACATAGTCGACATACGGCTACGTTTACTTCCTCTGGCGGCTTGACGAAAAATTGCCACACCGCCGAGTAGGAAACTTTGCCCCCGATACTCCTCACTGGCTGACTGCTGCTTCCTCCGTGCACACCGGCACCACTACTGGCCGTGGTGGTAGGCTGCAGTGGAGCTGGTGCTCTACTCCGTGGCCGTTTGGCTCCACTGACACTGCTTCCACTGACACTGCTGCGACCCTGCTGCTGTCTCCTGGGCAACCCACCGACTGTTTCGCTCACTGCCAAGCTGCCACCCTCTTCTCCTGATGATGCGGAAGAAATTGCCTGATGACGACGAGGCTGCCAAATGCGATCAACCTCCTCATCATCAAGTAGGGTCTCCGCCTCACTACTAGCCCCCTCGGCTGCGTCTGGGTCAGGAGACAGACCTGTCTCTAGACCGGCTACCGGGCCACTCTCCTCGCCACTACTTCTTCGCCTAGCTGCTGAAAAGGCGGATGTCTCCCCCCGTTCCTGACCGCCCTCTGTTAGCTCTTCCTCACTGTACAGTGGGGCTGAGCCCACAGCATGCGATACTTCGCTTGGTGAGGGAACACCAAAGGACAGGGGCAGGTAGAGGACACGTGATTTCAGTGGGCTTGCTCCCGGGCCATGCCAACTAACGGTTGTGTCTGACGTACCCACCGACCGTTTGCTGTAGGTGTCAGAGGTGACCTGGGAAGAGGAAGACGACCGAGCCAACCAATCGATGACGGCAGGGTTGTCGGTGGAGACACGACCGCTGGATGACACCGGGAGCACTGGCCTCTGGCTGCGAATAGTGCTGCCTCGACCCCTTCCTCTGCTGCCACGTCTGCTCGCTCCTAAAACATTGCCTCCTCTGCCACTCCTCTGCATGTTGTCTGACATACTCTTTAATTAAACGATTATGTGTCCCTAAGTAACAATTCTGTGTCCCTGAGTAACAATTCTGTGTCTGTGCGAGTAACAATTCTGTGGCCCTAAGTAACAGTTCTGTGGCCCTCAGTAACAATTCTGTGTCCCTGATTAACGTTTCTGTGGCCCCAAGTAACAGTTCTGTGGCCCTCAGTAACAATTCTGTGTCTGTGCGAGTAACAATTCTGTGTCTGTGCGAGAAACAATTCTGTGGCCCTAAGTAACAGTTCTGTGGCCCTCAGTAACAGTTCTGTTTCCCTGAGTAACAATTCTGTGTCTGTGCGAGTAAGAATTCTGTGTCTGTGCGAGTAACAATTCTGTGGCCCTAAGTAACAGTTCTGTGGCCCTCAGTAACAGTTCTGTGTCCCTGAGTAACAATTCTGTGTCTGTGCGAGTAACAATTCTGTGTCTGTGCGAGTAACAATTCTGTCTGTGTGAGTAACAATTCTGTGGCCCTAAGTAACGGTTCTGTGGCCCTCAGTAACAGTTCTGTGTCCCTGTGTAACAATTCTGTGTCTGTGCGAGTAACAATTCTGTGGCCCTAAGTAACAGTTCTGTGGCCCTCAGTAACAATTCTGTGTCCCTGATTAACGTTTCTGTGGCCCCAAGTAACAGTTCTGTGGCCCTCAGTAACAATTCTGTGTCTGTGCGAGTAACAATTCTGTGTCTGTGCGAGTAACAATTCTGTGTCTGTGCGAGTAACAATTCTGTGGCCCTAAGTAATGGTTCTGTGGCCCTCAGTAACAGTTCTGTGTCCCTGTGTAACAATTCTGTGTCTGTGCGAGTAACAATTCTGTGGCCCTAAGTAACAGTTCTGTGGTCCTCAGTAACAATTCTGTGTCTGTGCGAGTAACAATTCTGTGGCCCTAAGTAACAGTTCTGTTGCCCTCAGTAACAATTCTGTGTCTGTCCCTGAGTAACAATTCTGTGGCCCTAACTAAAGTTTCTGTGGCCCTAAGTAACAATTCTCTGGCACTCAGTAACAATTCTGTCTGTCCCTGAGTAACAATTCTGTGGCCCTAATAACGTTTCTGTGGCCCTAAGTAACAATTATCTGGCACTCAGTAACAATTCTGTCTGTCCCTGAGTAACAATTCTCTGGCACTCAGTAACAATTCTGTCTGTCCCTGAGTAAAAATTCTGTGGCCCTAAGTAAAGTTTCTGTGGCCATGAGTAACAATTCTCTGGCACTCCGTAACAATTCTGTCTGTCCCTGAGTAACAATTCTCTGGCACTCAGTAACAATTCTGTCTGTCCCTGAGTAAAAATTCTGTGGCCCTAAGTAAAGTTTCTGTGACCCTGAGTAACAATTCTCTGGCACTCCGTAACAATTCTGTCTGTCCCTGAGTAACAATTCTCTGGCACTCAGTAACAATTCTGTCTGTCCCTGAGTAAAAATTCTGTGGCCCTAATTAAAGTTTCTGTGGCCCTAAGTAACAATTCTCTGGCACTCAGTAACAATTCTGTCTGTCCCTGAGTAACAATTCTCTGGCACTCCGTAACAATTCTGTCTGTCCCTGAGTAACAATTCTCTGGCACTCAGTAACAATTCTGTCTGTCCCTGAGTAAAAATTCTGTGGCCCTAAGTAAAGTTTCTGTGGCCCTGAGTAACAATTCTCTGGCACTCCGTAACAATTCTGTCTGTCCCTGAGTATGAATTCTGTGGCCCTAACTAGCGTTTCTTTGTCCCTAAGTAACAGTTCTGTGGCCCTGAGTAACAATTCTGTGTCTGTGCGAGTAACAATTCTGTGGCCCTAAGTAACAGTTCTGTGGCCCTCAGTAACAGTTCTGTGTCTGTGCGAGTAACAATTCTGTGTCTGTGCGAGTAACAATTCTGTGGCCCTAAGTAAAGTTTCTGTGGCCCTCAGTAACAGTTCTGTGTCTGTGCGAGTAACAATTCTGTGTCTGTGCGAGTAACAATTCTGTGGCCCTAAGTAAAGTTTCTGTGGCCCTAAGTAACAATTCTCTGGCACTCAGTAACAATTCTGTCTGTCCCTGAGTAACAATTCTCTGGCACTCAGTAACAATTCTGTCTGTCCCTGAGTAAAAATTCTGTGGCCCTAAGTAAAGTTTCTGTGGCCCTGAGTAACAATTCTCTGGCACTCCGTAACAATTCTGTCTGTCCCTGAGTAACAATTCTCTGGCACTCAGTAACAATTCTGTCTGTCCCTGAGTAAAAATTCTGTGGCCCTAAGTAAAGTTTCTGTGGCCCAGAGTAACAATTCTCTGGCACTCCGTAACAATTCTGTCTGTCCCTGAGTATGAATTCTGTGGCCCTAACTAGCGTTTCTTTGTCCCTAAGTAACAGTTCTGTGGCCCTGAGTAACAATTCTGTGTCTGTGCGAGTAACAATTCTGTGGCCCTAAGTAACAGTTCTGTGGCCCTCAGTAACAGTTCTGTGTCTGTGCGAGTAACAATTCTGTGTCTGTGCGAGTAACAATTCTGTGGCCCTAAGTAACAGTTCTGTGGCCTTCAGTAACAATTCTGTGTCTGTGCGAGTAACAATTCTGTGTCTGTGCGAGTAACAATTCTGTGGCCCTAAGTAAAGTTTCTGTGGCCCTAAGTAACAATTCTCTGGCACTCAGTAACAATTCTGTCTGTCCCTGAGTAACAATTCTCTGGCACTCAGTAACAATTCTGTCTGTCCCTGAGTAAAAATTCTGTGGCCCTAAGTAAAGTTTCTGGGGCCCTGAGTAACAATTCTCTGGCACTCAGTAACAATTCTGTCTGTCCCTGAGTAACAATTCTCTGGCACTCAGTAACAATTCTGTCTGTCCCTGAGTAAAAATTCTGTGGCCCTAAGTAAAGTTTCTGTGGCCCTAAGTAACAATTCTCTGGCACTCAGTAACAATTCTGTCTGTCCCTGAGTAACAATTCTCTGGCACTCAGTAACAATTCTGTCTGTCCCTGAGTAAAAATTCTGTGGCCCTAATTAAAGTTTCTGTGGCCCTAAGTAACAATTCTCTGGCACTCAGTAACAATTCTGTCTGTCCCTGAGTAACAATTCTCTGGCACTCAGTAACAATTCTGTCTGTCCCTGAGTAAAAATTCTGTGGCCCTAATAACGTTTCTGTGGCCCTAAGTAACAATTCTCTGGCACTGAGTAACAATTCTGTCTGTCCCTGATTATGAATTCTGTGGCCCTAACTAGCGTTTCTTTGTCCCTAAATAACGATTCTGTGGCCCTCATTAACAAGTCTGTGTCCCTGAGTAATGGTTCTCTGTCCCTAAGTAACTTTTCTCTGTCCCCAATTATCGTTTCTGTGGCCCTAACTCTGTCCCTGTCCCTAGTACAGAGCGGTCTGCCTCTGTTCAATAACTGCAGGCAAATGAAGAATTCCAAAATGGCCGCTATTTATAGCTCGACCATTACACAGTGCTGGCTGGCTGGCTGCTGATTGGCTGATGCGATCACATGTAGTTGAGGAATGCATTATGGGTCAGCGCGCCTTGTCTGCGCGCCTTCCCAGACATCCCCGCTCCGTCGCCGCACATGTCAGCCGCCATTTTCTGAAAAATTTCGATTCGCGCGTCCGAATTAGGCTATTTTTCGGATTCGGCACGAATCGAAATTTTTCCGATATTCGACTCGAATTCCACTTCGGATACTTCGATTCGCTCATCTCTAATCATGATCTCTTCTCTGGTCCAGTGGTATGATCTCTTCTCTGGTCCAGTGGAATGCTCTATTCTCTGGTGTCCTCTGCCTCAGCAATGTTAAATTGGCCTCATTTTCATTGCTGGATTATTGATACACATTACAGAGAATTCAACAGTAGGCCTGAGGCTCCTTGTTTTGAAGGGAAGATTTTATCTGAATAATGTGCTGGAGCAGATTACCAAACCAGTTTGAGCCTGATGTACAGGTTGAGAGGTATGGCACATCATAAGAAAAATTACCATTTTCTGTATATATATATATATATATATATATATATATATATATACTGACCCCCCTCCCCCAGATTTAAAAAAGCAGATAATCTAACCTACTAGAATCTACCCAAAACAGAATATCAGTTGAAATCAGGCAAACCTCATTAGGGTGATATGTCCAATTTAGTAATGTGGTTTTCTTCAATAAAAATAACATTTTATACATGGACTGATAAAAATTACATTAGCCTACAATGGGAGTGGTTCAATTGGTTGTTATCGAGGACAAATGTCCTTAGAAAATACTGTATTGCAATTCTCTTTATGGTCCAGATTGGTACTCTCCCAGAAGCTTTACATGATATTATGCTCCAATCTGATTCATATACTGTATATGATTTTTGACTTTTGACTCATTTAGTGATTTGCATTCTATACCCCCAGCAGAAATATTTTGATATGCATAACAATACTCTCAACATATTTGTTGCAGAGTACTCCATGACCGGGGTGTCATATCCACCATTTATACACTGGTATTGTCTTCCTGCTTTCACTTAGTACTCAAATACACTAGCAACTGGAACAAAACCTAGGGACCCCTATCTCTTGAGGACTGGCAAGATAATTGGTTAAATACTGCAAAAAGTTTGATTTACATCCTAGCCACAGAAACCATATATATATATATTGCTCACGCATTGGTGCATTGTCTCCTCCCAATTCTTACATACAATTCTTGGCTGTACCTCTCAGTGCTTTTGGTGTGGCAGCACCAAGGGTATGTACAGAAATATCTGGTGAGACTGCTTAAAAGCAAGTACTTTCGATCATGTACCTACCAGCTGGTCCATACCCTCTCAATTAGATTTTCCTAGATGAATCCAGAGGAAGATTCCTTGAACAAAAAAATGGCAGACTGTACCAAAATGGAATTTTGTTAACTCACTCATGTCTTACTGTCACAAAGCAGTAAGTCTTGATAAAAGCAAACCAACTCTCTTTCCAGTATTTATTTCCTTACCTTCCTCTATACTTCCCAGTTGCTCACCACATTGCCTACCTGGCTTATAATCTCTGTCTCTCCCCTACCCTTGGAATCTGGGATTGGATGTCTTTAGGATTATTATGCTTAATTGACAACATGGCTCCCAAAACAGGATACTTTCATGTACTGCTATATTGATTGTTGTTTTGATCATTTGCTCCTCACAAAGTGTAAGCTTCCACAAGCAGAGTCCTCCTAACCCTCCTTAATTGAATTGTAATGTGATTGTACTGTTGCCCTTTTTTTGGAAAGTGCTGAAGAAACTCTTGGCGCTAAGTAAAGGAAATATAATAATAATAACAACAGCCAAGTCAACATTATAGAAAATAGGCTTCCTGAAGAGATGGGTATTTAAGGATTGCCTAAAGGTGGACAGAGCAGGGGATAGCCAAACAGACTGGAGTAGAAAGTACCTTAAAATTCCATACAACAGTTGTTTACTTTAGGACTGGATGCCCCTAAAAATATTACCTTAGTTAACATTATTGTTACCAAAACAGAATATCTTTTATATACCACTATGTAAGTTATGATCCTCATTAGGTCTGATTTCAATACCAAAGACTTGGTTCTACTAGCTCTGTTGCACAGGTGGAGGGTTATTCCTATTATGCTGCATGTATATCTGATTTCAGATTTATCACAGAATCATGGGGAAAACACACAAAGAAATGTAAAGAAAAAAAACAGAGTACAACATCAATCATTTAACGTACCAATAGTTTTCCTTGTGCTTAATGGGCAAAGCAAAGGTTAACCACTTATCTTCCTATTGATCCCCCATCACTCTGTTTAAATAAAGCCAAGAGTTAGAACCAGAGTCTAAATATGGACAATGATTTCCTTCCTTCGACTTGCCAGCACTGGAGCCGATAGCCTGGGACAATTTCAGTCATTGCCCGGACCTGGAAAGTTAAATATTATTTAAGAAAGAATAATACAATTAATTTTTCAATCTTTTTCCTACCACCACACACTGCTGTACTGGTTTCAATGGTCAGGAACCCTTAAAACCAGTTTACCAGAGAAAAGGAGACTATCTGATTGTCCTTCCATGCTGACACCTTCTCTTGGGTAAAATTATCATTGGATCCAATGCTTTGGCAATGAGACCCCCATTTAATGTAGAAACCCAAAGTGTGGGGTCTTGTGAGCCACTATGGTGTATGCTAAGTGCTAATAAATATTTAAATATTATCAATGATAAAATTGTGGTAAAATCAATACAATAGTGAAAATAAAATTAAAATAAAAATTGTGTATAAAAACTGTGAAAATTAGGTGTTCGCTTACACCCATTTACCACAAGTCCTATTAAAGGGACACAAGCCTTTTATGACCTCACTTAACAGTTTGGTCATAAACACCAGGTGAGAGCACAACCGTTGAAGGTGCATAATATTTTTTATGATTGGTGAACCGCACGGTTATTATTTCATATCACAGCACTAGAAGAAGTGTCAAGGTCACGGACTTAATAAGGACATGTCTGCAGCAGTAATATAATTGCAGAGATATTGATATGCATTATTTCGAAGCTGGACTGGTATTTATTTAATATTTATTTATTCACATTTTTGCAATTGGTAGTGGAGCACGACACCATTTATGATTTTATTTTATGTAGAAACCCATTTCAAGGCATTCACAAAGTGCTGATGGGTATGTGGGTTGGTATCCACATAGCAGAATAAAAGTTTATAATATGTTAATAAAATGGATACAAATGTGGTGTAAACAAGTCCCTAACATAAGATGATTTTAGTCCTATTCAATTGAACAAAGGCATTGCATGATCTTCTGACAGCTAACTCATGTGTAGCAGGCAGGAACATCTGCTTCAGTTGACTTTCCAGCTTTGTTTTGTCTGTGACAGTGGTCAAATAAATTAAGTGTACTGACATACTGTATGTAGTGACAACTGATTGTTTTTGTTTGTTTGCCCTTTGCAGCCAAGCCAAGCTTCAAGGACAATGAAGATTACTTTGGTATTACCTACTGCCAGATTTAAAGCAACTGGTATGTTAGCAACCATGAAGTCATTGTTTCTGTTTTGATTCAATCACTCCCAAATAATTCCTGTAATGGACGGTGTTCAAACAGAATGAAGCTGATAAAGGAAATAAATATCTATTTAAAACACTTGCTCACAAAGTCTCTTAACAGACATATTAATGGACAAGAATTCAGGCATATAAATATGCTTTTTAATTGGCAGCTTCATTTTTATACACATACAATAAATATCAACAAACATGTTATCTCTGGGGATGGGTGGATGTGTGGGGTGCATATATAAAATACTAGCTATATATATTTTTTTGTAAGTAAAGTGTTATTGCAGGGTAATCAAAATATTTTTTTTTCCATCAGTTCTCACAGCTTACGTAGAGATATTAAATATTTTACATTCCAGGGAATGCAGCAGGGGAAGTATAACTAAAGAATGAGACTTTGTGGCACTGGGGTACACAACCATGAACTTCAATAGAGAGATCTTGCTGCTGGAGTGTCTCAGAAATAAAAGAGGTAAGAAGGTCAACACATTCATCAATGTCAACCCACCCATAAAGTATTGGTTTTGGATGGACTTAACCTTTAAATTAGGCAACAATTACATTTTTACTGTGCTGTTGGCCACAGATTGCAGTTAGAAAGTAAGTGCTCCTAAATTTAGACATAAACCTTATGCAACCTATCTGCTGTCTGATTTGTCTAGTGAGGCTACACTGAAAATAAAACATTTATCTGCTTTGTCACAATTTCCACTTTTCATGGTGCTAGCTAGGATTGAGTTTCGATTTTGCAGCCACCATAGGGTTGAGACAAAACGTCCTGTGGTGGAAATACACTGTCTGAACAAATTAAAGCAGCAGTGTGCTACACCAAATTATTTGTAACCATAACACACTGTCTAGCCTTTAAACTTTATTCAGTTGGCTTATGTAGTCCTACCCCTGCAGGGGAGCTTGATAATGCTTGTTCCCAGTGGTTGCCCTGACCTTGCAAGCGTCCTAACACCTCTGACACTCTGGGTTTAGACATATTTCAAAAGTATAGAATAATAATACAAGACACACAATTCTTTGTTAACACCTCTATATTAGCCTTGTCCAAACGAGTAGACCACACAAATAATGGGTTTGGGATATACAACCCCAGTTAATGCATACAAATAGAACACTGGTAAAATTGGAATAATCAATTAGCAATGTTTAACTAATTATACAGTCATGAGTAGTAAACTATTCAACTGCAAAACCAGATGTAAGAGGGGGAAAAAAAGGCTTGTTGACTTATCAGCTCCCTCTAGGCCTCCGACACCGCAATGGTGGATGCAGAGAATTATGTAAATGTATACTCCAACATAAATAGATATAAGTATCCTAATTTGAATAAAAATAATAATAAGATAAGAGGTCCCTTTAACTACGGATTGCAACTTGAGTCCTGTGATGTTTACATTTCCTGATATGGTGATGTCCATTGTCATCTGCTAGCAATAGTGGGGCCCATAAACAATACTGAATACTGTTATTCAATTAAGTTAAACAGGCTGTGGTACTGCTCAAACAAAGATCTCTTGATACTGAGGTGTAAAGATATCTGCATGCAGTGTCTCTATAGTGATGACAGAAAGAGCATCTGCCTGCTCACTAATCCTATGGATAGTACGGCCTCCTGGGAACAAGAGTTCTTTGCACAGCCTGTTGGCTGTTTGCAGGGATGTGCAGAGTAGCCGCTTGATAGCCTGTCAGTGCAGCATGCAGTGATGTCTGTGTGAAGCCCGGATAGTGACAGCCCTGATTCAGACAAGCTGATGCTATCCAGGTGTGGTGATCGATGTCACTGCTGTGCTGAACTGAGGTGCAAAGTCCCAGAGCAGTAAGCCAGCAATCTGTCTCTGGAGGAGAATGGTAGTCCCCCATGTGTTCAGTTCTGGATCCCGCACCAAGAGAGAGAGCCAGTCCCTTGCTGTCGAATATATCTGCCTTCCCACAAAATTTTGGTTTTATCAGCTCTCTGGTAGTTGTATTTCAATAAGCACTCAGAAATAAAGTATGTATTGGTTATAGGACTACAAGCCCCAAGATCCTCTGCTGTCAGAACTGGATCCACTCTGCTAACAGAAAGTGATTTAGCAGTCCCAGTACTGGGCACTAAGGGGAAAATAATTAATCATAGTCTCATCTGTAAATGTCCCTGAAAGGCATAATGATATAGCTGGCACCTGGCTACATTTAGAAGGGCCAACAAGGCGACTTTTGGTAAGCCAGCCACCTTACTATTGAAGGGTAAGGTCACAATAGCCAAAGGAAAACCATAGGGAGTGCTACTGACAAACTGCATAGGAAGAGATTAGTGTAGGACCTGTAGGCACTGGCAGGTCTGTTATTGTAGACATAAATCTTTACTGAATATCAGGTAGGTAGAAAAATGCTGTATATCTTAGAGAATTGAGGGTTGGGGGGGGGAAAGAAGGGTTTTTACTTTTTTTCATCTTTTGTTATATGTAAATGCTGCTCATATCCTCATATTTACTCAAAATGAGTTGCCAGTTGTGCTTGTTCGACAAACTGCTGAAATAAATTGATGTTCAGCCAAGTTAAACCTTCAGCAGAAGCAGGAACTGATACATTTAGCAGCAGTATTAAGCCAGCCATAGATGAGTCGAAAACCAAACAAAAATGTGTAAATTCTAAAATTGTCAATTGTAATTTTACATCATTACATGCTTTTCGTTCCGCAGTTAAAAATACCTGATCCAATATGCTGGATTTTTAAAAAAAAATTTTTTTTAAGAAATATTGGCACAATCGTATGGGCCAGTGGTCGGCAAGCCGCGGCTCGCGAGCCACATGCGGCTCTCTACACAGTTTAATGCGGCTCTTCTGTGTGCCGGGCGCCCGCTCCCCTCCCTCCTCAAAAGTCAGGACTCTGCAGCTAGCCCAGCAATGGCCAAACTACGGCCCGGCGGACCTTTTAATCCGGCCCGTGGCAAACATTGGCTGTCAGGATGTAGGCGGGGCAGCGTGATGAACTCCTCTCCTCTCACAGTCCGCCCTGAAGACCGGAACGGTGCGGGAACACGGCGAGAGGAACGCGCGGAGCAAAGGTAAGTGAATTGACACAATATGGGGAATGAATTACTATATGAATTACTATAGGGGGGATGAATTACTATAGGGGGGATGAATTACTATGGGGGATGAATTACTATATGGGGGATGAATTACTATAGGGGGGGTGAATTACTATATGGGGGATGAATTACTATAGGGGGGATGAATTACTATATGGGGGATGAATTACTATGGGGGATGAATTACTATATGGGGGATGAATTACTATGGGGGATGAATTACTATGGGGGATGAATTACTACATGGGAGATGAATTACTATGGGGGATGAATTACTATATGGGGGATGTATTTTCAGTTTTAAAAATGTGGCTCTCAAAATAAATTTCAATCGTGGTTTTGGCGAGATTTGGCTCAGTTGAAAAAAAAGGTTGCCCACCACTGGTATGGGCTATTTTCATTTTTCAATTGACAGAACGTTCAGTTTTTGAGTTATCTGTGGCCTGCTTTGCTTGCGCTGTTAAATGTAACAGCTTTCCCTGTGGCTGGTTGTTAGGAAGTCAGCAGCCTTCTGTGTGCTAACAATCCTTACCAGGCCCATTTAGCTGTTAGCTTGGAAAATCTAGCTGACGGTATAATGTAAACAGAAGGGTAGGGATTGTGAAAAAAAAATCCATTCCCAATATTCTTGTCGGAACCTTCAGAATTCCTGTGATGACACTGGCCAAATATGTTTTATGGACTATACTTTATTTATGATGGATGCTTTGTATATTTTTTGGCTTGATATTCACATTTTTATATTTGCACAGATTTAAATAGGCACTACTTTGCTATTGATTTGACATAGTATTTATTTATTATTTATGAAGTAGTTGTCAAAATATTACTTTGAATTAGTTTTTGCATTTCAATGTCTATTATTTGGCCGCAGCACATTCATTTTGTGTTTATTTGTCAAACTCTGTGTCAGTGTGTTTATTTATTTTTCAGTTTTTTATGAATTAGTAGGGATACTAATGCACATGGAGGGGGTGGTATCTGGGGTGGTATTAAAAGGGGCTTCCAGATTCTAATAAACCTGCGGCCCTCAAACCTCCACAACCACCATGCCAGGGTTTTTGGGAACAGAACCTTGTCCTCATCAACAAGGGACAAGGTGCTTTGTCAGGGGGTACCCCTGGCAAGGTACTCACCTTAAAAACTATACCAGACCTTTATCAAGGATAAGGGACTAGAATTAACTTTTTGGAGAACTCCACACTTTTTTATTTGTGGGATCTCCTATTAACAACTACGCTTGACACTCTAGGATAAGGGTCTGGTATAGGTGAAGAGAATTCTGGGTCCCTGAAGTAAGTGTCCGAAACTGTCATTTTCCAGCAATTTAAAACCTTCTTTCTTTGTATATGTCAGTTTTGCTATACTAGGTTATATAGATTGTATAGATTCGCCATGTCCCCCAGACATTTTATTTCAAGGAATTTTAAATGTTTAATGTTGCTCTTCAAGCATTAAAAAAATCACTGCTCCCTGCCGAATAGACAAAAAACATTTTTTTTTGTTTGGTACATGTTACCCAGGGCAGTGTCCAACCCTCAATGTGTTTTGTTTGACAATTTCCTTTAGCCTAGAAAATGTCCATTATGGATTTTAACATTAATGTCCTAATGACTTCAATGGGGTGAACTTTAATGATGTTCACCAAACCCACTTTGAACCAAATCCAGGTACATTCGACTTTTTACAGCCTGTCAGTGTCTTGTGCACTACAATGATAACAGGCTGCCTGTGTTCTTTTTATAAAGGGGACAAAAACAATTGAGTAGTGTCTGTGATACCTTTTTTATTTGCAGTAACATACAATTTTCAGGACAAGCTTTCGGGGTATGTCCCCTTCTTCAAGGTCCAAGCCATACTACTTCAAAAATATTTAACAGGGCATATTAAAGGACATATTTCTTAACAGTTTTTGGATGCAGTAGTTTTTTTCCACAGGCTTTTTTTTAAAAATGGTGACAAAAATGGAATATGCCTGAGCAATGTGCATCGACACAGAATTTTATGGCTCCTTTGGTAGAGCATGTGATAGGGTGATTTACAGTCAGGAGGTTGTCGGAAACAGGAACAGAGTGTTGTCACCCCATAACACAACATGTACAAACAAGGATATTTATATCAATGTGATCAAATGTAATTTTTATGAAAGCTAATAATTAAAACAATATCATGTAAGGCTCCATGTATACTAGCGTTTTTTACAGGCTCAAATAAACGCTGGATGAAAAAATGCTGATAATAACATTTTTTGTGTCAGCTTGTAGTAGTATTTTAGTACCATTTAGAAGTGTTTCGGGCCATTAGCATTTTTACAGTACGTGTAGGAAAAAAAAGAAAAGCTAGAAAAAAGCTGTTAGGAATGTTTTAGTAGCATTTAATAGCATTTAGGAGCGTTCAGCTTTTTTTTCTGCTGGAAAAACGCTCCCAAAAACTACAGAAACAATTTTTTTCCTGCTCCTAAAGGCTAAAGCTTGAAAAACGCTACAAGTCTAAAATAATGTACATGGACACATAGGCCCTGATTTACTAAAGTGCATAAATGGTGTCTAGGTGCATTTCCGTAGGCTAAAGTCTACTTTTCATTGGAATCTGTTTACTGTTAGATGGCAAAGACATTTACTAAAGAAAGCGTCAAACAAATTTACTGATGGACACAATAAAGGAATCTGTCTAAAAAAGCAGACGTCCTAGAAGCACATCTAAAGGAACGAAAAATCACTGTAGAAACATGTTCACATTGAAATTAGCTTTCCCAAATATCTGGACTTCACTTTAAATAATATTTTCCTTTTAAAAAAATTTTCACTGGGTAAAAAAATTGATTTTTTTAGGGAATTCATGATTGTCAAAAAATAGACGCCTTTCCAACATCTGTGCACTAATAGAAATGCGCATGTGCAGAACAAAATGTAACCGTCTACTGGACACTTTTCTTTTAGACGGTGTTTAATAGTAAGGGTTCATGTACACTGCAGCTGATAAACTTACGTTCAGGTGCTTTTTTGCATTTTTTTAGCAGCCCCTGAACTCTCCCTAATGTTTTCCTATGTGTCCATGCACAATATGTTGTTTACAGTCGTTTACAGGCAGTTGAGGTTACAGTAATTTTTTTTAACGCACCAAACTTGCATTCAGGAGTAGATTTTATCAGTGTTTCAAACGCCAAATGCTTGAAAATGCATGTAAACGTAGCTAACCGCGTTTATAAGCGTTTGCATTTTGAACTGTTTTTTAACTGTTCCATATCCAGATGCTGTCCAGAGCCTTTTTTCATCATCAGAAATGCATGAAAAGTATTTTCCATGTATTCAAATGGACCCAGTACATCAGCGCTGTCAGTTCCAGGCTTTGTGTGAAGGAAAAAATGGTAAAACGTGCCTCACTATGCTCATGATGGAATCCATAGTGAATACAACCAGAAAAGAAAAGTAATCTATACACATACTGCTCTCTCTGCTTCTGCTCTCGCTATTTCTCTCAAAATGTCTGAAATAGTAAATTTTTTACTGTTTTTCAGTGCATTCTGTGCATTTTGGAAGGTCTCCTGAGGTTATCTTTAAAAAACGCTTCTAAACGCAAACGCGCATAAATGCGGTATGCAAATGCGGCTAAGCAGTCAGTTTCCAGCGTCCAGAAGTGTTTTCCAAACGTCCAGTGTATATGGAGCCTAAATCTCTGTGTGGAGTCCTCTGGAAGACGGCAATCGTGACTGTCAACTGAGTTTCAGAAACAGCACTATTTTTAGCTAGGCATACTGTATCTTTATGTATTCTAGTTTGTTTTCCTGAGTTCTATTGATTCTATTTTTTTCTTATCCTTTATAATGATTTTCTGGTAATGATTTTATATATTTCGAAGATCTAGATAATATATGTTATTGACAGCTGAATCTAAAAATAAAGGTCGGCAACTGAAAAAAAAAAACATGGCGTGGGGTCCCCCCTCCCATCCACACGAAGCCCTTCCGGTCTGGTATGGATTTTTATGGATCAACATGGGTTCAAGGTGCTTTGTGGGGAGCCCCCCGCTCCGTAGCACCCCCCCCATGTTGAGGGCATGTGGCCTGGTATGGTTCAGGAGGGAGGGGGGGCACTCACTCATCCCCACCCCCTTTCCTGACCTGCCGGGCTGCATGCTTGGATAAGGTTCTGGTATGGATTTTGGGGGTACCCCACGCCATTTTTTTTGGCATGGGGGTTTCCCTCAAAATCCATACCAGACCCAAAGGGCTTAGTATGGATGGAGGGGGGGAACTCACACTGTTTTTGTATTATTTTTTCATTGCCGGCAATTCTTTCTTTTAAACAGAGAAAGCATGCAAACTCCAGACAGGTGCTGTCATAACTGGGATTAAAACCCATGACGCAAGTGCTGCACGCCATGAGTGCTAACCACTAAGCCACTGTAACAGACCAAGTTTGAGCTGGAATGTACAATAGTAACATCATTAAAGAGAATGAAGATATATAATTAGATTGGGAAATTAGAACTAGACATTCAAATTATTTGAGATGTAAGTTTGAAAATATTTGACATTCGAAAATAGGATGTATGACTTTGTAACATTCATTAGAAAATGCATTAGTTGGCCGATCATTTTTGGAGAAAAAAAGGCAAGAAAATTAATAGAGGCAACAATAATAGCAGCAAACACAGAAAAAAACCCTAAAAAGCCATTAAAACAAAGCACACCTGAGCAGGGGCAGACTGATCATTCGGGAACTCTGGCTCTGCCCGAAGGCCCAGGGTCAGTAGGGGGCCCCATGAGATACCCCTGATACCTTTCATAGGCTTTTTTGGGTGTGGTTTGAGTGTGGGTGAGGACACAGGGGCCCCATGATCCCCTATTGCCCGGGGGCCCCATGAGTTGTTAGTCCACCCCTGCACCTGAGTTTTCTCATCTGGCACACAAATAAACATGAATGTAACAAAGCCCGCGCTTGTGTGCCACCAAGGGACCATATCCGGCATTGCTCCTACAATTGCATCTACTGTGGGCAGATATTTACAAAGAGAATTCCGTCTGCCTGCTAGAAGGTTTTCAGTCTGCCTGCTAGATGGTTTTCTGACTACTGAAAGGTCTTAATTGATTTAATTGGTCTGGCTGAATGTTCAGCATCTGTTATTGGACACTATTCTTAGTAAATCAGGGCCATAGGATAACGTTATTTAGCTGACAACAACTTCTAGGAGCTTAACAATATGTTAGTGTGCATGGAGCCTTGAAGCTTATATGAGACTTTAGTGGTTGAGTTCACATCTACTTTAACAAACTATGTTTGAGTTCTGCAAATTGTAGTGCGGGGTCACATTTTCTTTAATCCTTTAATGAACAATATCTATTTACAACACCTAGTTGATGGCTAGCTCTTCAGTTGTCAACACCTTAGCTACTTTTTTCTTTTAATTATGGATTTTTCCCTTTTTATTAGATTATAACTTTTATCTTGGGATGATTACAGGGCACCAAACAGTTGTTGACAGTCAAGTACATGAACATGACCAGGTAGAATAGTCTAAATGTGGAAACACAAACAAGGCAGGTTGGGGGGGCAGTGGCTTGCTGCTCATGGAGTAGAATGCTCTGAAGGCCCCTGCCGGTTGGAATGAGCTTTTACCAGAACTTTCCTTTAATTTCCCACAATGGTTTTATTTTTTTTTTACTTCTCATTTGTTGCCCTGGAATATCCCAAGATACTCTGGACTCCAGTTTTCATCACAGGAAAGCATGGACACTGCTGTGAGACCTAGGGGAATGCCATACTTAGTTAATTATTTGATCTATCCCTGGTTCACATGGGGCTCAAACCCACTGTCTAGTATAGTATATTGTTGCAACTATATCTAATAATTATACATTGGTCTCATGGAATGTTAGGGGTTTGAGTGATGGAGTAAGATGTGTAGCTCTTTTTTCTACACTGAAACCATATAACCCAGCGGTAGTATGCTTACAAGAAACCTATCTGCAATCTCATACACTGTCGGCTCTCTGACACAGTCTTTTTTAGACACAGTTTCACTCCACTCACACTGCCTATTCCAGAGCGGTTAGTGTTTTGTTTTATAATGTGGTACCCTTTCAATTACTGAAATCTCACATATATGACCAGAGTAGATATTGTATATTTTTCTACTATGTAAATTAGCTAGGCTTACCTGTATTATTGCAAATATCTATGTCCCTCCACTCTTCTCAACGGAGAGTCTGAAATCCTTGGTCCAATTTATAGCACCATATCACAACATCCCTATGTGGTTGCCGGGAGATTTTAATAACTTTTTAGACCACACCATCATGGATAAATTCTCCCCTGACTGCAGTGTTGCTTCAAGCGGCCATACTCCATCTGCTAGACTGATATCTGAACTTGGTATGAGAGATGTGTGGAGGGACAGATTGCTTGATAAGAAGTGCTACTCCTGTTACTCAGCCACACATAGAGGCTTATCTTGCATAAATTTGTGCTTGTTTAATTCTCCTACTTTACCTATGGTGACTGCCATTGAGCACACTCCACGCAACATCCCTTATCACGCCTCCTTTACAGTGGTTATCACTATAAAGCATCCCTATCACTCTAAACTATGGAAGGTTAACCCTTTTTGGCTTACCCTTTTCACGATTGGTGACCCATCCCCCAAGCAATCCAAATCTTCCTCTATTATATTATGGCTGCAACTGCCCCTGGGGTGGTATGGGACACTCTGAAAGCCCAACCCCAGAATAGATTTCCCATATCAAAACTACCTCTAAAGAATGGGAAACCTTCATACTCAATGTGGCTAGGAGAGCAGAGGAATCGTATGTAGCAGACCCTACTGTTGCATCTGAACGTGCAAGGATTGAGGCTCAAACTTTGTACCAATGATTTTCTCTAACAGCTGCTGAAAACACACACTTTTTTATACAGCAATGATACTTTGAAGAGGGGGAAAACACAGATCATTTATTGGCGGTGGTGCACAACCAAGCTCAGATTTCTTCTGTATTTTGTCAGTTCTTTAGGGACTTGTATTCCTCACAGACGAAACCCTACAGAGGAAGCCTTAAATCAATATTTAGATCATTGCTTCCTACCAACTGTGCAGCCCAGGGTTCACACAATGTTGAATGCACCCATTACACCAGAGTAACTTTCCTTAGCAGGCACTAAAATGGCAAATGGCAAATCCCAGGGAACCAATGGTCTACCTGTAGAGATATATCAGATATACAGTGTCTCTCTTTTACCGTCCCTCCTCAATACATTGAATGCTGCTGCTTAGTGTGGTCGCTTACCCTTCTCCATGAGTGAGGCTGTCATAGTGATAATACCCAAACTGGGCAAAGATTCATTGCAGCCTGATTTGTACAGGCCCATTTCCTTATTGAACACTGATGTCAAGTTACTTGCACAGGTACTCTCTAAAAGACTGGCTAAGGATATTCTGGGACTGATACATTCGGATCAATCTGGTTTTATCCTGGAGAGATCTACCACTCTTAGCATTCAAAGGCTGTTCCTGAACATTCAACTTCCAGTAGATAATCCGGGTAATCGTGCTGTGTTTTCCCTCGATGCTGCCAAGGCTTTCGACAGCGTAGAGTGGAAATAGTTATGGGCGGTGTTACATAAATTTAAGCTGGGAACCCCTTTATTTCCTGGATTCAATTGCTCTATGCTGCCCCCTCAACAAGAAATAAAATCAATGACATTCTTTCGGAGGCCTTCCCCCTGCACCTTGGAACTAGACAAGGGTGCCCCTTGTCACCCTTTCTCTTCGCTTTGGCATTAGAGCCTTTGTTGGCCATGATACATGAGTCTCCAGATAAAGTGGAATTCTGATGGGGAGATAGGGAGGATAAAATATCTCTTCATGCAGATGACACTTTGTTATATTTGGGAGACACAGATGGTTCCCTGGAGTCTGTAGTGCTACTCATAGAAAGGTTCAGGCAGTACTCCGGTTTCACTATTAATTGGCATATATCAGCACTTCTCCCACTAGATCCGTTGCCTCAAGTTTTACCAGTGGAAGCATCTCAAGCAAAAATGGTTACTTCATTCAAATACTTGGGTATAGTTGTTACTGGAAATGTTGATGACTATATTCAATTAAACCTTTGACCCCTTTTACACAAATTTAAACACAAATGCACTAGCTGGTGCAAACTACCACTCTCTGTAATTGGGAGGGTTAATCTTATTAAAATAGTTTGGACTCCCCAGTTATTATACATCTTACATAACTCCCCAGTTTGCATACTGGAATACTTGTTCACTCACATAGACTCTTAATATTGTGCACTAATCTGGAGAAATAGTGTAGCTCGAATTAAATTGGCAACATTACAACTCCCTAAGGATCAGGGAGGCATGGCTGTTCCTCATTCCTGCTGCGCAGTTCCAACACCTAACTGGATCATGCACACCCGATCCCTCTCGGGGTCTACTGGTTCATTCCCTTGCAGCTTTTTCTGCTTTATCCCAATTGAAAATGGTTCTTCCCACATCCTCCCCATTGCCCTACGATCTGCCTATTAATGAAATTCTGGAGTGAAGTTAAAAATAGGTTGAGCATTACAGGCTTTCTTGCCAATACACCAATTTGGCGCATTAGATTTTATAGTGAGGTTGAGAAGCTTTCTAATTATTCCCTATGGATTATGACTGGGAACAAATACCTTTCACAGTTGTTTGAAGGATCTGAATTAAAATATTTCGTCTAACTACAGGCAGAGTTCCCCCACCATGTCAATGCTATTATCAGTATTTACAAATCTCCAAATCCACAGGATCCAATCTTGTGGATTGGTGAGTCTGAATTCTTTAAATCTATTTTCAACAAAACTGGTAGAAAGGGTATTATCTCTCAGTTATATACACAGCTACTATCTACTATACAGGGACCTGATCTTTTGCCCTGCCACAGGAAGCTGGAAGCAAACATTGGACCAATTGATGGGGAAAGCTGGGAGCAGATACTTACAGCCGGACCTTTGGTGTTGGTGTCAGTGGCTCACAAATTATCACACTTGTTTATACGTCATCGCGACTATAGGACACTGATAAAACTTCATACTTGGGGTAGGCAGGACTTCCCTATATGCCCTATGTGTCAAACTCATCCTGATGATCTACTGCATCTGCTGTGGAAATGCCCTAAATTGACACGCTATTGGACTAATGTGGTTCGGGTCATTAATCAAATATACCAAGTACAATTGAATTTACACCCACTGACCTGCCTACTTGGCGGTCTAGAGGAGGAATTTTATCCTTCTCCAATGTATGTGGCCCTCATTAGACTATTGTACTTGGCAAGAAAACTGATATTATCGTTATTGATTGGCTTCTCAGGTGCCAACCTGTCAACAATGGATTCAACAGGTTATTCTGATCCTTATTCGGGAGTAAAACACATATTATCATAGAAACGCACCCCAAAAAAAATATACATTTTTGGAAATGCTGGTTAGATACTGCAGGAGTAGCTCCCCAGCAACGCACTCTTAACAGATTGCTACAACTTTGAATGATTACTCCTGTGGAGGGTCCTTATGACTGGTGTAAAAGTCTAGTACAATTGAAAAGTGGACTAGTACAATTGAAAAGTGGACTGGTACAATAAATTATCCCTGACTCTCCTCCTTTTGAAAATCAATATAAGGGAGTCTGATAGGTCTGGCATGGATATTGCTCATTCTTAACTGTTTGTTTAAATGTTATTGTGTTTTTTGTACAAGCAAAATGAAAATGCTACTAAAGTCTGCCTAGGCTGTAACTGGTCTGGGGAATAACAGGTGAAGCAGAACAACTTTCTTTTTATTGTTTTACATATTTTCACCTAGGTTGACAGCTACTGCTGAAAGGTATGTACCCTTTGATACTCTATAACGTGTAAATTTTTTAATGTGTTATGCTGTTCACTGTTGTTGGGGTTGACACTTCAATTGTTTATACTAAGTAGCACATTGTTCAATAAAAATTTACCTGATTAAAAAAAAAAAAAAAGGCAGGTGTTTTTCTTCACTAGAAATCTGTGGGGTTGATTGAAGGCAAATAAACTGTGCACTTTGCAAGTGCAATTGCTCCACAGCAGAGGTGGACTGACAACTCATGGGGCCCCCGGGCAATAGGGGATCATGGGGCCCCTGTGTCCTTGCCCACACTAAAAAAAGCCTATAAAAAAGGTACCAGGGGCATTTAATGGGGCCTCCTACTGACCCCGGGCCCTCGGGCAGTGCCCGAGTGCTCGAATGGTCAGTCCGTCCCTGCTCCACAGTTTAGTAAATGAGGTGATGTTTCACTTTGCAAAGATTATTCAATCACATGCAAGAAAAATAAAAAAAAAATGTTTACTTGCACATGATTGATTAATGGAAGTCAGTAGAGTTTTCCCTGATTTATTAAGCCCTGAAGCAGCTGTACTGGCAAAGTGCACAGTCTTTGCCTTTAGTAAATCAACCCCTAACGTATCATCTCATAGACACAGAAAAATTGAAAAGCAGCAAGACAGTTTTGTGAGCAGATTGAAGAGGGAAAAGACACAAGGCAAATATTTTGTTACATTAAAAATAAAAAGCAAATTCTCTTGGAGATACTTCAGAAAAAAATTGACAAGTGGCAAGGTGGTGGTTTAAAGGATACTGTATTATTTCCACAAAAAATAATAAATGCACATTTTTGTTCAGGTAAAAAAATGTGCATCTAATATTTTTTGTGTTAGGAGCCTGTAAAGCATTGCACCAGCAATCAGTAGATCACTGATGCCATGCAGGTCTCTTGCACACTGTCAGTATATCTACTTGCTGGTACATCCCATACAGGGAAGCTGATACCTGCTGACAGAAAGAATTAATGAGCTACCATGGTGCTTCACAGGGCCGTGGTAGTTAACCCCTTCACGCCTAAGGGTAAAACAAATCTAAATGCCTAAGCACAATTCTGCAACGTTGACGTGTTAGTAAAACCGTACATATCGTCACATCTACTTTGTACATCCAGGTGGATTATACCTTGTTTTTTTCAGGACAAATTGGGCTTTCATTTGGTGGTAAATGGTCATGGATAGCTCCTAATTTTTTTTTATTATTAAAGGAAAACTGGGCCAAAATAGTAAAAAAAATCATTTTTTTAAATTTAACTGTGTGTTTCTTGTTACGACCATAACCTACCACCAAAGAACAACTCAAAATACATTCTCCAGTTCTTGACGATCGCAGCGATACCATATATGTGTATGTTATTTGTTGTTTGTACCCGTAGTACAGTCCAGAAACAACAGTGCGCATTTTGTTTTTGTCTTTTTTTTTTTATATAAAACACACTGTCACTGACATTAACACTAACTGACACTGATACCAATTTTTTTTTTAAATCCTGACCTTTGACCCTGACCTTTGCCCTTGACCCTGACCTTTGACCCTGACCTTGACCCAAACACTAACCCTGGTACTGAACTAGATCAAACCTTGATCTAGGTATTTTCCTTTATTTTTTCTTTTATTTTTTAATATTTATTTATCTTTTTTTTTTTTTTACAAACTTTTTTTTCTCTCTCTGTGTCAGGAGTTCGAGAGATACAATGTATCTCTCTTCTCCATTCATAGAGAGAGAGAAAACAAGGGGGCCGGGCTGCACAGTGATTGATCACTGTGATAGCCAATCAGAGGCTATCACAGCGATCGTGTGACCCGGAATCGGGAGTCCCAGGTCCCGATCGTTAGAACGGGACCCGGGGCTCTCAGTGACACCGCGGTCTTGGTGCTGGGAGCGCGCCGAGCGGCGCGCTCCCAGCACAAAGACAGGTACGCAAATATGCGGCCCCACGGAAAAAAGCCCAGGTCCGTGAGGCCGCATATTTGTGTTACGTCGGCGTCAAGGGGTTAATTGAGTACTACAAACTGACAGTCTCTAAGGCAAATTCGAATATACAAAACGAATTTCAAAAACAAATAATTTTAACAATATGAGAAAACAAAATTATTAACTTAACAAACTACTCCAAAACACAACAAAACACATTTTCCCATTGTGCCTATTGTCTAGTAGCCCTGAAAATTATCAGAATTTAGTTTCCAGATTTGTCCCCATAGGCTTTCATAGGATTCACTGCTAAGCATGGGGTTTTGTAAATTTTAAACAGGTTTCAATTACCCCCCCCCACACACACACACACACACTCACACTCCATGAATCCCAACCAGGGCACCACCTGCCTGGAGTTTGCATGTTCTTCCTGTGCCTGCGTGGGTTTCCTTTGGGTACTCCGGTTTCTTTCCACAGTCCGAAGAAATGTTGGTAGATTAATTGGATGCTGTCTACGTTGGCACTAGTATGTGTATATATGAATGTAAGTTAGGGACTTTAGAGTGTACACCCCTTGAGGATTAGGGACTGATGTCAATGTACAATATATTTGTGAAGCTCTGTGTAAATTGACGGGCCTATATAAGTACCTGTAATAAATCTGCCCAGGCAGATTCATCCATCCTTAGTGCCAGCATTTACCCATAGCAATTTATACTTACATTACTATAACAGTCCACATTATCTTTTCAAAAGCCATACTTTAGAGTAAGAAAACTTACTGGAGAAACATACAATTTCCACAGATACATGTTTTTTTTTGTATTAGACTGATTTTACAAAACATGGTTATGGAATGTTTATCGAATACTGTTATCAGCAAGTGATTTAGTCACTTCTGAAACAGTGATGATTAATAGGTAAACCAGGTGCTGCACTCCACCTTCCAGATGTTCACCAGATATATATCTGTCCTCAAGCAATTTACTGGTAGCAACAGTATAAAGCACTTTGTTATCTTGTGAGGAAAATAAACATTATGACTTAAAAAAGTCTTCAACCAACTATAAAAAATCTACAATACACTAGTGGGGCATTCTAGCTGCAGTCCTTAGCTCATTAAAGAGTCAGTTCACCCAAATTTTAATTTTAGGACAAGTCTTTTGAGCTTAGACACCTACAGACTTCTTATTTTTCTTGGGGTCCCAAGCCGCAAAATCTCTCTTCTAGAGCCATTGACACTTCTCTCATCCACCTTGGCACCTCACTTCTTCTACCATAAAATGATTGAACCAGAGGAAAAACAACTCTCATATGATTGCTCTGACACTTTGGGGCACAAGGACATGCACACAGGACATGTGTAAGCAGGTTGAAAAACTGGTTAGTGAGAAAGCTGCTGCCCCAGCTGGGAGGGAAACAGCCTTTTTCCCCAATTTTTTGCTGAGGTCTCCCTCTCTCCACAGCGGGTGCTAGACTATTTTGTGTCCTACGCAAGACCAGCTACTTGCACCCCCCCCCAAAATAAAAATTAACAACGTCATTAAATCAACAAAACATGAAACTGCAAAATTTCTTTTAATTTTCAAAAATAAGTGCCATAAGATGCCACCAGCACCAACATTAAAGACAAAATGTATATTAACCAAATATAAATTAGCTGTATTAACCAATCATACAGAGAAAAAAAAAAAAACAAGAGGCAGAGTTACAAAACTCCACAGTGATCAGCAGCCCCCAGCTAGCTTGCAGTAAGGGACTAAGTCTGAGAGGAACACTGGAAGGAGCAGCAGCTCAGCTGCTACACTGGCCCCAGACACCTGGCATCTTCCTCTGTCCTTTCTTCCTCCCCCTTTGCCTCCCCACCCCTCAGCTGCAGGATCATTCATGGTGGCGTCCCAAACGATCAATCAGTTTCCGCTCCCCTCACCCCAACCATTGTCCACCCCCCTCCTCCTCCTGTCACCTCCATGACCCACCATCCTCCTAGGCCCAGCTCACCTCTGATGGCTCCTGCCGGGGAGCGGAATCCAGGCTGTGGCTCTCAGTGAGGAGAGGCGGCCTTCCAGCACTACACCGCTTTCCTCTCATACATATCGGGCCCTGATCATCCTACTCACATAGGTTTAACCCTACAACCAGAGTACACCCCCACCTATTGTTCCAGCTGTGTAGAAGAAGAAGGAGCCAGCACTAGGCATGCCCCATTCGGTCACGTCAGCTCCCTGTTACAGCTGGAGGATCGTGTGTGCCAATGTGTGTACTGGAGATGTACAGACCGATCCTCTGATCAGAGACTGCTGACCACCCAGGATCCTGGGCTAATGTCATCATTTCCCATCCCAGGGGGAGCCAACACGTCACTGCTACATGGAATACTGTTTTTTACATATATATATATATATATATATATATATATATATATATATATAGTAAATGGTCATGTGTGTGGACAGGCCATGAGACAATTGTGCAGAGTGTAAAGATACTATCATTCCCTCATCATTCCCTGTGCATGAGGAGAGAGGGACTCTGCAGAGAAATGAAGAATTCATACAAGAGGGCCGTAGGCCACACAGAGAGAGTGCCAGCCTGTGCTGCTTCCAGGCAGTGTGCCCTAATATCAGTCTGAAGAAGCCCATATGTGGGCACAACGTGTCTAGGGAAGAGGGGCCGATTTCTGTCATGATTGTTTGCTGCCATCTTGCTAGTGGAGTGGTGAGCAATTGGATGATTGGACTTACGTGCTGATTTCACATGTGAATTATGTAAGTGTCACTGTGGGGAACTGTGGGGAAATAACTGTGGGGAACTAACTGTGGGGAAATAAAGTTTTACACCTAGAGCACTCTGTTTGGCCCTTTTTTTACATGGTTCACATATCCACCAATCTCTGAGCATTAGCGGAGGAAAAAATGGATATCACCTGGATAAGAAGTAGAATCCGGGACCAAAACGGCTACTTTATTTTGAATGGGATGAGGTCTAAATGATATATTAGAGGTGAGCAGGTTTTTTACCTGGTGTGGTGGAGATGCACTGATTATATAAGGATGAAGCGACGAAGTGAATACAACTAAGTCACGAGCTGATGTGCATATGTTATGGAGATTAAATTGGATGTTCATATTTTGGATTTTGGATATAATATTTTTTGCACGAATTGAGTTTATATGGTGTTTTTGAGTAGATCTGCTTATGTTGAGCTGCACTTTTAATTTTATGAGTGTATGTTAGGGTGAGGTGAAATTCACTAATGAGTGTTCAGCTTGCATTCATTTAAGATTTATATATTTACAGTGGGGCAAAAAAGTATTTAGTCAACCACCAATTGTGCAAGTTCTCCCACTTAAAAAGATGAGAGCGGCCTGTAATTGGCATCATAGGTAGACCTCAACTATGAGAGACAAAATAAGAAAACAAATCCAGACAATCACATTGGCTGATTTGGAAAGAATTTATTTGCAAATTATGGTGGAAAATAAGTATTTGGTCACCTACAAACAAGCAAGTTTTCTGGCTCTCACAGACCTGTACCTTCTTCTTTAAGAGGCTCCTCTGTCCTGCACTCATTACCTGTATCAATGGCACCTGTTTGAACTTGTTATCAGTATAAAAGACACCTGTCCACAACCTCAAACAGTCACACTCCAAACTCCACTATGGTGAAGACCAAAGAGCTGTCGAAGGACACCAGAAACAAAATTGTAGACCTGCACCAGGCTGCGAAGACTGAATCTGCAATAGGCAAGCAGCTTGGTGTGAACAAATCAACTGATGGAGCAATAATTAGAAAATGGAAGACATATAAGACAACTGATAATCTCCCTCAATCTGGGGCTCCACGCAAAATCACCCCGTGGGGTCAAAATGATCACAAGAACGGTGAGCAAAAATCCCAGGACCACACGGGGGGACCTAGTGAATGACCTGCAGAGAGCTGGGACCAACGTAACAAAGGCTACCATCAGTAACACACTACACTGCCAGGGACTCAGATCCTGCAGTGCCAGACGTGTCCCCCTGCTTAAGACAGTACATGTCCGGGCCCGTCTGAAGTTTGCTAGAAGCATTTGGATGATCCAGAAGAGGATTGGGAGAATGTCATATGGTCAGATGAAACCAAAATAGAACTGTTTGGTAGAAACACAACTCGTCGTGTTTGGAGGGGAGAGAATGCTGAGTTGCATCCAAAGAACACCATACCTACTGTGAAGCATGGGGGTGGCAACATCATGCTTTGGGGCTGTTTCTCTGCAAAGGGACCAGGACGACTGATCCATGTACAGGACAGAATGAATGGGGCCATGTATCATGAGATTTTGAGTGCAAACCTCCTTCCATCAGCAAGGGCATTGAAGATGAAACGTGGCTGGGTCTTCCAACATGACAATGATCCCAAACATACCACCCGGGCAACGAAGGAGTGGCTTCGTAAGAAGCATTGCAAGGTCCTGGAGTGGCCTAGCCAGTCTCCAGATCTCAACCCTATAGAAAACCTTTGGAGGGAGTTGAAATTCCGTGTTGCCCAGCGACAGCCCCAAAACATCACGGCTCTAGAGGAGATCTGCATGGAGGAATGGGCCAACATACCAGCAACAGTGTGGGCCAACCTTGTGAAGACTTACAGGAAACGTTTGACCTCTGTCATTGCCAACAAAGGATATATAACAAAGTATTGAGATGAACTTTTCATATTGACCAAATACTTATTTTCCACCATAATTTGCAAATAAATTCTTTCCAAATCAGCCAATGTGATTGCCTGGATTTCTTTTCTCATTTTGTCTCTCATAGTTGAGGTCTACTTATGATGCCAATTACAGGCCTCTCTCATCTTTCTAAGTGGGAGAACTTGCACAATTGGTGGCTGACTAAATACTTTTTTGCCCCACTGTACATATTTTTTCACTGTCATCTGTAGTGGTATATATTTGTTTATGTATTTATGCTGATTACTAATTCAGGGTGTTTATTACAGGAGCTTTCAGCACTGAAATTCACAAGAGAAACATAGAATTGTGTTGTCCTAAACCAGGGTTTGTAAACAAGGGTTCCATAGAACCCTAGGGTTCCTCCAAATGTTACCAGGGTTTCCTTGAGCAATGAGCAATTTCTGCCTCTTGGATAAGTTTCCACTAACAGCATTGATCTTTTTAGCTATCTATAATGGTGTAATTCTTCCCAACGACTTCCCATTCTTACCACAAGCGTAAGGAGAATTCTTCCCACTGACCATCACACTAATGTATCATGAGCTGTAGACATAGTAATTTAAGCAAGGGTTCCCTGAAACTGGAAAGTTATTTCAATGGTTCCCCTGTGTTTAATAGGTTGATAAACCCTTAAAAAAATATAATTTTAAGCTAGCCAGACCTTTGAACTTGCAAAGACTGTGTGAGGTTTAGATCTGGTTCTCAAATATGCTCCTGTGCAGGGGCGGACTGACCATTTGCAAACTCGGGCACTGCCCGAGGGCCCTGATTCAGTAGGGGGCCCCATGAAGTGCCCCTGGTACCTTTCATAGGCTTTTTTGGGTGTGGTTCGAGTGTGGGCTAGGACACAGGGGCCCCATGATCCCCTATTGCCCGGGGGCCCCATGATTTGTCAGTCCGCCCCTGCTCCTGTGTCCTTATTATTTATTTTACAGGGTGCTGACCATGGAAAAATAAAATGCCCAAGTGGTCTGCATTCTTGTCCTTCCTCAATTGGCTCCTGATTTTAATTCCTACCATGGACACATGTGGGGCTATATACTAAAACTGGAGCGTGCAAAATCTGGTGCAACCTTGCATAGAAACCAATCAGCTTTTAGGTTTTATTGCCAACGCTTTATTGAACAAACGGAAGTTAGAAGCTATTTGGCTACAATGCACAGCTACACCAGATTTTATTAAATCTACATCACTTTGTATAAAGTTTGTATGTTCTCCATACAAAAATGCTGATTTGGTTTGTTTCCACTCTTACTTCGTAGAACCATAGTTCTATGGTGTGTGTGTGCATTCGGGTGAGAAACTCTGCTATAAATGTTAGATTGTACATCTCCTTGAGGGTTTTGACTAATGTGTATGGTCCTATGTAAAGCTCTTCCAAAACAGTATTAGCACTATGCAAATACAGAAATAATATTTTAGAGATATCCTTAAAAAACCTTTTTAGGATATCTTTGGAAAATAATGTTTGAACATTCATGAGCAAGTGGTTTTTACAGAGCTCCAGCAATTTTAAAAACTGAACTATTCTGGCTTGTTTTCAAGAAGATAAAAATGTTGGTATATGAGCCATGAAGAACCCATTACCTTCATGTCACACAGGCAGGAAAGTGTTGTGTACAGGTGGCTCTGAGACAGTTTTGGAGGAATGCATTACATCCGCAGATTCTTTCATGGAACCAACCATCCCTACTTAAACAGCTGGTTGTATTAATTTCCTCAAACCCTTCTGACATAACACAGAACTTTACTGTACACAAAAGTAATGTAAAAAAAGAACATTGTGGTTTGGTTACATATTGCAGTTGCCTTTGAAGGTTTGAAGCAACTGCCATGACTGGTTACACATGAGTTGTGAACTTTTGAAGCTGAAACAAAACGAAGAGAGAAGCCATATTTTTTTTTCCCACTAACAAAGATGAGCATAGTTATTAAAGTGAATCGACCATCGACACATCATTGGGGTCAGTGGAAGGAATAGTGCCCCATTATTGGTGTCAGTGAAAGGAATAGTGCCCCATTATTGGTGTCAGTGGGAGGATAAGTGCCTTTTTCTGAATAGTCTTTGTTGTACTTTATACTCCAGACTCCTTCTCTGCATATCATATATATTACACTATAGTCTGTGTTATACATGTTATACATGGCAGCACAGTGGCTAAATGGTTAGCACTTCCACCTGGCAGCACTAGGGTCGTTGGTTCAAATCCCAGCCATGGCAGCACCTGCCTGGAGTTTGCCCCTTGAGGGTTAGGGACTGATGTGAATGTACAATATATATGTAAAGTGCTGTATAAATTGACAGTGCTATATGAGTACCTGAAATAAATAAATACTTCTGACTGCTTCTATGTACATTTTACTCTTTACCCTTTTTCTGTATAGTCTTTGTTGTACTTTATACTCCAGACTCCTTCTCTGCATATCATATATATTACACTATAGTCTGTGTTATACATGTTATACATGGCAGCACAGTGGCTAAATGGTTAGCACTTCCACCTGGCAGCACTAGGGTCGTTGGTTCAAATCCCAGCCACGGCACCACCTGCCTGGAGTTTGCCCCTTGAGGGTTAGGGACTGATGTGAATGTACAATATATATGTAAAGTGCTGTATAAATTGACAGTGCTATATGCGTACCTGAAATAAATAAATACTTCTGACTGCTTCTATGTACATTTTACTCTTTACCCTTTTTCTGTATAGTCTTTGTTGTACTTTATACTCCAGACTCCTTCTCTGCATATCATATATATTACACTATACTTCTGACCTCCTTTCAGCATTTTCTGCATCTTTGATGTGAAGTGCTTATGGTCCCTTTATTCGTGTCAGTGTGGGAAGAATGGTGCCCCATCATTAATGGCAGGGAGAGGAATAGTGCCTCACCATTGTTGTCAGTATGGGAGGAATAGTGCCAAATCATTGGTGCCAGTGATAGAAATAGTGCTCCATTGGTGTCAGTGGGAGGAATAGTGCCCCGTTGGTGTCAGTGGGAGGAATAGTGCCCCATCATTGGTGTAGTTGGAGGAAAAGTGTCCCATCATTGGTGTCAATGGGAGGAAAAGTGCCCCATCATTGGTATCAGTGGGTGGAATAGTGCCCCATTATTGGTGTCTGTGGGAGGAATAGTGCCCCATCATTGGTGTCCGTGGGAGTAATAGTGCCCCATCATTGGTGTCAGTGGAAGGAATAGTCCCCATCATTGGTGTCAGTGGGAGGAATAGTGCCCCATCATTGGTGTCAGTGGGAGAAATAGTGCCCCATTATTGGTATCAATGGGAGTAATCGTGCTGCCCCATCATTGGTGTCATTGAGAGGAAAAGGTCTCCATCATTGTTGTCAGTTGGGGGAATATTTCCCCATCATTGGTTTCAGTGGGAGGAATAGTGCCCCATCATTGGTATTAGTGGGAGGAATAGTGCCCCATCATTGGTGTCAGTGGGAGGAATAGTGCCCCATCATTGGTGTCAGTGGGAGGAAAAGTGTTCCCTCATTGGTGTCAGTGACACCAATGAGGGAGCACTATTCCTCTCACACTTACACTAATGATGGGGCAAAATTACTCCCACTGACAACAATGATACTTACATCGCTGTGCTGACCCTTGCTCCAGCCCAGGCTCCCTCCCTCTCCCATCCACAGCCAGCATACCTGGCTGCAGCAGCACCATCTGCTTTGCCCAGATCCCAGCTGCACAGACACTTACCCATCAGCTGTCTTCCTTCTCCGGCCGCTCTCCTCCTCTTCACCGGCTCCAGCTGGTCCCTCACTCAATCTTTGCGCTGCCACTCGGCTCCTCCTCTCCAAGCTCCGCCTCCTTGCTAGTGATTGGATACATGTGTGCCTTTCCTACAGATCCTGCGGCCAATCACCAGTGAGGAGGCGGAGCTTGCAGATTATCTTTGTTGTGTAATTAGTTATATGGCTTATATAGTGTTTTATATTACTATAGTGTAAAGGATGACATGATGTTTGAGTAAATAATTTTAACGTTTGCATTCAATACCATTAGGCAGGTATGCAGGGCTCCTCTGTGTTATAGAATCATTTGTAAGGGACAATACCTTATGTATAAGCAACAGCCATATTTATTTATTTTTAATATATTAGTTTAATCACTATTTAGTAATTTACAGATTTCATACACATGGGCTCATCCCAGCACAGGTCAGTAGCTGTTTCCATGCTGGAGAGTCTGTTGATGCTGGCTTCTGGGGGTTCTGTTGTTACTGCTGGGGGTCTGTTGTTGCTGGGGTGGTATACGTACAGGAACTCCCCCCTTCATAGTCACTTCTTGTCTCCACCCCACCCACCACAGAGCACTGTCTCTTGATTCCACCCCCTACCCTCCTCCCAGTACTGCTGCTTTTTAGAGAATACAGTGTCAAGTATCATTTTGTGGTGCTAAGTAATTGGTATGGAATTTGTTAATGATAACAAGAAAAGCAGTAAAGTATATCCCCGCAGCCAGCAGCAATAGACTCCCCCAGCAACAATAGATTTTCCCAGCAACAATGGACCACCGCCACAAAGTACCACCCCAGCAACAACAGACCCCCAGCAGTAACAACAGATCTCCCAGAAGCCAGCATCAACAGACTCTCCAGTATGGAAACAGCTACTGACCTGTGCTGGGATGAGCCCTTGTGTATGAAATCTGTACATTACTAAATAGTGATTAAACTAATATATTAAAAATAAATAAATATGGCTGTTGCTTTTACATAGGGTATTGTACCTTACAAATGACTCTATAACACAGAAGTGCTGTCTAATTGTGCTTAATAATTGTGCACAGTCCCCATCCAGAACCAATTAAAATATAATAGCAAAACCATGCATACTCATATTGTGCTCTCCATTCATAAAATCCTTATTAGTGCAACTAGTGTCACAGTAAAAGTCCAAGTGCACAAATAATAAACATAAATGAAGTAGTCTCTCAGTGTGCTGTCAATTCTGGTGACAAAAGAGACTGTCATTACCAAAAGACCAAAATATATCTTTCATGGGAATGTGTGAAAGTACCCAAAAGCTGACCCATACAACAGGTACTAGAGCAACGAGTTTGTCACTAGTTAAAGTATTTGCCAGCAAGTCAAGTATACTTGAACCCTGCCTGTGAGTTACCCATCATCTATGTTATTCCTCGGCCAACTAAAATTTGCTGTCACCTTTATCTTCCTGTGTGACTCCTGGGAAAAGGGGGGCCTCAGTTGAAAAAAAAAGTGCCAGTAGAGACATTATTATTTTACAGGAGTTATATATCACCAACAGTTTGCACAGTGTTTTACAATATAAAGGGGAGCAAGTACAGTTACAATACAATAAAATACAAAGAGTTAGGAGGGCTCTACTCATAGGAGCTTACAATCTAATAGGGTGGGCTAAGTGGTACAAAAGGTTATAACTGTAGGGGATGAGCTGATGAGAATGATAAAAGTTCAGTTAGTTGGAGGCATGAAGAGATTCTTTATGCTTCCATGAAGAGATGAGTTCTGCCTAAATGAACCTGGTCACTCACAGCTAGGTACAGCAGAAATAATATTACTAATTTCAAAAAGTGTTCAGCAATTATTATTTTGGCTACAGTGATTTGGTGCAAAACTGTAAAAAAAAAATCCAAATGTGTTTGAAAAATGTAATCTGGCAGTTCAAATGCTTCAAATTAAAATTTCGCCTTTATATTCTACTGATTATTAACTCATAAGACATGAAAATCAACTTATTTAACCATTGCAATGACCTCTGCGCATGCACACAGATAAGCATACATACCTGGTATTAATTATTGTGTTAAAATGTATCAGTGGGTTGGTGGGTTTTTCTTTACCATGGTTTATTCATATTCATACTTATGTGAATGTATTGTGTTGTTTCAATAAATCAGGGAAGTGTTAGAATCTTTTTTTTTTTATTTCCACCAGTGTTCCTATTGAGAAGATTTCTCTTACTGCCTGTTAGGGGTAGAAGTAATATATAATCTAACCAATGGGGACACAGATAAAACACATTTTAGTAGAGTAAGGAAGCGTTATAAATTCTGACAATGTTATTATTGTTGTCTATGCCTTTTGTCCGAGTGACCACCACACCCCCCAATTCTTCAGCATGCATCACAGGAGCAGGAAATGAGGGAAAATATTCACAATTAGGTCATAAACAGAAATAAAAACCTGAAAGAAATCTGAACTTTTTCCCAACCTATAAAAATGGCTGGGAAGCTAGCAATGGAAGCCTCTGTGTTTTTTCTTAGAGTATGCCTTTTGGTAGCCCCTTTTCTATCACAGCTGTTTATAAATGGTGGAGGATATCAATGACTCCGTGCCCCTTCTTGGCATTTCCCCTTTGGAAACTATCAGTTTCTGGGCCTCTGATCATTCAACAGACTGATGGAGGCACTCTGCAGAAACGAAACGAAAGCAAACACAACACTTCCATGTTTTGTACATCAAAAGAATGTGATATCACATCACCACTGTGTGTTACCCCCCCCCCCCATTACTTGCAAGTTATATAAATGCTTAAGTGCAAATTAAAATATATGGAAGCCTCACCTTGTAAAACAACCTATTCAGTTTAATATAGAAATGATAGGTGAAACATGTGTGTATACTTATAGAAAATATTATAAATACCTGTTTTCCCTTGTTTTTTTAAGTGATCACATACCCTCTGTCTCAGCTGCATAAGAGTCAAGAGAGAAGAAACAACAGTATACTGATCTTCCCAGTGAATGGCTGTGCAGGTGGGGTCAGGACAAGGCTGATCACTGGAAGACAGCACACTGAGTTCCCAGCATAGCTAGAAAACTGAGAACTGACCATGGTGTGCTCTCGTGCCTAGTGTGGTTAGTTTTTAATAGGAAAACAGGGATTGGCAGTATTTCACACAAACAAAGTAATATAAAGAGAACAGGGTACATTTTCATACAAGTGCATGGTGCAGCAGGCACATATCAGGAATATGAAATGTTGGGTTTACATATCTGACATCCTTTCATGTCTTACTTTCCATTAATATAGTAGATTTAGGGGTTGCTTATGTGCCTATAGGTAAATCAAGCCTCAAATACATTCTAATTTTAATATATTAAGCTGACTTAAATAATTCAAATTCAAATGCAAATATCAACTTCAAGCTCCAAAGTTAGACCTTTGGCTAGCTCAATACAATTTGATCATCTTTTGTTTTATTTTAGAGAAGGTCAGAAGTAATGTGGAGGATAGGTTGGTGTAAATATCAGAAGGACTTTGGAGCTTAAAGCCACCATTTACAAACTAAGCACAAAAAGATACAAGTGAGAAAGTTCGGGCCTTTTCTAACCATTTAGGACAGCTATGCTTGTTTCACGCAAATGTTCTATTTGAATAAGGAAAGAACAGGCAATATTAATAAATTGTTCTATGTTATTATATTGGCTGTTTCTGGCAGCATTTAGGAACGTCTTGGACATGTCTTTCTTGGACTCTATTGGTGCACACATTCCTAATATATGTTATAGAAAGCAGATGTACATTTGAGACATTTTTCACTGCTATTTATACAAACAGAAATCATCATATAAGTCATTTAGGACTTGTAGTAATACATTAATAAATGCTGTTGTGTAAAGGAGGAACTTACATTTTAAAGTGATGGTATTTAGCCACCAGATATATAAAAAAATGAACACCAAATGCAAATGATTTAAATGTTTCTTAGTAACCAGTAATTGTTTTCTTGATAGAAGACAAAATGCATTTCATGTTTAAAAAACCTCAATAAAGTTCATGTTTGCGTCTGTTGATAAATGACTGTTAGGCTTTGTTCACACCAGTGTGTTGTGGGAACATACAAAACAAAAAATGGTGCGCTTACCTGCAACTCACAAAAATGTGTTGCCCCTTTGCAGACATGTGGTGGTACCATTAATTCTAATAGCCCCCCCCACGCATCTTGCAAGAGAGTGTGCCAAAATGCAAGGTACTACAGTACCATGTGTTTTGGTGCAGCACAATTTTGAAAACGGTGCAGACATATTTTTTACATTTCTCACCCAAAGGGCAGCCCACTGAAATGAATAGGCTACCTAAACACAATGAGAAGGAATGTGCAGAAACACACAAGAATGTATGCATGCTCTGCCACACTTCAGTGGTTTCAACTGAGCCTTAGGACTTGAGAATTGGAGCCTTAGCACTTGAGAATTTCTAAAGTAGGGGGGTCAGCAACCAATGGTTCATGATCTACCAGAGGATCGCAGCCAGGTGACCAGTAGATCGCGGTCTGGGTTTGGTGACCCACCATTCCCAAGCATCAAACACAGTGCAATGCAGAGGGACTACTTGTAAAGTTGAAGCTGTAGTAGGGAGCAAGAGCTGCATAAGCCGATACCTCCACTGTAGTTCTGGCTCCAGTCCCATGCGGAATGATATCAACTGCACTCCACCTCTTATCCTGGATTGGTGCCTCCATGCTCTAGTTCCAGCAATCCCACCTGGCCACACCTGCTGGGAGGGTGCTTAAGTTCCACCTTTGCTATTGCTCCTTGCATCAGTGTTTTGATTGCTTTCCTTACTGCTAGATCATTATGCCTGTTTATCCTGCTCCTGAGCTAGCCACGCGTCCTGTACCCTGTTGCTTTATTTCTACTCCCCTTGCTCTTGTAACCAGTCCTGATTTTCTCTTTCCTTGCATCCCTGGAATCTCCCTGTTACACATGCTTCCTGTCTTGTATATATTTTCTATATATTGTAAATACTTAGTATGTTTTCTGTTACTTAGACATTTTTGGTTGTGGGTCACTTGTCATTTATGTTTGCTATTTGCTGGTGTGTGGTTATCTTTTTCACTGTAAATAAATCTTACTTTAAAGATATATTTATATGGTCTCTGGTTCCTGTTTTCCTTGTGCAGCACACAGATCTATGATGTGATCACTTTAATAAACATTTGGACATTAAAGCCAAGATCCATGGTGTGCTGATATATATATTCTTCATCTCCAGCAGTCAGCAGGAGGTGTCACATGGGTGAGTATGTGCTGAGAGGGATTAAGATTATCTGTGGCTTCCCTGGTGCCTAGTGGGCTACCACTTTGGCAAACCACAACTCTATTTGGAGGGTATCCTGTTTTTTCCAGGTAAAGGGTATGCTAACTCCTGACACACATCACAGCAGTGAAATGCAATGTTTTGGAGCCATGCACCACCCCTTCATCAGGTATGTGATAAGTGTCTGATGAAGGGGTCCTGCATGACCCTGAAACTACACTTTACTGCGGTGATGTGATCACTTTAATAAACATTTGGACGTTAACGCCAAGATCCATGGTGTGCTGATATATATATTCTTCATCTCCAGCAGTCAGCAGGAGGTGTCACATGGGTGGGTATGTGCTGAGAAGGCTTAAGATTATCTCTGATTTCCCTGGTGCCTAGAGGGCTACCACCACTCATAAGCCTACACACTCCCCACCTGTCCCTTGCCTGGTGTGTCTGTGTCCTTCCATTTCTGGCTCGCCATTCATGTAGCCAATCATTTACCTATTCTGGAGCTGTGCATCATCAGTAGGGAGTAGGATCAGGCCATGGTTCAGATTGGAAGATGCTTAGGCTATGCTGCTCTTACGTCTTTTTTTAAAAATCTTTTATTTATTTAGTACACAGATACAGGCAATTATGTAAAAGATACAAATAATGTAAAGTTTCTCAGCAACCACAGAAGCAAATATGTACCATGAAGGTATGCAACCAAGATATCATTATACATGTACAATAAAAGTATAGAAGTCATTATAGCATACAATTGTTACAATGGAGTCTATTGCCCTTGAAGTGTCAAGGGCAAGACCCCCTAATGGACAGCAAACACATATCCTGGATGTAAAAAACTGTCCCTGATTTTAGATTTTATGCACTATGTATCATATGGGACAATAAAGGAGGAGAGAAGATGAGATGGCTATAGAATAAGAAGAGTGAGAAAGTTGCCGAAAAAGTAGGTACAAAGGGTAAGAATGGAGAAAAAAAAAGTTAAATAGGGTAGGCTTAACCAGTGTCCAAGGGTGCCAACATATGCTGGTAATCTTTGGAATAAGAGAAAGCAAACCAGGGGCATCAAGTGTCTTTAAACCTCTCTTCCCTGTGGTGCAGAGTTTTCGTAAATTCTTCCATCTAATTTATAGATTCAACTTTGGCAAACCACAACTCTATTGGGAGGGTATCCTGTTTGCATGCCCTGGCCACATTGGAAAGATAAACCGTTAAGAGGGACTTACAGTATATTGGAGAGAGGGACCTGGTTGATGTGAAACAGATGGTCACCCAAGTTGACTGAAGTAAGTAATAATTCTACTGAATTGAGTCCAGAATAGACATATTTTTTGGGAAATGTGCAATATGGTGACCGAAAGTTTGGAGCACCTCCAGTACACATCTAGCACTTGTGGGAAAATTTTATGCAAAACATTGGGTACTCTGAACCAACAGGACAAACCTTTAAAGCCTTGTTCCTGGAATGAGTTTACTATTGAAGATTTATGTGTAAGAAAGATTGTCCTTTTTATTTGGGCTGTGGTAAATATAATCTGCATGTCAGATTCCCATATTCTGTAGAAAGGATAGAAACTAATTACTGTAGCTTCCAGGTTTTTTTGTCAAAGCTTAATTGAACAGGCTGAATTTAGAATGTGACTGGTTACCATGCACAGCTGCACCAGATTTTGCACTCTTTAGTTTTAGTAAACCAATCCCATAGTCTTCTAGTGGGGCTGTTAGGAGTTTATAAATGGAAGACAATAAATGAGAGATACAGTATATTGCGTAGACTTGCAAAGATACTCAAAAGTGGTAGTAGGTTAAAGAGTGCATAATGGAGACATCATAGCTAGGAGAAAATGATGGATTTGATATGCCAACCATGTGTCCATTGGGGATACAGAAGTGATTGAATTGCAGTCTGGGAAAGACTACCCGATATCGCTGCAAAATGCGTGAGACAGAATATGACAGTCCTTACAAATCTCCCTAGATGTTCATTAAAAGTGCTGCCCATAAAAGCAGGGTTTAGGAAAGGGTTGCCACCTCATCCCTTTAAAACCGAACATATACAGTTAGGTTCATATATATTTGGACACAGTCACAATTTTCATTCTTTTGGCTCTATATGCCACCAGAATAAATTAAAACGAAACAATCCAAATGAATCTGAAATGCAAACTTTCAGCTTTAATTCAAGGGGTTAATATCAATTACAAATTGTAGGAAATGCAACCATTTTGATACACAGCCCCTCCATTTTTAGGGGCTCAAATGTAATTGAACAAATGACTGTAACAATAAATAAAATGTTTTTAATATTTTGCTGAGAATCCTTTACTGGCAATGACTGCCTGAAGTCTGGAAACCATGGACATTACCAAAGACTGGGTTTCCTCCTTTCTGATGCTTTGCCAGGCTCTAACTGCAGCTGTCTTCAGTTGTTCTTTGTGGGTCTTTCTGCCTTTAGTTTTGCCTTCAGCAAGTGAAATGCATGCTCAATTGAATTGAGATCAGGTGATTGACTCAGCCATTGCAGAATATTCCACTTATTTTCCTTCAAACCCTCCTGAGCTTGTTTTTACATCATTGTCCATCTGTACTGTGAAGCGCTGTCCAATCAATTTTGCTGCGTTTGGCTGAATCTGGGCTGACAGTATATCTCTAAAAACTGCAGAATTCATCTGGCTGCTTTTGTCTTCTGTCACATCATCAATAAACACCAATGATGCAATGCCACTAGAAGCCATGCATGCCCATGACATCACACTGCCTCCACCATGTTTTACAGATGACGTTGTGTGCTTTGGATCATGAGCTGTTCCAAGCCTTCTCCACGCTTTTTTCTTCCTGTCATTCTGTCATTCTGGTACAGATTAATATTAATTTCATCTGTCCAAAGAATTGGTCTGGCTTTTTTAGATTTTTTTTGGCAAAGTCTAATCTGGCTTTTCTATTCTTCAGGCTTATGAATGGTTGCACCTTGTGGTGAACCCTCTGTATTTGCTCTCGTGAAGTCTTCTCTTGATTGTAGACTTTGACAATGATATGCCCACCTCCTGGAGAGTGCCCTTCACTTGTCTGGATGTTGTGAATGGGTTTTTCTTTACCAGAGAGAGGATCATCCTCCATTGTTGTCTTTCATGAACGTCCATGCCTTTTTTTGTTGCTGAATTCACCAGTGCATTCTTCTTTCCTCAGAATGTACCAAACTCTTGATTTGGCCACTCCTAATGTTGCTGCTATCTCTCTGATGGATTTGTTTCATTTTTGAAGACTTAAAATAGCCTGTTTCACTTGCATGGACAGCTCTTTTGAACGCATGATGTAGGTTCACAGCAATAGATTCCAAATGCAAATACCACACTTAGAATCAACTCCAGACCTTTTACCTGCTTAATAGATGAAGAAATAATGAAGGAGTAACCCATGCCTAGCCATGAAATAGCTTTTGATTCAATTATCCAATTACTTTTGGTTCCTTGAAAAAGGGGGGATGTCTACTGTAATTCCTAAACCCTTCCTCCGATTTGGATGTAGATACCCTCAAATTAAACCTGAGAGTGTGCACTTTCTGCCCATATCCTTTATATAACTATAGCTTGAATATGTTTTGGTGAATATCTGAAAAAAAAACTAAATTTGTGCCTGTGTTCAAATATATATGGACCTAACTGTATTAATTACACAGGTTCTGAGGTTAATTTAATGCAGATAAGGCACTAAGTAAGTTTAATTACAACATTAATCAGCCACAGAACCTGTGTAATTAATATGTGTTTGCTTTTAAAGAGATGAGGTGGCAACCCTAGTTTAGGAGTACAGCAGTCTTTGGAGAAACTGCTGGCAAGATCTCTTTTTTGGGAAGACAACAGAGACGGTCTTGACTGTCTTGAGTGTAACTCCAATTATAAGATATGACATAAGTTTTGGATCATCTGTTCAGAAGCCATGGAAAACAGGAGAGAGGAATTGATGGGCTTTCCTGCTCTAACTATACCTATGTTTTCACAAGGGCTTGTGTGCACCAACCAACAACCATGTACAAATGGGCAACCCTGTAGTATTGAAGCATGCCAGGTAGTCCAATACTCCCAGCTAAGTTAGACAGGTGTAGTATCAATATTTTGATACATGATGATTTGTCTCCCCACCGCTATATATTGTTTCTGTTGCATAGTAGGTCAGTAGCCAGACCTAAACCTAATAGCTCTCCCCCACTTTGTGTCTGTTTCTCTCATGATGGCATTGTGTCCACAGTAGCATTTGTGTTGGCAGAGCAGAGTAGGACTGGCCATAGAGGGATTACTTTGATGCAGTTGGCCAGCTTAAACATTTTATTGCAATATGTGTGAACTAAAAATCCCTATTTTCTATTGCAATGTTTGCTGGAAAGGGTAATTAGCAGTATGCAGAGGGTTCCTCCAGGATATATGATGTCTCTGCATATGACTCATGTAAGCAATGAATGTAATTGGGTAAAGCATTAATAGAGAAAAGGGAGGGAGAGGGAGGCCTATAGTAAGGTCTCACCCCTTGTTAGTGGAATTTACTAGTGCCACTCCCTTTATTAACAAGATACTGAAAGACATGAGGACCCATATTTAAGGCATGACCAGAAGTAATCCCCAGCCAAGAAATTCCAATTTAGGCAATTATATTGAGTATGGATGAGAATATAAGTGCTCTCTAGAGGCATAGCCGTGTGAATGGGGCCAGACAGCTGACCGTCTCCATCCACTCCCTTTATATTTACCAAAACTATAGAATAGGAGGACCCACATATCTATCCATTCACTCTGTATCCAATCAGACAGGCCCTTGCACTGCATCAGGGGTGTCCAACCCACGGGCCACATATGGCCACAGAGGATTTAGCATGTGGTCTGGGCAGTCTGGAGGAATGCTGGGGATGCCAGGCAAATGTACAGTATAATGGTATATTGGCTTATCAGGAATTGATGAAGTTTTTTAGGAAATACAGCAAGGGCTAAGCTAAGGCCTTTTTCTCAAAAGCAAAGAGAGCTTTTATTTTTTTGCAACCGAGGTACATTAATGGTATATTGGTACTAGAGATGAGCGAATCGACGTAGGCGAAGTGGAATTCGTTTCGAATATTAGGAAAATTTCGATTTGCGTCAAATCCGAAAATAAGCAGACTTCGGATGCGCGAATCGAAATTTTTCCTAAAATGGCGGCGACATGTGCGGCGACGGAGCGGGGATGTCTGGGAAGGCGCGCAGACAAGGCGCGCTGACCCATAATGCATTCATTCATGACATGTGATCGCATTAGCCAATCAGCAGCCAGCCAGCCAGCACAGTGTAATGGTCGAGCTATAAATGGCGGCCATTTTAGAATTCTCCATTTGCCTCCAGTCATTCAACAGAGGCAGACCTGGCTGTATTCAGGGAGAGAGTTAGGGACAGAGAAACGTTACTTAGGGACACAGAAACGTTAGTTAGGGCCACAGAATCGTTACTTAGGGCTACAGAAACGTTACTTAGGGCCACAGAAACGTTACTTAGGGCCACAGAATCGTTAGTTAGGGCCACAGAAACGTTACTTAGGGACACAGAATTGTTACTCAGGGACAGACAGAATTGTTACTGAGGGATACAGAATTGTTACTGAGGGCCACAGAATCGTTACTTAGGGCCACAGAAACGTTACTTAGGGCCACAGAATTGTTACTTAGGGACAGACACAGAATTGTTACTGAGGGACACAGATTTGTTACTGAGGGCCACAGAATCGTTACTTAGGGCCACAGAAACGTTACTTAGGGCCACAGAAACGTTACTTAGGGCCACAGAATTGTTACTTAGGGACAGACACAGAATTGTTATTGAGGGACAAAGAATTGTTACTGAGGGCCACAGAACCGTTACTTAGGGCCACAGAAACGTTACTTAGGGCCACAGAATTGTTACTTAGGGACAGACACAGAATTGTTACTGAGGGACACAGATTTGTTACTGAGGGCCACAGAATCGTTACTTAGGGCCACAGAAACGTTACTTAGGGCCACAGAATCGTTAGTTAGGGCCACAGAAACGTTACTTAGGGACACAGAATTGTTACTCAGGGACAGACACAGAATTGTTACTGAGGGATACAGAATTGTTACTGAGGGCCACAGAATCGTTACTTAGGGCCACAGAAACGTTACTTAGGGCCACAGAAACGTTACTTAGGGCCACAGAATTGTTACTTAGGGACAGACACAGAATTGTTATTGAGGGACACAGAATTGTTACTGAGGGCCACAGAACCGTTACTTAGGGCCACAGAAACGTTACTTAGGGCCACAGAATTGTTACTTAGGGACAGACACAGAATTGTTACTGAGGGACACAGATTTGTTACTGAGGGCCACAGAAACGTTACTTAGGGCCACAGAAACGTTACTTAGGGCCACAGAATCGTTAGTTAGGGCCACAGAAACGTTACTTAGGGACACAGAATTGTTACTCAGGGACAGACAGAATTGTTACTGAGGGATACAGAATTGTTACTGAGGGCCACAGAATCGTTACTTAGGGCCACAGAAACGTTACTTAGGGCCACAGAATTGTTACTTAGGGACAGACACAGAATTGTTACTGAGGGACACAGAATTGTTACTGAGGGCCACAGAACCGTTACTTAGGGCCACAGAAACGTTACTTAGGGACACAGAATTGTTACTCAGGGACAGACACAGAATTGTTACTGAGGGATACAGAATTGTTACTGAGGGACACAGAACCGTTACTTAGGGCCACAGAAACGTTACTTAGGGCCACAGAAACGTTACTTAGGGCCACAGAATTGTTACTTAGGGACAGACACAGAATTGTTACTGAGGGACACAGAATTGTTACTGAGGGCCACAGAACCGTTACTTAGGGCCACAGAAACGTTACTTAGAGCCACAGAAACGTTACTTAGGGCTACAGAAACGTTACTTAGGGCCACAGAATTGTTACTTAGGGCTACAGAAACGTTACTTAGGGCCACAGAATCGTTACTTAGGGCCACAGAATCGTTACTTAGGGACACAGAAACGTTACTTAGGGCCACAGAAACTTTACTTAGGGCCACAGAATTGTTACTTAGGGACAGACACAGAATTGTTACTGAGGGACACAGAATTGTTACTGAGGGCCACAGAACCGTTATTTAGGGCCACAGAAACGTGACTTAGGGACACAGAATTGTTACTCAGGGACAGACACAGAATTCTTACTGAGGGATACAGAATTGTTACTGAGGGACACAGAACCGTTACTTAGGGCCACAGAAACGTTACTTAGGGCCACAGAAACGTTACTTAGGGCTACAGAAACATTACTTAGGGCCACAGAAACATTACTTAGGGCTACAGAAACGTTACTTAGGGCCACAGAATCGTTACTTAGGGCCACAGAATCGTTACTTAGGGACACAGAAACGTTACTTAGGGACACAGAAACGTTACTTAGGGACACAGAATTGTTACTCAGGGACAGACACAGAATTGTTACTGAGGGACACAGAATTGTTACTGAGGGACACAGAATTGTTACTGAGGGACACAGAATTGTTACTCAGGGACAGACACAGAATTGTTACTCAGGGACAGACACAGAATTGTTACTGAGGGACACAGAATTGTTACTGAGGGCCACAGAACTGTTACTTAGGGCCACAGAAACGTTACTCAGGGACACAGAATTGTTACTCAGGGACAGACACAGAATTGTTACTCAGGGACAGACACAGAATTGTTACTGAGGGACAGACACAGAATTGTTACTGAGGGACACAGAATTGTTACTGAGGGACACAGAATTGTTACTGAGGGACACAGAATTGTTACTCAGGGACAGACACAGAATTGTTACTGAGGGACACAGAATTGTTACTGAGGGCCACAGAACTGTTACTTAGGGCCACAGAAACGTTACTCAGGGACACAGAATTGTTACTCAGGGACAGACACAGAATTGTTACTCAGGGACAGACACAGAATTGTTACTGAGGGACACAGAATTGTTACTGAGGGACACAGAATTGTTACTGAGGGCCACAGAACTGTACTTAGGGCCACAGAAACGTTACTCAGGGACACAGAATTGTTACTCAGGGACAGACACAGAATTGTTACTCAGGGACACAGAATCGTTTAATTAAAGAGTATGTCAGACAACATGCAGAGGAGTGGCAGAGGAGGCAATGTTTTAGGAGCGAGCAGACGTGGCAGCAGAGGAAGGGGTCGAGGCAGCACTATTCGCAGCCAGAGGCCAGTGCTCCCGGTGTCATCCTGTACAGTGAGGAAGAGCTAACAGAGGGCGGTCAGGAACGGGGGGAGACATCCGCCTCTTCAGCAGCCAGGCGAAGAAGTAGTGGCGAGGAGAGTGGCTCGGTAGCCGGTCTAGAGACAGGTCTGTCTCCTGACCCACACGCAGCCGAGGGGGCTAGTAGTGACGCGGAGACCCTAATTGATGATGATGAGGCTGATCGCACTTGGCAGCCTCGTCGTCATCAGGCTATTGCTTCCGCATCATCAGGAGAAGAGGGTGGCAGCTTGGCAGCGAGCAAAACAGTCGGTGGGTTGTCTCCATCGCCACACTCTGCCATGTGCCACTTTCAGGTCTCCTCACACACTGCTGGTGTGTTCCATTTTTTGTCATAGGGTGCTGGCAGATTACGGGCCTCCCATAGCTGCTGCCAGGCCCCTAATCTGCCATGGGCCCCTGTACCGCCTCCTCATGCTGCTGCCAGGTCCACAGTGTCTCATGCCATGTGCCACTTTCAGGTCTCCTCACACTGCTGGTGTGTTCCATTTTTTGTCATAGGGTGCTGGCAGATTACGGGCCTCCCATTGCTGCTGCCAGGCCCCTAATCTGCCATGGGCCCCTGTACCGCCTCCTCATGCTGCTGCCAGGTCCACAGTGTCTCATGCCAAGTGCCACTTTCAGGTCTCCTCACACTGCTGGTGTGTTCCATTTTTTGTCATAGGGTGCTGGCAGAATACGGGCCTCCCATAGCTGCTGCCAGGCCCCTAATCTGCCATGGGCCCCTGTACCGCCTCCTCATGCTGCTGCCAGGTCCACAGTGTCTCATGGGTCCCTGTACGGCCTCCCATTGCTGCTGTCTCCATCGCCACACTCTGCCATGTGCCACTTTCAGGTCTCCTCACACTGCTGGTGTGTTCCATTTTTTGTCTTAGGGTGCTGGCAGATTACGGGCCTCCCATAGCTGCTGCCAGGCCCCTAATCTGCCATGGGCCCCTGTACCGCCTCCTCATGCTGCTGTCAGGTCCACAGTGTCTCATGCCATGTGCCACTTTCAAGTCTCCTCACACTGCTGGTGTGTTCCATTTTTTGTCATAGGGTGCTGGCAGAATACGGGCATCCCATAGCTGCTGCCAGACCCCTAATCTGCCATGGGCCCCTGTACCGCCTCCTCATGCTGCTGCCAGTGTAAGGGACCGCCTGGCGACACCACTAGCACTCCACTAATCAGGCGTCCCCAGCGCACGGAGTCTAAGTCCCAGAGTACTTGTTCACCAGAGCCCCTGATGGTGGGGATGGACTTGGAGTACCCCGGGACCATGTCGTGCTTACTGAGGATACCCGTCAGTGGTAGGGGTGGTCGCCAGGGGCTCCCACGGGAGAGAGCCTGATATGAGGAGGTCTGGGAACCCCGCTGAGAGGAATGGATGGATGGATGGATGGCGGAGCAAGTGCAGAGTCAGGCAAGCCGGGTCGGTAACGGGGAGGACAGCACGGTACAAGGCAGCGGGCAGAGAATAGTCGGGTCACACGCCAGGTCATCAACAGTAGGTCAGATCCAATAGGGGACATGCGGAAGAGAGGTCAGGCAAAGCAAGGGTCTGGGCAGGAGAATTCAGCAGTGGTCAGGTACAATCCGGGTCAGCAACTTACAGGTACAGGTTCAGATTCAGGATACAGGATACAGGGCAAGGACAAGACCAGAAGGCACTGAATGACAGCTCAGGGCCGTTTAAATATCGCGCCCTGCGCTGCCATTGGTGCCCAGCGGGCGGCCGCGGCTCCTACTGCGCATGCGCAAACTCACGCGCCGCGGCCGGCCCGGACCTAGAGCCCGCGTCCCTGCACAGGGTGGCATACTGCGCCTGCGCCGGGACCATCGCGGCGGGGATCGAGGGGATCCCTGACAGCCAGGTCCAGAGTGTCTCATGGGTCCCTGTACGGCCTCCCATTGCTGCTGTCTCCATCGCCACACTCTGCCATGTGCCACTTTCAGGTCTCCTCACACACTGCTGGTGTGTTCAATTTTTTGACATAGGGTGCTGGCAGATTACGGGCCTCCCATAGCTGCTGCCAGGCCCCTAATCTGCCATGGGCCCCTGTACCGCCTCCTCATGCTGCTGCCAGGTCCACAGTGTCTCATGCCATGTGCCACTTTCAGGTCTCCTCACACTGCTGGTGTGTTCCATTTTTTGTCATAGGGTGCTGGCAGATTACGGGCCTCCCATAGCTGCTGCCAGGCCCCTAATCTGCCATGGGCCCCTATACCGCCTCCTCATGCTGCTGCCAGGTCCAGAGTGTCTCATGGGTCCCTGTACGGCCTTCCATTGCTGCTGTCTCCATCGCCACACTCTGCCATGTGCCACTTTCAGGTCTCCTCACACACTGCTGGTGTGTTCCATTTTTTGCCATAGGGTGCTGGCAGATTACGGGCCTCCCATAGCTGCTGCCAGGCCCCTAATCTGCCATGGGCCCCTGTACCGCCTCCTCATGCTGCTGCCAGGTCCACAGTGTCTCATGCCATGTGCCACTTTCAGGTCTCCTCACACTGCTGGTGTGTTCCATTTTTTGTCATAGGGTGCTGGCAGAATACGGGCCTCCCATAGCTGCTGCCAGGCCCCTAATCTGCCATGGGCCCCTGTACCGCCTCCTCATGCTGCTGCCAGGTCCAGAGTGTCTCATGGGTCCCTGTACGGCCTCCCATTGCTGCTGTCTCCATCGCCACACTCTGCCATGTGCCACTTTCAGGTCTCCTCACACACTGCTGGTGTGTTCCATTTTTTGTCATAGGGTGCTGGCAGATTACGGGTCTCCTATAGCTGCTGCCAGGCCCCTAATCTGCCATGGGCCCCTATACCGCCTCCTCATGCTGCTGCCAGGTCCAGAGTCTCTCATGGGTCCCTGTACGGCCTCCCATTGCTGCTGTCTCCATCGCCACACTCTGCCATGTGCCACTTTCAGGTCTCCTCACACACTGCTGGTGTGTTCCATTTTTTGTCATAGGGTGCTGGCAGAATACGGGCCTCCCATAGCTGCTGCCAGGCCCCTAATCTGCCATGGGCCCCTATACCGCCTCCTCATGCTGCTGCCAAGTCCAGAGTCTCTCATGGGTCCCTGTACGGCCTCCCATTGCTGCTGTCTCCATCGCCACACTCTGCCATGTGCCACTTTCAGGTCTCCTCACACACTGCTGGTGTGTTCAATTTTTTATCATAGGGTGCTGGCAGATTACGGGCCTCCCATAGCTGCTGCCAGGCCCCTAATTCGCCAAGGGCCCCTGTACCGCCTCCTCATGCTGCTGCCAGGTCCACAGTGTCTCATGCCATGTGCCACTTTCAGGTCTCCTCACACTGCTGGTGTGTTCAATTTTTTGACATAGGGTGCTGGCAGATTACGGGCCTCCCATAGCTGCTGCCAGGCCCCTAATCTTCCATGGGCCCCTATACCGCCTCCTCATGCTGCTGCCAGGTCCAGAGTCTCTCATGGGTCCCTGTACGGCCTCCCATTGCTGCTGTCTCCATCGCCACACTCTGCCATGTGCCACTTTCAGGTCTCCTCACACACTGCTGGTGTGTTCAATTTTTTGTCATAGGGTGCTGGCAGATTACGGGCCTCCCATAGCTGCTGCCAGGCCCCTAATCTGCCATGGGCCCCTATACCGCCTCCTCATGCTGCTGCCAAGTCCAGAGTCTCTCATGGGTCCCTGTACGGCCTCCCATTGCTGCTGTCTCCATCGCCACACTCTGCCATGTGCCACTTTCAGGTCTCCTCACACACTGCTGGTGTGTTCAATTTTTTGTCATAGGGTGCTGGCAGATTACGGGCCTCCCATAGCTGCTGCCAGGCCCCTAATCTGCCATGGGCCCCTATACCGCCTCCTCATGCTGCTGCCAAGTCCAGAGTCTCTCATGGGTCCCTGTACGGCCTCCCATTGCTGCTGTCTCCATCGCCACACTCTGCCATGTGCCACTTTCAGGTCTCCTCACACACTGCTGGTGTGTTCAATTTTTTGTCACAGGGTGCTGGCAGATTACGGGCCTCCCATTGCTGCTGCCAGGCCCCTAATCTGCCATGGGCCCCTATACCGCCTCCTCATGCTGCTGCCAAGTCCAGAGTCTCTCATGGGTCCCTGTACGGCCTCCCATTGCTGCTGTCTCCATCGCCACACTCTGCCATGTGCCACTTTCAGGTCTCCTCACACACTGCTGGTGTGTTCCATTTTTTGTCATAGGGTGCTGGCAGATTACGGGCCTCCCATAGCTGCTGCCAGGCCCCTAATCTGCCATGGGCCCCTGTACCGCCTCCTCATGCTGCTGCCAGGTCCACAGTGTCTCATGCCATGTGCCACTTTCAGGTCTCCTCACACTGCTGGTGTGTTCAATTTTTTGACATAGGGTGCTGGCAGATTACGGGCCTCCCATAGCTGCTGCCAGGCCCCTAATCTGCCATGGGCCCCTATACCGCCTCCTCATGCTGCTGCCAGGTCCAGAGTCTCTCATGGGTCCCTGTACGGCCTCCCATTGCTGCTGTCTCCATCGCCACACTCTGCCATGTGCCACTTTCAGGTCTCCTCACACACTGCTGGTGTGTTCAATTTTTTGTCATAGGGTGCTGGCAGATTACGGGCCTCCCATAGCTGCTGCCAGGCCCCTAATCTGCCATGGGCCCCTATACCGCCTCCTCATGCTGCTGCCAAGTCCAGAGTCTCTCATGGGTCCCTGTACGGCCTCCCATTGCTGCTGTCTCCATCGCCACACTCTGCCATGTGCCACTTTCAGGTCTCCTCACACACTGCTGGTGTGTTCAATTTTTTGTCATAGGGTGCTGGCAGATTACGGGCCTCCCATAGCTGCTGCCAGGCCCCTAATCTGCCATGGGCCCTTATACCGCCTCCTCATGCTGCTGCCAAGTCCAGAGTCTCTCATGGGTCCCTGTACGGCCTCCCATTGCTGCTGTCTCCATCGCCACACTCTGCCATGTGCCACTTTCAGGTCTCCTCACACACTGCTGGTGTGTTCCATTTTTTGTCATAGGGTGCTGGCAGATTACGGGCCTCCCATAGCTGCTGCCAGGCCCCTAATCTGCCATGGGCCCCTGTACCTCCTCCTCATGCTGCTGCCAGGTCCACAGTGTCTCATGCCATGTGCAACTTTCAGGTCTCCTCACACTGCTGGTGTGTTCAATTTTTTGACATAGGGTGCTGGCAGATTACGGGCCTCCCATAGCTGCTGCCAGGCCCCTAATCTGCCATGGGCCCCTATACCGCCTCCTCATGCTGCTGCGAGGTCCAGAGTCTCTCATGGGTCCCTGTACGGCCTCCCATTGCTGCTGTCTCCATCGCCACACTCTGCCATGTGCCACTTTCAGGTCTCCTCACACACTGATGGTGTGTTCAATTTTTTGTCATAGGGTGCTGGCAGATTATGGGCCTCCCATAGCTGCTGCCAGGCCCCTAATCTGCCATGGGCCCCTGTACCGCCTCCTCATGCTGCTGCCAGGTCCAGAGTCTCTCATGGGTCCCTGTACGGCCTCCCATTGCTGCTGTCTCCATCGCCACACTCTGCCATGTGCCACTTTCAGGTCTCCTCACACACTGCTGGTGTGTTCAATTTTTTGACATAGGGTGCTGGCAGATTACGGGCCTCCCATAGCTGCTGCCAGGCCCCTAATCTGTCATGGGCCCCTGTACCGCCTCCTCATGCTGCTGCCAGGTCCACAGTCTCTCATGCCATGTGCCACTTTCAGGTCTCCTCACACTGCTGGTGTGTTCCATTTTTTGTCATAGGGTGCTGGCAGATTACGGGCCTCCTATAGCTGCTGCCAGGCCCCTAATCTGCCATGGGCCCCTATACCACCTCGTGCAGGCTGCTGCCAAGTCCAGAGTCTCTCATGGGTCCCTGTACGGCCTCCCATTGCTGCTGTCTCCATCGCCACACTCTGCCATGTGCCACTTTCAGGTCTCCTCACACACTGCTGGTGTGTTCAATTTTTTGTCACAGGGTGCTGGCAGATTACGGGCCTCCCATAGCTGCTGCCAGGCCCCTAATCTGCCATGGGCCCCTATACCGCCTCCTCATGCTGCTGCCAAGTCCAGAGTCTCTCATGGGTCCCTGTACGGCCTCCCATTGCTGCTGTCTCCATCGCCACACTCTGCCATGTGCCACTTTCAGGTCTCCTCACACACTGCTGGTGTGTTCCATTTTTTGTCATAGGGTGCTGGCAGATTACGGGCCTCCCATAGCTGCTGCCAGGCCCCTAATCTGCCATGGGCCCCTGTACCGCCTCCTCATGCTGCTGCCAGGTCCACAGTGTCTCATGCCATGTGCCACTTTCAGGTCTCCTCACACTGCTGGTGTGTTCAATTTTTTGACATAGGGTGCTGGCAGATTACGGGCCTCCCATAGCTGCTGCCAGGCCCCTAATCTGCCATGGGCCCCTATACCGCCTCCTCATGCTGCTGCCAAGTCCAGAGTCTCTCATGGGTCCCTGTACGGCCTCCCATTGCTGCTGTCTCCATCGCCACACTCTGCCATGTGCCACTTTCAGGTCTCCTCACACACTGCTGGTGTGTTCAATTTTTTATCATAGGGTGCTGGCAGATTACGGGCCTCCCATAGCTGCTGCCAGGCCCCTAATTCGCCAAGGGCCCCTGTACCGCCTCCTCATGCTGCTGCCAGGTCCACAGTGTCTCATGCCATGTGCCACTTTCAGGTCTCCTCACACTGCTGGTGTGTTCAATTTTTTGACATAGGGTGCTGGCAGATTACGGGCCTCCCATAGCTGCTGCCAGGCCCCTAATCTTCCATGGGCCCCTATACCGCCTCCTCATGCTGCTGCCAGGTCCAGAGTCTCTCATGGGTCCCTGTACGGCCTCCCATTGCTGCTGTCTCCATCGCCACACTCTGCCATGTGCCACTTTCAGGTCTCCTCACACACTGCTGGTGTGTTCAATTTTTTGTCACAGGGTGCTGGCAGATTACGGGCCTCCCATAGCTGCTGCCAGGCCCCTAATCTGCCATGGGCCCCTATACCGCCTCCTCATGCTGCTGCCAGGTCCAGAGTCTCTCATGGGTCCCTGTACGGCCTAACATTGCTGCTGTCTCCATCGCCACACTCTGCCATGTGCCACTTTCAGGTCTCCTCACACACTGCTGGTGTGTTCAATTTTTTGTCATAGGGTGCTGGCAGATTACGGGCCTCCCATAGCTGCTGCCAGGCCCCTAATCTGCCATGGGCCCCTATACCGCCTCCTCATGCTGCTGCCAAGTCCAGAGTCTCTCATGGGTCCCTGTACGGCCTCCCATTGCTGCTGTCTCCATCGCCACACTCTGCCATGTGCCACTTTCAGGTCTCCTCACACACTGCTGGTGTGTTCAATTTTTTGTCATAGGGTGCTGGCAGATTACGGGCCTCCCATAGCTGCTGCCAGGCCCCTAATCTGCCATGGGCCCTTATACCGCCTCCTCATGCTGCTGCCAAGTCCAGAGTCTCTCATGGGTCCCTTTACGGCCTCCCATTGCTGCTGTCTCCATCGCCACACTCTGCCATGTGCCACTTTCAGGTCTCCTCACACACTGCTGGTGTGTTCCATTTTTTGTCATAGGGTGCTGGCAGATTACGGGCCTCCCAGAGCTGCTGCCAGGCCCCTAATCTGCCATGGGCCCCTATACCGCCTCCTCATGCTGCTGCCAGGTCCAGAGTCTCTCATGGGTCCCTGTACGGCCTCCAATTGCTGCTGTCTCCATCGCCACACTCTGCCATGTGCCACTTTCAGGTCTCCTCACACACTGCTGGTGTGTTCAATTTTTTGTCATAGGGTGCTGGCAGATTACGGGCCTCCCATAGCTGCTGCCAGGCCCCTAATCTGCCATGGGCCCCTGTATCGCCTCCTCATGCTGCTGCCAGGTCCAAAGTCTCTCATGGGTCCCTGTACGGCCTCCCATTGCTGCTGTCTCCATCGCCACACTCTGCCATGTGCCACTTTCAGGTCTCCTCACACTGCTGGTGTGTTCCATTTTTTGTCATAGGGTGCTGGCAGATTACGGGCCTCCCATAGCTGCTGCCAGGCCCCTAATCTGCCATGGGCCCCTGTACTGCCTCCTCATGCTGCTGCCAGGTCCACAGTCTCTCATGCCATGTGCCACTTTCAGGTTTCCTCACACTGCTGGTGTGTTCCATTTTTTGTCATAGGGTGCTGGCAGATTACGGGCCTCCTATAGCTGCTGCCAGGCCCCTAATCTGCCATGGGCCCCAATACCGCCTCCTCATGCTGCTGCCAAGTCCAGAGTCTCTCATGGGTCCCTGTACGGCCTCCCATTGCTGCTGTCTCCATCGCCACACTCTGCCATGTGCCACTTTCAGGTCTCCTCTCACTGCTGGTGTGTTACATTTTTTGTCATAGGGTGCTGGCAGTTTACGGTCCTCCCATAGCTGCTGCCAGGCCCCTAATCTGCCATGGGCCCCTATACCGCCTCCTCATGCTGCTGCCAAGTCCAGAGTCTCTCATGGGTCCCTGTACGGCCTCCCATTGCTGCTGTCTCCATCGCCACACTCTGCCATGTGCCACTTTCAGGTCTCCTCACACTGCTGGTGTGTTATATTTTTTGTCATAGGGTGCTGGCAGATTACGGGCCTCCCATAGCTGCTGCCAGGCCCCTAATCTGCCATGGGCCCCTGTACTGCCTCCTCATGCTGCTGCCAGGTCCACAGTGTCTCATGCCATGTGCCACTTTCAGGTCTCCTCACACTGCTGGTGTGTTCAATTTTTTGACATAGGGTGCTGGCAGATTACGGGCCTCCCATAGCTGCTGCCAGGCCCCTAATCTGCCATGGGCCCCTGTACCGCCTCCTCATGCTGCTGCCAGGTCCACAGTCTCTCATGCCATGTGCCACTTTCAGGTCTCCTCACACTGCTGGTGTGTTCCATTTTTTGTCATAGGGTGCTGGCAGATTGCGGGCCTCCTATAGCTGCTGCCAGGCCCCTAATCTGCCATGGGCCCCTATATCGCCTCCTCATGCTGCTGCCAAGTCCAGAGTCTCTCATGGGTCCCTGTACGGCCTCCCATTGCTGCTGTCTCCATCGCCACACTCTGCCATGTGCCACTTTCAGGTCTCCTCACACTGCTGGTGTGTTACATTTTTTGTCATAGGGTGCTGGCAGTTTACGGTCCTCCCATAGCTGCTGCCAGGCCCCTAATCTGCCATGGGCCCCTATACCGCCTCCTCATGCTGCTGCCAAGTCCATAGTCTCTCATGGGTCCCTGTACGGCCTCCCATTGCTGCTGTCTCCATCGCCACACTCTGCCATGTGCCACTTTCAGGTCTCCTCACACTGCTGGTGTGTTACATTTTTTGTCATAGGGTGCTGGCAGATTACGGGCCTCCCATAGCTGCTGCCAGGCCCCTAATCTGCCATGGGCCCCTATACCGCCTCCTCATGCTGCTGCCAGGTCCACAGTGTCTCATGCCATGTGCCACTTTCAGGTCTCCTCACACTGCTGGTGTGTTCAATTTTTTGACATAGGGTGCTGGCAGATTACGGGCCTCCCATAGCTGCTGCCAGGCCCCTAATCTGCCATGGGCCCCTGTACCGCCTCCTCATGCTGCTGCCAGGTCCACAGTCTCTCATGCCATGTGCCACTTTCAGGTCTCCTCACACTGCTGGTGTGTTCCATTTTTTGTCATAGGGTGCTGGCAGATTACGGGCCTCCTATAGCTGCTGCCAGGCCCCTAATCTTCCATGGGCCCCTATACCGCCTCTTCATGCTGCTGCCAAGTCCAGAGTCTCTCATGGGTCCCTGTACGGCCTCCCATTGCTGCTGTCTCCTTCGCCACACTCTGCCATGTGCCACTTTCAGGTCTCCTCACACTGCTGGTGTGTTACATTTTTTGTCATAGGGTGCTGGCAGATTACGGGCCTCCCATAGCTGCTGCCAGGCCCCTAATCTGCCATGGGCCCCTGTACCGCCTCCTCATGCTGCTGCCAGGTCCACAGTGTCTCATGCCATGTGCCACTTTCAGGTCTCCTCACACTGCTGGTGTGTTCAATTTTTTGACATAGGGTGCTGGCAGATTACGGGCCTCCCATAGCTGCTGCCAGGCCCCTAATCTGCCATGGGCCCCTGTACCGCCTCCTCATGCTGCTGCCAGGTCCACAGTCTCTCATGCCATGTGCCACTTTCAGGTCTCCTCACACTGCTGGTGTGTTCCATTTTTTGTCATAGGGTGCTGGCAGATTACGGGCCTCCTATAGCTGCTGCCAGGCCCCTAATCTGCCATGGGCCCCTATACCGCCTCCTCATGCTGCTGCCAAGTCCAGAGTCTCTCATGGGTCCCTGTACGGCCTCCCATTGCTGCTGTCTCCATCGCCACACTCTGCCATGTTCCACTTTCAGGTCTCCTCACACTGCTGGTGTGTTACATTTTTTGTCATAGGGTGCTGGCAGATTACGGGCCTCCCATAGCTGCTGCCAGGCCCCTAATCTGCCATGGGCCCCTATACCGCCTCCTCATGCTGCTGCCAGGTCCAGAGTCTCTCATGGGTCCCTGTACGGCCTCCAATTGCTGCTGTCTCCATCGCCACACTCTGCCATGTGCCACTTTCAGGTCTCCTCACACACTGCTGGTGTGTTCAATTTTTTGTCATAGGGTGCTGGCAGATTACGGGCCTCCCATAGCTGCTGCCAGGCCCCTAATCTGCCATGGGCCCCTGTACCGCCTCCTCATGCTGCTGCCAGGTCCACAGTCTCTCATGGGTCCCTGTACGGCCTCCCATTGCTGCTGTCTCCATCGCCACACTCTGCCATGTGCCACTTTCAGGTCTCCTCACACTGCTGGTGTGTTCCATTTTTTGTCATAGGGTGCTGGCAGATTACGGGCCTCCTATAGCTGCTGCCAGGCCCCTAATCTGCCATGGGCCCCTATACCGCCTCCTCATGCTGCTGCCAAGTCCAGAGTCTCTCATGGGTCCCTGTACGGCCTCCCATTGCTGCTGTCTCCATCGCCACACTCTGCCATGTTCCACTTTCAGGTCTCCTCACACTGCTGGTGTGTTACATTTTTTGTCATAGGGTGCTGGCAGATTACGGGCCTACCATAGCTGCTGCCAGGCCCCTAATCTGCCATGGGCCCCTATACCGCCTCCTCATGCTGCTGCCAGGTCCAGAGTCTCTCATGGGTCCCTGTACGGCCTCCAATTGCTGCTGTCTCCATCGCCACACTCTGCCATGTGCCACTTTCAGGTCTCCTCACACACTGCTGGTGTGTTCAATTTTTTGTCATAGGGTGCTGGCAGATTACGGGCCTCCTATAGCTGCTGCCAGGCCCCTAATCTGCCATGGGCCCCTATACCGCCTCCTCATGCTGCTGCCAAGTCCAGAGTCTCTCATGGGTCCCTGTACGGCCTCCCATTGCTGCTGTCTCCATCGCCACACTCTGCCATGTTCCACTTTCAGGTCTCCTCACACTGCTGGTGTGTTACATTTTTTGTCATAGGGTGCTGGCAGATTACGGGCCTCCCATAGCTGCTGCCAGGCCCCTAATCTGCCATGGGCCCCTATACCGCCTCCTCATGCTGCTGCCAGGTCCAGAGTCTCTCATGGGTCCCTGTACGGCCTCCAATTGCTGCTGTCTCCATCGCCACACTCTGCCATGTGCCACTTTCAGGTCTCCTCACACACTGCTGGTGTGTTCAATTTTTTGTCATAGGGTGCTGGCAGATTACGGGCCTCCCATAGCTGCTGCCAGGCCCCTAATCTGCCATGGGCCCCTGTACCGCCTCCTCATGCTGCTGCCAGGTCCAAAGTCTCTCATGGGTCCCTGTACGGCCTCCCATTGCTGCTGTCTCCATCGCCACACTCTGCCATGTGCCACTTTCAGGTCTCCTCACACTGCTGGTGTGTTACATTTTTTGTCATAGGGTGCTGGCAGATTACGGGCCTCCCATAGCTGCTGCCAGGCCCCTAATCTGCCATGGGCCCCTGTACCGCCTCCTCATGCTGCTGCCAGGTCCACAGTCTCTCATGCCATGTGCCACTTTCAGGTCTCCTCACACTGCTGGTGTGTTCCATTTTTTGTCATAGGGTGCTGGCAGATTACGGGCCTCCTATAGCTGCTGCCAGGCCCCTAATCTGCCATGGGCCCCAATACCGCCTCCTCATGCTGCTGCCAAGTCCAGAGTCTCTCATGGGTCCCTGTACGGCCTCCCATTGCTGCTGTCTCCATCGCCACACTCTGCCATGTGCCACTTTCAGGTCTCCTCACACACTGCTGGTGTGTTCAATTTTTTATCATAGGGTGCTGGCAGATTACGGGCCTCCCATAGCTGCTGCCAGGCCCCTAATTCGCCAAGGGCCCCTGTACCGCCTCCTCATGCTGCTGCCAGGTCCACAGTGTCTCATGCCATGTGCCACTTTCAGGTCTCCTCACACTGCTGGTGTTTTCAATTTTTTGACATAGGGTGCTGGCAGATTACGGGCCTCCCATAGCTGCTGCCAGGCCCCTAATCTTCCATGGGCCCCTATACCGCCTCCTCATGCTGCTGCCAGGTCCAGAGTCTCTCATGGGTCCCTGTACGGCCTCCCATTGCTGCTGTCTCCATCGCCACACTCTGCCATGTGCCACTTTCAGGTCTCCTCACACACTGCTGGTGTGTTCAATTTTTTGTCACAGGGTGCTGGCAGATTACGGGCCTCCCATAGCTGCTGCCAGGCCCCTAATCTGCCATGGGCCCCTATACCGCCTCCTCATGCTGCTGCCAGGTCCAGAGTCTCTCATGGGTCCCTGTACGGCCTAACATTGCTGCTGTCTCCATCGCCACACTCTGCCATGTGCCACTTTCAGGTCTCCTCACACACTGCTGGTGTGTTCAATTTTTTGTCATAGGGTGCTGGCAGATTACGGGCCTCCCATAGCTGCTGCCAGGCCCCTAATCTGCCATGGGCCCCTATACCGCCTCCTCATGCTGCTGCCAAGTCCAGAGTCTCTCATGGGTCCCTGTACGGCCTCCCATTGCTGCTGTCTCCATCGCCACACTCTGCCATGTGCCACTTTCAGGTCTCCTCACACACTGCTGGTGTGTTCAATTTTTTGTCATAGGGTGCTGGCAGATTACGGGCCTCCCATAGCTGCTGCCAGGCCCCTAATCTGCCATGGGCCCTTATACCGCCTCCTCATGCTGCTGCCAAGTCCAGAGTCTCTCATGGGTCCCTTTACGGCCTCCCATTGCTGCTGTCTCCATCGCCACACTCTGCCATGTGCCACTTTCAGGTCTCCTCACACACTGCTGGTGTGTTCCATTTTTTGTCATAGGGTGCTGGCAGATTACGGGCCTCCCAGAGCTGCTGCCAGGCCCCTAATCTGCCATGGGCCCCTATACCGCCTCCTCATGCTGCTGCCAGGTCCAGAGTCTCTCATGGGTCCCTGTACGGCCTCCAATTGCTGCTGTCTCCATCGCCACACTCTGCCATGTGCCACTTTCAGGTCTCCTCACACACTGCTGGTGTGTTCAATTTTTTGTCATAGGGTGCTGGCAGATTACGGGCCTCCCATAGCTGCTGCCAGGCCCCTAATCTGCCATGGGCCCCTGTACCGCCTCCTCATGCTGCTGCCAGGTCCAAAGTCTCTCATGGGTCCCTGTACGGCCTCCCATTGCTGCTGTCTCCATCGCCACACTCTGCCATGTGCCACTTTCAGGTCTCCTCACACTGCTGGTGTGTTACATTTTTTGTCATAGGGTGCTGGCAGATTACGGGCCTCCCATAGCTGCTGCCAGGCCCCTAATCTGCCATGGGCCCCTGTACTGCCTCCTCATGCTGCTGCCAGGTCCACAGTCTCTCATGCCATGTGCCACTTTCAGGTTTCCTCACACTGCTGGTGTGTTCCATTTTTTGTCATAGGGTGCTGGCAGATTACGGGCCTCCTATAGCTGCTGCCAGGCCCCTAATCTGCCATGGGCCCCAATACCGCCTCCTCATGCTGCTGCCAAGTCCAGAGTCTCTCATGGGTCCCTGTACGGCCTCCCATTGCTGCTGTCTCCATCGCCACACTCTGCCATGTGCCACTTTCAGGTCTCCTCTCACTGCTGGTGTGTTACATTTTTTGTCATAGGGTGCTGGCAGTTTACGGTCCTCCCATAGCTGCTGCCAGGCCCCTAATCTGCCATGGGCCCCTATACCGCCTCCTCATGCTGCTGCCAAGTCCAGAGTCTCTCATGGGTCCCTGTACGGCCTCCCATTGCTGCTGTCTCCATCGCCACACTCTGCCATGTGCCACTTTCAGGTCTCCTCACACTGCTGGTGTGTTACATTTTTTGTCATAGGGTGCTGGCAGATTACGGGCCTCCCATAGCTGCTGCCAGGCCCCTAATCTGCCATGGGCCCCTGTACTGCCTCCTCATGCTGCTGCCAGGTCCACAGTGTCTCATGCCATGTGCCACTTTCAGGTCTCCTCACACTGCTGGTGTGTTCAATTTTTTGACATAGGGTGCTGGCAGATTACGGGCCTCCCATAGCTGCTGCCAGGCCCCTAATCTGCCATGGGCCCCTGTACCGCCTCCTCATGCTGCTGCCAGGTCCACAGTCTCTCATGCCATGTGCCACTTTCAGGTCTCCTCACACTGCTGGTGTGTTCCATTTTTTGTCATAGGGTGCTGGCAGATTGCGGGCCTCCTATAGCTGCTGCCAGGCCCCTAATCTGCCATGGGCCCCTATATCGCCTCCTCATGCTGCTGCCAAGTCCAGAGTCTCTCATGGGTCCCTGTACGGCCTCCCATTGCTGCTGTCTCCATCGCCACACTCTGCCATGTGCCACTTTCAGGTCTCCTCACACTGCTGGTGTGTTACATTTTTTGTCATAGGGTGCTGGCAGTTTACGGTCCTCCCATAGCTGCTGCCAGGCCCCTAATCTGCCATGGGCCCCTATACCACCTCCTCATGCTGCTGCCAAGTCCATAGTCTCTCATGGGTCCCTGTACGGCCTCCCATTGCTGCTGTCTCCATCGCCACACTCTGCCATGTGCCACTTTCAGGTCTCCTCACACTGCTGGTGTGTTACATTTTTTGTCATAGGGTGCTGGCAGATTACGGGCCTCCCATAGCTGCTGCCAGGCCCCTAATCTGCCATGGGCCCCTGTACCGCCTCCTCATGCTGCTGCCAGGTCCACAGTGTCTCATGCCATGTGCCACTTTCAGGTCTCCTCACACTGCTGGTGTGTTCAATTTTTTGACATAGGGTGCTGGCAGATTACGGGCCTCCCATAGCTGCTGCCAGGCCCCTAATCTGCCATGGGCCCCTGTACCGCCTCCTCATGCTGCTGCCAGGTCCACAGTCTCTCATGCCATGTGCCACTTTCAGGTCTCCTCACACTGCTGGTGTGTTCCATTTTTTGTCATAGGGTGCTGGCAGATTACGGGCCTCCTATAGCTGCTGCCAGGCCCCTAATCTTCCATGGGCCCCTATACCGCCTCTTCATGCTGCTGCCAAGTCCAGAGTCTCTCATGGGTCCCTGTACGGCCTCCCATTGCTGCTGTCTCCTTCGCCACACTCTGCCATGTGCCACTTTCAGGTCTCCTCACACTGCTGGTGTGTTACATTTTTTGTCATAGGGTGCTGGCAGATTACGGGCCTCCCATAGCTGCTGCCAGGCCCCTAATCTGCCATGGGCCCCTGTACCGCCTCCTCATGCTGCTGCCAGGTCCACAGTGTCTCATGCCATGTGCCACTTTCAGGTCTCCTCACACTGCTGGTGTGTTCAATTTTTTGACATAGGGTGCTGGCAGATTACGGGCCTCCCATAGCTGCTGCCAGGCCCCTAATCTGCCATGGGCCCCTGTACCGCCTCCTCATGCTGCTGCCAGGTCCACAGTCTCTCATGCCATGTGCCACTTTCAGGTCTCCTCACACTGCTGGTGTGTTCCATTTTTTGTCATAGGGTGCTGGCAGATTACGGGCCTCCTATAGCTGCTGCCAGGCCCCTAATCTGCCATGGGCCCCTATACCGCCTCCTCATGCTGCTGCCAAGTCCAGAGTCTCTCATGGGTCCCTGTACGGCCTCCCATTGCTGCTGTCTCCATCGCCACACTCTGCCATGTTCCACTTTCAGGTCTCCTCACACTGCTGGTGTGTTACATTTTTTGTCATAGGGTGCTGGCAGATTACGGGCCTCCCATAGCTGCTGCCAGGCCCCTAATCTGCCATGGGCCCCTATACCGCCTCCTCATGCTGCTGCCAGGTCCAGAGTCTCTCATGGGTCCCTGTACGGCCTCCAATTGCTGCTGTCTCCATCGCCACACTCTGCCATGTGCCACTTTCAGGTCTCCTCACACACTGCTGGTGTGTTCAATTTTTTGTCATAGGGTGCTGGCAGATTACGGGCCTCCCATAGCTGCTGCCAGGCCCCTAATCTGCCATGGGCCCCTGTACCGCCTCCTCATGCTGCTGCCAGGTCCAAAGTCTCTCATGGGTCCCTGTACGGCCTCCCATTGCTGCTGTCTCCATCGCCACACTCTGCCATGTGCCACTTTCAGGTCTCCTCACACTGCTGGTGTGTTACATTTTTTGTCATAGGGTGCTGGCAGATTACGGGCCTCCCATAGCTGCTGCCAGGCCCCTAATCTGCCATGGGCCCCTGTACCGCCTCCTCATGCTGCTGCCAGGTCCACAGTCTCTCATGCCATGTGCCACTTTCAGGTCTCCTCACACTGCTGGTGTGTTCCATTTTTGTCATAGGGTGCTGGCAGATTACGGGCCTCCTATAGCTGCTGCCAGGCCCCTAATCTGCCATGGGCCCCAATACCGCCTCCTCATGCTGCTGCCAAGTCCAGAGTCTCTCATGGGTCCCTGTACGGCCTCCCATTGCTGCTGTCTCCATCGCCACACTCTGCCATGTGCCACTTTCAGGTCTCCTCTCACTGCTGGTGTATTACTTTTTTGTCATAGGGTGCTGGCAGTTTACGGTCCTCCCATAGCTGCTGCCAGGCCCCTAATCTGCCATGGGCCCCTATACCGCCTCCTCATGCTGCTGCCAAGTCCAGAGTCTCTCATGGGTCCCTGTACGGCCTCCCATTGCTGCTGTCTCCATCGCCACACTCTGCCATGTGCCACTTTCAGGTCTCCTCACACTGCTGGTGTGTTACATTTTTTGTCATAGGGTGCTGGCAGATTACGGGCCTCCCATAGCTGCTGCCAGGCCCCTAATCTGCCATGGGCCCCTGTACTGCCTCCTCATGCTGCTGCCAGGTCCACAGTGTCTCATGCCATGTGCCACTTTCAGGTCTCCTCACACTGCTGGTGTGTTCAATTTTTTGACATAGGGTGCTGGCAGATTACGGGCCTCCCATAGCTGCTGCCAGGCCCCTAATCTGCCATGGGCCCCTGTACCGCCTCCTCATGCTGCTGCCAGGTCCACAGTCTCTCATGCCATGTGCCACTTTCAGGTCTCCTCACACTGCTGGTGTGTTCCATTTTTTGTCATAGGGTGCTGGCAGATTGCGGGCCTCCTATAGCTGCTGCCAGGCCCCTAATCTGCCATGGGCCCCTATATCGCCTCCTCATGCTGCTGCCAAGTCCAGAGTCTCTCATGGGTCCCTGTACGGCCTCCCATTGCTGCTGTCTCCATCGCCACACTCTGCCATGTGCCACTTTCAGGTCTCCTCACACTGCTGGTGTGTTACATTTTTTGTCATAGGGTGCTGGCAGTTTACGGTCCTCCCATAGCTGCTGCCAGGCCCCTAATCTGCCATGGGCCCCTATACCGCCTCCTCATGCTGCTGCCAAGTCCATAGTCTCTCATGGGTCCCTGTACGGCCTCCCATTGCTGCTGTCTCCATCGCCACACTCTGCCATGTGCCACTTTCAGGTCTCCTCACACTGCTGGTGTGTTACATTTTTTGTCATAGGGTGCTGGCAGATTACAGGCCTCCCATAGCTGCTGCCAGGCCCCTAATCTGCCATGGGCCCCTGTACCGCCTCCTCATGCTGCTGCCAGGTCCACAGTGTCTCATGCCATGTGCCACTTTCAGGTCTCCTCACACTGCTGGTGTGTTCAATTTTTTGACATAGGGTGCTGGCAGATTACGGGCCTCCCATAGCTGCTGCCAGGCCCCTAATCTGCCATGGGCCCCTGTACCGCCTCCTCATGCTGCTGCCAGGTCCACAGTCTCTCATGCCATGTGCCACTTTCAGGTCTCCTCACACTGCTGGTGTGTTCCATTTTTTGTCATAGGGTGCTGGCAGATTACGGGCCTCCTATAGCTGCGGCCAGGCCCCTAATCTGCCATGGGCCCCTATACCGCCTCCTCATGCTGCTGCCAAGTCCAGAGTCTCTCATGGGTCCCTGTACGGCCTCCCATTGCTGCTGTCTCCTTCGCCACACTCTGCCATGTGCCACTTTCAGGTCTCCTCACACTGCTGGTGTGTTACATTTTTTGTCATAGGGTGCTGGCAGATTACGGGCCTCCCATAGCTGCTGCCAGGCCCCTAATCTGCCATGGGCCCCTGTACCGCCTCCTCATGCTGCTGCCAGGTCCACAGTGTCTCATGCCATGTGCCACTTTCAGGTCTCCTCACACTGCTGGTGTGTTCAATTTTTTGACATAGGGTGCTGGCAGATTACGGGCCTCCCATAGCTGCTGCCAGGCCCTAATCTGCCATGGGCCCCTGTACCGCCTCCTCATGCTGCTGCCAGGTCCACAGTCTCTCATGCCATGTGCCACTTTCAGGTCTCCTCACACTGCTGGTGTGTTCCATTTTTTGTCATAGGGTGCTGGCAGATTGCGGGCCTCCTATAGCTGCTGCCAGGCCCCTAATCTGCCATGGGCCCCTATATCGCCTCCTCATGCTGCTGCCAAGTCCAGAGTCTCTCATGGGTCCCTGCACGGCCTCCCATTGCTGCTGTCTCCATCGCCACACTCTGCCATGTGCCACTTTCAGGTCTCCTCACACTGCTGGTGTGTTACATTTTTTGTCATAGGGTGCTGGCAGTTTACGGTCCTCCCATAGCTGCTGCCAGGCCCCTAATCTGCCATGGGCCCCTATACCGCCTCCTCATGCTGCTGCCAAGTCCATAGTCTCTCATGGGTCCCTGTACGGCCTCCCATTGCTGCTGTCTCCATCGCCACACTCTGCCATGTGCCACTTTCAGGTCTCCTCACACTGCTGGTGTGTTACATTTTTTGTCATAGGGTGCTGGCAGATTACGGGCCTCCCATAGCTGCTGCCAGGCCCCTAATCTGCCATGGGCCCCTGTACCGCCTCCTCATGCTGCTGCCAGGTCCACAGTGTCTCATGCCATGTGCCACTTTCAGGTCTCCTCACACTGCTGGTGTGTTCAATTTTTTGACATAGGGTGCTGGCAGATTACGGGCCTCCCATAGCTGCTGCCAGGCCCCTAATCTGCCATGGGCCCCTGTACCGCCTCCTCATGCTGCTGCCAGGTCCACAGTCTCTCATGCCATGTGCCACTTTCAGGTCTCCTCACACTGCTGGTGTGTTCCATTTTTTGTCATAGGGTGCTGGCAGATTACGGGCCTCCTATAGCTGCTGCCAGGCCCCTAATCTTCCATGGGCCCCTATACCGCCTCTTCATGCTGCTGCCAAGTCCAGAGTCTCTCATGGGTCCCTGTACGGCCTCCCATTGCTGCTGTCTCCTTCGCCACACTCTGCCATGTGCCACTTTCAGGTCTCCTCACACTGCTGGTGTGTTACATTTTTTGTCATAGGGTGCTGGCAGATTACGGGCCTCCCATAGCTGCTGCCAGGCCCCTAATCTGCCATGGGCCCCTGTACCGCCTCCTCATGCTGCTGCCAGGTCCACAGTGTCTCATGCCATGTGCCACTTTCAGGTCTCCTCACACTGCTGGTGTGTTCAATTTTTTGACATAGGGTGCTGGCAGATTACGGGCCTCCCATAGCTGCTGCCAGGCCCCTAATCTGCCATGGGCCCCTGTACCGCCTCCTCATGCTGCTGCCAGGTCCACAGTCTCTCATGCCATGTGCCACTTTCAGGTCTCCTCACACTGCTGGTGTGTTCCATTTTTTGTCATAGGGTGCTGGCAGATTACGGGCCTCCTATAGCTGCTGCCAGGCCCCTAATCTGCCATGGGCCCCTATACCGCCTCCTCATGCTGCTGCCAAGTCCAGAGTCTCTCATGGGTCCCTGTACGGCCTCCCATTGCTGCTGTCTCCATCGCCACACTCTGCCATGTTCCACTTTCAGGTCTCCTCACACTGCTGGTGTGTTACATTTTTTGTCATAGGGTGCTGGCAGATTACGGGCCTCCCATAGCTGCTGCCAGGCCCCTAATCTGCCATGGGCCCCTATACCGCCTCCTCATGCTGCTGCCAGGTCCAGAGTCTCTCATGGGTCCCTGTACGGCCTCCAATTGCTGCTGTCTCCATCGCCACACTCTGCCATGTGCCACTTTCAGGTCTCCTCACACACTGCTGGTGTGTTCAATTTTTTGTCATAGGGTGCTGGCAGATTACGGGCCTCCCATAGCTGCTGCCAGGCCCCTAATCTGCCATGGGCCCCTGTACCGCCTCCTCATGCTGCTGCCAGGTCCAAAGTCTCTCATGGGTCCCTGTACGGCCTCCCATTGCTGCTGTCTCCATCGCCACACTCTGCCATGTGCCACTTTCAGGTCTCCTCACACTGCTGGTGTGTTACATTTTTTGTCATAGGGTGCTGGCATATTACGGGCCTCCCATAGCTGCTGCCAGGCCCCTAATCTGCCATGGGCCCCTGCACCGCCTCCTCATGCTGCTGCCAGGTCCACAGTCTCTCATGCCATGTGCCACTTTCAGGTCTCCTCACACTGCTGGTGTGTTCCATTTTTTGTCATAGGGTGCTGGCAGATTACGGGCCTCCTATAGCTGCTGCCAGGCCCCTAATCTGCCATGGGCCCCAATACCGCCTCCTCATGCTGCTGCCAAGTCCAGAGTCTCTCATGGGTCCCTGTACGGCCTCCCATTGCTGCTGTCTCCATCGCCACACTCTGCCATGTGCCACTTTCAGGTCTCCTCTCACTGCTGGTGTGTTACATTTTTTGTCATAGGGTGCTGGCAGTTTACGGTCCTCCCATAGCTGCTGCCAGGCCCCTAATCTGCCATGGGCCCCTATACCGCCTCCTCATGCTGCTGCCAAGTCCAGAGTCTCTCATGGGTCCCTGTACGGCCTCCCATTGCTGCTGTCTCCATCGCCACACTCTGCCATGTGCCACTTTCAGGTCTCCTCACACTGCTGGTGTGTTACATTTTTTGTCATAGGGTGCTGGCAGATTACGGGCCTCCCATAGCTGCTGCCAGGCCCCTAATCTGCCATGGGCCCCTGTACTGCCTCCTCATGCTGCTGCCAGGTCCACAGTGTCTCATGCCATGTGCCACTTTCAGGTCTCCTCACACTGCTGGTGTGTTCAATTTTTTGACATAGGGTGCTGGCAGATTACGGGCCTCCCATAGCTGCTGCCAGGCCCCTAATCTGCCATGGGCCCCTGTACCGCCTCCTCATGCTGCTGCCAGGTCCACAGTCTCTCATGCCATGTGCCACTTTCAGGTCTCCTCACACTGCTGGTGTGTTCCATTTTTTGTCATAGGGTGCTGGCAGATTGCGGGCCTCCTATAGCTGCTGCCAGGCCCCTAATCTGCCATGGGCCCCTATATCGCCTCCTCATGCTGCTGCCAAGTCCAGAGTCTCTCATGGGTCCCTGTACGGCCTCCCATTGCTGCTGTCTCCATCGCCACACTCTGCCATGTGCCACTTTCAGGTCTCCTCACACTGCTGGTGTGTTACATTTTTTGTCATAGGGTGCTGGCAGTTTACGGTCCTCCCATAGCTGCTGCCAGGCCCCTAATCTGCCATGGGCCCCTATACCGCCTCCTCATGCTGCTGCCAAGTCCATAGTCTCTCATGGGTCCCTGTACGGCCTCCCATTGCTGCTGTCTCCATCGCCACACTCTGCCATGTGCCACTTTCAGGTCTCCTCACACTGCTGGTGTGTTCAATTTTTTGTCATAGGGTGCTGGCAGATTACAGGCCTCCCATAGCTGCTGCCAGGCCCCTAATCTGCCATGGGCCCCTGTACCGCCTCCTCATGCTGCTGCCAGGTCCACAGTGTCTCATGCCATGTGCCACTTTCAGGTCTCCTCACACTGCTGGTGTGTTCAATTTTTTGACATAGGGTGCTGGCAGATTACGGGCCTCCCATAGCTGCTGCCAGGCCCCTAATCTGCCATGGGCCCCTGTACCGCCTCCTCATGCTGCTGCCAGGTCCACAGTCTCTCATGCCATGTGCCACTTTCAGGTCTCCTCACACTGCTGGTGTGTTCCATTTTTTGTCATAGGGTGCTGGCAGATTACGGGCCTCCTATAGCTGCGGCCAGGCCCCTAATCTGCCATGGGCCCCTATACCGCCTCCTCATGCTGCTGCCAAGTCCAGAGTCTCTCATGGGTCCCTGTACGGCCTCCCATTGCTGCTGTCTCCTTCGCCACACTCTGCCATGTGCCACTTTCAGGTCTCCTCACACTGCTGGTGTGTTACATTTTTTGTCATAGGGTGCTGGCAGATTACGGGCCTCCCATAGCTGCTGCCAGGCCCCTAATCTGCCATGGGCCCCTGTACCGCCTCCTCATGCTGCTGCCAGGTCCACAGTGTCTCATGCCATGTGCCACTTTCAGGTCTCCTCACACTGCTGGTGTGTTCAATTTTTTGACATAGGGTGCTGGCAGATTACGGGCCTCCCATAGCTGCTGCCAGGCCCCTAATCTGCCATGGGCCCCTGTACCGCCTCCTCATGCTGCTGCCAGGTCCACAGTCTCTCATGCCATGTGCCACTTTCAGGTCTCCTCACACTGCTTGTGTGTTCCATTTTTTGTCATAGGGTGCTGGCAGATTACGGGCCTCCTATAGCTGCTGCCAGGCCCCTAATCTGCCATGGGCCCCTATACCGCCTCCTCATGCTGCTGCCAAGTCCAGAGTCTCTCATGGGTCCCTGTACGGCCTCCCATTGCTGCTGTCTCCATCGCCACACTCTGCCATGTTCCACTTTCAGGTCTCCTCACACTGCTGGTGTGTTACATTTTTTGTCATAGGGTGCTGGCAGATTACGGGCCTCCCATAGCTGCTGCCAGGCCCCTAATCTGCCATGGGCCCCTATACCGCCTCCTCATGCTGCTGCCAGGTCCAGAGTCTCTCATGGGTCCCTGTACGGCCTCCAATTGCTGCTGTCTCCATCGCCACACTCTGCCATGTGCCACTTTCAGGTCTCATCACACACTGCTGGTGTGTTCAATTTTTTGTCATAGGGTGCTGGCAGATTACGGGCCTCCCATAGCTGCTGCCAGGCCCCTAATCTGCCATGGGCCCCTGTACCGCCTCCTCATGCTGCTGCCAGGTCCAAAGTCTCTCATGGGTCCCTGTACGGCCTCCCATTGCTGCTGTCTCCATCGCCACACTCTGCCATGTGCCACTTTCAGGTCTCCTCACACTGCTGGTGTGTTACATTTTTTGTCATAGGGTGCTGGCAGATTACGGGCCTCCCATAGCTGCTGCCAGGCCCCTAATCTGCCATGGGCCCCTGTACCGCCTCCTCATGCTGCTGCCAGGTCCACAGTGTCTCATGCCATGTGCCACTTTCAGGTCTCCTCACACTGCTGGTGTGTTCCATTTTTTGTCATAGGGTGCTGGCAGATTACGGGCCTCCCATAGCTGCTGCCAGGCCCCTAATCTGCCATGGGCCCCTGTACCGCCTCCTCATGCTGCTGCCAGGTCCAGAGTCTCTCATGGGTCCCTGTACGGCCTCCCATTGCTGCTGTCTCCATCGCCACACTCTGCCATGTGCCACTTTCAGGTCTCCTCACACACTGCTGGTGTGTTCAATTTTTTGACATAGGGTGCTGGCAGATTACGGGCCTCCCATAGCTGCTGCCAGGCCCCTAATCTGCCATGGGCCCCTGTACTGCCTCCTCATGCTGCTGCCAGGTCCACAGTGTCTCATGCCATGTGCCACTTTCAGGTCTCCTCACACTGCTGGTGTGTTCAATTTTTTGACATAGGGTGCTGGCAGATTACGGGCCTCCCATAGCTGCTGCCAGGCCCCTAATCTGCCATGGGCCCCTGTACCGCCTCCTCATGCTGCTGCCAGGTCCACAGTCTCTCATGCCATGTGCCACTTTCAGGTCTCCTCACACTGCTGGTGTGTTCCATTTTTTGTCATAGGGTGCTGGCAGATTGCGGGCCTGCTATAGCTGCTGCCAGGCCCCTAATCTGCCATGGGCCCCTATATCGCCTCCTCATGCTGCTGCCAAGTCCAGAGTCTCTCATGGGTCCATGTACGGCCTCCCATTGCTGCTGTCTCCATCGCCACACTCTGCCATGTGCCACTTTCAGGTCTCCTCACACTGCTGGTGTGTTACATTTTTTGTCATAGGGTGCTGGCAGTTTACGGTCCTCCCATAGCTGCTGCCAGGCCCCTAATCTGCCATGGGCCCCTATACCGCCTCCTCATGCTGCTGCCAAGTCCATAGTCTCTCATGGGTCCCTGTACGGCCTCCCATTGCTGCTGTCTCCATCGCCACACTCTGCCATGTGCCACTTTCAGGTCTCCTCACACTGCTGGTGTGTTCCATTTTTTGTCATAGGGTGCTGGCAGATTACGGGCCTCCCATAGCTGCTGCCAGGCCCCTAATCTGCCATGGGCCCCTGTACCGCCTCCTCATGCTGCTGCCAGGTCCACAGTGTCTCATGCCATGTGCCACTTTCAGGTCTCCTCACACTGCTGGTGTGTTCAATTTTTTGACATAGGGTGCTGGCAGATTACGGGCCTCCCATAGCTGCTGCCAGGCCCCTAATCTGCCATGGGCCCCTGTACCGCCTCCTCATGCTGCTGCCAGGTCCACAGTCTCTCATGCCATGTGCCACTTTCAGGTCTCCTCACACTGCTGGTGTGTTCCATTTTTTGTCATAGGGTGCTGGCAGATTACGGGCCTCCTATAGCTGCTGCCAGGCCCCTAATCTGCCATGGGCCCCTATACCGCCTCCTCATGCTGCTGCCAAGTCCAGAGTCTCTCATGGGTCCCTGTACGGCCTCCCATTGCTGCTGTCTCCTTCGCCACACTCTGCCATGTGCCACTTTCAGGTCTCCTCACACTGCTGGTGTGTTACATTTTTTGTCATAGGGTGCTGGCAGATTACGGGCCTCCCATAGCTGCTGCCAGGCCCCTAATCTGCCATGGGCCCCTGTACCGCCTCCTCATGCTGCTGCCAGGTCCACAGTGTCTCATGCCATGTGCCACTTTCAGGTCTCCTCACACTGCTGGTGTGTTCAATTTTTTGACATAGGGTGCTGGCAGATTACGGGCCTCCCATAGCTGCTGCCAGGCCCCTAATCTGCCATGGGCCCCTGTACCGCCTCCTCATGCTGCTGCCAGGTCCACAGTCTCTCATGCCATGTGCCACTTTCAGGTCTCCTCACACTGCTGGTGTGTTCCATTTTTTGTCATAGGGTGCTGGCAGATTACGGGCCTCCTATAGCTGCTGCCAGGCCCCTAATCTGCCATGGGCCCCTATACCGCCTCCTCATGCTGCTGCCAAGTCCAGAGTCTCTCATGGGTCCCTGTACGGCCTCCCATTGCTGCTGTCTCCATCGCCACACTCTGCCATGTTCCACTTTCAGGTCTCCTCACACTGCTGGTGTGTTACATTTTTTGTCATAGGGTGCTGGCAGATTACGGGCCTCCCATAGCTGCTGCCAGGCCCCTAATCTGCCATGGGCCCCTATACCGCCTCCTCATGCTGCTGCCAGGTCCAGAGTCTCTCATGGGTCCCTGTACGGCCTCCAATTGCTGCTGTCTCCATCGCCACACTCTGCCATGTGCCACTTTCAGGTCTCCTCACACACTGCTGGTGTGTTCAATTTTTTGTCATAGGGTGCTGGCAGATTACGGGCCTCCCATAGCTGCTGCCAGGCCCCTAATCTGCCATGGGCCCCTGTACCGCCTCCTCATGCTGCTGCCAGGTCCAGAGTCTCTCATGGGTCCCTGTACGGCCTCCCATTGCTGCTGTCTCCATCGCCACACTCTGCCATGTGCCACTTTCAGGTCTCCTCACACTGCTGGTGTGTTCCATTTTTTGTCATAGGGTGCTGGCAGATTACGGGCCTCCCATAGCTGCTGCCAGGCCCCTAATCTGCCATGGGCCCCTGTACCGCCTCCTCATGCTGCTGCCAGGTCCACAGTGTCTCATGCCATGTGCCACTTTCAGGTCTCCTCACACTGCTGGTGTGTTCCATTTTTTGTCATAGGGTGCTGGCAGATTACGGGCCTCCCATAGCTGCTGCCAGGCCCCTAATCTGCCATGGGCCCCTGTACCGCCTCCTCATGCTGCTGCCAGGTCCAGAGTCTCTCATGGGTCCCTGTACGGCCTCCCATTGCTGCTGTCTCCATCACCACACTCTGCCATGTGCCACTTTCAGGTCTCCTCACACACTGCTGGTGTGTTCAATTTTTTGACATAGGGTGCTGGCAGATTACGGGCCTCCCATAGCTGCTGCCAGGCCCCTAATCTGCCATGGGCCCCTGTACCGCCTCCTCATGCTGCTGCCAGGTCCACAGTCTCTCATGCCATGTGCCACTTTCAGGTCTCCTCACACTGCTGGTGTGTTCAATTTTTTGACATAGGGTGCTGGCAGATCACGGGCCTCCCATAGCTGCTGCCAGGCCCCTAATCTGCCATGGGCCCCTGTACCGTCTCCTCATGCGTCTGCCAGGTCCACAGTCTCTCATGCCATGTGCCACTTTCAGGTCTCTTCACACTGCTGGTGTGTTCCATTTTTTGTCATAGGGTGCTGGCAGATTACGGGCCTCCTATAGCTGCTGCCAGGCCCCTAATCTGCCATGGGCCCCTGTACCGCCTCCTCATGCTGCTGCCAAGTCCAGAGTCTCTCATGGGTCCCTGTACGGCCTCCCATTGCTGCTGTCTCCATCGCCACACTCTGCCATGTTCCACTTTCAGGTCTCCTCACACTGCTGGTGTGTTACATTTTTTGTCATAGGGTGCTGGCAGATTACGGGCCTCCCATAGCTGCTGCCAGGCCCCTAATCTGCCATGGGCCCCTATACCGCCTCCTCATGCTGCTGCCAGGTCCAGAGTCTCTCATGGGTCCCTGTACGGCCTCCAATTGCTGCTGTCTCCATCGCCACACTCTGCCATGTGCCACTTTCAGGTCTCCTCACACACTGCTGGTGTGTTCAATTTTTTGTCATAGGGTGCTGGCAGATTACGGGCCTCCCATAGCTGCTGCCAGGCCCCTAATCTGCCATGGGCCCCTGTACCGCCTCCTCATGCTGCTGCCAGGTCCAGAGTCTCTCATGGGTCCCTGTACGGCCTCCCATTGCTGCTGTCTCCATCGCCACACTCTGCCATGTGCCACTTTCAGGTCTCCTCACACTGCTGGTGTGTTCCATTTTTTGTCATAGGGTGCTGGCAGATTACGGGCCTCCCATAGCTGCTGCCAGGCCCCTAATCTGCCATGGGCCCCTGTACCGCCTCCTCATGCTGCTGCCAGGTCCACAGTGTCTCATGCCATGTGCCACTTTCAGGTCTCCTCACACTGCTGGTGTGTTCCATTTTTTGTCATAGGGTGCTGGCAGATTACGGGCCTCCCATAGCTGCTGCCAGGCCCCTAATCTGCCATGGGCCCCTGTACCGCCTCCTCATGCTGCTGCCAGGTCCAGAGTCTCTCATGGGTCCCTGTACGGCCTCCCATTGCTGCTGTCTCCATCACCACACTCTGCCATGTGCCACTTTCAGGTCTCCTCACACACTGCTGGTGTGTTCAATTTTTTGACATAGGGTGCTGGCAGATTACGGGCCTCCCATAGCTGCTGCCAGGCCCCTAATCTGCCATGGGCCCCTGTACCGCCTCCTCATGCTGCTGCCAGGTCCACAGTCTCTCATGCCATGTGCCACTTTCAGGTCTCCTCACACTGCTGGTGTGTTCAATTTTTTGACATAGGGTGCTGGCAGATCACGGGCCTCCCATAGCTGCTGCCAGGCCCCTAATCTGCCATGGGCCCCTGTACCGTCTCCTCATGCGTCTGCCAGGTCCACAGTCTCTCATGCCATGTGCCACTTTCAGGTCTCTTCACACTGCTGGTGTGTTCCATTTTTTGTCATAGGGTGCTGGCAGATTACGGGCCTCCTATAGCTGCTGCCAGGCCCCTAATCTGCCATGGGCCCCTGTACCGCCTCCTCATGCTGCTGCCAAGTCCAGAGTCTCTCATGGGTCCCTGTACGGCCTCCCATTGCTGCTGTCTCCATCGCCACACTCTGCCATGTGCCACTTTCAGGTCTCCTCACACTGCTGGTGTGTTCCATTTTTTGTCATAGGGTGCTGGCAGATTACGGGCCTCCCATTGCTGCTGCCAGGCCCGTAATCTGCCATGGGCCCCCGTACCGACTCCTCATGCTGTGACGTTGCAACAAGGTGGAATTCAACCCTACATATGTTAGACCGCCTTTACGAACAGCGAAAGGCCATCACAGATTTCCTGATGTTACAAGCGGATAAAGGTACTCCCTGTGTAACTTAGTTGTCAGCCATTGGCAGCTCATGCGTGACACCTGCGCTTGCTCAGGCCCTTTGAGGAGGCCACGCTATTCGTGAGTCGGCAGGACTATGGGATGAACGACGTCATTCCTCTGTTGCACGTCCTGGAACAAATGCTGTTGACAATGGCTGGTCAGGGTGCGGTAGACATGGCGCACAGATCTCAACGCCACATGACCCCTGTGGGGGCAGGACAGGAAGAAGAGGAGGAGGTAGAGGAGGACATTGGTGCTCAGAAATTATTGAGTGAAATGGGTGGTTTTTCCACTCAGCGGACAGGAGTGGAGGAGCAGGAGCATCTGGTAGAGGAGGAGGAGACAGAGGACCCAGACGCACCATGGCAGTATGCTGTGGAGATGGAGGGAGGGAGTCCCTCGCATTCCTTGGCACAGATGGCCCATAGCATGCTTGCTTGCTTGCGTAGCGACAGCCGAATAATAACCATCAGACAGAGGGATGACTTTTGGCTGTCCACCTTGTTGGACCCTCGCTACCGTTCAAAAATGGTGGCCTTTTTCACACCTGCTGAGAGGGAGGCCAAAATAACGTACTATAAAAATCACCTATGTAGTCAGCTGGTCTCTGCCTTTCTGCGCCAACGTCCATCCTCAGACACTGTGGGCCCTGTGCGCTCGCGTTCTGCTGCCATGGCAGCAGGGGAGGGGTGGGGTGGTAGGAGCAGTGGCAGCTCCACCAGCAGCGGCTGCCTCAGTCTGCAGTCGATGATGAGTAGCTTTCTTCACCAGCGCAGTGAGGAAACTACTAACCAGCCGCAGCAGCAGCAGCATCAGGTGGACCTGGAGCAGGACCTCAAACAACAGCACCCTGCCAACCGAGGTAGACAATCCCCTTGACTACTGGGCAATGAAACTTGACCTTTGGCCCCAACTAGCTGAATTTGCCCTTGAAATGCTGTCATGCCCGGCCAGTAGCATGGCATCGGAGCGCGTGTTTAGTGCGGCAGGAGGTATTGTAACTCCGCGGAGGACACGACTGTCCACCCAAAGTGTGGAGAGACTCACGTTTGTGAAAATGAATCAGGCCAGGATTAGTCTGGATTTCAAACCACCAGTTCCTGATACAACTGACTAAATCCGCCATGAATCATGCCCCAAACATGTGCCACTTTCAGGTCTCCTCACACTGCTGGTGTGTTCCATTTTTTGTCATAGGGTGCTGGCAGATTACGGGCCTCCCATTGCTGCTGCCAGGCCCGTAATCTGCCATGGGCCCCTGTACCGCCTCCTCATGCTGCTGCCAGGTCCGGAGTGTGTCATGGGTCCCTGTACGGTCTCCCATTGCTGCTGTCTCCATCGCCACACTCTGCCATGTGCCACTTTCAGGTCTCCTCACACACTGCTGGTGTGTTCCATTTTTTGTCATAGGGTGCTGGCAGATTACGGGCCTCCCATAGCTGCTGCCAGGCCCCTAATCTGCCATGGGCCCCTGTACCGCCTCCTCATGCTGCTGCCAGGTCCACAGTGTCTCATGCCATGTGCCACTTTCAGGTCTCCTCACACTGCTGTTGTGTTCCATTTTTTGTCATAGGGTGCTGGCAGATTACGGGCCTCCCATTGCTGCTGCCAGGCCCGTAATCTGCCATGGGCCCCTGTACCGCCTCCTCATGCTGCTGCCAGGTCCAGAGTCTCTCATGGGTCCCTGTACGGCCTCCCATTGCTGCTGTCTCCATCGCCACACTCTGCCATGTGCCACTTTCAGGTCTCCTCACACACTGCTGGTGTGTTCCATTTTTTGTCATAGGGTGCTGGCAGATTACGGGCCTCCCATTGCTGCTGCCAGGCCCGTAATCTGCCATGGGCCCCCGTACCGACTCCTCATGCTGCTGCCAGGCCCGTAATCTGTCATGGGCCCCTGTTTTCGCTTGTTGGCATATTCCGCTCGTTCAGATGCTCCTTCTCCTGCTACTCCTCTTCACGGATTCCGTCAGCAGTCTTTCTTGGAATACGTTTCCAAGAGACAACAGTTTGCGAGCACGCACCCGACGGTGCAGAAGCTGAACGTCCTCCTGTCCAAGTTGCTGCTGCCAGGCTCGTAATCTGTCATGCGCCCCTGTACCACCTCCTCATGCTGCAGCCAGGTCCAGAGTGTGTCATGAGCCCCCGTACCGACTCCTCATGCTGCTGCCAGGCCCGTAATCTGTCATGGGCCCCTGTACCGCCTCCTCATGCTGCTGCCAGGTCCAGAGTGTGTCATGGGTCCCTGTACGGCCTCCCATTGCTGCTGCCAGGCCCGTAATCTGCCATGGGCCCCCGTACCTACTCCTCATGCTGCTGCCAGGCCCGTAATCTGTCATGGGCCCCTGTACCGCCTCCTCATGCTGCTGCCAGGTCCAGAGTGTGTCATGGGTCCCTGTACGGCCTCCCATTGCTGCTGTCTCCATCGCCACACTCTGCCATGTGCCACTTTCAGGTCTCCTCACACTGCTGGTGGTTTCCATTTTTGTCATAGGGTGCTGTATGGCCTCCCATTGCTGCTGCCTCCACCGCCACACTGTGGCTCCACACTCTGGTTTTGGCCCCGTGACTGCCCAAATGAGTGAAGTGTGCGGTGATTCTAAGATCGACGGCACTCATCTGCATGTCATACTGACTGTCAGTATTATTTCTCTTCCCCAGCAGACTCCAAGGGCATTTAAATTAAAGGTACAGTGTTCTGCACTAATATAAAGGCTCTCTGAAGCCTAGAAACACCCTTTTATAAGTTAAATTCGCAGCGAATATATTTGACTCGAATCAAAATTTTTCCACGAATTCGCCGAATCAGTCGAATTGAATTTTTGAATACTTCGCTCATCTCTAATTGGTACATAGGGGAGCTGGAACTTAGAAAAAAAGTGAACTTAGCCTTTACAGACTCAGATTTAGAGTAATGTATCTTAAAATTGGATATTTCCCCATATTTTTAAAAAAGTATCACCAGATTAGAGACAAAACAAGGAGATCATCCGCGTACACCAACAATTTGTGATGGGTACAGGCCAGCTTCTGGGTCCTAAAGCGGCTGCAGGCCTGGGCTACAGAATGTCTTCACATCATTATTAACTTTCCATAAATTCCCTGGGGAGCACCTAATACTTTGGGCTAGTGATCCACATTTGGGACTTCCAGGGTACTCCACAGTCATGCATGCAGTCATCTGTAAGTGCCTTCAATGTCATGTTATAGAAGTTTCATATCCTTTTTAAACCCTTTATACCACAAGTTTGCTCTAAATTTGATGCCATATACAGTCTGCATATTTATAGCAAACACTTCTCATTTTTAGTTGGCTAATCTGCTCTCACACAAATTCTCTCATCTTCTCTGTTTTGACCAACTTTCTTAAAAACACAGTAAAATAGCAAGGTAGACTCTCTGTTGGAACAGCTTCTTCTCTTACATAGTAGAGCAGTGCCCCAAAAAACACTATATACTTCTTGCTTCTAGTGGCTGACTGCCAACTGCCTGGCATACATGTATGTGTCACAACATGGGCTTTGCAACACATAGTCAACTGAGCAATATGGGCTTTTGTAGGGTATTGAGCAAATAGGTGATTTCAGATTAATTATACATTACAGGAGAATGCTTAGGCTGATTTAGCACTTTGTGTTTTTTAGATTACTAATGCGTTTTTGTGTAGGTGCCTTCGTTTAGTTAACTGATTGATTTCATTTGGTGTTTCTTCAATGTTCTGTGTCTACTTTCAGTAACATACCGTAGAGGTGAATGCTAATGAATTGCGCAATGAATAGACACCCCAAGCTTATGATGGAAGTTTACTTTTGTCAAGACAGAAACAAGGAGGTAGCAGATGGCTTTAGGTAAACACATAATTGATAGGAAGGACCAGGGGTGGACTGACAACTCATGGGGCCCCTGTGTCCTCACCCACACTCAAACCACACCCAAAAAAGCCTATGAAAGGTACCAGGGGCATCTCTTGGGGCCCCTTACTGACCCCGGGCCCTCGGGCAGTGTCCAAGTGTCTGAATGGTCAGTCCACCCTTGAGAAGGACTATATTTTACATCTTGCTAAAGGTAAAGACAGAGTTGGGCATATGTGCTTAGCCTAAACAAACATTATTCCCTGGAAACAGTGGATACTCATATGAGAGCAATAAGGTGATTGTGTACTTATTTAATAAAATTACAGTTCCATTTGTTGAAAAGTAAGTCTGGACTAACTCTTTGGTGTTGACGAGAATTATAGTATATGTCAGTATGGTATATATTAAATGGTGGCTCCTATCTCTATAAACAGTCATGGTGTTTCCAGTAAATAGTAGCATATTGTAACCTTTATTACACCTTTGCCAACTGAAAATGCAAACAGTATTTAAAGCAGAATTTCAGGCATTTTTAATAAAAATCTGCAATGTAAAAAATTTAAGTTTCATTTGTATGTCAATTTAAGTATTATTGTACTTTATTTAAACACGTTCATTGAGGCCAGATAATATAGTTCTTGCTTTACTTCGAGCCTGATGTGGGTATGAGAGCTGTAGCTCTAATGCACAGAAGCCACAATGTTGATTGTCTGTGAATGGTTTACAGAATACAAGATGCTCTGTGAATGGGCAAGAGGAGAGACACATGAAAATGCAGCTTCTAAGTTTGAGAGCCACAGTTCTCACAGTCACAGTGTCAGAAGTACAGTGATAGCTATACTATCTGGCTTCAATGACAGTTGTTATTAAAGAAAGTAATAACTTAAGTGACATACAACTAATGTGACCTCACTTTTATTTACAGTGCAGATTAAAAATACAAGTCTAGAGTTCTGCTCTAATTCCTTCCAATGCTGTGAAATACAAGTTCATAAACTGTAGATCCTTTTACTATCTCTTTGTACAGAATAACTGAATTTCGTACGAATAACAGATACTTCAAAAGAAGAGAACTTTCCCATTATGACCAGGCAGCTTATATGTTTAATGGACTCTAATGGCCCTGGAAGCAGCTGCACAGCCTATAAATTTCACAATTAAAAAGCAAAAGTTTATGTTATGGTGGCAGCTAAGAATCTTATACTTGGATGATAGAAAGCTAGCATGTTATAGGTTAGGAATATAACTGTTTGTTAGGAGTTGTACATCTTTTTAATTAAAACCATACTGAATGTGCTCTTCAACCACATAATCTGAATTCTACATAGTGTTCTATTCCAAAATTCCTTTGTTAATCCAAGTATCAATCTCCTATAAGTTTAGAGCAGCTGCATGTATGTCAACATACTGTAAACCAAAACTATAAATTGTTATCCTACAGCTTTAGTTTTAGTCTCAAAAAATATTTCATCTCATTTGTGAAAAGAGCAGACATTTAATTTGGCAGATTTTCCGCATTCATCTAGTTGTCTTTGTTCTGTAGTCACATGACACAGAGAGAAGACTGGATTAGGTTTTAATACAGCGGAAAGGTTTTATTGATTAAAATCTTGTATAAAACCACAGGTATTTAAACTGAGGATTTTTCTTTAATCATCTGCTTTGACCACACAAATACATTTCTTGGGTGTTATCCCACTAGGCCTTTTTGCATCCTTGTATCAGTTATCACAATCCTGATACTTACTGCAAACCTCTGTTGTCAGCTGTAGGAAATAAGAATCTGCAGCATATGCTAGAAGTTATCTTGATAGCACCATTAATCATCAGCCCAATGGCAGGCGCTAATTATTTCTTACCATTGCGCTAACTTCTATGGTTAAGATAAATAAGAACTCTAAACTGTTAGCAAGAGTGATTCCAAATTATTTACAGTATATGGAGGAAGATGAAAGATATGAGTAGTCTACTTCCAACCAGAGACAGTTATCTAGCTTACAGGAAAGATGATACATGGTACAAGTTAGAACCAAATGATGTAATGTCTAGGTAAATTTTTGACACAACATAGTTTCAATGAACACATGACTGTGATTGATGATTACACATGCACCATCCTAAAAGTCTTGCCAATTAACAGAGCATTGCCAAAACACTTCTTCTATAGTACTCTTTTTTTTTTCTTGTTTCTATCAAAAGTTATGGCCAGTATTGCGTTTATGACTGGCACAAGCCACATTCAAGTGGTAAAAGAATCTCTTCTCTGACACGCCCCTATATAAAATATAGTTGGAAAAGAAATGAATGAGGCTTCTGATTTTTAGATTCTTTGTTATGGCCCTTTTTCTTATCCTACAACTGTATAATTAATTTAACACCCTTATCTATAATTAACTTAAAACCCTATTCTTTATTACAGGACAGTTGAAGAAACTATTTTGTACTCATACTACTAGCTATGAAAAAGTGATTGACTCCTTAAAGAATATATAAACTCATCATTTCATATTCCTAATATGTGCCTACTTTACCATGTACTTGTATGAAAAGGTATCCTGTCCTCTTTGTATTGCTTTTTTTGTGTGAAATATCTGATGTTCCTGCCAATCCCTCTGCTTTCCTATTAAAAACCGACCACACTAGGCAGGTGAGCGCATTGTGGTCAGTTCTGTAGCTATGCTGGGAACTTAGGTTGCTCTCCTCCAATGATCAGGCTTGTGCTGACATGCCCCCCCACCCCCCGTGCTGCTGTTTCTTTTCCCTAGCTCCTTATGCAGCTAAGAACAGAGGGTATGTGATCACTTAAAAAAAGGGAAAAAAGGGATTTATATTGGTTTTTTTTGTATATACACATAAGTGTTTTGCCTTTCATTTCTATTTTAAGCTGAATGGGTTCTTTTACATGGTGAGGGTTTACATACTCTTTAAAGTGTGTATAAATCCTAACAACGAACTTCTCTTATTTGCTATCTTTTACTGTTAAATATACCATTGAAAGAGTCTTGCTATAGCTGTTAAAAAAGGAATTTGGACCTAAAGTGTTACTAAACCCACAACAGTAAAATCAGTCTGTATATGCAGTAAATCATGCTTGTTATACTCACTGTGAAACCTAAGGGGTTAATCCCCTTAGGGATTGTGTAAAAAGGGTGTTTGATCCTGTCTTCTTTGATCCTCCCCTTCTTCTACTGTCCCCAACATCTGCTGATAGTACAGAGCTCTAGGAGTCACTCTGCACATGCTCAGTTTAGTGTGTATTGCTAGAGAGACTTTTTTTTCTTTGGGAAGGTGCAAGTGATCAGCACAGGGCCAATCAGCACTGTCCAGATAGAGGTTCAGGGGTTATGCAGCCTCATAGGACAGTCAGAGGAGAATGGAAACTCCTTCCACAGCTTTAACCAGTACTCAGCTGGACACTGATAGAAGTCACAAGACTGCTATATACTGCTGATGAGAAAAGGTATTTAGCAGTTTATATTTACTAAAATACTTGCATTTCCATGTTCTGTGTACTGTGGGAGATCAGATATAGGAAATGCAGGGTCCTGGGTTTAGTAACACTTTAACTGTAAATTCCATTACTTGTAGTACAGTACAGGGCACAGGCTGGATATTCATAGACCCTGGGTTATAGGCTGCTACCTTCAGGTAATTGAACACTTAAAAATCTTTTGGATATGTACCCTGGGCATATAACTGTGACCCTATCCTGCTCTGTGAGACTTAAGTTTTTGTGAGTCATAGGCCAATCGTTTGATTTTGGTATGGTTAGTGTGTGAAATCAGCTGATTTCTGTTTTAAGATAAAAAATGAAGAAACAAATATGTTGGAAATTTTTTTCAAATGATCAATTTTCTAATTACTTGTAGGTCAATCATTCGAAAATAAAAATTAAAGTGAAATGCTGTGAAATTACAATAGAAAATGATCAGAAAAACATTGAAATTTGCTGGAAAATTTTGATACAATGATTGGTGATGATTGCTGTATCCAGCTGAGCAGCAATTTATTTTCTAGCTCTGGCCAGGTCTCCCTAGTACCTGTGGTTGATTGTTCCTGTCTGCTTCTGGAGAAGGTTTCCAGAAATAGAATGGGAGGCTTGTCCAATGGGTTATGAATGATTATCTGACAACCAATCCCTAAGAGGCAGGCCCAGAAGGTGTGGCTGGGGAAAATATAAATGATTGGGAGGGCTGCTCAAAGCTTTCTCTTTTTCTAGTGTTTTTAAATGCATGTTCTTAGACAGGTTAATTTGGTTTTTGATAGTTGGCTAACTGGCTGGCAGTTTGAACTGGCTTTCCTATCCCCCTCTTTTGGTAAGTTATACTTATCCATGTTCCGTGCCGACAATAGCCATTATTAGACTGGGGTAGGCTGGCAAGTTGAACTGGATAGTCCTATTTTTTACTTTGTGACGCCTTCCATGTTCACTGTTTAAAAAGCCAGTTATAGACCTGGGTAGGCGACCAGTTTTTTCTTTGTTTTTTTTTCTTTTTCTTTTTTTTTTCTTCTTCTAGTGCCCCTGACCCTGGGAGGCAGCCTGTGCTACTGAAGAGTTGTTGCATGTGCTTGGCTGAGGGTCTGGAGGAACCTAGATTAAGGAGAATTTGCTGGAGGGCTCTACTTTAGGAAGTTGGGCTGGAGAAGGACACCTTTCACTAAAGAGCATCTCAAGGAAGCTGGTTTGGAGCTGTCTCTGGACATTGTGAGTATGACCTTATGTCTAGAGCTCCAGGTGTGTTTGTATTTTGAGGGTTAGATGCCAGAGGTTGATACAAGGACTGTGACTTCTCTTACTAGCTGGCTGTCTACCTCCAGCAATATCCAGTGATATAGAAGAACTTTGCTTGAGATTCTGTCCGTTTATACCTGTTTGCATTTTTGGGGTATTATGCACCCTCATCCCTCTCTCCTGCTCAAGCACTGCAATAAAACTTCAAAAATACACCAGTAGACTGAGCCTGTGTGTGTTGGTGTGCCTTGGAACTGGTACCTTGGCCTGCCAAATTCTTAACGGCTAAGAGAGACCTGTATATTTCCAACACCCCTTTGGAGGTAAGTGCTACAGAAAGAATGTTTTTCACACTTTTATTCATTTTCTACTCATCTATGGCCAGCTGAACAGAGAAACATAAGGGAGAGTGACCTGTACTCCAAGATATGGAGTTTACAGGTAAGTCATAATTTAGTTTTTCTAAAGATGTGTATATACTAGTAAAATTTAATTTGATATTTTTTGTTGTAAGAATGGTGTAAAAACATTTTGTTTGTTTTTCTAATAATTAAGGCACTCAAACTGACATTCCAGCAAGATGGAAATTTTTCTTGAATGTATAAACTTCTAATAGTGGTTTTCATTTAGTAAGCTCTATTCATTGCAAAATTAAATGTTAAAAGCAAACCCAATTTTCATTCAAAATTCTACTAGTGATTACCCAGCTTTAATTGTATAGCATAGGACTCAGGCTGGATATTCAAAGACCCTGGGAGATCTCTAAGCATTAAATCAGGGGAGTGGACAACAATAGGGCAAACAGAACACTGCCACCAGGCCAACCAAACAAACAAGGGTCAAAGCTTTAATTCAGAGTCAGGGACAGACTGACAACTCATGGGGCCCCCAGGCAATAGGAGATCATGGGGCCCCTGTGTCCTCACCTACACTCAAACCACACCCAAAAAAGCCTATGAAAGGTACCAGGGGCATCTCATGGGGCCCCTTACTGACCCTGGGCCCCCGGGCAGTGCCTGAGTACCCAAATGGTCAGTCCGTCCCTGTTCAGAGTGCTGCTAAAAGAAAATTTTGGCCAAAGAGTGCATCTGCAGGGCTCTGAACATTTACCTTGGAGAAGGTGTGAACCGAAAACCAGGTTGTGGTCTTACACAGCTGGACAACAGAAGCATGATATCAGAAAGCCCAGGAAACTCCCACAGATCTAGCTAAGCGAGCATGTAGAAATACTTGGGGTACCTTGCCTTTTAGAGCATAGGCCCTTGCAAAAAGCTTTTTTATCCACCTTGGAAAAAAACAGGGTGTCCTTGATGAGAACATGTCTGCTATACAAAAAGAGAGTCTGTTTTTTAATGCAGGCTGTGGCAGTCAAGTAGATCCTAACAGCTCTGACCACATCCTGACAGTGGAGTGCAATTTCTTTGGGATGCTTTGAAGCAGGGCAAAAAGAAGGAAGGACAATGTGTTCATTAAAGTAAAAAGTAGAAAGGAGATTCTTGGACACAATGATACTATATCTATGTCAAGAATCACAAAAGAAAAAAATATATTTTTCTAATAAACAGACTTTACAGGTACACAAAGAGACCATAACTATTTTACTACTAAAAACATACATTGTACTTTATTTATACATAATCATCAAAACCTACAGTATGTCTTCTTAAAAGAAAAAGAGAAGATTCCTCACCAAAGGATTTTATTGTTGTACTATATATTATATGAAAATATCATCTAGAGCAAGAGTGTCAAACTCAGTTTTAATGTGGGCTGCACCCTAAAGGGCCGGTTGTATCTGTAGGATTTTATAAATGCATCTACTCTTTATCATCTGGTTTTAGTAAAACCTAAGGCTTAAGCTGTGAAGGGCAGGTACAGACTGGCACAGAGCCCACTCACACTCCTGTAGCAGATGATGCAAGTCTGAAAAGGAGGGTCTTACACTGCTGTTATGATTCAAAAGAAACTTTATTTGAGTCTTCTCAGACAGAACATGGTTCTGCCAAGGTGTTCTGTCTGAGCCATCTCCAATAACGTTTCTTGGGGATGCTACCAGCGGTGTGCTACTCTCCTTTGCAACTGGCATAGAATTGTATTATTCTCATAATAATTATACGCAGATGTCAAGAGCACCTCACCCCCCTTACATCAGATGTCAAGATCCCCCCACTAACAGCAGTCCCCCACCCTCCCTTACATCACAGTGCATCCTCCTTACCTTGTGCTGCTGCCTGGAAGAAGCTGGAGGCAGAGCTGGAAGCAAAAAGTGCAGAGTCTACAGGAGGACCAGAGGAGAGCTGGAGTCAGCTTCCGGACTGCTGAATGCTGGGGCCAGAGGGAGATGGAGAGAAGAGGGTATTGCAACTGAACAGAGAGGTGCAGAACCTATAGGGGGCATTTGTCCTCCTCTCTGCTGTCAAGTGCTGAGACAGGGGGGCAGAGATAAGCCTATCCTCTGAATGGAAAAGCGCAGGATTTCTGTCTTCCTCTCTGATGCTGACTGCTGAGCCAAGGCAAACAGCTGCAGGAGAGCTGTGAGGGCCACATGAAATGGACTGGTTGGTCAGATTTGGCCCACGGGTCTTGTGTTTGACACACGTGATGTAGTGTGTCCAATACAAAAATAGAGGTCAATTTTTGGTGTTCAGCATCCAACTCTCATAGAACGATCATGCTGCAATGTCTTGTGTTCAGATTTTACATAAATGAATAAAAGCTCACCATTGTAAGCACCCCTGTCAGTATTTTATCTCAAACCTTCTAACTGCTACTTTGGACAGCTTGGATAAAGTAAGTTGAAAAATAACAGAATCACCAGGTGAAATTAAAGGAAAAAAAGAAAACAAAGGCAGCCACCATATCTACAAATTGGTAAGCTGAAATGTAATACATTTTTGTTTTTGCATTTAATACCTATTTGAAAGAAGAATCATCTTACTTAGACACCGTGCGGTGTTTGTTTAGGACTGAGATTTCAGGGTCTACTTCTGGAACAATCCACTTTTTAGTGAATTATTTTTCCACTGGATATAATGTAGCTCACAGTGATTTTTGAAGGAGTGAAAATCTTTTCAGGTGTACTCCAATCTTTAAAAATTGTCCATTCTATTTGTTCAAAAATGGGAATGTCTTTTTAGACTTTGAAGGTCTGTTTGTACCCAGAGGTACATAGCAAGATGGAGGAGACTAAGGTGTAATTATGCGAAAGCACACAGCAGAAGTGAACATGTCTATATTGGCAAGCATTTGAATGAAGCCATAGTATCAAGCCTGTAGGTGGGAAATCTTCTGTAGCCTTATCTATCAGCATCTCTGGGTCATCTTCATTCTCTTCTGTTTCTACCACTTCTAGAGCACGTAGATTCACTTCCTAATTAGGTAGAGAAGGTGTGGGGATGGATAAGGAGCCGTGAAATTCTTATATAGTTGCAGAGATCTGCCTTGGTCAGATAGTCCACTTGTTGTGTGCCTTAGACAGAACTAAAATCAGATGTAGAGACCAGTATTACCCACTTATATTTACCACCAGATATATGCAATGACCAAGCAGGACAAGTGTAGTTCTCAGAGGATGTATCGGTATGTCAGTGTGGTATCACCACACTCAGAAGGAGTAGCAGAAAGTGTTTTGGGGTGTAATTCTAAATATGCCCATGTTGTGTGTTAAAAAATATCTTATTAATTACAACTTTGTGTAAGATATACATTTTCATTTTCATTCCTCATTTTCCACAATTTAGTGGAAAAACCCCCAGAAAGTTTTAAAGGATTCAATATGCCTTTCAGGAAAGACCTTGGAGTGTTTGCTTTCCCCAGTGTGATGATATTGTGGGTGTTGCTATTGTAATGTTGCTCCAGGGCTCTGAAAATGTGATAAGAAGTCAGGAAATTAGATGCATAATTTACACCTCTGTAACACCTGAAGGTGCTTCTTGGATTTTGAGCCCTTCTATGTTTCTAGGCTGTAAAAAAGTATTTTGCATGTGGTACGACCATACTTGTGAGGAGTAGCAGAATGCAATTTGGGGTTTAATCTTAAAATGTTACTAAACCCACAACAGTAAAACCAGGCTGTATATGCAGTAAAGCATGCTTGTTATACTTCCTGTGAAACCTAAGGGGTTAATCAAAAAAGAGAAAAAAGGGATTTATATTGGGTTTTTTGTATGTACATAATATTTTGTATGTACAAATATTTTGCCTTTCATTTCTATTTTAAACTGAATGGGTTCTTTTACATGGTGAGAGTTCGCATACTCTTTAAAGTGTGTATAAATTCTAACAATGAACTTCTCTTATTTGCTATCTTTTGTTCTGTTCAATATACCATTTAAAGCGTCTTGCTATAGCTGTTAAAAAAGGAATTTGGACCTAAAGTGTTACTAAACCCACAACAGTAAAATCAGTCTGTATATGCAGTAAATCATGCTTGTTATACTCACTTTGGAACCTAAAGGGTTATTCCCCTTAGGGATTGAGTAAAAAGGATGTTTGATCCTGTCTTCTCTGATCCTCCCCTTCTTCTACTGTCCCCAATCCATCTGCTGATAGCACAGAGCCTTGGGGGCAAGGCAAGGGTGGAGGTGATAGAGTCCCAACCTGCTGAGTCACCCAGCCTGACCTGCAGTAACCTGACCTAATTACAGACTCACACAGTTACCAGGAGTCATACCATAATAAATGTGCCTACACTAACACTAGTATCACACTGGAGGGTGCTACACATATATTACTATGGGGCCACATTTATGTTGTACCTTCCAAGGGACATATAACTTCCATGTACATTTTTTCAAACATGTGCAACTGAGAGCTCTTTTTAAGATGTTACATATAGATTTTATTATTATTTTACAGGATTTATATAGCGCCAACCAGGGGCAGACTGACAACTCATGGGGCCCCCGGGCAATAGGGGATCATGTGGCCCCTGTGTCCTTGCCCACACTCAAAGCACACCCAAAAAAGCCTATGCAAAAGGTACCAGGGACATTTCATGGGGCCCCCTACTGACCCCAGGCCCTCGGGCAGTGCCCGAGTGCTCGAATGGTTAGTTCGCACCTGGCACCAACAGTGCTTTAAAACATAAGGGCAGCCAGTACAGATACAATACCATTAAATACAGGATTAATCAGAGGGCCCTGCTCATTAAAGGGAGGGTCAAGTGATACAAAAGGTAATAAGTGTGGAGGATGAGCTGATGGAGAAAGTTGAAATACAGTTGTTAGGTGGTAGTGGCATAGGCTTCTCTGAAGATAAGAATTTTTAGGAATTGCCTAAAAGTGGACAGAGTAGGAGATAGCCAGATAATTTGGGGTATGGAGTTCCATAGGATGGGAAAGGCTCTGGAAAAGCCCTGGAGGCGAGCATGGGAGGAGGTGACAAGGGAGCTAGAGAGTAGGAGGTCTTGGGACGAACTAAAAGAATTATTTGGTTGGTATTTTGAGACCAGGTTAGCGATGTAGCTGGGGGTCGAGTTGTAGATGGCTTGTAAGCTATTGTTAGTATTTTGAATTTAATTTGTTGGGTGATGGCAGCCAATGAAGGGATTGACAGAGAGGGGTAGCAGACCCTGAATGGTTGGTAAGGTGCAGGAGTCTGGCAGCAGCATAATAGACTGAAGGGGGGATAGGCAATATAAAGGTACTCCAATGAGGAGGGAGTTATAGTAGTTGGAGCGAGAGATGACCAGGGAGTGGATTAGAAGCTTTAGAATTAGGATACTTTTGTTGGGGTAAGGGGCTGGGTGCTGGAAACTATTTTAAGTCCCTAGATGTAAATACAGCTGTATTTTCCAACTGCCAAATTGAAAAAGACATTGTATATAGTGAAGGTGGTGCCAGAGAAAGGTTGAATTAATCACTAGGCCCTTATAAGGCTTTCACTGAAAGCATTTTCTGTACAGTGGGCGATTGTAAGGAATATAAGGCTTAATTCATTTATACATGTTTTTACCATTGCAGATGCTGCCTAATGCTGTACGTTATGTTACAAAGAGCATTCCAAGTTCTTTAGATTCCAGGAGACTCATAGAACATTCTGACCCCAATTAAGATTAAATTGGCATTCCTAAACTGTTTAAAGTGTTCATGTGCCCTTGTTTAATTGTCACAGGAGATGTAACTTGGCAGCTTCCTGTGCTTTACAATGTCAGTTTATCTACAAACACCCATAGTATTGCATTGTTTCATTTCCCCTGGTAGAAAATGCTCAGCTTAACACATGAAGATTTACAGTGTATCTAGTTTCTTTTATACATTGGTTTGAAATGCACATTACTTTCTCAGTTCAAGTGCTTACATTAATGTTTCATGTTCCTCAGAATGACAAATCAGCATTCCTACATTTAAAGAAAGGAAGAAGAGGGTGTGAGCAGAAATCATGGACGGTTAAGCTGGACAGAAAGCAATTAAATAGGGAGTAGAGCACATTTTTTTAAGGTTGATCTATTTATCATGTTAGTAGTTCTCAGCTTTGTTCAGTTGAACTCCAGGACGATATAAAAACATATCAATGAATGAAGTTGTTCTGTTGCCTCAAAGAATGCTCAGTGCAATAGAAGACTGTAGACACGTGTTTCTCTTCTAGCAATTCTGAACTCTACTGTGTTCAAGAAATACAGCCTCTAGAAACGTCTTCATCAAATCACACTTCCTTGAGTGTCAATAGTTGCATCCCTGTTCCATAGTGTGGTTCCTCCCACTGACTCCTATGTCACAGCAGAATACAGAAGTGTAGTTGGGTCCCAAAGGAGCAACCACTGAGTATAGCATGGATCCAACCATCCAACACACCCAAAAGTTTGCAAAAACTGTAACACTTAAACTCAACAGAATTCAGACTCACTATCTACCAGAGAAGTAATTATTCTTCTATTGCAGGGATCATCTTTTAGATTTGTCCTTAACCTGCCTTTGTTCCTCTACATCATCCATGATAATTTTGTTTTATACCTTATTCCACTGCTGTTCAATGGGCTGTGACCTCATCAATCATTGACTGAAAGTTTTGGTCAATCTTGTTGATGGGAGGTATGGTTTTGTAGGGCACCCTATAACACATTCTGCTTGTATGTACACAAAGCATGTGAGAAAGCACTTGGGTAGATAGACAGAATGGTGTGTGGCTTAGTGGTTAGTGAAAGGGGAGCCCGAAACCCCCTTTCACCAATGCCACATTACTGCAGCATGCCTCAAAAACGTAATTAACCTCTAGCAAGGTGACAACCAGCTATTCATTTTAAAGTTTCTTCACATTCTTGGCATCTTGGAGTTCAGGGATGTTGAGCTGAAGTAGGAACCAGAGAGCGTGGCAATGGGTAGAGAAAGACACTGCAAATCAGAATATGCACTCCTATGTGAGATATTTTGGCTGCCTGAAATTAACCTAACAATAGAACAAATGGCATTGAGAAGATCTGTAATCCAGTGACCAGAGAATAGGCAAGGGGAAGTGATCTCCCTCATAGAAAGAGCTGGAATCTTAGCGTGTGAAAATGAACTTTTATTAAAAATCGAGAAGATTTGGAGGAGCAGAGCTGCAAAATCTGCATAGGTGAGCAATTCAACATATTACTGTAATACATTATTTCTGCCAAGTTGAGAATTATATCAGGCTCTTTTAATCGTGTGCAGGTTCATATTAAAGCTTGGCCTACTCCCTGCCTTTACTTGCCTTTCCTCCTACTGTGTCACTCTTTTTTTTGCCAGAAGCAACTACAAAAGCTTGTACTTCCAGATATTTAGATCACATCAACTACTCCCTTCCTCCTAATGAACAGTGCTGGTGCTTGGTAATAGGCCCAATGATGTCATATGGAGGCCTGTTTTAGCTCTAATTGGGATCCATATGGAGCTTACACAGAACTTTTGTGGGGGCCTGCTTTAAAGTAAACCCATTGCTCTTCCTTGCATGTGTAAAGCACGGGTTCTCTTTAAGATCTTAATGGGCAAATTTAAAAAACCTAGATAGCCAGTGACCAGAACAGAAAATGCCTGTCCCTCCAAAGTAGTTGTTCTTGCAGCTCTCCAATAGTGTGAATTACTACTCTAATTTACAGTTAGTTTTGTTATCATCAGTTGTGCATTGGGGTTAACTTACTGAAGGCAAATTGGCTTTTTGCTTTGCAAGGGAATTTTTCCAAGAGATTAGTGAATGTGGTGAAATTTCACTTTGCAAATAAAACTCAATTACATTTAAGAAAAATTAAAAAAACAGCTTTTTTGCTTGTACATGATTGCATGATAGAAGTCAGTAGCCCTTTCCTCAATCACTTAGTTTTGGGGAAACTTATCTTGCAAGATGCAACTTCCCTTGCAAAGTGAAAAAACTATTTACCTTTAGTAAATCAACCCCTTTGAATCATAATCACAGTGAGAAAGTGAGGGAACTGCAGGGAAACACAGTCATCAGCAAAGAGAAGTGAGCCATACAGAAAGCAGTCACTAATATGTGAGCTGCAGTGACAAGATATTACATGCAGCATGTTTATTTTACTGGCATTCTCCTAGAGCGTAGTTTAGCAATATATGTAGTATATCACTATGTGGAAAGTGTAGAGCTCCTATGTACTTTCTAGTCTTTAATTTATGCTCACGTTGTCAGAAAAACTGCATTTTATCATTGTGAAAACATGCTGTCAAAATCCCTTTACAGCTGAATTTTTTTTTTTTTGCTTAAAGCAAAGCTCCAGCCATTTTTGTTTGGAAAGGAATACACGCTGTCTGTGTTCCCTTTCCTGGTGACAGTAGCAGACAGTAAGTATATCTCTTTAAAGGATATGTAAACCCATTGCGAAACAACCCATTCCATTTAAAATAGAAATAAAAAGCAAAACATTTGTGTGTGTATATACTGTGTGTGTGTGTATATATATATATATATATATATATATATTTATATATATATATTTTTTTAATATATATATTTAGAAATACTTTTTCCCACCTTTTTTCCCTCTGCTCCCAGCTACATAAGGAGCTCAGAGAGCAAGGGGTGGAGAAACAGCAGCACACTGATCTTCCCAATTAATGGCTGTGCTGAAGGGGGGGTGATGTCAGCAGAAGTCTGATCATTGGAGGAAAGCACACTGAGTTCCGAGCACACCTAGAGAACTGACCACATTGTGTATGACTAGTGTAGTCAGTTTTTAAAAGGAAAGCAGAGGGACTGTCAGGAACATCAGGGATTTCATACAAAAGAAGCAATACAATGGGTACATTATAGTTTTTCATACAAGAATGTGGTACTGCAGGCACATATCAGAAATATGAACTGTTGGGTTGACATATTCTTTAATGGTTATGAAATGACATCCTTCACAACAGGCAGTGAAGGAAAATACTCTAGTTCTGTTTTAATGTTGTTTAATGACATTATTAGGTTCTACCCTGATTAAGCACTAAAATAATAGAAAGAAACTTTCCATTAGTACATCTTGACAGAGTTATGTTAAGGAAATTTAGAACATATGGTGTTATGAAACACATGAGGCTACCAATTAGTCATTTTTTCAAAGCATCATTAGCTGAGTATTAGATTGCTCTTTTGATTAGAACTCTTTTGAGAAGTACTGATGTTTGGCAATAAATGCAGAGGTTTTAGAAAACTTATGTACCTAAATATATTTTTTTAGCTAGGCAGAATTTCTATAACAGATTGATCCACCAAAGTGTATTTTATGTAAAGGTACAATATATATGTGAAGCGCTACGTAAAATTGACGGCGCTATACAAGTACCTGAAATCAATTTAAAAATTTTTTTTTTATAGATACATTTCATCAGAACTGCCTGCTATGTCAGACATAAAAATTCACTAAGAGTGTATGGTATTTTCAGTGCAGGGAAGATAAAAAAAAACTTTTCTCTAGAAGTCATCATTTTTTAGTTAATAGATGTATTTGTATTGTTTTTATTTTCAATGTACCAGCATGTGTAGCACCCTCCTAGATAGGTGGTAGGTGTAGATAGATTTGATTTTGGCTCGCTGTATCCAGTGGAGTTGTATTTTTATTGTTAAGTAAATTCAGCGTGTTTCACTGCACTCCGCGTGGCTGCAATTCTGGGTTAGGCAGGTTTAGTTCTAGCTCATTGTAGTTAGTGCAGCTGCATATAATTGTTTAGGGTTTGCTCTGTGTCTCACAGGCTGCAGATGTATTTGCTCCCACTCTGTATCTCCAGAGTAACCTGCATTATTCTGGAACATACAGTAGGTGTGGAGTAATGTAAATGGGCAACCTAAATATTTGTACTGTTCCAGCTGATCTTTGTGGGCCCTCCACAGCTGGTTGTTTGCTAATAGGTATAAATAGTCTGAGATCTAGAGTCTTCTTGTCTTGTCCTGGAGAGGAGTCCAGCCCAGGGGGCCTGCTGTCCTCTGAGCAGTCCTGCCATGTGCTTGCTGTTTATGAGGCCTCAGTTGGGCTAGGTAAGACTGAGAGACTGTCCGAGGTAACTAATAGTGTCTGGAAGACATTGGAAGGAGGTATCCATTAATCTAAAGACATTTATGAGAACAGACTGTGGGAGAGATTCTAGAGACTGAGGGCTACTGCTAACACTCTGGTGCTTGAGAGTCAGCTAAGAGTACAGGAAAAGGAGATACAGGTTGGTATCCAGAAGAGCTTAGTCCATCTTGTTCTGTGTTAAAAAGACTCAAGTTGCTCAAGAGGCTCAAGTTGCTTAAACACTTAGTGCCTGCTCACCCACCCAACAGCAATGTACTGCAGACGGGCAGCCACTGTAGGCAAAGCAATGTACCCAGGGGCGGACTGACCATTTGGAAACTCGGGCACTGCCCAAGGGCTCGGGTCAGTAGGGGGCCCCATGAGATGCCCCTGGTACCTTTTTCATAGGCTTTTTTGAGTTTGGACAAGGGCACAGGGGCCCCCTGATCCCCTATTGCCCGGGGGCCCCATGAGTTGTCAGTCTGCCCCTGAACGTACCCGTATGCCGCTGCCTACTTCTGGGTTTTGGGTGCGTATGATTGTACACAGTGGTAGCCTGTCAGTAAGTCCCAGCCAATGATTTACAGCCAGAATCTGCTAATCAACTGTGTACTATCACAGCCCTGAGCTCTCTCTGTGTAGAGGGAACAATCTTTGTGCTTCTTTGCAGGGATGAGAAACGTAGAGATCTCTTAGTAAAAGCAGCACACTTTATGCACATTACACATAGTTAGGCACACATTTAACCCCTTGATCGCTCTAGATGTTAACCCCCTTCCCAGCCAGTGTCATTAGTATACTGACAGTGTATAATTTTCTCACTGATCACTGTATTAATGTCACTGGTAATGTCAGTGGCAGTTAGTTAGTTCCCCCCAACGTCAGTTAGTGTCAGATTGCCTGGCACACTATCACCATCCCATTATACATTGCTTATCACCGCCTTTATTAGTGTAAAAATAAATATTCCAGTATATACAGTATATCATAGTTTGTAGGCGCTATAACTTTTCCACAAACCAATCAATATGAGATTTTTTTTAATCAAAGACATGTAGCAGAATACATCTTGCCCAACATTTACAAAGAAATTAGATTTTTTTTTTCTACTGGATATGTTTTATAGCAGAAAGCAAAAAATATTGTGTTTTTTTCAAAATTTTCAGTATGTTTTGATTGTATCGCAAAAAATGAAAAACCCAGTGGTGCTCAAATACCAGCAAAAGAAAGCTCTATTTGTGAAAAAAATGGTATAAATTTCATGTTTGTACATTGTGTACAATACCAGTGTGGTATACCAAATTATGGCCTGGTCATGAAGTGGGTAAAATCTTCCAGCGCTCAAGTGCCATTCTCTACTTCAACTAAGCTATGTCCATTACTGACCCCTACAAGGACTTTGCTTAAAGTGTTGCAGAAGAAATGTAATGTCCTCATTGTGTACATAGTTCTTTTTGGAACATCCCACTCATCCACAATCCCTATCCAAGTAATTCCTAAAAATAAAAGCACCAAAAAGAACACGCCTAGACTGTTTACTGAGCCAAAATGTGACTATGTTTGTGTGCTTGGCTGAGCGAAACTACAGGAAGAAACATCAGGGACCTATGTAAGGGATTTCTCCTACGGGGGGTACCACTACACCTGTGTCCTGTGGTAGGTGTCCATATTACTTGGTGTCATGCCACCATCCAATTATGTGTAAACAAAACTACTGTTATTTTTATTTTCCTTGGATACTCTTTGCACAGTAAAATTTCACCACATTCACTAAGCTAAGGGAACTCTCCCCTGCAAAGTGAACAGCTTATTTGCTATTATTAAATCAACCACCATGGTCTTGGTGATAGTGTTCCAAGGGGTCTTTTTATAAATGTTTTTACTCAAGAATCATAAAACACACACAACATTTATACAACAATCCTAAATATTCTCTTTCATCCAAACTTGTGAATACTACTACTGTGTATTTGTACAATGAATTAGAAAATGTAGCACTACTTAGTAGTTGCTGAAGATTTTGGTCCCCCTATAGTACTGCACAGCCAGGTAACACTCATTTTTCACAGACTTGCATTCCGGAGACAGTAAACAGTCTTTGAGCTTATTTTTTTTTTTTAGTTTTATTTGGGGCACTGAACTTGGATGGGGTAAGGGATGTATGAGATGCCCAAGGGAACTGCAAACTGAGGACAACATCCTGGCAGCTATATGCAAGTCTCTATACAGCAAAGTCTCCACTAGGAGAGCTCTCCAGCCTGTCCAGACCCCAGACGAATCCTCTTCTCTTCCTGCTATCTGGAGGAAATCCCTGGTCAAGGGGATCCAGTAGCTGCCACTTTAAGTTACACAGTCCCAGTTATGGAGCTAGTCAGGTTTCCCACCAGAATGCCCTTTCCTCTTCTCTGGCCCAGGGAGTGTAGGATTACTCACTCAGTCTTTGCTTGTGAGCTGGTTGGGTTGGTGGCTGCCTTCAGGCCTTCTGGTGAGCTGGCTCCTTCCCTGGCTCCACAGGTGGTCCTCCATCTGGGAACTGATGAGGCTGAGTAATCCTCCTTTCCAGGTCTTGGCCTGTAGGAAGGCTTCTTTCCACTGGGCCTACTCCCAGGCTCCTGCATTTCAGCCTTCCTCACATCTTCCACCCAAACTCTCTGGCTGCTGAGCAAGCTCAGTCACACTTAGGCTCCATGCACACTACCGTTATTTTAAGCTCCTAGAAGCTATATCAGCATATTTTTTCTTGCTCCTAGAAGCTAAATAGTGTTATCCTATGTGACCATGCACATTACTTTAGGCTATTAGCATTTTTTGAGCTTTAGTGTCTTGGAGCAGAAAAAAATTGTTTTTGTAGAGTTTTTATAGCGTTTTTCTAGCAGAAAATAAACCTCGCTAAATGCCCATAAACACTCCTGAATGCTGCTAAACTCTACTAAAACGCTTCTAGCAGCTTTTTTCTAGATTTTGTTTTCCTCTACATGTACTGTATAAACACTAATAAAATGCTAATGCTCCTAATAGTTTATGAATGCTACTAAAACGTTACTACAAGACGCTATTACCAGCGTTTTTTATCCAGTGTTTTTCCTAGTGTTTTTGATCTTAAAATAAATGTGAGGGTGCATGGAGCCTTAAAGGCCGGCCTGGCCCCATGCCAAGCCTCCTTGTGGAGATTGACAAGAGTCCTCTAAGTGTGCAGTTCAACCCCTCCTCACCCCCTCCCACTGCATCTAGAACCTTCTCCGGGTTTCTAGAGCAGGGGGAGGTATCAAGGAACTGATCTGCAGAGCCTCTCAGCCCTGACCTAAAACTCACCTTCTGGCTCAGCTCAGGATGCTACTCAGCCTTTCTAGCTAAAAATCTTTTTAACTAGCTCCCCCTGGCTATCTAGAGGGGCACTGCTGAAAAAAAATGCTTATTTAAGACCCATCTTTTTATCTTATCAAATTTCAACTGTTTTTCTGTCTACTAATATTTTACTGGCTGCCAATGAACCTGAGAATAACATTTATTGCCTCAAAGGCAGTACTCCCCAAACTGTCCTCTCTGCTCCTCCACTGACTGTTTATGTCCTCTCCCCTGATAACCAGTGGTGTATTTAGTTTATGTGCTGACCTAGGCAACAGTAGAATTGGGTGCCCTCCACCCTACCAGCGCCACCACATCCCTCCACCACAATCCCACCCCGCCACCACCACCAACCAATACACATCTCTTCAAAATCACTTATACCATTTTCCCCCAGTGATTTAGAATCCAAGTCCAATTGGCCTCTACAATCTCAATATCTATATCATCTAGCGTTTTCGCACCTTGTTCTGACTCACTTTTATGTATTTTTATGTGTTTTATTTGAACTGCATGAGGTGATTATTGCTATATATTATGCTGACATCTAGTGGCAGTTTTCGGCCACTACAAGTTGTTTACTATGTAATTTGGTGTCTTCCTCTGTCCTCCCTTTCTGATTAGTGACAATTAGTTCAGTCCTAGCTAGGCCCTCCCAATTTCTTCCTTGTTCTCTCAGTCAGTGTTAGTCATTGACAGAGTCAGGGCCTATGAAAGTCATTGTCTTCTTACACATCAAAATACTGGAAAAACATTCTCTGTACTGCACTTAACTGAAGTAAAATTGTGTTGAATTCAACCTCTGTGTCTTATTGAAGAGTTATGCTGATTTTGTATGGTGCCAAGTCAGCAGGTAATTTTACTTTTCAGACGGACTGGGTTTAAGGAGGTATGTCAATGCATAAGGTGGCATCTGAAACAGAACATGACTTATAGATTATAAAGAGGGTCCAAGTTTCTTTTTATGTTATTACTTTTCTAAATTCTTATTTGTATTTTATTTCAATAATAATATTAAATGCTACTTAATCAGACAATTATATTTTTATAATAGCATTTTTTAAATTAAACTCAGGATATCTGTGGACCACAGAACCAAACATGAAACATGTCTCGATCAGTCTCATAAGGAATGGCGTGGACAATGTGAACTAGTACTAGGTAAAAGCACTTACTGTACAGTGGATATAAAAAGTCTACACACCCCTGTTAAAATGTCATGTTTCTGTGATGTAAAAAAATGAGACAAAGATAAATAATTTCAGAACCTTTTCCATCTTTAATGTGACTTATAAACTGTAACAAAGTGTGCACACCCTTACACTAATACTATGTTGAATCACCTTTTGATTTTATTCCAGCACTCAGTCTTTTTGGGTTTGAGTCTATAAGCATGGCACATCTTGACTTGGCAATATTTGCCCACTCTTTCTTGCAAAAACACTCCAAATCTGTCAGATTGCGAGGGCATTTCCTGTGCACAGCCCTCTTCAGATCACCCCACAGATTTTTGATCAGATTCAGGTCTGGGCTCTGGCTGGGCCATTTCAAAACTTTAATCTTCTTCTGATGAAGCCATTCCTTTGTTGATTTGAATGTATACATTGGGTTGTTTTAATGCTGAAAGATGAAGTTCCTCTTCGTGTTCAGCTTTCTAGCAGAAGCCTGAAGGTTTTGTGCCAATATTAACTGGTATCAGAAATATTCTTCCTGTATGGTTATATGTCAAAGTGCATTGTTTGGTGGATTTCATCTTCCTGCAATTATGGATGACTTAACAATATTAAACACTATTATTATTACTATAGAGTATTTATATAGTGCCAGAAAGGTTTGGTCAGCGCTGTACATTATAGTGGGGGACAGTACATGAGACAATACAGTAACAAAACAATACACGAGGGGTTCGAGGGCCCTGCTCTTTCGAGCTTACAATCTAGGATGATACTTCTTTTGGGTGCCACCATTTTGAATGTGACATGTGATATCAGCAGCCCCAGACAGACTCAGAACTGTCACTTAAATGGTGTTCTGTAGTATTTCTCTGCTATAATTTATTTATTTATTTTGAGGCTCACTGAACAGCTTCTCATTTATCTCATGACTGGGTAGAGAGACAGATAGTAGGAGTTCTCAGAGTGCTGAATATCACCAGCAGTGACACCCCCTCCACTCTGCACAAATTACAACCAGCTTGTGCTTTGCCTATATTTTGGTGCACTAATGACTCTGCTCCAAATGACACATCTGTTTAATTACGTTATGGGTACATATAATAAATAATTGATCTTGTCTGAAATCCTAAAGTTATCATGTAACATGGGGCTGTCAAAGCTCTTGCTTTGTGCCTACATAGCAGCAGTGGAAAGGGGCAGGGGCATGAGCAGGGGCAGAGGCTGAGACAAACAGGAACTGACACAAACAGGAAGTGGTCAGACTCCTACTAAAGTTTAATGCATCAAAACATTGAAACAAAAAGTTGTGAAACATGTAAATGCTTATTATGCTCTACTGCTGCAAGGTTTTTATTTACAAAGTGAGGTCTAGAGAAAAGGTCTCTTTAACCCCCCTGGAGGTATTCCCTAGTGTAGCTTGAGGTAAAGTTTCAGCACCACAAGTGGTAACCCCGAGCTACACTCAGAAATACCTTGCAGCGCTGCTCCAGGATCTCTTCTTCACTTACCTTGTCCTGCGCTCCCGCAATGTCCCCCCTGCAGTGTCCCCTGTAATGTCCTCCGGCCGATGCCGGCATCTGTCTTTCGGGTTCCGTTACCTGCGACATCAGGACGTACGGGGGACGAAATGGCGGGAAATTTAAAAATGTGACATTCACTAAATATATTAAAATCACATAGTAAAACATTACTGTATCAAACCATTTCACATACATTATGTCCCTACTGCTTTCTCCTGTGCCCTGCCTGCATTTGTACTGTTCTTTCTGCTTGGAAACTGAGAAAAGTCCATGGCGTCCAAAAAGCGTCCCTTTAGGTCAAAAGCAGTTTTAGACCAGCTAGAGAACAGCGATAGTAAATTAGAACCACTTGCAGAATTGAGTGATAATGATTCGTGGGGAAATTCATCATCAGACACTGAAAACGATTTTGCGACTTTGCTCAGTGATGTGTGAACTTGGCGCTATATTTCAAATTTCAGTGTTTTTGGTTTGATAACATTATTGAATTAAAGTTATTATTATATTATTATTTTTTATGATTATTTATTAAATTATAATTTATGATTTTGTGTTTCAAATTTTAACATACCCGGGATGTTTACTAGACTCTTGTTCGGACAGATTTCAGTGAGTTATTCCTAAAAATTACAGGCCTACAATAAAAAAAATACATATTTCCATGCAAAAAAATGTACCGCATTGAGCACAGAAATACTGACATAATTGGACCACTAGGGAGGTTAAGGATAGGACATTGATTGAGCATTTAGCTAAGGCAGACCAGATACCTATCCATTATCAAGACTGTAGCAGTAATACTTGTGCGCTGAAGTAGAAATTATAGCTGAATATAAAGCTGGCTATGTACTGATTGAAATGATAACCTTTGTATGGTTGCCCCTACTTGACAGAAGTCAATGTTTGATCCACTTCTGTTAAAGAGACATGTTGGAAATGTATTTGCTGATCAGTGGCTGCAGCCAAACAGTTGTAGCCACTGATCAGTGTATTCTGACAGCGGTAGGTCTTGCTTTCAAAATACAATGTGCCAGTTAGGAATTTCTCCATCCTCCTTGCCTTTGTTTTTTTTTGCTCAGCCCACTGATAAGAATTGTCTATGGCCAGGTAAAGAAAGACTTGTGAGTGTATGCAGAGATAACTACTCAAAGTTAGCAATTATTATGAATATTTTCCATAATTTACAGTGTTTCGAGCTCGCTGTGTGGGTTCACCACCACATAATATTGAAAATGCCATACAGGACAGAAAGTGTTTATTGCTTCAAAACATGTGTGTGACTTGAGCTGTTTATCTGCTGTCTATTTATACTTGTAGAGCAAGACATGCATCTGAAAAAGAAACAAACAGTTCATCCAACACCAACATAGGAACAGTTTTACATTCCATTTACTCATTAGAATAATACTTTAATCCCCTTGTGTTTAGGAATAGTAAAACATTCACTGATGATAATGATTTTTGTAGACATTTGAAGTGCTTTGGAACCCCAGGTGATGGCTTGGATTCTTTTCTCAATACATAGAATCCTATAGACACGTCATGGGTGGAATACAAGCATTTAAACAAAAAGCTCAAGAGTTTCTTACCTGGCATGATATGTTTGTTGAAAAACCTGTTCCTATGTTTATGGCAACTTTCCTAAAATGCGGTTTTCCTTTTTAATTTTTAATTTTTTAATCTTGCTGTCATTTATTATATTACTGTACAGTCTATTTGTATATCAAATGCTCTTTCAATAAAGTATAAGATATATAGGATTGTTCAGGGGCGGACTGACCATTTGGAAACTCGGGCATTGCCCAAGGGCCCGGGGTTAGAAGGGGGCCCCATGAGATGCCCCTGTTACCTTTTTCATAGGCTTTTTTGAGTTTGGGCAAGGACACAGGGGCCCCATGATCCCCTATTGCCCGGGGGGCCCATGAGTTGTCAGTCCGCCCCTGGGATTGTTTGAGATGACTGTATTCTAACTTATCTTCCACTAATTTTCCAAGCTCAGCCAAGAGAGAAACTGAAAGGCATTCAGAAGACATTGCCGTGTTAGGGCGACTAATTCTGGGTCTGGTGTAGCTCACCCAGAACTCTCTGGATTAGCTCTGGGCTTGGATTCAGTGAGCTTCAACTGCTTTGGCCAGCTGGAGATTGTTTCCTTGTAAAGTGGCAGGGATTCCTGTCTTCCATTCGGTCAGAGGATAAGTGTGAGTAGTACCTAGATTTGTTTTCACATTGAAAATTAATACTTGCTGGCCAGGGACTATAAGTAGTAGTGTCTGTCTGATCTGCTCCTCAGTCCACTGCCCCCTCCCCGGTATATCAATCACTACACACAGTTTTAGTTTGCCATTTTGCTGTTGCCACCACTCAGCAGCTGCAGTGAGTTCCTTCTTCTGGCTCGTTAATTAAGTTCCTGACACTTAGAACAGAGGAATTCTGGATGAGTCCCCGCATGTAGCAATACCCCCATAGGAGCCACTAGTAGTTTTGGGTCCTCTGTTCTTACTTTTGGCTTGGATAAATCCTGGCCCCCCCTCTGGCACCTCAGGTTACACCAATATAGATACCATGAGTTAGCGATTTTACCAGGCTTTAGGGCCACCTTGATATTAAAATCAATCATCAGAATGTAAGAACTACAGAACCCAAAAGATACATCTGGGTCAGAGGAAGAGAAGCTCCAAACAGAGCTTTGGAACCATTGTAATGGCAAGCTTTGGTGTGTACTAGACTGCTGGATGTGTGGGTAGGGGAATTTTCTTTTTCACAGAGTGCCCCATTATACCACCAGGGAATTTAAGAGACAGTTTTCTCACTAGACCACCAGATAATTTTTTAGGGAGTTAGAGGGGCCTTCAAAGAGATGCCATGCAGGCCCCAAAATTGATGATGGTGTATTAAAAGCAAATTTGGCCCTGGCTGCATGGATATAAGATATGGACATATATTGATCACTGTAAATCTGTGTTTTCTGTGCTTTAGTAAATTGCCCCATAGATTTCAATTCTCCATGTGTAAAGGTAAGTACTACTTCAACTCCAAAATATTGAAATAAAAATTACTGTCTTGTGTAACTGTTTTGATTTTAGGTCTTGATCCTTGACATATCAGGGATGAACTGTAATGAACCACCATTATTATTAGTTCGTTCCATGTATTTTTCAGCTTCCCTTGTAAATTACCCTTAGGGTTAGGGGTAAGCTAGCAGTTCTGCTTGCGTGTTTACATGCATTTGTAATGCCTTTCTTGTGACCTTATTTATGATTTTTTTTCCATTTGCATGTGTTTTGCAGTGCATTCTTGTATGTTCCAATACATTCATGTGTGAAAAAAATGCAGCACGTTGTTCTTTTTTTTTTAAACACACATAAAAGAACCACATGATGTAGACTAGGTTCATTGAGACATTTCTCTCTGCTTTTCTACTGCATTTAAAAATGTGTTTGATGCATCTGGTGTAAACAAGACCTTAATGCTAGTTCTGATAAACGTTTATGGGTGCTTTACATTGACACAGTCTGCATACTATATGTAGGTTAGACAAACACAATACATAGCTCATATGGGACATCTAGTGGTGTTTCTTAGAAAAAGCCTTTTATACCTCTCATCTATGTAAAGGAAACTGAAATGTTCTTACATACTGTACATGTATGAAAAAGATCATCTTATTATACAGGATGTCCCTAAGGCCTGGACACATAGGCAAAATGCATATTTCCAATACATTTCAATACATTTTTCAACAACATTTTATTTCATTGGAATATTAATCAATAACATGTTCAATGTGATTTCCACCATTTGTGACACAAAGTTCCATGCGCTTTGCAAGATTCAATACATGTGCAATGAGGATCAAACATTTATTTTCTTACATAATAATTGTCTATAGAATTATTCTATTCATCTTTTTTACATGTTTGTAAGGTCATAGTTCACATTTGTTATTTATTATTTGGTTAGATGTATTAGTTAGCGCTTCAATTAATAGATTTTTTATAAGCAATCATTTATTCTCGAATTAAACATATACTGTATATGTTGTGCTACCTCTTCAAAAGTGCAAACAACAAATAACAATGTATAAAGATAAAGACAAAAAAAAAACAATTTAAACAAAAGTAGCAGTCAGGAGGTGGTAACAAGTGACTTTCTTCAATAACAAAATTCCAATGCTAACACAGAAAGTCCAACTCCAGTAAGTGTTCTTGAAACACAATCTTTAAAGTTGCCAACTCCAGTGATCCACCATCAATATAAATCCTAACTTCTGAAGTCATGAGCACTTATGCATCATCTTGGGAATCCAGCCAAAAAAATGACCACATGGCACAAAATTAACACCTCCATAAAAGTGTAATTTATGGGCCATAAAATAGAAAGAGACATGGCATATAGTGTAATCCTATTTTTAAATGTCAAATGTATAGATTAAAAATGTTGGATACTGATAAAGGGAGAAAAAGCATCAGTATGGACAGTGCCGCACGCTGGTGGGTGCAATGATGTAAGCCTGCTAAGCTTCACTTACAATCGAATGTCCACTAGATTGGTCACCATAGCTATAAGCATATTAAGTTCCATTTAGTAGAAATTTGGGGTTCCCATCTGTCAAGGGAAAATTGGGCTTTCGCAACTGTTGTTAGTGCAGCAGATGTTACAAACCGCTGGTCCCAATCTGTTCTACACATTTACAATTTTCAAAGGGCAAATCACTGAATTTTTCAAGAATTTACCATTAATTCCCAAAGATGCCCAACTATACCTTCTTCCTCTCATTCACCATCACGACATGTACAGCATTTACTATACGTTTAATGACCTGCTAATACATTTTTAGCCATTCATCTACACCATTTAGAAGTTCTTCAAAGGGAAAATACAGGCAAACGTAGATGTACTGGCTTCTTAAAATATGGCAGTTTATCTATCTCAAATTATCATTTTAGGTTAATTCAAAGTCCAAAGCTTGACCCACTGATACATACCTTCCCCATGCTCCCCTGCTGCTCAGTTGTGCTACCTGGTGCTTCTGGGTATGAGGGAGCATGTGACCTCCTCCCATTTTGGAATGCTTGGGCCAATCACCAGGTCTGAACTCATGTGACATAAGGGGGTCTCAGCATACATACATACCCTGTGTGTCAGGGTATTAAGGTTTACAAAAGTCAGTCATGAAGCAATACGGGAGAAATTCTGACTGTTATGTTGACCCATCGGTAAAATACTTTCTTAGTCAGTGACCCAAAACAAGTTTACAATTCAAACAAGTCATACACTCACATGCCAATTTATTAGATATACCTTACTAGTGCAAAGAAAATATCCCCCACACCATTACACCACAGCCTGAACCATTATTACAAGGCAGGATGGATCCATACTTTCATGTTGTTTATGCCAAATTCTGACCCTACCATCTGAATGTCAAAGCAACCAGTCTACCCATTCTCCTCTGACCTCCAGAGATGGTTGTGCATGAAAAACCCAGTAGATCACCAATTTTTTAAATACTCAGACCAGCTCATCTAGCTCCAACAACCAAGCCATGTTCATGTTCAGCAAGTCATCTTCATCACGTCTTCATGCCTAAATGCATTGAGTTGCCTCCATGTGATTGGCTGATTAGCAATTTGTGTTACCAAGCACTTGAACAGGTGTACCTAATAAAGCGGCCAGTGAGTGTATGTCCTTATTCACATGCCGGTTATGGAACAATGAGTACTGAAGCAAGAGGATCAGCATGACAGCCAGCCAGCTGGTATTTATTGAAACAGACATTGGCAATGGCAACCTCCATAGTTTCTTAAAAACCTGTATATATTTTATAGTTTGTATATGTATATGGGGCCAGAGTCAATTGTTTAGTGCATATGTAGATTTTTTTTGGATGGAATTTCAGCCAGTTCAGCAGGGACTGATTGAATTTCGATCCATGCATGGGCAGGCTGATTGTACCATAGATCGATTTGGGATACATATACTAAGGAAGAAAGAAAAGTGGAATCCATTTGAACTTTTGTTTAGTACACGGGAGGATGGGAAACATGGAACTTCAAAACTATATAAAATTCTTACTAAGTTAATAACAAACACGGCCCCGGCATATATGGTGAGATGGGAAAGAGAATTAGGAGTTAAGATATAGGAAGATAAACAAAAAAAGATTTATAAGTTAACACACGGTAATGTGAGTATGAAAGATGTAGAGATGAATTATAAATGTTTGCCGAGGTAGCATATGACACCAAATATAGTACACAAACAAAATAGGGATAAATCACCTTTATGTTGGAGGAGATGTGGGGAACAGGGCACAGTAGGTCACATTTAGTGGGAGTGTTATAAAATCCAAAAATATTGGGAAGAAATAATCCAGCAGATACAAGAAATAATTGGGATAAAAATAATAAAGGACCCAGAGATATGTCTTTTACATGCAACAGAGTTAACGGTTGAAAAATACAAATATTCTGGGTTATTGCACTATATGAACGCAGCAAAAAGTTTGATTCCTAAATTTTGGATGAGAAAGGAAGTACGAAATATAATGGATTGGATTATAAAGGTCGATCATATATATAGAATGGAGGAATTATACCATATAGATGAGGATAAATTGGAGTGTTTTCATGAGAAATGGAAAAAGTGGGAGGAGTTTAAGAAGGTTAAACTAATTGTAAGTATATAGAAAAAAGGAATGGATGAAAACCCTAGGACTCCAAAAGAGAGAGGAGAAAAAAAAAAAAGATCGATTTGGGTTAATCTAGTCTGATGGATTATTCTGCATGCGATTACTGACAGCCGCTATAGCTGCTAGCAGTAATTATTGTATTCTGCGGGCCAGGAAGGCTCCCCATGTGCCCCCCCCCCCACAACCAGCAGAATACAATAGTGTTGCAGGAGGGATCAAGCAAAATTTCACTGGTGGTGGAAGGAAAGATTGATTCGGCTTGCCTAGTGCAGAACAGAATTGCATGGCTTGCTGATCTTATCTCATTGCTAATATATCAGATTGGGTCTGCCTGACTGAAAACAGAAGGTACTCTGCATTTTTTTTTTTTATTTGAACATGTACAAATTTCTTTGTAGTAAGAGAGCATGTGTTCTATGCTTCTTAGGGTTTAGGTGAGCTCGGAAACAATATCTTTTATTGACCTTAATTGCTTCCTCTAATACAGTCAGTACTATTTAGACTATGCTGAGGGCCCAGGTTTTCATTTGTCCCTTAAATTGTTCCTGGCTTGATAAATAGTACAATCAAAACCTGCACGCTAACATATATACAGTATAACAACAATTAATGCAGTTATACATTCATTAGGATATTATACATTATGTTTTTAAATACAAAGTGTAACCACCTCTACAGTAGCGCTCAGACTGAAAATGAAAAGGCCAATGTTTGAAGCCAATTAGATCCTGCTGCAGAGCTTGTGGGTTGACATTAAACATGCTGAGAGTGGGAGAGAACAGAGAGATGATCATTATTTAAGTAGAAGGAGAAGTTCTTGATCAAGCTGTGTTGGTGTTGCAGAAAAAGTAGAGCTGGCTTTGCTGTCTGACAGGGTACCTGGAGTGAAAGAGCACCTGCTCAGGAATACAAATACTTGAGCAGATAAAACAGTTTCAGATAGGTATACCTAGAAGTAGTTAACCACATTCAACTAAACAGGCTGTGCAACAATGTGACTAAAAGACAAGACGGGAAAAAGAGAACTCCAGCATAGGTGTCCCTTTATCATGCAGCGGTAAATGACTGCTGCTCAGTTCTCCGGTATTCTCGGAGAAGACAGTTCTCCTCTGAATGCCTTTTTATGAAGCAGTGTAGATCAGTTCTCCGAATGGAGGAGAGAAGCAATCTACAAATGCTTTGAATGCTGGGAAATGGCTGCTTTTACTATAATCCCACGAGATTACAGTAAGAGATCAGTCAAACACCGTTTACTAAGCAGCGGTAAATTACCTCTGCTTCGCTTGTGGTTCCTCCGATTCTCCAGCTCTGGGCTGGAGAATCTGGAGGGAGAACACAGATCGCCAGTGAAGGGCTGACATTGCTCCTTCATATACTGGCCATCTGTGTGCTGAGATGATCAGTGGAGAACATGTTCTCCGCTGATCATCTCTGTTTCCTAAACCACTAATGATCGGAGATCAGCAACGATCCTCAGGATCGCCGCTGATCTCTGTTTCATAAAAGGACACCATAGTGTAGCAAAGGAGATAAAAAGCGTTAAACTCACAAATGAAAATCCTTGAATAGGAAGCATGTAGATGATAGTTGGTGACAAGGAGATCATCGCTGAGCTAGCCAGCACTATCCAGCTACAATGAAGCTTGAATTCCAGTGAAAGGAACCCATCAGCGATAATCACCTTTTCACCAACATAATTTTCCCTTCATGTCTTTTAGCACTAAGAGCTTTTCTCTGTCTTCACAAGAAGTTCAAAGCATCATCACAGCATTTCTTCAGTCGCTGACTTTTTTTTTCTTTGTGTCTTATAAAAGCATTTCCTACAATGTATTAGGCAGCACATTAGTGCATGTGTTACAATACAGAAGTTAACAAGCATTACATTTTTTTTTTAATAAGCGATCCACTGGACTCCCTGTCTCTAGTGCAAATCAGTAAGTTGTCGTGCACACAGCCGTATGGGGGCCATACAGCATGAAGAACCTGTGTACTGACATTTCTGGGACTCACTGGTGCTGTATAGAGCCACACATTAAGATGGAGATTAGGTGAGGCAGCTGTACACAGTTGTGCACCAGAAGTTGATTAAAGCACTTGCGTCATGTGCTTGAGTGCATGTTTGATGCATACGTCAGTGTGCATATGGGTGCTTTCCACAACCCTGGAACATGACTGTGCACAGCTACCTCTTCTGATGCATCTTAATAGGCACAGTAGCAGCAGATACAGGGAATGGGCCCTTCTTCATTGCAGTTAAATGTGGCTAATTACACACTGCTCAAAATAAATTAAAGGAACACTTTTTAATTAGAGTTTAGCATCAAGTCAATTAAACTCCTGGGATATTTGGGATATTGATCTGTTCAGTTACATAGCAGAGGGGGTTGTTAATAAGTTTCAGCTGCTTTGGTATTAATGAAATTAGCAACAGGTGCACTAGATGGACAACAATGAGACAACCCCCAAAACAGGAATGGCTTTTCAGGTGGAGGCCACTGAGATTTTTTTACTGTTTCTGACTGTTTCTCATTTTTGGCTTTTGGCTAGTTTTGCATTTGACTAGGGTCAGTGTCACTGACCCTAGTCAAATGGGCGATACCTGGACTCTACAGAGGATGCACAGGCAGTCCAACTTCGCCAGGATGACACATCAACACGTGCCATTGCAAGAAGGTTTCCTGTGTCTCCCAGCACAGTCTCAAAAGCATGGATGAGATTCCAGAAAACAGGTAGTTACTCAGGGAGAGCTGAACAGGGCCGTAGAAGCTCCTTATTCCATCAGCAGGACCGGTATCTGCTCCTTTGTGCAAGGAGGAAAAGGATGAGCACTGCCAGATCCCTACAAAATGACCTCCAGCAGGCCACTGGTGTGAATGTCTCTGACCAAACAATCAGAAACAGACCTCATGGGGGTGGCCTGAGGTCCCCACATCCTCTAGTGGGCCCTGTGCTTACTGCCCCGCACCACAGAGCTCAATTGGCATTTGCCATTGAACACCAGAATTGGCAGGTCCGCCACTGGCACCCTGTGCTTTTCACAGATGAGAGCAGGTTCATTCTTAGCACATGTAACAGACATGAAAGGGTCTGGAGAAGCCGTGGAGAAAGTTATGCTGCCTGTAACATTGTTCAGCATGACCGTTTTGGTGGTGGGTCAGTGATGGTCTGGGGAGAGTTGCTGCAATGCAATTTCAGCAAAATGGACTAACCTACTGCGTCATTTTTTCACTTTGAATTCAGTCCTCTGTAGGTTGATCATTTTCATTTCCATGAAATGATTGGACATCCTTACATTCCTAACACATTACAAATTCAGTATGATATTTTTCCCCATTGAGATCTGATCTGTTTTCAATGTTCCTTTATTTATTTTTTTGAGCAGTGTAGTTCAACTGTGTATTTAGCTGCTTGCCTTTCACATGGGCACAATGGGTCATATTTGTTTCCTCTGCTTGATCTGTAAAAACAGTTGCAACTGACTACAGTTTTCTTTCTTTTTTATTTTTTTAAGTGTTTCTTAAAGCCAGATGGTTGGAATGTTAAATGAAAATAAATTAAATGTCTGTGATTAGTTTTTTTTCTACACAATTAAACAATTGAATGAAAATTTTCCAAGAGTGGTGATTCCATACTTTTTGCCAGAGGTTGTATTTTAAGCACTTTTTCTACTTTACTTTTGTATAAAGATGTGATCTCTTTTTCATTTTAATTTGAGATTTTTTGTCACATGCTGCAAAAAAAGTCAAGGGGAATAGTTGTTTGGCTTTAGATCTGCATGTGACCTGTCAGTCAGCATCACCAGCTGGTTTGTTGACAAAGCTGTCCACCATACTGCCCCGTACTACATCACTGACCTAATATCCAAGTACCGCCCAGCACGCACACTCCGCTCCTCACAAGACCTCCTTCTCTCTAGTTCCCTGGTCTCCTCCTCCCATGCCTGCCTCCAGGACTTCTCCAGGGTGTCACCCATCCTCTGGAACTCCCTGCCCCAACCCATCAGATTATCACCTACTCTCCTCTCCTGAAAACCCATCTCTTCAGGGAAGCCTACCCCACCCCCTGCTAACTTGCCGACCTCCTCCACTCTTCCTACCACTCCATCCCCCACAGCTATCTCCTCGTGTTCCACCATCCCCTCCCTCCTAGATTGTAAGCTTGAAAGAGCAGGGCCCTCAATCCCCTCATGTTTTGCATTGTATTGGTATTGTTCTGTCACATGTTCTGTCCCCCTTTGTAATGTACAGCGCTGAGCGAACTATTGGCGCTTTATAAATACTGTATAATAATAATAATCCAGCAACTGGCTGGGGAGCTGTCATTTGCAGTGAGATTTAGGTGGGAGATGATCAAAGGTGCAGGTATCTATTCACTTTGCGGGTGGGGGTTGGATATCTCAGGGCTTTCTTATCTTAAAGAGGCTTCCAAATTCTGATAAGTTACCCCCACATCCAATGGGGGAGGGATGTGGAGGTGAGACCCTTGTTCCTATCAACATTCTTTGGCATTTGTCCCCTTGCAAGGGAGATTCTTCTGAACAATAGCAGGCTACATTCCCTGTGTGAGTAAGTTAACTTTCCAGGTCAATAACCTCTCCCAAGGCTCCCTGTCCTTATATTGTTGGGTAAAGGGGCCTCATTCCCATAGTCCTGGCTCAGTTGATGTGGGGGTCTGTGGGGGAGGAGGTACTTAGGATCTGCCTTGTTTAAAATAAGGAACCCCCAGATATGTCCAAACCCAGTTCATGAATAAGTAAGATGTACATAGCACCCCATTTTACGTTTTCACTTAAAAACCTAACAAAATAAATAAACAGACACCACAGAAAAAAAAGTATTTTATTCAAAAAAAACATGTCCCAGGATGTAAATGTGGGGAACTGCAAACAGCTTGGGTCTAACTCACGGTCAACCCACACCCATAATTTATTCCTACCAATTCCATAATTTATGGTGTCTAAATGTGAAAATGAAAAAATGGAATGAATACTCTTTTTCAAGAAATAATTATAACTCCTTTGTATGCACACTCTAGTTAACAAATCTCTAAATTAATCATGCTACATGAAAACTGTGCATAGCAATCACGAAACTCAATATATTTACACAGTATTCAGAACTCAAGTGCTCAATGGAAATTAAAATGAAGTGAAATAAATATTTTTAAACAGTTAGAAGTGCAAAATAATGTATTTAACATTTCCTTATCACAGCTCTGTGTACTTTTCCTTTAATTTTCATAAAAGTAGCAAAGAAACCATGGTTATCAAGAAATTAGTCACAATAATGTAAAGTTGTTAAGCTACTTTTGTTTCTTTTCAAAATATAACATGCTGCAACATAAACAGTAATCAAAATCATTTCCAAAAGTAGAGCTATCTTTCATGTGTGCTTGTTTCATATATTATTTCATCCTAATTAGATTATCCTTTAGCACATATATGGAACATATAGCATTTATGAAAATAAACGATGTGAAGGCAACATTGTCAGATCTCCAAATTACTATGGTTATCCCTCTTTCAAGTGCTTCCACAGATGTTTGGTTATCCTATGATTATTCACAAATACCATGGTGCAAATACTTAACCCAGTTTGAGCTGATATACCCTTCAGAGATAAGCCATGCTTTAAAATAAATGACTATGATTTTGCCTTATATCTGTGAAATTGTTGTTAAATATGTGCATTAATAACATGCTGACGTTTTCCTGTTTTGAAAGTACATATTTATGGCACAATGTTTTGAAGCGGTAGTAAACTCTGTGAAAAAAAAATCCACTCCCCTACAAGCTAATGTCATAATGTACTAGTATGCACTGTATACTAGCACATTATGAAAGACTTACCTTAAAACAAAGTCCTTCAGTGGCTCACTGTCACCACTGACAGGGCTTCCATCTTCACCTGGTCTTCTTTCTGGGTTCGTGGGCTCTGGCTGTTATAATGTCTGAGCGGTAATGACATCACTCCCATCCATGCAACATCTCCAAAATACGTTTGTTCCTAACCCCAGACACTACTAAACAACTCGTTCACTCCCTTATTATCTCACGTCTGGACTACTGTAACTCCCTCCTCACCGGCCTACCTCATCGCAGACTATCCCCGCTTCAGTCTATCCTGAACTCAGCGGCCAGACTCATCCACCTTACTAACCTCTCTGCTTCTGCCACTCCCCTCTGTCATTCCCTCCACTGGCTCCCGATTGCCCAACACATTAAATTCAAACTACTAACACAGACATACAAAGCCATTCATAATGCTGCCCCAAACTACCTCACCGACCTGATACCCAAATACCACCCTACCCGTAATCTTCACTCCTCACAAGACCTCCTACTTTCTAGCTCCCTGGTCTCCACCTCCCACGCCCAACTGCAGGACTTCTCCAGGACTTCCCCAATCCTCTTGAACTCACTACCCCAATCTATCAGACTGTCACCTACCCTCCTCACCTTTAGGCGCACCCTGAAAACCCATCTCTTCAGGGAAGCCTACCCCACCCTCACCTAACAGCCGATCTCTTCCACTCCTACTACCACTCCATCCCCCACAGCCACTTCCTCTTGTACCACTATCCCCTCCCTCCTAGATTGTAAACTCGAAAGACCAGGGCCCTTGAACCCCTCGTGTTTTGTTTTGTTACTGTATTGTCTCATGTTCTGTCTCTCACTATAATGTACAGCGCTGAGCAAACTTTTTAGCGCTATATAAATACTGTATAATAATAATAATAATTTTTATTGGACTCACATTGCCCTATTCCTTTCACTTATAGTCCATGAACACAACTGTTAAATAAATGATGAGATAAGTAAAACTGCCTAGGTTTTTTTTGCAGGGTGTTGTTCAAATCTTGTCTGAAGTTTGTGAAACCTGAACTTGGGTGCAAGACCTGCTTTTAAATTCAGCAAATTTCAAGTTTTTTTTAAAAAACACTGTCTTTGGGGGCTGAAGAACCCATTTAATGTGACTTCAAGGGTGACATGGAAAAAAACACTAGTCCTTTAACCCTTTTACTGCCACAGATGTCAGTACTATAGCCATAGCATCACAGCCCTGTAAACTGACTCCTGGCTGTTGGGCTGAGCCCACACTGCAAGGTTTAATTGCTTGTTTAGGTCTACAGGACATAGAAAAGAAGATTTGCTTACTCCATCCTCTGCTTTTCTGTGGTGCTAGATCAGTCCCCACAGTGTCTTCTCCCCCACATTTCAGCTGTCTAACCCTTTGAGGACCATAAGATTACGGAACGCCAAAAGAATCAATTTTTTGTTTTTAAAGTTTGTACACTTCAGTTGCTGTAACTAAGCCATTTCATGAAATAATTGGCAAAAAGCTAGATCCATTTGTTGATAAGAACTAATATTTTGACTCAAACCAAAAAAAAAAAAAGTATTTTAAGTTCTCAATCAGATGATACAGGCAATTAAAAACATGGGACAAATACGTCCCTTGGTCCTCAAAGGGCTAAGGTTCCAATATCATCAAGACTAATGCAAGGTGTGACAGCTCCACAGGAATAGGGTCTTTTGGAGGGGACTTCGGGCCAGCATCTTGCCTACTGACTGTAAGCCCTGGCATCTGAGGGGGCTCTATTTTTTGGGAAGTGTGTGTCTGGGGAACCTTTTGGAATAGTTTTATTTTGGATTCAAGTCCTTGTCTCCCCAAAACACACAGACTCTGAGAATTGGAGGACCAGGATACAGATTTGGGGTCTCTGTCCCCAAACCAGCATTGACTGCTTCAACCCCCTCCTAGACTCAGAGACTTTAAGCAGATGTTAATATAATCAGCTCAAAATAACCTGATGCTGAGGTCTTTTACTGTAATCTGTTAATTAAGGTGTGACGTGTTTACCATTGCGTTACATTGGTAATTGAGTCACCTATTGTTTCTGTCTCTTGGCTAGTCTTCCTGGAGGTTCCTGTATGATGGAATTAGTCTTTTGTCAACTTGACCTCATTTTCTAATCAGTGTGGGATGTTCATGTTGGACTACACCTATTTCTGAAGTGTATAAAAACCTGTATTTCTGTTCAATAAAGAGTTCCAGTTGCACATAAGCTAGTGTTGTCTAGTCCTTGGGTGCAATGCCCAGCTATAACACCTTGGTCCTGTGTCCCAGAAGCAAGGAAGCAGTTCTCTGATGAAGGCACTCAAGCGGTGTACCAGGCGGTCCATCACACAAGGTACATAGCCCTGCATTGGACGTTATGACGTCAAAAGGACAGTCCACCTCTGAAGAGCCATCTACCAGGAGGGTGGAGGATCAGGTAAGTAGAAGCTCTTCTCCTCTCCAACAGACTAAACTAAAGTTAACCCTTGCAGTGCAGCCAAAGTTCTATTGCAAGGGATAATTTTAAGATTTCCCAGAGTTGGGATTTAAGATCTTATTAACATTTCAAAACAGATTGCTCAAAAAAACTTTAACACCACAGCCCAGCATACCCTGTAGCCTCATCCATCCCCGTATCTCCAGTTTTTCTCAAAATAATCAATATAGACTTCTGATTGAAATAAATTGTCTAGTGTCAGAACAGTACATGAGCACTTGAATAGGAAGTGCTCTTCAGTGTGATTCTATTTTATCCTATTTGCTGCTGATAGCACCACTGGGGTCTAAAGCCTCTCTCTGCAGTGCATCAGCTGTGGTAAACACACCAGCTATTCAGGTGCCACATGTATGTGGAAACACATGACTGGTACTAAAGAAAGTTGAAATTACACTTTTGTGTGAAACTAATCATATCCCTCCCATTACAATAGAAAAATGATCCATGTACAAAGTTTGGAAGGACACACTACACCAAAAATCAGGGCATGGGATAAATTGGCTATTGGTAAGGGTTTGGATCAATGTTTTCAGAGTTACCCTTAAAATATTCTTGAGATAGATGTACTTCTCTACTTCCAGGTCTGTCAGTCCAGACTAAATAGTGTACATTCACATTCAGGTGTCCTCACAAATCATATATAGTAAGGGTGGTGATGGCTGCAGTCATAAGTGATGCAAAATGGACTCCTATCTACATTCCTTCACCAGCGAAGCCAATCTGTTTTAAGTAATACAAGCTCTCAAATGGCCACAAGAAATTGGGACTGTTCAAGAACTGTTGATCAGTAGATCTGCAGAAAGCCCTTTCTTGGCTCTGATGTTTGAAGTAAGGAATTTTGATGACACATATAAAATGTGTCACAAGTTAGCCTGCAGTTTCTTGTTTGTGTTCTTACCTTTTTGCTCCAGTCCTGTTCCTGATCCCTTCTCATGTGTTTGTCTGTGCTCATTTATGGGGGTCATCTGCTGTCCTCTGGGTTTTATTTCCTTCCCTTTCATCACTTCCTGGCCCACCTCCTTGTTTGCCTGTCTATATAAGATGTGCTCAGACTAGGCCACTTTGCCTGAGCAACTTCCTAGTTGTCGGCACTCCCGTGCATTACTACTGTCTGAATCCTACATTGACTACTTGTGTACCGACCCCGGCTTCGTTCTCTGACCTTGCTTGTTTTACGCCTGTCCTGACCTCAGCTTGCCTATCGGATTCTGTTTGTCTCCTCCCTTTATACTCTGCTCCCGCAAGCGGTCCCCTCAACCTCAGCTGGGAATACCTGGGGGCCGCCACCTGGTCCTAGCTGCATCCCCACCATCAGGAGCTCTGGTGAACAAGCAGGGCTTAGACTCTGTGCTCTGGGGAACCCCAAGTTGAGGATCAATAAGAGCTCACTACCACAGGTGCTGACAAAATGGTTGTGGATTACAGAGGTCTGTCAGGACCAGTTTTCCTTTGAGAGGATTGCCCACCAGTACACTTAATTCTTTCAACATTTGTCATGGACTGATTGCTTGAGCTTTAAGAACCTTGAATATTAAAGTTGATGTGCTTCACTCAGTTGATGACATCAAGATCTTTGGGACCAAACTGGTAATAAATGAAGCAGGGACCTTCCACAGAGGTGAAATTACCAGAAATTACGTGGACATGGCCACAGAGAAACATTCCATAGACAGTTGTGCAAACTATTCAGGGATTGTTGCCCCCTACTACCAAAAAGGAGTCACAGAAACTCATTGTAGTTCACCTTTTGGAGCATATTACACCCATATTTCTGATGTAAAGTATAATCCCCTCCCCTGTGACAATGGTCACGGGGGTTCTTCTCCCCGCACCTGTTGTCACATATTAGAAACAGCACAACTGTGTTGGGCTTCACCCACACAGCCATGCCAAAGTCACATCTGACACTGTGGAAGATAGCTTGTAGTTCTCAATGGACTGTGAGGGTGTGGATAAGTGCTCTCATAGTTCATTGCCACCACCTATAGCCATCGGCGTATTTACCACGAGGCAAACAAGGCGTTTGCTTAGGGCAACAATTTTTAGGGGGGTGGCAGCGCCCCCCGGAAGAAGGGACCTCGAGAGCAGCGGCGGACCGAGCCATGCAAGGCCACCAACAGAGGGGTCGCACCGGTACTCTTGCAGTGGCCCGGAGGACAGCAGGAGGATCGATGTGGGGGAGGGCAGTTACAGAGCAATGCTCCTGTAGCTCTCCCTCCAGCAGCTGACGAGCCAGGACCAGGGGACAGCCTGGAGCAGGGAGAGGAGAGGATCCGAAGAAGGTGAGCTGTGCTGTGGTCTGTGGAATCTCCCTGTCTCCCTCCCTGCACTGACAGATCGTATTGGACTGCACACACCCCCCCCCCCCCCTCCTCCTTCCTGCTGCACGGAGATCAGCAGCACTTGGAGGAGGTGTGTGTGTGTGCAGTCCAATACGATGTGAGAAACGGAGAGGGAAGAGGGGGGGAGAGGGGAGAAAGAGAGAATAAAGAGAAAGAGGAGGGGGAGAGAGAAAGGGGGAGAAGAGAGAGGGAAGAGAGAGTGAGGGAGAGAGAAGAGAGAGAGGAGAGAAAGAGGAGAGAGTGAAGAGAGAGAGAGTGAAGAGAGAGGAGAGAGAGAGGGGGAAGAGAGAGTGAAGATAGAGAGAGGGGGGGGGAAGAGAGAGAGAGAGAGAAGGGGGAAGAGAGAAGAGAGAGAGAGAGTAGATAGAGAGAGGGAAAGGGACGAGAGCAATGGTGAAGAGAGAGGGAATGAAGAGAGAGGGAAATGAAGAGAGAGAGGGAATGAAGAGAGAGAGAAAGAGGGGGAAGAGAGAGAGAAAGAGGGGGAAGAGAGAGAGGGAGGAGAGAGGGGGAAGATAGAGAAGGGGGAGAGAGTGAAAAAAGAGAGAGGGGGAAGAGAAAGAGGGGGAAGAGAGAGAGAGAGGGAAGAGAGAGAGGGGAAAGAGAGAGGGGAGAGAGAGAGAGAAGGAGGAGAGAGGGAAGAGAGAGATGGAAAAGAGAGGGAGGGGAAGAGAGGTGTGGGGGGGGAGAGAGATAGGGGGAAGAGAGAGAGAGAAGGAAGAGGGGGGGAGAGAGGGGGGCGAGAGAGAGGGAAGAGAGGGAGAGAGAGAGGGAAGAGAGGGAGAAAGAGAGAGGGAAGAGAGAGAGAATTATATATATATATATATATATATATGTATATATATATATACATACATACACACTTATTGACTCTCTCTTTCATTGGGGGGGGGCGCAACATTTTTGTGTTGCCTACAGCAGCACAAAGTCTAAATACACCACTGCCCATAGCTTTCAAACTAAAAGCCTGCATACAGCTATGGCCAGAAAGCTATGGGCAGTGTCTGCAGGAACCTGACATTGCACCCGTGATCTGATGATTATGGGTGAAATGGTCTTGCAAAACAATGTGCATTTCTTTTTTAAAAGGTGAACTTAGTCTACAAGATTCTGAAGATCATTCAATCCATATCTTGGACTAATCATGAGGTCAACATAAAATGTAACAAGGAAAAAGGCTGAGCTCTTGTGGTGTTCAGAACAGAACACAGCATTCCCTGTGCTAAAGAAGCCATCTTGCATTACCAGGGACTGGGACTTGTGAGACCTGGGTTATCAGTGAAGTGGAGCAAGATGGCACCATAATGTATTTATTTATTATTTAATGCACATGAAATGTGCACATGTGATTTTTGAGAACCTGTTTTTTGAAAAGCTACATACAATCTACAGTTTCTCATTTCTCAGCTGTTGAATTACGCAAGATCAATTGTTTTTATATTCTTAGACAATAAGGAAATAAGATTAGTGCATGTACCATTTGTTGAGAATATATTCAGCTGTCATAAGATACTGGACCCAAGCCTTGTAGCAACTGTGTCAAAAAGATCAAGAATTGTTGGAACCATATTTTATTGCATTCATGGTACCAAGCTGCCATCTAGAGTTTGCAAGCAGAATTCTCTTCAAAGAAACTGATGAAGGATACAAGTAGGAAATAATCCATTTTCATCTGACTGCTAATGTTTTGGATATAAGGCTAGTGCCAAGAGCTGAAAATGGGAACTTCACATTGCCATGGGATGACACTAAAGCTGACTACAAAAGATCAAGATCAAAAACCACCAAAAAAAAAAGACAGCTAATCTCAACAAATACTGCTCTCTCTGCTTCTGCTCTCTCTATTTCTCTCAAAATGTCTGAAATAGTTATTTTTTACTGTTTTACTGTTTTTCAGTGCATTCTGGGCATTTTAAAAAAAGGTCTCCTAAGGTTACCTTTAAAAAATGCTTTTTAAACACAAATGTTCATAAACGCGCATAAACGTGGTATGCAAACGTGGCTAAAGAGACATTTTTTAACCTACGTTTTCCAGCAGTCAGTTTTCATCGTTCAGAAGTGTCCCATGTACATGGAGCCTGAAAACCTGTTTCAGGAGGAAATTGTGGACCAGCTATAACAGAAGCTAAGGGAATTTTAGTGTATCATTACTGCAGACATACATAATGGACATAGGCATTTTGTTTTGATTCATTTTTTGGACAGAAATTTCATTTTCGGAAATTCAGATGTATACGAATTACTGTATGGGCATAGTAGCAAATGTCAATGAATCTGAAAAAAGTTCTAACGAAATTAAGTAATGCATTTGTTTCATTTGGATTATGTCACATGATGCGATAGTAGTTCGGGCCCATGGGGAAATTAACTAAATTTTCTAATTTGTTCAATAATTCAGTTTCGGAGAACAAATGGATCAGATTTTGTTACATTCGTTAATTCGGATACATATGATGCCTGTTGATATTGTCCAATCAGCTCATACCATTTCTCTTGGTGGGTTGGACTAACGTCCAAAAATATAGACCCCTTCCAATTCGAATCCATCCAATTCAATAATATATAGAATATGTAGCAATCTTCTGGTAAAAACTGCTTAATTTTTCTAAACCACCAGGACCAATTGATATACAAAATGAAGGTCAACATAACAAATATGATGAAACAAAATACTTCAATGAACAAATACATCCGCAATGATACAAAGTGAACATTTCTGGCGTGCACAGAAGAGGGTAGTTAGTAAAAGGGTGTATGTGTGTAACACGCTATATAACATTATATATATATATATATATATATATATATTTTTGTCTTCCACTTTGCAGCATCAACTGAGCTTTGCTAATTTATATGTGGAACTTTTCAGGTATTTTTAAGGTTCAGTTTGTCTATGGAAAAGCTCTATGCGAATTTTGTCACCTACTATTGATTTATACTGTATATGATACATTTATATTTGGATGGGAGATCCATTGTCAATTGTTGGATTTGTTTCTCATCTTAATGGATATAAATGAGGTTTAAATTTTGCAGTAAACTATATTAATACAAACATTTTGGGGGGGATATCAGGTTAAGCCAGGTTATACACTAATATTTAATTACATTTTCACAGTGTGCATTATAAACTATGGAAAACAAACATTCCACTAGATTAATTTAAAAAGATTTGAAGGAATTTCACAGACAATTTAGAGTTTGATAAACACGTCCAAATTCATAAGAGGAGATTTTTCAATAAACAGTATCCTGAAAATCTAGTAAATAAAGCCTATATTAAAGTTAGAATTCTTATTCGGGATCAATGTTTAGCTCCCAATAAAGCCATGAATATTTAAAAAAAAAAAAACTATGAATATCCAGACGTCTTTCATCACAGATCATAATTCTCAGTATTTTTAGTAGTCATGGGAATCTGCTGATCCATGACCTTTGAAAGAAAAGTACCGTATTCCAAAGAAAACCCATTCTGCCTTTACTGTATTTGCACTAGGACATTTAACATTAAGTTTGGTTTTCCCCCAAAAAAGTTCAGACCCTATACACTATATCATAATAGAAAACCCTCTGTTATAAAACTTACACCTTTTCATTTAGTTTCAGATACATATGGTTCAGAGAAATGTAAAAGATTGGGCCGCTTGAAAAAGATATGAATATATAGAATTAACTTGTTTCCAAATGGTTTAAATGAGATGACTGAGAGTTTTAGATGGTCTAGTTTTATTATAATTGATTTTGGTTTGGGATTTTCTTTCTCCCTTTACATTAATACACATTTAACAAACTTTATTTTTTATTTGTTGTCTAAAGAATACTATTTGGTTAACAATAATTTCACTATTTTAAATACCCTTTATTTTGATTTATTTAAAGTATTAATTGTATTCATTGTGTTTTGGGGTTTGCACAAAATATATGTTATTTGTTATGTAGGTGCAATTTTACTGGTATATACAGTACATGGAAAGTGAAATATCCATATATTATTATTTTATTATTATATTCTAGCTAATTACATTTCAAATTGAATCTACACAAATTAACATAAATATTATCAGTTATTTACTATGAAATTTAACTGACCTCATCCACTACGACAATTATTTTATGTAAGTACAGGCGATATTTATATTGCACGATCAGCATTGTATGAATTATATAATTTAGTCTCAACTGTGCATCACCAAATGTTGATTTTTGATCTGGCAATGATCCAGGCTTGTGGCATCTGTGGGGTATTTGGAGCTTGATTCAGCGGGTGCTGTTTTCCCCCTCTGTTCTGTTCTAGTACTCTGCCTCTGAGTGTTTACTGTTGCGGAAAGTGGAAAGACAGTGCTGAACCTGCAGGTACACGCCAGTGGTATTGTTATCTTAAGATATTATGTTGGTGGAAATGATCTGGTTCCTGGGAAGGCGGCTTCTACACCGCAGAGGATCTCCACAGTCTCCCTGGCTTGTAGTGTATTGTAAGAAAAGCTGAAATTGAAGATCCACACCACTGTTAAGAGGCCCAGATACAACTTTATTCCATTAAAGGCCAGGGGTATAATTTGTAGCCAACACATTTCAGGGGTCTAAGCAGGGGTGGACTGACCATTTGGAAACTCGGGCAATGCCCGAGGGCCCAGGGTCAGTAGGGGGCCCCATGAGATGCCCCTGGTACCTTTTTCATAGGCTTTTTTGAGTTTGGGCAAGGACACAGGGGCCCCATGATCCCCTATTGCCCGGGGGCCCCATGAGTTGTCAGTCCGCCCCTGGGTCTAAGTGACCCCTTCATCAGGACTAGAAAGAACATAAGAAGATTTTAATTTCAATCAGACGTCAATACAATGTCCCCTCAAATGAGTCAAAATTAAAACCAGTCAATCATGAGAGTATCAAAAAAATGTACATAAAAATTAGAACACGAGTGCTGAACAAGAATGTGAATAGAAGTGCTTAAAAAAAACAAAACAAAAAAACAATTGTAATCATCATTATTTTTAAAATGGTATATTGTGGTTGATATTAAATTATATTTTTACTCAATAAAAATTGAGTAAAAACATTCAGAACATGTATGTGTATAAAATGAACCATACATTATACAATCTGATTTTACAATTGTGAGATTTTTAATATAAAAAAAATAACACAAAAAGTTCAAAAAGTAAATAACATAAATAATAGATAATTTTTTAAAGCAATACAATAAAAATAATAATAAAACTATTAAAGATAATGATAGTATTACTGAAATAGTCATAATCACTATACACATTCTTGTCAATAAATTAATCTAAAAGGAATAGAAAATGTCAGTGAAATGATAAATGTATAAATTGAACCATATATTATACCATCTGATTGTACAATCGTAAAATGGTACAAAGGGTAGTGAAAATGATATTGGTGTGAATACTGCTAAGAATGATGATACTTATTCTAAAATGATACATTCTAATTAAAATTAAAAACTTTTTTGGACCTAGTAAAATGACAAAAATATATCCAAAGAGCTGATAGGAGCCATACATTGTACTCTCTGGCTGTCTAATCACTGAGCAAACTGCCCAGTCTTAAAAATCCCATGCATTAAGTGGTACAATTCAAGTGGCCCATTCCATTGGTGGTGCATCCAATCACTACTGTGCAATCTGATTGTATTGTGTGTGTGCAACCTAGAAGGTGATCACAAGGTTGTATAACCACATGCTATAGAGTACATCTGGAGGAATATGTCATCTGTAGCAAATCATTTGTGTATGTACAGACCATTGCTGTATGTGGTTTTTAATATTTATCTAAATTTATTTACTTTTTGAACTTTTTGTGTTTTTTTCACTTACACATCTCACGATTGTACAATCAGATTGTACTGTATAGTGTATGGTTCATTGTATACACATACACATTCTGAAAGTTTTTAGTCAATATTTTTTGTTTTGTTTTCTTCTACTCTTTTTACAGTATACCATACTAACATACCAACCACAATATACCATTTTAATAATTATGATGATTATAATTTTTTTTTCAGCACCCCTATTTTCCTTTTTGTTCAGCACGCATGTTCTCATTTTTATGTTCTTTTTTTTGATACTTTCATTATGGTTGGCTGTTTGGTTTTAATTATGACTGCTTTGAGGGGAGATGTCAGATTGAATTTAAAATCTTCTTATAGAAACATAGAAAAGTAACGGCAGAAATAGACTGAGTGGTCCATCGAGTCTGCCCATTTTTTGTGTGTGTTTGTGTGGGTTTTTTTGTGTTTTTTCTTTGGGAGGGGGGGGGGGGGGTTGTGGGATTTTTTGTGTTTTTTTTGTTTGTTTTGTTTTTCTTTTCTATTAACGTTTTTTGTCTGAGTATAGATCTATGCTTGTCCCAAGCATGTTTGAAGCTATTTACTGCTGACTGGCCCACTACATCTCCTGGAAGTTTGTTCCAAGCATCAGTTGTTCTTTCAGTAAAATAGTACTTTATGAGATTAGTTTTGAACTTTCCTCCAGTTGGTTTAAGGCCATGTTCCCGTGTTCTTGATTTTGGTTTCATGTTGAAAATACTGCCCTCTTGAACCTTATGCACACCCTTGATGTATTTAAAGATTTCACTCATGTCTTCCCTTTTCTTTCTTTCCTCCAAACTGTGCATGTTATGTTCCTGAAGTCTCTCTTGATATGTTCTATCCCCCAGACCTTTCACCATTTTTGTTACCTGTCTGTGGACTCTGGAGGTCTAACTAAAGATCTATATAGAGAAATCAGGATCTCCTTCCTCCTCCTGGTGACCCCTTTAGTGATGCATCCTAGAATTCTATTCACTTTCCCCACTGCCTGGCCACACTGTTTGCTCACTTTGCAATCATCTGAAAAAAGTACCCCCAAGTCCTTTTCCTCTGTAGTTCTGGCCAACACTGTACCCCCAATCTTATACTCTCTCAAGGGATTCTTTTTCCCTAGGTGCATTATTTTACATTTAGAAACATTGAACTGCAGTTCCACTTTTTTGACCAATCTTCCAGCAATGCCAAATCATGTTTCATGTTGCAGACACCTCCAGGGATATCAACCCTATTACACACCTTTGTGTAATCAGCAAAAAGACATACCTTACCCAAACAAACTTTAGTTATAGGACTTACATGTAGAATGCATAGAACAGGACCTAGTACAGAGCCTTGTGGTACCCCACTAGTGACTGGTCTCTTTTCCAAGTGAACCCTATTTACAACCACACTCTGGTATCTATCCAGCTTCATATCTACTGATCACCCAAGGGCTGAGTCCTAGCGTGTACAACTTTTGTATTAGATCATTATGTGGAACTGTATCAAATGTCTTGCTGAAATCAAGATATACTATGTCCACAGCACCACCCTGGTCCAAAGCAAATCCAATCAGATTAGTCTGACATGATCAGCCCTTGGTTATATTCTTTTTAGCCCTGATGAAGGGGGCACTTAAACCCCCTAAACATGTTGGCTACTTTTCAAATTATACCCCTGACCTTTAATGGAATAAAGTTGTATCTGGTCCACTGAACAGTGGTGTGGCGCTTCAATTTAATCTTCTCTGAGTGTTTACTGGCAGCCAAGTGGGGGCAGGCTTGAGTGGAGTATGCATTTCTCCTCAGTTTCTTTTTGGAGAATGAAAATGGTGTATTAATAGCTCTAAAATAAAGGCTGGATTAGGAGTCCTTTAAAATGACTGGTATGTGCACTGGAAGAAGCACATTAGCAGACACAAACTAAATGGCTGCTATGTACTATGTAAAATAATCAGGTGCACCATCCCAATCCCAAACAACTATGTTTGTCAAGTTAAAATGAATCAGATTGATGTGTTGATGATGTTGTATTTAAGACAAGCAAAAATGTAAAACTTATTAAATCAATTATACAAGCTAAATATCTGAAGTCAGAATGTGGTGTCATATTCCTTTGCAGTGACTGCGATCCTCGAACACACAGGGTTAACCTCAAACCCATGGCTGCGACGAACAATCTGGACCTCATTCTTACAGGTGAATAAACCTTGATCACAGGATCACCTAGTATTTTTTTCATTGAAAACTACAGAATCAATAGGAGTGAAAACTATTTTTGAAATGTCAATATTATGTATAAAGCTAATATGAGATTTTACTGACTGCATTTATGAGTTTTTCAGATATAATCACAGTATTCAACATATTGAAAATTATATTAAGATTTATTAGACTTTGGCAAATCTAGCCGATAGTCTTACAGAATATATGAGTTTAACAGGATTTACAATACGCTCTACACATAAAGTCATACAGAAAATATGCATAAAAGTGGCTAGTGCTTTGTAACTGGCTCATAAAGCTTAGAATGGTTCCAGTCATTAAACTAAGGGCTCTAATTATAAAAAGCTGTTGTATGAATGTCTCAAGAATTCACACAGCTTTCATGAATAACCCTTGTATTTTGCCTATTATGTTTATTTTCTGTGCTGGTCAGATCCATCTAGGGGCCATAATGCAATATTTTCCAGAAATATCTCAATCAGGAAACTCCTGCATTATTGCCACTAGGTGGAGCTAGTAATAGTAGGAAATAAAAATTTTAGTCAAAATATGGGGATTATTCTTATTTTTTTCATAAACAGACCCCTATAAGACAATCACCTGAGTGTTTGTTATTCCAAGTATTTATAGAAAGGTCAATAATTTGCAGATGACAGTTCTATACAGATCATGTAAAACTGTGTTATACTCACTCTTAGTGCTGCAATGCTTCTTACAGATAAGGATAATGTTTTACCTGGGTAAAATAAGTATCTATGCCAGGAGTGTCCAAACTTTTTAGTATGAGAGCCAGATCAAATGATATATATATATATATATATATATATATATATATATATATATATATATATATATATAAACATACATACATACATACATACAGTGCTCCGCATAAATGAGTACACCCCAACGGATTTGTCAGAAAACTTTTATTTTCCTTTCAGAATCAATATTTTCTATGGGAAACTATACTACAAAATACTCCCACAAATAAGGGGCATTGATTGCAAACAAGATTTGCTAATTTGAACACACAAAAAAGTATTTTTGCTAAAAATTAACTCAAGACCATGTTGCAAAAATGAATACCCCCAATGAAATTAATTTTAGACAACAAATTCCTAATTAACAAGGATTCAACTACAGGTGAGTCTAATTATTCATTAAACATGCCCAAGATGGCGACCGGAGCGGCCGCATGATCGCCAGCTCCGGCGCCCCCCGCTGAATCTGCCACTATCCGGGCGGTAGTGGGCTCCGGAGCAACCACTGGAGGTCCTGCCAACACCCAGAAGGGGTGCTGTGCGCTCTGTCCCTCCGGCGGAGCTCTGGCGGTTCGCGGCGGTCTTTCCTGCCGGCCGCAGCAAACCGAGACGCCTCCGCTCCAGTGTGAGGGGACGCAACAACCACCCCCACCCCCGTCGGTACCTACAACCGCCGCTCCGGAGGTCCTGCCATCACCCAGGAGGGGTACTGGGCGCTCTGTCCTTTGCAGCCTACTGCGGCCTGCGAAGCCGCAGTCCTTCCTGCCGGCCGCGGAGAACCAAGACGCCGCCACCCCGCACCAGAGAGAGGGGAAGCTACCACCACCACCACCCCTACCGGTATCTACAGCCGCCACCGCAGATAGAGGGGGCAAGCAACAACCACCCCCACCGGTACCTACAGAGTGTAGGAAGCCAACTCCACCGGCAGAGGGGAAAGAGCCCCTGCCTCCTGCTCCCTCCTATCCTGCCTCCTGTACCATGAGGAGAAGCCACCGCCACCGGCACTGAAAGGGTAAGCCACCACCACAAGAACTGCTTCCCTGATCCCCACCGTGTGCTACACAGCCGCCCCCTGTGCCCCTGCCACCGCACAGCCCTGAGCCCCATCCAATCCGGTGGAGGTGAGCCTGCCATGCGGCCTACAGCACCCACAGACGCTGGGCCCTACAACACCTACAGACGCCGGACCCTACCGCTCCCACAGACGCCCTATAGCACCCACAAGCGCTGGCCCACAGCACCTACAAGCGCCAGCCCACAACACCCACGGACGCCGGGCCCTACAGCACCTACCGACGCCTAGCCTACAGCACCTACAGACGCCGTGCTCTACAGCACCCACAGACCGCCGTAACTAGCCAGAAGTTGACCCAGCTGCCCACCACTCTCCCTCTCCTCCCACAGATGAACCCGGCCTACGAGACCCGACTCAGCCTCCGCCACTGCGCGACAGACTCTCCGCATCAATACGCCCTGATGTGAAACCTTTCACCTCCCTCAATTGACCAGCACTCCGCTCACCCTCCTAATATGCCACCTGTACTCCTCGTACTCCTCTCCTCCATTCCCAAAATCTCCTGCCTCTACCCCCCTACTCCCCAAAACAACTATACATCGCACCCTCACTACTTCAATCTCCCCACTACGGCTCTCACCACCTCCTCCTGATACTCCTCTCTCCCACCGACCCACACGCCACCACTAACAGACCCACATGCTCTTGCACATCCCGCTCTCATGCCACCTTTCTCACCCTTCTTCTTCTCCTAACCGCCGGGGACATCGCCTCGAACCCTGGCCCTGGCCCACTAGGCACCCTCCTACTCCCTCAAACCGCTGCAACCCCCTCAACCTTATACCTGCCCCCCCTCCTCCCCGCATCCACCCCTCCACTCTCGGTTGCACTCCTGAACGCCCGATTGGTTTGCAACAAGCTCACCGCCATCCATGACCTCTTTATCTCCCACGCCCTCAACCTCCTAGTGGTCACTGAAACCTGGATCCAAGCCACTGACTCCACCTCCCCTGCGGCACTCTCCTATGGAGGTCTCGTCTGGTCCCATTCACCCAGACCGAGCGGTCGTAGAGGTGGTGGGGTCGGCATGCTCTTGTCACCGCTGAGCACCTTCCAGGTCCTCCCAAACCCCCCCTCTCTATCCTTCTCCTCCTTCAAGGCCCACTGCATCCGGCTCTTCTATCCTACCCTTCTGAGGATTGCAGTAATCTATCGGCCTCCTGGACCCGTATCCCGCTTCCTCGATGACTTTTCCACCTGCCAACCCTTCTTCCTCTCCTCTGAGCTACCCAGCATCATCTTTGGTGACTTCAATATCCCTATCAACGTCAACAACCCGGCTACATCCCAACTCCTCCACTTAACCTCTTCTTTTGCACTCACACAGTTCACACATTCCTCCACCCACACCGACGGGAACATCCTGGACCTCGTTTTCTCTCACCTCTGCCCCCTCCACAACCTCACAAACACCCCTTTCCCTCTCTCTGACCACAACCTCATTACGTTCTCCATCTCCCCGTCCTCTAACACCTCCCCCCCCCAAATGTCAAACCATCACCAGCCGTAACCTCCGCAACCTGAACCCGGCCCCTCTCCACTCTGCAGCTAACCGTCTGTACGACAGTATCCTTCCACTGTTCTGCCCTGACCTGGCCACTACTGCATATAACGACTCGCTGTCAGCTGCCTTAGATTTCTTAGCACCCCTAACCACATGCAGCATTAGATCCCAACTGCCTCAACCCTGGCAGAACGACCACACTAACAATCTTAAACGATGCAGTCGTGCGCTCCCCTCGAGCGTTCTCCCTCTACAAATCCGCCTTCCTCACCTACACCTCCTCCCTCCATGCCGCCAAACAAGCCTACTTTGTAACCCTCATCAACACCCTCTCCACCTATCCTCACCGGCTCTTCTCCACTTTCAACTCCCTACTCTCTCCCCCCCCCCACCTCCACCCAGTACCTCACTCACCGCCCATGAGATTGCCAATCATTTCCAAAACAAGATCGACATAATCCGTAAAGACATCGCCAATGCTCAATCTACCTCCCCACCTAGTCTCCCTCCCACAATAACTTCCTCAACTCTCCCCTCCTCTGACCTCGCAACCGCTCTGCCCCCCACCACACCTAGCATCCCGCACACTATAACCTCCCCAACACTCCGCTCCTTCAGCCTTGCTACCACTGAGGAGGTCACTAAGGTCTTCTCAGAAGCCCGCCTCACCACTTGCCCCCTTGACCCTGTCCCCACACAACTCCTCCGGTCACCCTACTCCTCCATCCTACGCTCCCTCACCCACATCTTCAATCTCTCCCTCTCTACTGGCGCATTCCCCTCCCCCCTAAAGCACGCGCACATCACCCCCATACTCAAGAAACTCTCCCTGGACCCCACCGACCTGAACAACCTTAGACCCATCTCCCTGCTGCCATTTACATCCAAGCTCCTTTAGCGCTTAGTCTACAATCGCCTAAGCTCCCACCTCACGGACAACAACCTCCTCGATCCACTACAGTCTGGCTTCCGTCCCCTACACACCACTGAAACCTCCCTACTCCAAATCACTAATGACCTGCTAACCGCCAAAGCTAATGGCCACTACTCAGTCCTCCTACTCCTCGACCTCTCCGTGGCCTTCGACACAGTTGACCACCCCCTCCTCCTTAATAAACTACACTCCCTTGGCATCAGAAACTCCGCTCTCTCCTGGCTCTCCTCCTATCTATCCCAACGTTCCTTCAGCGTTAACTATAATGCTACCACCTCCCCCTCTCTCCCCCTCTCTGTTGGGGTCCCCCAAGGCTCTGTCCTCGGGCCCCTTCTCTTCTCCATCTACACCTCCTCCCTCAGCAAACTGATACACTCCCACGGCTTCAACTATCACCTCTACGCTGATGAGATGCAAGTTTACCTCTCCACCCCTCACCTCACCCCTTCAGTCTCTGCCCGTATCACTCACCTACTGAACAACATATCACACTAGATGTCGCTCCATTTCCTCAAATTGAACCTTTCCAAAACCGAGCTCCTAATTTTACCCCCAGCCCACCCCCCCCCCCGCCATCCTCTCCATCACGACCAACAACGCCACCATCAGTCCCACCCGCAACCTAAAGTCCTAGGTGTTACTCTAGACTCAAACCTGTCCTTCCAACCCTATGTCCAATTGCTGGCAAACTCATGCAAGCTCCACCTCCCCAACATCTCCAAAATAGGTACGTTCCTAACCCCAGACACTACTAAATAACTCGTTCACTCCCTTATTATCTCACGTCTGGACTACTGCAACTCCCTTCTCACTGGCCTACCCCAACACAGGCTATCCCCGCTTCAGTCTATCCTGAACTCACCAGCCAGACTCATCCACCTTACCAACTGATCCGCTTCTGCCACCCCCCTTTGTCATTCCCTCCACTGGCTTCCGATTGCCCAACGCATTAAATTCAAACTACTAACATTAACATACAAAGCCATTCATAACGCTGCCCCAAACTACCTCACTGACCTGATACCCAAATACCACCCAACCCGTACTCTTCGCTCCTCACAAGACCTCCTACTTTCTAGCTCCCTGGTCTCCTTCTCCCACGCCCGACTGCAGGACTTCTCCAGAACTTCCCCATCCTCTGGAACTCACTACTCCAATTCATCAGACTGTCACCTACCCTCCTCACCTTTAGGCGCACCCTGAAAACCCATCTCCTCCACTCCTCCTACCACTCCATCCCCCACAGCCATTTCCTCCTGTACCACTATCCCCTCCCTCCTAGATTGTAAGCTCAAAAGAGCAGGGCCCTCGAACCCCTCGTGTATTGGTTTGTTACTGTATTGTCTCATGTACTGTCCCCCACTATAATGTACAGCGTTGAGCAAACCTTTTGGCGCTATATAAATACTATATAATAATAATAATAAAACAGGTGTCTAGCAGACAGTTGATTATAAAAGGGCGTTACTTAACAAAGAAAACCCCTTCCCATTTCATACTGTCAGCAATGGCACCACATGGAAGGGAAATGTCACAAGGCCTGAGAAAGAAAATATTTTCTTTACACAAGAAAGGTGAAGGCTACAAGAATATCAGCAAAGCATTACTTATCAGTCAGAATACTGTAGCAAAAGTGATCCAAAATTCAGCAAAGATGGAACTGCAACCATCTCAGAGAGATGTGCAGAAGACGCTCCTGTCGAGGCCAGTCCACGGAAGTTAATACCTTGACAGGAGCGTCTTCTGATGAGAAGGGTTGAAGAAAATCGCCATGCTAGACTAGAAAGCCAAATTGGGGTGATTGTTTACTGTGACACAATACGGCGTACACTGCAGAGGAATGGCATGCATGGGTGTCATCCATGAAGAAAACCTCTCCTAAATCCTATGCACAAAAAATCCCACCTAGAATTTGCCAGGGCCCATGCTGAAAAAGAAGCAGACTACTGGGACTCTGTACTCTGGAGTGGTGAGACCAAGATAAATGTTTGGCTGATGGCTTCAAAGCTGTATGGCATCACAAAGGTGAGCAGTAAAAAGAAAAATGGATGCTGCCTACAGTGAAACATGGTGGTGGCAATGTCCTTCTGTGGGAAAAATGCATGGTACTTACAGTAAAACATGGTGGTAGCAGTGTCTGGTGCCATGGTGGTGGCTGGGCTGCATGAGTGCTGCTGGTGTCAGGGAGCTGCATTTCATTGATGGTATCATGAATTCACAGATGTACTGCTCTATATTGAAAGAGAAGATGCTACCAACACTCCATGTCCTTGCTCGTTGTGCACTTTTCCAACATGATGATGATCCAAAACACCCATCTATGGCCACTGTTGCATTTCTCAAGAGCAACAGGGTGAAAGTGGTTCAGTGACCAAGTATCTCTCCTGATCTGAATCCAATTTAACACCTACGGGGAATTCTGAAGAGACAAGTTGAACATCATGCTCCATCCAGCATCCAGGCTCTAAAAGAGGTAATTTTTGAAGAATGGAAAAAGATAGATGTTGCAATATGTTGCCAACTTGTTCATTCCATGACTAGAAGACTTGGTGCTATCCTTACAAATCATGGAGGTCATACAAAATACTAGTTGTTTTTGTTGTGGGTTGTATTCATTTTTGCATCAACTAATTTGAGTAAAACTGAAGATTGTGTAATCTAAGTTATGTTATTAACCTTACGTTTATGTAATGAGCTAAACTAATGTTCTATAAAACTCAGTTTTGTCAAAATTTAGGAAATTGTTCTTGTGTTCATTGAGATATTGATTAAAGTCTTACTTTTCAAATGGGGTTTACTCATTTATGCTGAGCACTGTGTGTGTGTGTATTTATATATATATATATATATATATATATATATATATACATACATACATACTGTATATCCTCATCAGAGTAATCTTCAGAGTCTACTTCAGAGTCCAATGTTAGATAAGCAGGGGTTGATACAGAGACCATAGGCAACCTCTGTTGACCATAATCTTTAATCAGGGTGCATTAAGGATTCAACTCTGACACTAGTTGTGCGCAGGAAAAAATTTTGTAGTGGGCCAGATGTGACCTACAGACCATAGTTTGGAGACTGCTGGTCTAGGCTAAAGAAAAAGACATCTGAAGTGAAAACACAAATGGTAGCTAAACAATAATAAGACAGCACCTAACCTTAAAAGTAATTTATTTTCTTTAAGAAATTTAATACCAATTTCAAGAGAAAGCATAGTGCATTTTCAGTGAGCACACATTTTGAGTTATGTAATGTGGTTTTTCTTTAAAAATGTGACATATTTATACATATTTGTTTTCTATTAATTTTGTATTATATTTACAGATGTGTAGATTATCCACTGGAGGCACATAATCTACTTCCAAAATGTTATTAACTGCTAAAGAGATGTTGAAATAATGTAGCCACATAATAAGTGTATTGTCTTTAATTAGTTGGTTTATCTATTGGATTGATTTCCAACTTCTCAATTATCATGGTGAATCTCATGAAACATGAAACTGTGTTCACTTTGATCACACAGACATGTTCAAGGAAACTAAAAAAAGTGACTTGATGATTAAAATGAATACAACTTAATCTTTTTTTTTTTTTTTTTTTTACAAATGCCAGTTAACATTCACTTTGTGAACAGCTCTTTAACCTTTCTGGCATTAACTCATTATTACTATAGCTGGGAATTCTAATTAAAATGGTTAACCCTGAGCATTATTCCAGTTAACCCTTTTAACATTAAATTCCTGACTCTAGTAGTACTTGAGATTTCTACCAGGAGTTCTGAATGGATGAGCATCATTCAGGATGGTGGAGCAGACTCCTGGGCGTTCATTTACTAAAGCTGGAGAGTCCCAAATCAGACTCCCTTCTGCATAGAAACCATTCAGCTTCCAGGTTTCATTGCCAAAGCTTCATTGGACAAGCTGAGGTTAGAAGCTGATTGGTTTCTATGCAGAAGGGAGTCTGATTTTGGACTCTCCAGCTTTAGTAAATAAACCCCCTGATGTCTTCAAATATAAGCAAGGCTCTTAAGCACTAGTAACAACTCAGGAAAAACTAGTTTACATTCATTCCTAACTTTGTGTGCAGATGTCACATACAGAATAAAAAAAGTTTTTTTCAATGACACAGCAAAAGAACAGAGCACTTTGACCTTGTGAAGTACATGGATTTGTTTGACAAATCAATCAATAAAATCCTATTCACAAAATTATGCATTAAACCTGCTTATCATATAAAATTATTCTAGGCCAGAAGAAAAGTCTAAACTTTAATGTGGCAATCCTCTAATTCAGTGGTCTCCAAACTGCGGCCCAGGGGCTGGATGCAGCCCTTTGCTTGCTTTTATCCGGCCCTTGAGGCACTTTTCCTCCCACTGATACAAAACACTATTCCTCCCACAGGCACCAACAATGGGGCATAATTTCCGCTACTGACATCAGCAATGGGTCCCTATTTCATCCCACTGACACCAACAGGGCACTATTTCTCCCACTGACACCAATGATGAGGCACTCAAACTGACACCAACGATAGGGCACTATTCCTCCCACTGACACCAGCAATGGGGCACTATTCCTCCACCTAATACCAAAGATACATTGTTTACTCCTACTGACACCAGGACAATTTCAACTCCCAATGACCACAGACTGGCCCCTCTAATGTCTCAGTGTGTCAGTGGACAGAGAGTGAGAGCTAATTAGCACTCAGCACATTCTGCAGGCCTAGGATGATTTTATGCGACAAGCACATTTTTATGCACATTTATAAATATGATTTTATTGATTCCTTTGTCAACTATTCACAGGGGCAAAGTGCTCTAGCCTTGAGATGTCTCCTAAAATCTCCATAAAGAGGACCTTTCACCTGCAGTATGCTATCACATGGGGGCTTCTCAGACCTGGACCCCATGCACATACTGTAAGTATACATGAATACCCCCAAGGTGTATGTGTGTATGTAAATGACAATTTTGCAAAACATATTAGTATTGTCCACATGCCAGAGTAAGAGCAATAATTCTAGGGCACATATTTATGACTAATTCTAAATAGATGAGCTGTAAAGTTTCTTAAAGTGTTGCCTATTGACAAATATTTGAATACAATTTTTCACTGCTGTGCCATTTTACACACAACTTTACATATTTGGTATCTATTTACTTGACATAACCTTGTCTTTTATAGTAAAAAAATACATTTAAAATTGTGGATTATTCCAACCCTGAAATTACTGGCTTTCATTATAGACATCTTCATGAAAAGATTATTCTGTATGCTGATGACATGTTGTTATTACTAGGTGACACATCCTTATCTTTGAAAGTGACTATGGATGCCATAACCCACTTTGGGACTTTTTCAGGGCTGATGATCAACTGGACAAAATCAGCCTTGATGTTGTGGGACTGGGGATGGGAGTCAGCAAGTGGCCCTCTCCTGCCCTATACCTTTGACTACCCAGTTTAAATATTTAGGGGTTACCATCTCCCCGGTCATCCCTGGCCTTTGCTCTCTTAATATACACCTCCTCCTTACTAGATTCTGGGATAAAATCAGCACTTGGAGAAAACTGAAACTATCTGTTGTCGGTAGAGTAAATTTAATAAAGATGATTCTTATTCCCCAACTTTTATATTTCCTCCATAATTCCCTGGTTGTAATTTCTCTTTCAGTTTTTCATCATGTAAACTCTCTATTTTGCTTGCTGATCTAAATTGAACGTCCTCCTAGGATTCGTTTGGAGCAGCTCCAGCGTCCTAAGGATGATGGAGGGCTTGCTCTTCCAAATCACTGGCTTTATTACTTAGTCCCAACACCTCGTAGGCTGCATATTACCTATCACAGACACGACCCCAGTGGCTATAAACTCCGCTGCTCAAATCACCCTAATACACACTCAGAATACATCCATCCCTGAGGCACTTGAATCTCAAGCATTTAATAAGGCCAATAAGCGTTTCCCTATGTACAACTTAATGCAAAAGATTTGGAATAAAACTAGGTATTCAAGGTTTCACTACATATACAGTAGTGTGATTTGGCACAACGTCTCATATGCTGAGTTGGTTAAATTCCAACAGGGCCCACGCTGGAAGAGCTATGAAATTACTCATCTCTTCCAAATCTTTATGAATGGTTCTTTGCTACCCTTCTCTGATTTACAAAGGACATTTGCTCTGCCTGCTTCTATGCATTATTACTATGTACAAATACAACATGCCATCAAAGCCCAGAGGACTTCCTGCGAATGGCACTTATCCACATCATCATTCTTTAACTTAGTTGCTTCTGTTGAAACTTCCAAATGTTTTATATCGCAGGGATACTCTATGCTCTTGACTCGATTTCTTAGGCAATATCTAATGAGGGTCCTGTCACAGTGGGAGAAGGATTTAGGCCCGATCTCAGGTGACCAACCGGAAGGATTTTAAGCAGTTACCTCTTGTTCGCTCAATGTGGTGCAAAGACTTTCCCAATTATATATTCTACATAGGGTACATTACACACCGCAGCAATTGTATAAAATGGGTATTCAGCCTGATCCCTGTTGTGGTAAATGCCTGCATAACCATGGTGATCTTCTCCATTTACTTTGGAGATGTCTCAAGATTCACCTGTATTGAAAGAGGGTGACTGATATTATTAATTCAGTCTTTCAGTCTTCTGTGCCCTCAGATCCTAAATATTGCCTGCTTAATATTTTGGGCCACGATATTTCATGTGTTTTCACTCGGGAAGCTATTTCCAATGCTCTAATTGTGGCTCTTAAGTTAATGTTAATCCACTGGAAGTCGGCTTTGCCCCCCCGCCGTAAAGGCACAGGCTAAAGGTGACTTTTTAAGATTGGAGAAATTAATTTACCAACATAGAGGATGCCCAAGTAAATTTGACAAGCTTTGGGCCCTATGGCTGGATACCCCTGGACTTGGCCCTTTGGGTTGATATATACCTGATCACTAGTTACTCTTTTATAGTGAATCCCTTGTTTAGTACCCCATGTGCAATGACCTTTGTGCTGTTATTGTTATTGTCTTTGACTCTGTGGCTTCAAATAGGACTAGGAGCTGTACTTGCAACTGTTTTCTTTTTCTTTTTTGCGTGACTTACTGTTGTATAATTTGTCTGCTGTGCCTGCCTTTGATCGTTTTCAATAAAACCTTCTTGATATATAAATGTGAATTATATTTTGTTTGTGTGTACTGAAACTAGTTTTAGTGTATTTTTTTGCTTTGTTTTGTTATTGAAAACATAGGTTTAAAAAATAAGTTGTTCAAATATCATTTATAATAATATAAATTTCCAACTATCACCTATTTATTCTATATATTCTCTGCTTTCAGAAAAGATATAATGTTTTGTAGGTTAAAATAATTTTCAGATATTATTTTGTTATGGGCTTGGGAGGTAAAACTGAACCCAAAACACACATTAAATGAAATATTTGTAATCTACAAATATATTGTCTATATTGTTATGGCTTGCCAGTAGCAGTGTTTTTTTATTGTGTCTGAAATTGAGCTTAATGGTAATGTTAATGTTGTAATAAGGTCTACATATTGTGTTTTTACTACATTATTAAGGCCTGCAATAGTGGGCTCTTGGTCGCATAAAAGTATATCAGATTGCAAAATCTACTTCAAGAAGGTCAAGAAGGTGGTGAACTGCAGGTAAAACATACCAGTCAATTAATTCTAATCTCAGGAAGGTTTTAAACTGATGTCTAAATAACAACATTGACACAAGTCCAAAGCCAGATGACATACAGTTGCAAGAAAAAGTATGTGAACCCCTTGGGATTACGTGGAGTTTTGCATGAATTGGGCATAAAATGTGCTCTGAACGTCATCTAAGTCACAACAATAGAAGAACACAGTCTGCTGAACATAATACTACACAAACATTAGATGTTGCCATGGTTTAATTGCACATAACATGTAAACATTCACAGTGCAGGGAGGAAAAAGTATGTGAACCTTTGGACTTAATAACTGGTTGACCTTCCTTTGGCAGCAATAACCTCAACCAAACGTTTCCTGTAGTTGCAGATCAGACCTGCACAACGATCTGGAGTCATTTTGGACCACTCCTCTTCACAAAACTGTTTCAGTGTAGCAATATTCTTGGGATGTCTGGTGTGAATCGCTCTCTTAAGGTCATGCCACAGCATTTCAATCGGGTTGAGGTCAGGACTCTGTCTGGGCTACTCCAGAAGGCGTATTCTGTGCTGTTGCAGCCATTGTTTTGTTGAATTACTTGTATGCTTTGGGTCATTGTCCTGTTGCATCACCCATCCTCTGCGGAGCTTCAGTTGGCGGACAGATGGTCGTACGTTTTCCTGCAAAATGTCTTGATAAACTCTGGAATTCATTTTCCCATCAATGACAACAATCCGTCCAGGCCCTGAGGCAGCAAAGCAGCCCCAAACCATGATGCTCCCTCCGCCATGTTTTACAGTGGGGATGAGGTTTTGATGTTGGTGTGCTGTGCCTTTTTTTCTCCACACATAATGTTGTGTGTTCTTCCCAAACAACTCAATCTTGGTTTCATATGTCCACAGTATATTTTGCCATTAGTGCTGTGGAACATCCAGGTGCTCTTTTGCAAACTTCAAACGTGCTGCAATATTCTTTTTGGACAGCAATGGCTTCCTCTGTGGTGTCTACCCATGTACTCCATTCTTGTTTAATGTTTTCCTTATTGTAGATGTGTCAACAAAAATGTTAGCATGTGCCAGAGATTTCTGTAGGTCTTTAGCTGACACTCTGGGATTCTTCTTTACCTCATGCAGTATTCTGCGCTGTGCTCTTGCAGTCATTTTTACAGGACGACCGCGCCTAGGGAGAGTAGCAACAGTGCTAAACTTTCTCCTTTTGTAGACAGTCTGTCTTACCGTCTACACATGAACATCAAGGCTTTTGGAGATACTTTTGTAACCCTTTCCAGCTTCATGCAAGTCAACAATTCTTGATTGTAGGTCTTCTGAGAGCTCTTTTCTACGAGGCATGGTTCATATCAGACAGTGCTTCTTGAAACCAGTAAACCCAAAACAGGTGTGTGTTTTTTAAGGGCAGGACAGCTGTCAACAACACATCCAATATCATCACACTGATTGGAGTCAAGGTTGGCTCACTCCTGGCTCCAATTAGCTCTGGGAGAAGTCATTAAGCTAGGGCCTCACATACTTTTTCCTCCCTGCACTGTGAATGTTTACATGTTATGTGCAATTAAACCATGGCAACATCTAATGTTTGTGTAGTATTATGTTCAGCAGACTGTGTTCTTCTATTGTTGTGACTTAGATGACGTACAGAGGACATTTTATGCCCAATTCATTCAAAACTCCACGTAATCCCAAGGGGTTCACATACTTTTTCTTGCAACTGTAGGTCCCTAATATGCATTTGCTTGCAGACCTCCATTGAAATGTAATTAATTTCTTGTGTGTCAACTTTTAGTACTATTACTCAATAAGGCAGTGCAAAAAGTGATTTTAAAATGTGAAGTGTGGAAATCATAGCAGTCAATTCTTTATTATACCAAAGTCATATCGGTAAATGATGATTATGATTGTGTGCTAAAGATTTCTGCACTATGATCTGGGGTCTCAGTTGGTATTGGGTGGGCCATCAGGCAGAACTTAAGAGTGCCAAGAATGCCTGCAGTGAAACACAGTAATGTGTACAATACAGTGCTGAGACTTGCTTTAACTTAGTTCTCTTCAACAGCATTGTTTAGTCAAAAGAATAAGCAGAGAAAATAGCACAAGTTTTACAAGGGTCTCATATTTTGGCTAAGGGCTTAAACTGAATAATCATTTCAGCAATGAAAAACAAAGTCTAAGATATATTTGTAATTTAGAAGAGTTAAAGCGGACAATAGAATTGTTATGAAAGTTGCATGGATCCTAATTTTAAATGCTGACTTGACTGAGAAGCCACCAGTAGCCCTGGATTGCATATTAGGGCCCAGGCAGTCATTTTATTCATAGTCAATCTTAACTGGTGGTTTAATACCCAGAATCTAGTACAAGACCAAAGGTTGGAGAATGGCTGTTTCATAAAGGCTTCATAGTTAGGCAGGTGCAGAAATTACAAATAACCTTTAACTGCCTGCTGTTACAGACACATCATAGCAAGACTAATATATATATATATGTAGAATAGTAAGCTGGATACCCATGTATACCTATTTGGCCCTTCAGAGTGCCTCGAAAAGTCTGTACCATGGGATGTTTAATATGGACAATATGACTCCAGCTCTAGCTTCAGAACTGAAAGCCATTATTTGCATAGAAAGTGCACTAGGTTCAGGAGGATAAATAAAGGTATGTACAGGCATCTATTGGTGGCCGCTATTACCCTATTAAGCTGCTGCGATATATAAATGGTCTATTTTAAGTTTTATTTGTGCCATTCCAACTGTTATAGATAAAGTGTTATATATGCTCATTAAAATACAACTATCATTGTGTGTTCAAGCAAAAGCTAAAATTACAGGTGTATCAAAAATGTCTGTATCATCTTCATTCTCTACAATACAAAGCCAGACATGAGATGAAATGCCATCTATGCCACAGACACTAGCTTCTCAAAAATAACTTTGTTGCTATTATTTTCTTTTCATGGCTGAGATACTTTTTCAACATCACCATCAGTATTCTCTCTATCCAGTTTGAAATGTAGGAGCTCTTTACACATTGGAGCTCTCTCTACTGTTAATGGCTGTATGGCTTAAAAACAAGCAGAGACTGTGTCAGAAGCACAGTTCTGCTAACAATGTTATCTAGCTTTATCCCATAGTTGTATTTTGCACAGTAAACATTAATTTTGCTCAGTCCTGCTGGACTTAATTATAAGGACTTAAATTACCTTTTTAAAGTGTCCTTCTCCAATTCTTATTTTGGTATATCTTTTTCGAACATATTACACTAAATAATACTGTGGTTTTGCTATTGCATATAAGCTAGTTATCAAAGTTGAAATATTAGAGCCATAGAGAGTTCTCTACCTTCACTATGACAAAAACTTCTCAACTACTTCATAAAGGTCTGCATTAGAAGAAAGTCCTTCGAAGTCCAGTAAAGTAGTGTCAATATTAAAGTTGAAGAAGTCATCGTCATCCAAATCTTTTTCATACTTTTCATCTATTTCATTGTCTGCTGGCTGCTCTGGCCCCTCAGAAATACTGCTTTCTGATGTAGGAATTATGACAATACGTGGAATAGTGGCATGAATTATCCAGTCCAAACCTCCATTAACATCAAGTCCATTTACTTTTTTCTTGTTTGTCATATGATTCTTAACAATTGATTCTAAACCAATGGGATAGGTAGCTGCATTTAGTGAGTTTGATAGAAGAAAGTCCTTTGCATTTTCTTTCTCTGATTTTCTTGATGGCTCCAATGAGCATAATGTGGGCAAAACCTATTAAAATGAAAAATGGCATCAACTATATATATGTGTGATTTACATGTAGGTAACTTTATATTTTAATATATTTAAATCTCAGAACTTTAAACATTAACAAACTGCAAAATGGGAAACAAATTTTAGAAGATTCTCTGTCTGCTGTTTATGAGGTTATCATCATTAGTTTAAGAACTGAGGATAAAAAGCATGTAGGTGAAAGTGGTCAGGTAGGCCTCATTTCTAAATGATGCATTAAAGATACATGCACATGCATCATTTTTTAATTTACATTGCCGAAGTTGGTGGCCCTGTACAGCCTAAACCCAGAGTTCAAGGGGTTTTAAAAAGACACAGTGAATGAGCTCAAGACTAACACATAAACCTCCAGGCTAGAATTTTTCTAAAAGGCTAGAATTCATCCTAAAAAGACTGTTACTGGAAAAAAAACATGTCATCATTTAAAAAGTACCTACATCAACCATACACCCTGCTGTTTTATTTATTCTCTTAATAATCCCTCTAATATAATTTTTAAAATAAAAGTGAAACTTACAGTCCCCCTCCACACGCCCCCTTCCCCCCCTTTTTTTTTCTTTCTTTCTTTCCCACTGTTTGTCCCTCCCCCTTACTTTTCCAGTAGCCCTGCTAATAATTCCACTTGGGGCTACCAGCTGGCCTTGTGATGCAAATATAAACTACTGATATCCTGACCACTCATTTATCAATGTAGAAAAATGCCCTCTCCTTACCACACGGGCTTATTTTTGCCCCTCACCTATGGCTGCAAGATTCCAGCTCCATATACATCATCTATAGTTGTTTCCAGTTTCATGTTTCGACATTATGATCAGAACCTTTGAATAAAGGTGCTACAATGACTCTTACTATTGAATCTTTAGATAATTAGGGAGATTTGTTTATCTTCTCACTTTCATATTTGCAGTTTTTGCATCATGATATGATGGTTGATCATTTTTGTTACACCTATGTGATCCTCTTGGCCCTTGGGCCCATGTATATATCCTCTTGTTTTATTTTCCAATAAAGCATTTTGTGGAAAAAAAATACAATTAGTTATTGTGTTAGGATACCTTTTAACCAGTTTCAGACCTAGAGAATACTAGTACCTAGTATGCCTTGTGCTTATGCCCACAACCTCTGCATAAATCTGGCTCCCAGTCTGTGTCTCAGGAGACACTGCAGCAGCTCTTGTATGAGTGAAGCTTGTAAAAATGTTTAGAAGATTTGTTATTGAATGTACAGTACTATAATAACTATATTTTTGTTACAGTGAGCTTAGACTAGTGTGTTTAGACTAGCTCGTTTATGTGCATATCAAAGTTTATCTGCACATAATATAAGTAAAAAAAAGAATAAAATCTTACAAGTGAAAAAAAGATTTTTTTAAATAAAAGTGTTACCTATTTAACCCATAATAGAGCCTTAATTAATTTAATGACACCTTATTAACATATTTCTCCTTATATCCCTTTAGGTATTTCTTGCTACGTTAACATATTTTAACCATTCATATTTTAAAAACTTTATTTTTTATTGTTTTGTCTTTTTTTTAAGCATCCCATTGAAACAAAAATCATAATTGAAAGAAAATCTTTTTTATTTCATCTATGAATAACTTTACCAAAAATATAATTCTATTTCTTTTTGAGAAATCACAGAATAAAATTTGAATTTTTAGTAACACTAGTTGTTTTAAGTTGTTAAAAACAGGTAACAAATTGACTTTCCATTATTCCCCTGACACCCTTTCAGTACACCCTCAGTACCCTGAGAACAGCATCTGATGCTTTTTTATTTGCACTAACAATTTTCAGAGCATGTTTTTGGGACATCCATTCCTTTCTTCTGAAGCAAGCAGTATTGCTACATAGTTATTAACCACTTGCCATCCAGAGGATTTACCCCCCTTCCTGACCAGGCCATTTTTTTTGTGTTATGGCGTTTCTGCAGTACTTTAACTGACAATTGCGCAATCATGCAACACTGCACCCAAATTAAATTTACGTCCTTTTTTTCCCACGAATAGAGTTATATTTCAGTGGTATTTCATTGCCTGTGTGGTTTTTATTTTTTGCACTATAAAAAAAAGACCAACAATTTTGAGAAAAAAACTATATTTTTGACTGCTATTAAACATGTCCTGTAAAAAAATTTAAAAAATCAAATTTCGTCATAAATTTAGGCCAAAATGTATTCTGCTACATGTCTTTGCTAAAAAAAAATTAAATACGTGTAAATTAATTGGTTTACGTGAAAGTTATAGCGTTTAGAAATGGCTGTATATGTACTGGAATTTTTTTTTTAACTAGTAATGGTGGCGATCAGCGATTTACAGCGGTACTGTGGCGGGCATTATGACACGGGGGGAACTGGCTTGGTGTCACTGACATACAGTGATCAGTGCTAATAAAAATCACTGACACTGTACTAATTACACTGGACAGGAAGGGGTTAACATCTGGGGCGATCAAAGGGTTAACTGTGTGCTGTTTTACTGTGTGCTGTGTTAATGCTTTCAACTGTAAGCACACTGCCTTGTATGGCTCTGCTATGCAGAGCCATACAAAGCAGTGAACTGGAGCCGACAGGGGAGAGAACTGTATTGTTTACATACAGTTCTCTCTGTCCATTGGTAAAGCTCAGTGATCACCGGGCACCGGGACCTGCTGATTGACATCCGAGGCTGTGAATAGTGGCGCAGGTAAGGCGTGCGTGAGGCTCGCGTGCGCCCCCTACCTGTAAATGCAAAATCATGTATATATACGTGTGATTTTACACATCCTTGCCGTTCTGTAGCAGTATATCTGCTATAGGGTGGCAGTAAAATGGTTAATAAAATCTGTGAGCATTTTGTTGGCATTCTACTAAATTTCTGTGCATCAGTACTGCTTGGACCATGAGAAGGAATCTCCTGAAAACTTGTCCTGAACAATGAACGTAATACAAATAAAAAAGGTATCAAGCACAGTATTGTTACAAGTGACCTGGTACCGGCTACAATCACCTTACATATACAGTACAGTAGTCCAATTTTAGGCAATAGTCTAGAAAAAAACAGAGCCTAAGCCTTAAGGGTCTCATGAATGTGCACCAGCTATTTCAGAGCTTCATTTTCATTTTAGGATTATATCAGTATTAAATGGTTGCTGACCAGCCACAGTGTTTTTACTGTGGCAGGGCGGCACCTCTGCGCAGAACGCTGTTTTTTAACGGCACTCTGCAAAACAGGTAGGGGGCGCGCGTGAGGCCGATCGTGGCAGCCCTACCCATCCCGCCGATCGCGGCAGCGGGTGTCCATCACCGGGTCTCGGCCGGTCATTACCCGCCGGGTCCCAGCGATTACCAGCAATCACTGACTGAGAGCACGGCTGCAGTGTTTACACTGCAAGTCTGCTCTCTGTCAGTTCAGGGCATGCTGAACCTGAGAGAAGAGTTTATCTCTCGGGATCAGCATGTTCCCGTGAAGTACACACTCCCCTCACACAGTTAACCCTTTCATTACCTAAAAAATGTTAACCCCTTCCTCCCCAGTGCCATTAGTACAGTGTCAGTGGGTTTTTTTTTTTGCACTGATCACTGTATTGGTGTCACTGGGCATGTTAGTGACCCCAAGTCAGTTCCCCCCCAGTGTCAAAATGTCTGCCGCAGTCCCGCCATAAGTCGCTGATCACTGTCATAAATCGCTGATCACTGCCATAAGTCGCTGATCGCCGCCATTGTTAGTATAATAAATAAAAAAATCCCAGTATCTTTCCCGCCATTTATAGACTCTATAACTTTCACGTAAACCAATTAATTTACACGTATTGGGATTTTGTTTTAGCAAAGACATGTCGCAGAATACATTTTGGCAGAAATTTATGACTAAATTTGATTTTTAAATTTTTTTACTGGACATGTTTTATAGCAAAAAGTCCAAAATATTGTTTTTTTTCTCAAAATTGTCAGCCTTTTTTTTTATAGCGCAAAAAATATATAAAAAGCACAGGCGACCAAATACCACCGAAAGAAAGCTCAATTTGTGGGAAAAGCAGCGGGAGATGATGCCCCCCCCCCCCCCCCCGCTGCCTTCCACGGCCTTCTCGGGCAATCTCGTGCCATCAGGGGAACCTGAGAATGCAGCTGGTGTTTCTGCCAGCTGACCATAGAGTTGATTGGAGACCAGAGTGGTGCCAATCATCTCTATAGTCTAAGAACTCGGAAGCTACAAGCATTTCATCACTTCAGTTTCGCAGGATATAAACAGCGCCAGGGACGGACTGGCAACTTATGGGGCCCCCGGGCAATAGGGGATCATGGGGCCCCTGTGTCCTTGCCCAAACTCAAAAAAGCCTATGAAAAAGGTACCAGGGGCATTTCATGGGGCCCCCTACTGACCCCGGGCCCTCGGGCAGTGCCCGAGTTTCCAAATGGTCAGTCCGCCCCTGAACAGCGCCATTTGTAAATTGGGAAAGCATCTGAACACACCGATTTTGGTTTGATTAGATAATGTAAGGGCAGAGGAGATATCCAGAGTCTGATAGACCCCAGATTTCTCAAAAAAGAATATATGACAATGCCCAATGAAGTTATAGGGAATATTTGCATCCCCTGTTATAGCATTAAAAGTGCTAAAAAAAATGAAAGGTACAATGTAAAAATAATAAAAAAAATCAAAATAACAAAAAATCGCCCCTCCCATGCGCGCACACCTGTGTGCACAAACTTTGCCACTGTGCCGGTATGTAAACAGCGGTTGCACCAAGCATGTGAGGTATTGCCGTGAACGTCAGATCAAGGGCAGTAATTCTAACACTAGACCTCCTCTGTAAATCTAAAATGGTAGCTTTTAAAGGCTTTGGATATTAAAAATGTTTGCAGTTTGTCACCATTGCATGCACAGTCTTAAAGCATGTCATGTTTGGTATCGATTTACTCGACATACCATTATCTTTTATACTTTACCAAATAATTGGCCAATATATTGTGTTTTTGTGCATTAAAAGTAAAAAAAGTGTATTTTTTTTAAAAATTTGCACTTGAAAAATCGCTGCCGAGTACTATGTGCCATAAAAAATTGTAGTACCCAGCATTTTATTCACTAGGGTGTCTGCTTTAAACAAAATATATAATGTTTGGGGGTTAAATTAATTTCCTAGCAAAGAATACAGATTTTTTTCATGTGAACAAAAAGTGTCAGAAAAGGCTTGATCTTCAGGTGGTTAGAAGAGTAAGTGATGTGTGGCATAAACTTCTAATGCTGGGCATAGAATGCCCCCACCCCCAAAACGACCCCTTTTTGGAAAGTAGACACCCCAAACTATTTGCTGAGAGGCATGTTGAATCAATAGCAGAATTAATTTTTTTACCACAAGTTTTTGGAAAATGACAAAATGCCATGGGTATATGTGGAATTACTCCCCAGAATACATTCTGCTACTTTTCCTGAGTATGGAGGTACCACATGTGAGAGACGTTTTGGCAGTCTAGCCAAGTACAGGACCCCAAAATCCAATAAACACCTTCAGGCTTTTAAAGGGCTTTATTTCCTGATTACACTTCCAGACTACCTATCACAGTTTCGGAGGCCCTGAAATGCCAGAATAGCACCTAACCCACCCCAAAGATAAAAAGCACGGTAAGTATTTTGCAGATCTCATTTGTTGCCACACGTTTTTTGAAAATGAAGAACAAAAACGTATGTTTTCTACTCTTTTTTTCTATTTCAAAACCTTGTGAGAAAAAATTAGATCTGCAAAATACTCACCATGCCTCTTCTTAAATTCCTTGGGGTGTCTACTTTCCAGAAAGGGGTTAATTTGGGGGGGGGGGTTTGGTGCTATCCTGGCCTTCGAAACTGTGATAGGTAGTGAGGAAGTGTAATGAGGAATTTACGCACCTTCAGTCTTTCAAAGTGGTCATTGGATTTCAGGCTCCTGTATGTGGCTAGGCTCCCAAAAAGTCTCACACGTGGTATCCCCATACTCGGTAGAAGTAGCAGAATGTATTTTGGGGTGTAATTCCACATATACCCATAGCTTGTGTGATAAATAAATCATTTAAATGACAACTTTGTGCAAAAAAAAAAATGTTTTGGTCATTTTCCAGAAACTTGTAAAAAAAATAAATCTTCCATGGATTCAATATGCCTCTCAGCAGATAGCTTAGGGTGTCTACTTTCCAAAAAGGGGTAATTTGAGGGTGTTTGTACTATCCTGGTATTTTAGCACCTCAAGAAATGTGATGGGCAGTCAGAAAGTAAAAGCTGTGTAAATTCCATTATCTATACCATAGTTTGTAGACGCTATAACTTTCACACAAAACAATCAATATACACTTACTGGGATTTTTTAAATCAAAAACATGTAGCAGAATACATTTTGACCTAAATTTATGATGAAATTTTAGTTTTTTTGGATATATTTTATGACCGAAATGAGAAAATATTGTTTTTTTTAATACATTTTTTCTTCAAAAATGTTTCTGGTTATAGCACCAAAAATAAAAAGTGCACGGGTGATAAAATACCACCAAAAGAAAGCTCTATTTGTGTGAAAAAAAGACATATATTTAATTTATGTACCATATTGCATGACCGCGCAATTGTCCGTTAAACTAGAGCAGTGCTGTATAGCAAAAAAATGGCGTAAATTGCAGTATCTATACCATAGTTTGTAGACGCTATAACTTTCACACAAAGCAATCAATATACACTTATTGGAATTTTTCTACCAAAAACATGTAGCAGAATACATTTTGGCCTAAATTTATAACTAACTTTGAGTTTACTATATATGTTTTATAGCTGAAAGTAAAAAATATTGTTTTTCTTCAAAATTTTGGTCTTTTTTTGTTTATAGCGTGAAAAATAAAAAGCGCACAGGTGATCAAATACCACCGAAAGAAAGCTCTATTTGTGTGAAAAAAAAGACGTAAATTTTGTTTGGGTGCAGCATTGCATGACCGCGCAATTATCAGTTGAATTAGTGCAGCGCCGAGTAGCAAAAAAAGGCCTGGTCAGAAAGGGGGGTAAATCCTCCAGAGGGCACGTAGTTAAGCCACTCCAGCACATTTCATAGTGTATTAATATCAACATCATATTGTAGTTAAACTCCACCATGTTACTTTGTATAACACAGCTCAAAAAATATTAGGGGATGATTTTTTTTCTGTTTATTTTCCAAGATGCAGAATGTTAAACTTAGAGAAAGATGTCTACCTATATTGCATATCATCAGTATTTCCTAAATGCCCCTAGCACCAATTTGTTCATAATGCAGTCAAGCAGTGCTATGAATGGTGAATAGCACCGCAAACACATGGTCACAATATCTGTGTTTGTATTCTACAGAATATTTTTTTCATTTTAGCTCACCTCTTTAGAACAATTTGAAAGCTAATCATTTATTCATAACAGATTCAAAATATTTTTTTAAAAAACAAGTATTAAGTCATCAAATTACATTATTATGTATATTAATTATACAATTTTTGTTAACCATAATTTGGGCACACATTATAACTTACCTTCCCCTCTGGTAATGCATTGCAGCTCCAAGCCTTCAGCAGCATCCCTCCCTTCTGCTCCCGTTTTTGGCTCAGTGAAAAAGAATTGCTCCTTTGAAAGCATGCATTCTTGTAAATTGCATCTTGTTCTATGTCACTGAGTATCTAAGTGGAAAACAAATGTGTTCACAGATTATAAATAATTGCATTTGGTCATATTAAGAAAGAATAACAGAACTCAAGTTTTTTAAAGGATACTTATGCCTTTGGGTGTTTATAAAATCTGCAGATAGGCCCAGACTGACATATTTCAATGGGAGGTATTGACTGGCTGGATCTTCCTGTGTGATTGCTATTGATCCCCTGAGATCAAACCAGGCTGTTTGCTAACATAATTGGCTGACATAAACTAGCATATTAATTCTATTAAGATACTAGAAAAGGATTACTTGGCATTTGAATCTTCTTAAAATCGTCTTATGTACTGTATATGGGAACCTGTACATTTTACTTTGCTTTAGGACACAATGATAAAGGTTGGTTCTAACAGTTTTCAAAGTAAGATGTGATATAAACCATAACTGTAAGCACTGTCAGTTTGGAACACTTAGCCAATTAATTAAACTATTTAATGAATGTATCTACATAATTCACTTGTCATGTATGATTAAAGGAAACCTTTAATAAGAGCCAGTGACTCAGAAAGTGTTAGAAACAGAGATAGCCATACATTAGCTTTTTCCAAAGGGAGAGCACAATGGTAGCTCATATACTGTATTTCTCTTAACACCAGTCTCTTTTTAAATAATATATCTGATTTCTGTTAAAGTCCTGTTAGGCACTGACTAACAGGATTGTGGCTGGTGTATATGGTGAATATAGTTTTTCACCTACACATGGTAAGGGGTTCAGGAGTTGATGGCACATATGGAGAAATCAAACTTGCTGTTTTCTTAGAATCATAATCAGTTTTGTTCTGGGTTCTGGAGCAGAGATGCTTTGTAGAGCTTTGGGTGGGAATAAGCCTCCATTACCAGGTCCACAACTTGCTTGGTAGCCAGACCTCCTTATTAGACTGAGCTGTGCAAAGGCCTTTATATATTTGAGCTGACTGATGTTCAGGCTCTTTCTTGCTCTCTCTGTGAGAGCCTGCTGCTTGGCTAAAAGGCTGAGTTCTGACAGAACACTAAAGAGTTGCATCTGATTTTGTTTACATTACATTATACTAAAATACTGTATATCAAACAGGCTTCTTTAGTAAAGATGTGTATAATGTACAATATTGGGTGATTTATTAAATGAACAGAGACTGTTTATTTAGCAAAGTAAATATTCAGTTTAGAAAGTTTATGCTCATTTTGCCAAGTGAATATTCACTTGGCCTAGGGAATAATGTGGCGCCATATTCACTTCACTTCAAACATCCAATAACTTGAAAGCAATACATTCAGCTTTTTACGGTTTCTTTGCAGATGGTTGGCTATTTAAAGTGAGCATAGCTTTACTGTATCTAACATTCTCTTTTCTTAGAAATAGTCCCCATTTCCTTAGTAAATGAATCCAACTATGTATAATGCATATAATAATAATGCAAAGCTCAAGCCAAAAAAGACATTCAGATTTTGTATAATATTGCCATAATAAGGGGTGAAGAAAAAATGGAGTTTAATCAAACTAAAGACAATACTACTATAAAAAATGCTCACCTTTGTATCAACCTCAAATTATAAAATGAAGAGAGAAAAATAAAAAGGGCATAAGACAAAAATATTTGGTGACACATAAATCAAGGTATTGAAAGAAATGATTAATTTCTGATTATGTAGACAAACACAAATTAACAGCACACACGTTTGTGGAAACATATATGTTTTACAAAAAGAGGAAAAGTAGGGGAACAAAATTGAAAAAATGTATATTCTTATGTCTACTAAAGTCTAACTATATCATCAGGTTTTTTTTTTAATTGTCCCCTAACCGCCTCCTGGATAAAAAAAAAAAACATTTCTTACAGCAGTTCTAGTCTATTCAACTCTTTATCATTGCCCCAAGTGTCTTCATCTGTTCATCTGTGGTTCAGTGCCAGTCCTCTTCCACACTTCGCTTCACTGAATACGATGTTCAGTGTTTTTAAACATTTTCTTTGAGCTCAGGGCATCGAAGAGATGCCCCCTGCAGGCGAAGCATCAAGCTGCCCTGGACTTATAGTGTGCCTGTAGTCCCATAGCCAGCCTAACCAATATACTTCCTGCTCAGTCTGGCTTGATTGACATCTGCTCCTATTAGGAGCTTTCTTGTCACAAGAGCAGCTGCACATTAACCGCTTTCCCACGGCCCAATAGCAGAAATACTGCTACAGGGTGGCAGGGGTGCGCAAACTCACGTAAAGATATGTGATTTTGCTTCCCCAGGCAGGAGGCACGTGTGAACTGCGTGCTCGTCCTTCCCGCACTACCATTGGCGGCCTCACCTGTCAATCACCGAGTCCCGGCCGGTGATTCTCCACCACCACCCAGCGATCGCCATGTATCACCGACAGGGGAGAGACCTGTATGTAAACAATACAGATTTCTCTCCTGTCAGCTCCTGCACATTGCTTTGTATGGCTCTGCATAGCAAAGCCATACAAAGCGGTGTGCTTACACAGTAAAGCACACATACAGCCCACAGTAAAACAGCACACAGTTAACCCTTTGATCACCCCAGATGTTAGCCCCTTCCTGCCCAGTGTCATTAGTATAGTGTCAGTGCTTTTTATTAGAATTGATCACTGTATTGGTGTCACTGGGGATGCCAGTGACAGTTATTCAGTTCCCCCCCAGTGTCAGAATGCCTGCTGCAGTCTTGCAGTCCCACTATAAGTCACTGATTGCCACCATTACTAGTATAAAAAAAATTCCAGTATCTATACCGCCATTTGTAGATGCTATAACTTTCACATAAACCAATTAATTTACATGTATTGGGACTTTTTTAGCAAAGACATGTAGCAGAATACATTTTGGCCTAAATTTATGATGAAATTAGATTTTTTAAATGTTTTTTACTGTACATGTTTAATATCATAAAGGCAAAAATATTGTTTTTTTCTCAAAATTGTTGGTCTTTTTTTTTTATAGAACAAAAAAAAAAAAACAACATGACCATGCAGGGCTCTACCCACACGGCTGCATAATTAATTTACAAATTCCTGTGAATAAATGCCTACAAGTACCATCATCCATTGCAGTTGACGGCTTGTGGTTCTCAATGAACTACGAGGGCAATAGTGACCACTTTCATAGTCCATTGATCTTCCTGCTCTCAAGTAACCTCAGTATGCTGAGAGCCTACAGGTGACTGAGATTGCACCCCTGATCTTCTGATCACAGGTGCAATGCTCTGCAGGCGGCTTAGAAAAAAAAATAATAAATGCACATTTTTTTTACCTGCAAAAAAATGTGCATTTATTATTTTTTTTTATAACGTGAACTTACCGTAAGTATATTGTTTCACAATTATGTGTAACATGATAAAATAAAAGAAGGCATGTTTTGTGGGAGTGATGTATTTGTGACAGCTTCAAAATCTATAAACTCAAAAGTAAATGAAGGCATTGTTTCATGACGGATGTATTTGTGGTGGCTTCAAAATACATATGCTCAATCTGGAGTTCCTATTGGATTGAAATACTACCTTACCCATTTTGCTATGTTTGATGTGCCACTGATCTTATCTTAACTTTTAATATATCCCTTCTGAGCAAGCACTCTACTTATTAAACCTGACATAGCCTTTGTCACTAACGGTTTCATCTAGTCAAGTAGTCAAGGAAAAATGTAATACTTCAAAGAAGTGTCAAATAAATGTTTATAATGTGAACTGAAACAATATTTATTCAGGGTATTTCTCAGAACTGAAGATAAGATACTGTATATATGTCTGTAGACTGAGAATTAAATGAACGAGAGGCCACTGAAAGTCAACTCGTGAGAAATAGTTATCAGACAGGAAGAAACAGTGTAAGGAATTCCAGTCAAAAACCAAAAGCCTTTGAACAAAACAGCACATTGGTCACTTAGCTCTGCATTTATTAAGGCTAGCTACAAACTTTTACAGTGGGGAAAATAATTATTTGATCCTCTGCAGATTTTGTAAGTTTGCCCACTTACAAAGAAATGAAGGGTCTATAATTTTTATCATAGGTGTATTTTAAATTATAGAGACAGAATATCAACCAAAATCCAGAAAAAAACACATGATACAAATGGTTTAAATTGAGTTGCAGTTCATTGAGTAAAATAAGTATTTGATCCCCAAGCAAAACATGACTTACCACTTGGAGGAGCAACTCTTGTTGGCGAGCACAGGATGTTTCTTGTAGATGGTTACCAAGTTTGCATACATTCCAGGAGGGATTTTGATCCACTCTTCTTTACAGATCTTCTCTAAATCCTTAAAGGTTTCTTGGTTGTCACTTGGTAACTCAAAGTTTCAGCTCCCTCCATAAATTTTCTATAGGATTAAGGTCTGGAGACTGGCTAGGCCACTCCATGACCTTAATGTGCTTCTTCTGGAGCCACTCCTTTGTTGCCTTGGTGATATGTTTTGGGTCATTGTCATGCCGGAAGACCCATCCAAGACCCATCTTTCAGTGATCTGGCTGATGGAAAAAGGTTCTCATCCAAGATTTTACAATACATGACCCTGTCCATTGGCCCTTCAATGTAGCAAAGTCAGCCTGTACCTTTAGCAGAGAAACAGCCCCAAAGAATAATGTTTCCACCTCCGTGCTTGACTGTAGGGATGGTGTTTTTAGGGTCATAGTCAGCATTTGTTTTCCTCCAAACACAGTGAGTTGAATTAATGCCAAAAAGCTAAATTTTGGTCTCACCTGACCACAGCACTTTCTCCCAATCCTTCTCTGAATCATTTAGATGTTCATTGGCAAACTTCAGACAGGCCTGTACATGTGCATTCTCGAGGAGGGAGAACTTGCAGGGCGCTGAAGGATTTCAATCCATGGCAGCATATTGTGTTATCAGTAGTTTGTTTGGTGACTGTGGTCCCAACTGCCTTGAGATCATTCACAAGCTCCTCCCCTGTAGTTCTGGGCTGTTCCCTCACTTTTCTCCTGATCATCCTTACCCCATTAGGCGAAATCTTGCATGGAGCTCCAGACCGAGGGCGACTGATGGTTATTTTGTATTTCTTCCATTTGCGAATAATTGTTCCACCAGTTGTCTCTTTCTCACCAAGCTGCTTGCTGATGGTCTTGTAGCCAATTCCATCCTTGTGCAGGTCTACAATCTTGTCCCTGGCATCCTTTGACAGCTCTTTGGTTTTGCCCATGGTAGTGCTCAAGAATGAGATTCTGTGGACAGGTGTCTTTTATACACATAACGAGTTGTCATTTGGAGCATCTTCTTAAATTGACAGGACTAATCTGTGTACCACAAGAGCACATAGTAAGTCTGTGGGAGCCAGAATTATTATTATTATTATACAGTATTTATATAGCGCCAACAGTTCGCTCAGTGCTGTACATTACAATGGGAGACAATACATTTGACAGTACAATAACAATACAGTGCGACACACGACGGGTTAGAGGGCCCTGCTCCTTGGAGCTTACAATCTAGGAGGGAGGGGATGGTGGTACGGGAGGAAAAGCTGTGGGGGATGGAGTGGTAGGAAGAATGGAGGAGATCAGCAATTAGCAGAGGGCGGGGTAGGCTTCCGTGAACAGGTGGGTTTTCAGGGTGCGCCTAAAGGAAAGGAGAGTAAGTGATAGTCTGATGGATAGGGGTAGGGAGTTCCAGAGGATGGGTGATACCCTGGAGAAGTCCTGGAGGTGGGCATGGGAGGAGGAGACTAGGGAACTAGAGAGAAGGAGGTCTTGTGAGAAGCGGAGAGTGCGTTTAGGTTGGTATTTGGATATTAGGTCGGTGATGTAGTTTAGGGCAGAATTATGGACAGCTTTGAACGTCAGTGTTAGCATTTTGAATTTGATCCGTTGGGCAATCGGAAGCCAGTGGAGGGATTGGCAGAGGCAGAAACGGAGCGCTTGGTAAGGTGGATGAGTCTGGCCGCCATATTCAGGATCGACTGAAGTGGGGATAGCCTGTGGTGAGGCAGGCCAGTGTGGAGGGAGTTGCAGTAATCGAGTTGTGATATGATGAGGGAGTGGATGAGTTGCTTAGTGGTTTCTGGGGTTAGGAATGGGCGTATTTTGGCAATGTTGCGGAGGGGGAGTCTGCATGAGTTTGTTAACGATCAAATACTTATTTTACTCACTGAACTGCAACTCGATTTATAACATTTGTATCATGTGATTTTTCTGGATTTTCGGTTGATATTCTGTCTCCATCATTTAAAATACACCTATGATAAAAATGATAGACCCTTAATTTCTTTGTAAGTGTGCAAACTTACAAAATCTGCAGAGAATCAAATAATTAATGTCCCTACTGTATTTCACTGGTACAAGGTAGCTCAAAGACTGGCTGAATTCACTTGGGATGCCTCTGACTTTTTTTTGCTTATTTTTAGGGGCTGTGGGCATATTAGTTCACAGCCACACGAGGTAAACAACTGGTATTTAGAAAGCAAATAATTTTTCATGATAAAGTCAAGAAATTCAAAAACTTTGAACCCCATGGATAACACATTTTTGGGTGATTTTTATTACTCCCTGTGAACTTTCTAACATTTATCCAGAAAAGAGGGATGTGGGCTAGTGCGTGTTGGTATCCTGGCCGATCCTGCTTCTTCTCACCTTAAACCTCACTGTGGTTCATCCCCCTATGCTTTCTCCTCCTATTGCTCCTTCCTCATTACCTTACCCATGTGTTTTTTCTCCTTTCCTGTTTCTTAATCTACAGTATCATAGTTATGCAGTTTTGTTACTCTAGCCAAGAAGGGGTTCTTAGGATCAAGGCATGAGCTATGCATTTACCCCTTACTTTTTTCAAAAGCATACAACTTTTGTGTCCAGTAGCTGGATGCCCACAAGATCATATGGACATAAGCTGTTGTTGACAACTACTGTACTTAGTAAAGTTAATAAATTGCTCTGAATATCTTTGTACTGTTGTGCATTGTAACTTATATCTTCATTTAGGGTTTGATCCTGTAATTTGCACAAAGTCATGTACCTCTAATATTTTGTGTTTGCATTTATTGTTGATAAACTCTTTTGATAAAAACCTACTGAACCTGGGAAAACAAAAAGCTCATATTAAATCTGTATCTGCAACCCCTGGGTGTCTATACTTCATTTCCATTTTTGTGCATGCAGTCCTTGCTTCTATCAGGCTCTCGTATATTTATATAGTTCCTTAAACTGGAACTTTACTTTCAAAAATTAATTTTCCTTAAATGCTTGCTTAAGTGCAGCTGCTGTATATTTATTTTGTATTTGCAGATAAAAAGCAGCAGAGGGTCCAGTGTCTAACATTAAGAATCCAGTAGTGCATACAATACTTCACACCATAAACATTATTGCAAGTAATTTGCAGCAGATCAATTACTCTATCAGTGCCTAAAACTTACATATCTAGTTATCTCACACCTGTAGTTCTACTTTAACAGTTTCCCTATCCCAGCAATTTTTTCACACATTCTAAAATGCGCATTTTTGCGCCTAAAGATTGATTATAACCCTAAAGACATTGCTATGTTTTCTGAAAGCAGAGAACCTGTAGAATAAAAACGTGGTAGTTGGAGATATTTATGTGACATGGTATTTGCCCAACTGTTTATAAAACATATCTTTTTGAGCAAAATAAAATTAATTTTAGTGCATGCATACACAATATTCTTCAAAATCTTTTTTTATGAAGAAATTATTTGAGACTGTGTAGACTAAATAGATACCAAATAAGGCCACAACATTGTTTTTGACCACAATATGACACCAAACTACAATAATTAAAATTTTAGAAAGTGGTTGTAAACCTCAGACATGAAAAATGAACAAAGCACATCTTTCTATAGCAGGGGTTCTTAACTGGGGTCCATGAACCCTTAAGTGATCCATGGATGGGTTTCAGGGAGTTTGTGAGAATAAAAAAAAAAACAATTACATTGATTATACAGCCCCCCTTGTCCATATCAATGGTTTCCAATTGACAGTAATTGAAGAAAATGCTACTGCTGATAGTGCCGACTGCTAAGGATCTCTTGCCTTGTTGTTGGCCCACGTTTACCATTTAAACTTGTATCATTGTTCTCTGCACAACTGCCATCTTTATTCAAACTTTGTGTATGTCATATATGTATAATACAATCAAATGTCATGCATGCAAAGTTGTGTTCATGTGAATATGCCTAGGGAAGTGGAGCCAAAGCTTCCATCATATTCTTAAAAGGGTCCTTGGCTCAAAAAAAAAACAAAAAACATTGCTCTATAATGTTTACAAATCTGAATCCAAAGCACCAAGTGTGGTTCATCTCTGATATCTCCTCTCTCTGCAATCTGCATGACTCACTCCTAATAGATTAAATGACCATACAGCCTCCCACATGATGGCCTCCCCCCCCCCTGCAGTACACCAGGGATGACTCATGCCCTCAGCTCTTTGTGTTTCTCTGAGCCTGTGAAGAAGGGTGTGTCTTTCCCTCCAATTAGCTCTTAGATTAGACTATAGCTCAGTGTTCTAGCTCTGTAGTGTGTGTGACATCAGATCCCTGCCCCTGCTTTCCATTGATGAGAAAAATCCTTTGATCTGTGTGTTTTTAGAATGATCCACAGATAAGACGGCTGAAGATAAACAGCTTTAACTTATGTAGAAGGATTTTTTTTAATTTCCATGTATCAGCTAAAGCCAGTCACTTCACTGGGTATATGTAAGAGTTTACAATCACTTTAATTATGAATAACCTGAGCTTTTAAACCACTTGCAAACCACTCTATAGTCAAATGATGTCCTCCCAGAATGTGCCCTCATGCGCGCCCCCAGTGGTGCGCACCCAGTGGTCTCCGTGATCGCTGTGTCCTATGGACACAGCTGATCACGTGATGTGGTAAAAGGCCAATCACAGCGGCCTATTACCACGTGCTCAGCTGTGTCCAATGACACAGCAGATCACCAGGTAAATGCAGTTGCAGGTTATCGGCTACACTTTCCTCATGCTGTCACTGCGTCACACACGGCAATTGCCAGAAAACAGATCTGCACTGATCATCAGGGCACTGATGATCAGTGCCCAGCTGTGCCACCCATCAGTGCCACCCACCTGTGCCCAGCAGTGCCACCCACAAGTGCCTAGCAGTGTCTCCCACATGTGCCCAGCAGTGCTACCTACCAGTGCCCAGCAGTGCCCCCATCAATGCCACCCATCACTGCTTCCCATCAGTGCCCAACAGTGCCACCAGTCAGTGCCCAGCAGTGCTGACAGTCAGTGCTGTCAGTCAGTGGCACTCATCAGTGCCCATCAGTGCTTCCCATCAGTGCAGCCTATCAGTGCTCATCAGTGTCACCTATCAGTGCCCATCATTGATGCATATCAGTGCAGCATCATAAGTGCCAGCTCATCAGTGCTGCCTATCAGTGCTGCCTACCAGTGTCCATCAGTGCTGCCTATCCGTGCCACCTCATCAGTGCCGCCTATCGGTGCCCAACAGTGCCGCCTCTCAATGCCCATCAGTACTGCCTATCAGTGCAGCCTCTTCAATGCACATCAGTGAAGGAGAAAAATTACCCGTTTGCAAAATTTTATAATAGAAACAAAGAAAACTTTTTTTTTTCAAATTTTTGATCTCTTTTTGTTTATAGCGCAAAAAACAAAACACCCAGTGGTGATTAAATACCACCAAAAGAAATCTGTATTTGTGTGAAAAAAATTATAAAAATTTCATATGTGTACAATGTTGCATGACCGCACAATTGTCATTCAAAGTGTGACAGCGCTGAAAGCTGAAAATTGGCCCGGGCAGGAAGGGGGTATATGCGCCCGGTAGGCAAGTAGTTAATTAATCTTCAAACTCCAGCATGCACGGTGATATTCTGTTTATGAAAACATCAGCAGTCAATTAAACTCCTAATGACTTCCTTGTTTTCAGCCATAGTAGATCAAGTACAGACAGGATGAAGGTGGGTGGTAGGTAGTAGAGGCTTGGCTTGTTAGAAACAAAAAGGTACCTGATCCATTATTTAGCCAAAATGGTCTGCAGATGCAACAATAAAACATATACCTCAATAGACCACCAGGGGGCCTGCAGACCTCTAGCTATAGTGCCCACAGAAGAACTTGAACACACTCTGACTTCTGGGATTCAGAAGTGTAAATGACTCCAGTCTGAAGTTCAACAGTTTGCTAAAGACCAATAATGGGTGGAGCAAGGAGAGCTGAAAGTGTCAGACCTTCACCTTTATCCTGGAGACAGAGTGCTAACCTGACATAAAGGTGCAAACCAGCAAAGAACATTGCAAACCTGACATAAAGGTGCAAACCAGCAAAGAACATTGCAAACACTGTGGGAAGCATTCTCTGTTGTTCTACAATAGCCTGTTTGAGGTGTTCTAGCCTACAATATCCAGAAGAGAAGTAACCCAAGAAAAACAGAGATGTCTACCCTATAAACTCCTGAAACCCACTCAGCCCAAAAGAGAGGCCCATAAGAGGGTTTAGAACCTGTTCGAGCTCAGGAAACACAAATGTCCCTTCTTCCAGAAGTTTAATAGTGGCTGCCTACTGCTCTTCCACAATTATATCTAAGACTCCCAGAAGAATTCATAAATCCTGAAAATATTACACAGCCCAATGGTCACCCAGCTCAGGTCTAAACTCCCCCTGTGGATCTCTCCACCATCCACTGAAGTACCTAAAGACAGAGATGTGTCCTAGTAGATGGAATGGAGACTAAACTCCTGAGGCACCCCCACAGACCAACACTTTGTGCAGGATGAAACTGAATGGTCTGCAAACATGTCAGGGACAGCAAGTGGGGTGAAGTTTAGCATAGTGCCTATTTTCTTGCCATTCTTAGCTGCAGATGTAGACTCCTTTAGCTCTATTTCCCACAACTCCCTGGGGTCCTGAACAGTTCCCCTCCTTTATCAGCTTAGAGAGGCCACACCTAATGAGGCAGAGCTGGCTGAAAAAGTAATCTACAGGCTGGTGAGTGATCATCAACTGTCAAAATTGGTGTTTAGGTAACTGAACAGGACAGCATGCAGCTATTCTGGAAGACACACTACTTTGAGGAGCCCCTCAAAGTTTTGTATTATTGAGCAGTATATGCATACTCTTTGCTATTCTGAACCTGTTTTGCATTATTGCTTCTAACTTTTCACATGTTTAGCCAACTGCAGGTTACAGTGAGTCCCTACTTGATCATTTGGCCATTTAAACCTAATTTTTAGTTCTAGTATCTGCATACTTATTTTTGGTCATTATGTTCGGAATGTACTATTCTTGTTGGATAACATTTTACATTATTATTATTATATTATGAAGAATGCAACAGGATTTGATGATACATACAAAGGTGAACAGGAATGCTCAAAACTCCCAGTTGGGCAGGAAAAGAGAAGGGAGTTAAGGCAGGAGTCTTCTTTGTCAATGTCATTCACTTTTGTAATCAGATTTTTATTTGAGGTACTCGTATAGCACTGACAATTTTATATACTGTATATTTTATATATATAGCATATTCACATCAGCCTCTGCCCTCAAGGAGTCTCTAACTCACATTCATACACATATTAGGGCCAATTTAGACAAGACATAATAAAACTACCAGCATGACTTTGGGGTTCCCTTGGTTGTTTACCTTGATATATCATGTTATTTTTGCAAGTAGCTGACATTGCAACAAAATTGGTTTTATGGCCAGCATAACATTCTGGAAATGATCATGTCACGAGAAAACAAAATTTACATTTACAGAGACTTCCTTTGGTTGTATGTTCAGAATGTATAATAGATCTGTTTCTTATATGTGAGAAATGTATTAACCACTTGCCTACTGGGCACTTATACCCACTTCGTGCCCAGGCCAATTTTCAGCTTTCAGCGCTGTCGCAATTTGAATGACAACACTTTACCCATATGAAATTTTTATCATTTTTTCACACAAATAGAGCTATCTTTTGGTTGTATTTAATCGCTGCTGGGTGTTTTATTTTTTGTGGTATAAACAAAAAAAGAGCAAAAATGTTGATAGACGGCACTGATGAGGTGGCGCGGATAGGCAGCACTGATGGGCACTGATAGGCAGCACTGATGAGGTGGCACTGATGATGCTGCACTAATATGCAACAATGATGGGCATTAATAGGCGGCACTGATGGGTGGCACTGTCTGGCGCCACTGCTGGGCACTGACTGGCAGCACTGATGGGTGGCACTGCTGGGCACTGGTTGGTGGCACTGCTGGGCACAGGTGGGTGGCACTGCTAGGCATTGCTGGGCACAGGTGGGTGGCACTGATGGGTGGTACTGCAGGGCACTGATCATCAGGGCACTGATGATCAGTGCCAATCCCTCCTCTGATAATTGCCGGTTATTGGCAGTACTTTCCTCACGCTGTGACAGCATGAGGAAAGTGCAGCCGACAACAGCCAACTGCATTTACTGGTGATTTGCTGGGTCATTGGACACAGCTGATCACATGGTAAAAGGCCGCTGTGATTGGCCTTTTACCACATCACGTGATCAGCTGTGTCCATAGGACACAGCGATCAAGGAGATCACTGGGGGTGCACCCACGGGGGCGTGCGGGAGGGCACGTTCTGGGAGGACATCATATAACTCCCTCTCAGAACTGGACAACTGCGCTGTAGCCGTCATTCGGCTATAGCGTGGTTGGCAAGTGGTTAAACCAGTGGTTCAAAATTTTGTTTCACATCCAAGGAATTCTCACTAATTATCAAGGATAAATACAACCCATAATATTTATACACTGCATGAAATGAAAAGCAGTAATAATAGGCTGACATCCAGGCTAAGTGGAGTACCTAATCTCAATACGTGACGATACGTCCAAAGCATAAGATAAAATTTTAATTAGATTTGACTTAGTGTCCTCTCTCATAAATCCTAAAATATCTCCACAATCTGTCTACACTATAACATGTTTATTTCTAGCACATCTTAGGTTGGATGTCACAATATCTACTGTTTTTAGCTAGAAGCAAGGAACTGTTGATTAATTGAAGCAGACAGAAGAATCCTCAAGAAAGCAGGGTCTCCAAACATTAAGTAGTATGCATTCTTTACCTAAAAGACTAATACATTCTCATTTTAGTCTTAGAGGCACCATTCTTAAAACATCTATGTTCTAGTAAATCAATACAAGCTGAAAACCACTGACAGTCTTATGAAGAAGGAAATACTCTTTCACATCACCGTTTCTTCATTTTATTTACAATAATGAGCAGTTAGCTAACATACTATTAATTGTTTATTATGAATAAATACAGGGTTAAGTCTTTTAAACCTTTATCTCTTTGGTAATTGCTTGTTTCAGGTCACATAAACTTTAGAGGGTCTGTCAACCTGTGCACCATACAAAAATGCAATGGAAATTTGTGTCGGCTAAAGACGTATAGGCTTGATAGCATAGCTCCTAACTGTCCCTGATTTGAACGGGCTGTTCCTCTTTTGGTATTGAGTTTCTGTGTTCTTTTTCCCCCTCAGTTGTCCCTCTTTTTGCTCTGATGTACAGACCACTGTAACAAAATGTAATACTTTACTGCCAAAACTGTTATACTATGCTAAAATTTGTATCTGAACTCATAATTATTGCATATCTACTTCTTTTTATTGGTAAAATTTTACCAAGTAGAAAGACAATAACAAAAACCATCTATGTTGGGATTAGAAACAGTAAAAAAAGAAAAAACATCCCCCTTTAAAAACAAACAACAATAAACATTGTCTCACCTAACATATACAGCTACGTACCAGGAGTGAACAGAAACTATAACCAGTGAAGTGCAACCCACAGTAGGATACTTAAGAACAGACAAAGTGACAGCCCAGGACCTGTCCTCCCTCCCCACAAAGAACTAAATGATCAAAAAACATCCCACACAAGATTAACCAGGATCAAATATTTAAAGGAACACCCAGAAATATGGATATAGACATTGGATGGAGCAATTCGCCTCAATGAAGTCAGGGAATAACAGTGTGTAGTGTCAACTGCCACACCCAGCAAATATGGTCATACTCTACACAAACAGTGACTAATAGAGGACTCTAGCCATAGTCTAATCAGAGACAGTGTCAGAGGAAGCCATACATCTGTCCCATAACTTGTCAAACTTAGCAAAGCCCCCCTACTTAAATAGGCAGGCTTATAAAACGGAACTGCTTTTTTCATTAAGGATTTCCATGCCGCTAGAGTTGGTGTAGAAGATTTCTTCCCCGACAGAATTATTCACTTCCTAGCATAGAACAATAGCAAAGTATAAAGGGTGCGGATTCCTTTTGTGGTGGCTACCAGACTCAGTAGGAAGACTGCAATTGAGGATGGTATGGAAATAGAAGGGACTGAGCTTATACAAGCCAACACTGCTTGCCAATAGGGTTTAATGCTAGAGCACTCCCAGAAATTATGCATAAAGTCTGCTGCAGGTGCTTAGCACCTCCAGCATAATGAAGACTGACCCCTATACATCCGGACAAGCCTAGCTGGGGTATAGTATACATTATGCAAAATGTAAAATGTATCAGGTGGTCCCTAGCAGATACTAGACTACTGAAAGGGGTCTGCCACACATCATCTCAATCATCCCGATCTAAACCAGGAGACATAGCATCCCAGGCTGACTTGCATGAGCTAAGCAAGGTGGCTGTTTCTGGGAAACGTTCCTTGTAGATAGTGGACATTGGTTTGTTCAATGAGTCATCCTGAATCAAGGATTCTAAATCGATGGATTCAAGGTTGACTGGATTATATCCAAATTGAGTCCGAAAGGCATGCCTTAGTTGGATGTATCAAAAAAATGAGAGTTGGGTAACTGGTGACACCATTTCTAGTCATTAAAGGACATTAGGGAGCCTTGGAAAACGATGTGTTGTAACATCTTCACACCGTACCGGGTAGACAAAAATTGGGTTAGGCTGGGGTTCTGCCATAATTGGATAATTGAATCTGTGTGTAAACCCTATGGATGTTAATATCTCTTGCCTTTTGGGGCATAAAGCCAGTCTGGTCTGGGGAAATTAAATGGGGTGACCATGGATAAGTACTAACGAAAGCAGCCCCATGTGCCACATGCCAAGCCTTAATGACAAACCACATATAGGTGGTAAGGAAGTAGGGAGATCTAGAGCCTCTATACACCAAGTTACCAAGGGCCTCATAGGATCTTAAATTTGCCGCCTCTAGTGAGAGTGAGGCATCATCCTTAGGAGTGGTTAACCAGCGGTGTGCAAAAACTAATCGTCCGGCCAAAAAACATTTGTAGAAATTGGGAACCGCTAGTCCTCCCTCCCACCACGGCTCCTGTAATAACGCCAATTTAAGTTGAGGGGTCTCTCCATGCCACAAACAGGAGGACAGCGGGCCATCTATAGATTTAAAAACTGCCTTGGGAATCCACACTGGGGAATTCCTAAACACATAAATAAAAATGGGGTAGACTTTTAATTTTAATAGTACAGGAAATGAGCATGAGATCTGTATTTAAAGAGCAGCTAGCATGAAAAGGTAATACCTCAAAACCTTCTATGTAAAAAAATATGAAAAATAACATGCAGCGCTAAGATGAAAAAAATATACCTGAATACATGAGAATGCAATAAATAAAGTATATAAGATCTTATAAATGAGAGTAGTTCATTAATTCAATGCTTCATAGATAAATTGGTGATAAACGGTGACAGTCTGTGTCTGATGAAAGACAATAATCCTGACACTGGTGGTAAGTGTGAGAGTGAGTTGCACTAACCAGATAGCGCTATATTATGCGCATGTGAATGATGAAATCATCTGGATATGGACATCTGGACGGGCAGCGACAGGAATCACAGCATGTCAGCCAGGCTTCTGAATGACCGAATTCTGATCGAAGACCACCAGAGGGAGCCAACAACCAGGATGTTATCAAACCTTCTTTAAACCAGGTATCCAAAAGAGTGTAGTATGCTCAGAAAGGACCACCAGAGGAAGACTGCGCCTTGAAATGCATCTGACGATTCCCTTAGAGGGGACAGGCTCAAAAAGAAATGAGCCCAAGCACAAAAGGAGTATCTTAGTGCAACACTGTTTTAATAAGTGCAAAGTATTAACAATGCACTGCCCATACAGTTGTAGCAGCTTGGGTGTCAGCTTGGGTGTCAGTAATTCCACATTATGTTTGTACCATTCAGCCGGAATCCCATCAGGTCCTGGGGATTTACTACTAGGAAAGGAACCGATCGCAGCCACCAGCTCCTCCTCAATAAAGGGTTCATCCAATGAGGCACTGACAAAGACAGGCAGTGCTGGGAACTAAAGAGTGTCTAGTAAATCAGTAAGGGCATCTTCCTCATATGGGGGAATGGGGGAGTATAATGAAGAGTAGTAATCCACAAATTCTTGCATAATCCCTCTCCTGTCCTTCACCAGAGTACCATCAGAGGAGTAAATACAGGAGATAACTGTGTTGGATTGTTTATCAGCAGTAAGTAAAGCCAGTAATTTCCCTAATACTTTCAAGTGTTTATTACCCTCTCTCAGCACATGAGATGTCGCATCCATCTGTGGTTCCATGCAACAGTTAAAATCCCCTGCCACAATTAGTTTGCCTTTTTTAAAATCTAATAGCTTCTTCAGTATGTTCTTTAGATAGACCTCTGTTTTTTTATTAGGGCAATATATATTTGCCAATGTACATTCTACCTCTTGCAGTTTCCCTTTTAAGAATAAAAATCTCCCCTCCGGATCCTCCATTTTGTCTTCCAGACTAAACCTTATATTTTTCGCAAACCCAATTGCCACATCTTCAGCTCGTTTACTTGGGGAGTCTGCATAGTACCATGTTGGGTAATGCTTGGAATATAATTTCACATTTGTTTCTTGTAGTACGTGGGTTTCCTGTATGAACATTACCTCAATAAATCTTTTTTGTATTTCTCTAAGTATCTTGAATCTTTTCTCCCAGCTATTTACCCTTTAACATTGTAAGTCATAAAGTTAACCTCCTCCATTACAATATATATTTTCCATTCTTCCTTTTCCCCATGTACTCCCTATTCATCCTCTCTTTATGCCGAGTATCCCCTTTATCCCTTTGCCCTCCCCCCCCCCAATTCCCATCTCCTCCCCTTCCCATTACCCTCCCCCTCCCTTAGGCTACCTTTTTGCCTACAAATAATTTGTGGTCCTAATACCACTTTTGATTCAACTTTAAGGTGGTGCTCCGACCATGTACGATTCACCAGCCACCTATCTTCCTCCGTGACCTGCCACTCTCTATATCCAATAAGTCTCTAGCGACCCATCTGAGTGGAAGGATTATAGAGTGAGGGCAAGGGGACCAAAAAAAAAAAAAGAAGACGAGGACCCTCCCTCTCCCCTTCCCCCTCCCTCTCCTCTTCTCTACTCTCTATTTCTCCTTCCAACTACCTGCCAATCCTCTTTTTCAATAGCCCCTATCTCTCATACTTCTTCTTCCCACTCAGGTATCACTATTCTCTGTAATTCAAGTCTCTCACAGCAGTCTTTCATATCTTCAGGAAATCTCAATCTTGCTGTACGTCCATTTTTCCATCCGATTAAACACGCTGGGAAGCCCCATCTATATTGCACATTTTGCCTCTTCATTTGTTCTAATAATGGTCTCAAAGCTCTTCTTGTCAGTGTCTCAGCTGCTAAATCGGCAAAAATCGGAATATTTATTTCTCCATATTTAATAGCTGTTCTTCCTTTGATCTTTGCCCATATCTCTTCCTTATCCCCATAATTTTTTAATTGTACAATTACATCTCTCGGTTTCTTTTTATCTCTTTCTTGTTGAAGCTTTCCTATTCTATATACACCGTCCAATTTAAGAGTCTCTGATGCAGATCTGTCCATTATAGTATTCAATATTTTACATATTGTATCCTTTAGGTCTTCCCCGTGTGAAATCTCTGGCACTCCTCGTATCCTTAGATTACTTCTCCTATCCCTATTTTCTTGATCTTCTATCTTATATAGCAGTTTTCTTTGTTCTTTTCTCATTTCTATCGTCCATTTTTCTAATTTCAAAATAATTTGGCCTTGTTTGTTTACTTTTCCCTCCATTTCTTCCACTCTAGATATCATTTGCCCCAGATCTTTCTGTATTATCACCTTCTCTTGTTTTATTGATTTTTCAAGACTTTTAAACATTTCTGCTATTTCTTTTTTATTTGGCATTAGTAATTCCTTTTCTTGTTCTACCACCTCCACTCTCTCTTTCCTTTGTTGACTGCTGCTAGCCAATCCCAGGGATAGTCTAGGACTGTCTTCAATACTGATTTGCAGCTGACTCTTTTCATTCATTCCTTGTTGTCTTTCTGGGGTCAGATTCCCCTGTGAAGGTATATATTTTTTAATTGTACCTGTTTGAGAACCCTTGGGCCCACCTCCTTTGGCCACTTTATTTTTCATGCTGTCAAATATTTAGTTCACTTATCCAGGCTCTTGGGGGGGTTAATTATTTTACTGTCCCGTATTATCACTTTAAATTACCCTCTCTATCTCTTCTGGGGACCTGTACTATAATGCTTTGTCCTCTTTTTCTTCTAGAGCCCCTGGGCGATCTCCCCCCTTACTTTCACCTTACATGTCAGTTAATTTCATGCAGTACATTATGCCTCACCTCACTCACCCTCCTGCCATCTTCTCTCTTTATGTGAGGTGGCTTCAGGCTCTTCCTTCTGTGGACTGCTAACTGCAAACAGCCCCTCTGCTTATACTGCTCTTTTTTCTTTTTACTTCGGGGGAGATTCACCCCGCTTGTTCCAGTCCCTGGTGGTACAGGCCCCGTGTAATCAGGGGGAGAACCGGCATCTCTCTTTGCCTGGGAACGCCGGCTGGATTCTCCTCCTCCCAGTGCTTCCCTTCAAGAGGTCACATGGCCGCCTCCGCGTCCTCCAGTCTCCAGGCAACCCTCTGCTCCGGACGGAAACCACCGCCGTCCTGCTGCAACGGACACCAAATGCTCTGTCCTCCTCTCCAGCTGGCCCGCCTCACAACCTCTGCTCTCGAGCCCCCACTCCTCCGCTGAGACCCCCCCTCTCACAGGTAGGTCTCTGCGGGCTTCTCTGACCGCATCGCAGGGCACTAGTTGAGGTGCAGGTGGCTGCTAGCGGAGAGCACTCACAGCATGCTCTCCCTCTCCGCCATGGTCAGGCTCCTCCCTCTGGTGTAACCCGGGATCAGCATTAATTTTCCTCACTGATGTCAGGACCTTTTCTGCTCCCACTGTGAGCCAGTAATTTCCCATTCTTGTCCCCTTAAGATACAATGAGTTAGGTCTTGATAGTGAACAAGGAGCACTCTCCTAGCCATCTGTAGTTTGACCATTGAGACAGCAGAGGGTGAATTGGCTGGTCTGAGTAGTCTGGTTGTGTTCAACTCTAGCAGCCTTAATGGCTGAAATGTATGCCCCTCTAGCGGCAGCTTTAAAGGCATCCCCCCCCATTGGCCCCCGTTAACCTCCCAAAACTTCTGGAGACTACAGGTAGTTGTGGATTCCACTGAAAGCTCTGCAACCCAGCCAAGATGTAAATGCCAGACGTCTTATGCAAACCCATAGACAATTCAATCTGCAAGAGAGTGTGATCAGATATCCCTCCTGCTAAATAAGTAGAATCTGTAATCAGGGGCAATAGAGTCGAATTGACGAATGCCAAATTAAGGCAGGAGGAGGACACCCATACATAAGAAAGATAGGAGTAACCTCATTCAGATGGGTGCTTCCAACGCCACAACTTTACCAAGGCTACAGAATCTGCCCAATGTTGAAGTTCCAGGTTCTGCGACCTAGTAGGATTGGAGGTAGCTAATGAATAGTCTAGAATGTTATTAAAGTCACCCGCAACAAGCAATTTTAAGGGCATAAAGGTGACCACTTTCTCAAGAGCCGCATAAAGTACCATGCTGTGGAAGGGGGGCGGGACATATATATTCACCACAGCTAGCAGTTGGGAGTCTCTTGCAAGGATGACAATCACAAAACACCTTTGGGGATCCGTGACCACATGCTTAGTACAAATCAACTTCTTATAATAATATAGCTACTCCTCTAGCATATGAGGAAGAGGTGGAGTGTATGGCTCTCTGTATCCAGTTCCTGTTGAGGGAGAGTGTTCTATTGCCAACCAGATGTGTCTCCTGAAGGAGTACAATATGAGGGCTTTGAGCTTTAACCGCCTCTCGCCTGCAATATAAGGAAATTACAGATGGGCGGTGGTTCTCTTGTTCTGGGAGGACGTCATATGATGCCCTCCCACTCTAACTGTGCATGCGAGTCCAAAGGGGTGCGCGGCGCGGCAATCGGTGATGTGCTGTGTCCCTGGGACACGCACTAATGTGGCTTAGAACTATGCCTGAGCCATTCCAAAATATTCCATGGCCACTCTCCTTGGGACATAGATCTGTTTACCCCCCTAAACCATAATCTCCACTCCTATAAAGCCTGTTACTGCTTGACATAAATGATACAAATCTTTAGTATGACTTGATTTACTCCTCAGCATTATCATAGATTTCCTAGTTCCCAAAAATTCCCAGACAGGGTAAAATGTAAAGAGAAAAAAAGGCACTCGGTCTTTTATATTTTGAGCAGAGCTCCTGGATGCTAGAGTACCGCTCAGGGGAATTGCATTGACCAGTAATGCCTATACTATAAAAAGCATCTTTGCTATAACAATGTTTTAGTTTTATCTTTATTATATTTCACATGATTCTTCTCTATTATCTTCCGGCAATATTTTGGATTTTGATTGTTTCTTATTTCAGGTAAAATGTGCTCTATTGCTGTAAACGTCAGGAGGAAAAAAATGCTGACTTATGAGGCATTCACTAGACTGTGTAAAATCATCATTTTATTAAATACATAAATCAGTTAAAATGACATCAAGCATATTTGTAAATTTTAATGCCTGCCTCTAGTAACTCATATATCTTAATAGCCTAATCCCATGAACGTACTGTAACTATTGAACACTCATGGTTTACAACTCTAGTAGTTTTCATTCATGCAAGATCAGCGAAGATAGGCAATTATACTTCACATGTTTCTCAGAAACTTTTCTGCTTCTTCAGGACTAAATGGCTATATGCTACAACGATAAAAAATAACATAATTTGCACTGTACCAAAAAATCTTTTTTATAAGCTACACATTACCATGTCTCAAAAATCTCTATAGTTAATATAAAGGATTTGGCACCAGTCTCTTGAACCAACCTAGCTTCACATTGTTCTCTATTGCTGTGCCTGCTACATATTCATTTTTGTAACATTTAGCAGTGAATACCAGTAGCTCTTGCAAGATTCATGTTACATAACAACAATCACAAACAATATTATTTTCTATTCGATATTTCCTGAGTTGACTTTTTCTCTGTTATAACACAGAACCGCACTCTCTTAAATATGCTTCATTTCTTTTTCAGAAATTATACTTACCAAGGTGGATGCAGCATCATTTTGTTGTTGCATCTGTCTCTGCCGGCTCAAAGATTGAGAACTGAGCATTCAAAGACCACTGATCGCTCAGTTCTCAGTGCTCTCTGCTCTGCCCCCCCCCCAGCTCACTGGAACACTGGGCTGTAGAGGGGGAGGGAGCGGCAGATTGCTGAGAGGCTGAGCCAGGTACCAGTTCAGACATCTAGGTGAATCCTGACTTTAAAGTGGGAATCTATAACCAGCCTGGACTGGCTGAGTGACGTCAGCCAACAGCGGACTTTAACCAGCTGTTGGCTGAAAACAGGTCACAGGAGTGCAGAACGAACTGCACTCTTGTGATCCACAGGAGAAGTACAGCTAAATGATCTTTGGCTGTACTTCGCCTTTAAAAGAAATGACTCTTGCAGAGTGCTCTATCACAGCGGTTCTCAACCTGTGGGTCGCGACCCCTTTGGGGGTCAAATGACCCTTTCACAGGGGTCGCCTAAGATCATCGGAAAACACATATTTCCGATTGGTCTTAGGAACCGAGACACGACTCCTCTATCAGTCTCCAGGCGGGTCCGCCCACATGCAGATACACCCACATACGAGTAAAAGAACAGTCAGCAGTGATGATACATGACCCCTCTGCCCCAGCCTATCATCTCCCACAACATCTGCCACGCCCATTGTCTGCACTGCTCACCCAATCATCGCTGAGAGGCGACATCATTCCCAGCTCTAAATGCGGGGCAGGGCTTATTGGGATTGAACTTGAACAACCAGACGAGGTGATGTGTCAACGGGAAGCGCCAGTGAAAAAGTTTTGACGTCCTCAGATTGGGCGTGGCCTCTGTCAGGGAGCCGGCTAGCTGGGGACTGGGTGAAGGAGGGGGAGAGCGGATCCATGATGGTGGCGGGGTGGAGGTGAGAGCGGGCCGAGTGTGAAGAGAGCTGGCTGCTCTGTGTGGTGGGGATGGGGGAGGTGTGACGCCTTGTATGGTGGGAATGAGAAGAGCTGCTGTAGTTATGAAGTAGCAACGAAAATAATTTTATGGTTGGGGGTCCCCACAACATGAGGAACTGTATTAAAGGGTCGTGGCATTAGAAAGGTTGAGAACCACTGCTCTAGCAGAATGTAGAGTTTGTCACAGTGTAAATGTCACGTACAGTATTATCTTCTATATGATGCCGGAGTATGGAAGTCATTTCTGACATAGAAGAAATGGATAATCTGTGTATGATGTAGCTGTTATAATACTAAAAATTAACTATTTCCATAAAGTGTCAAAATATTGCACAGTGATGTACACTAAAGTAAACACAAGAGTTGCAATGTTAATTACAGACCCTAACTAAATAAAAATAAAAGTGTTCCCACTAGATATGGTAAATGAGCTGACATGCACTGGAGATGATGGGGATTTGTATACTCTGTTAAAAACCTCAAGGGTACAGAAAAAGATAGATATACATATTGAAGAAGTGCATTTGAAGCATTGCTTATCTCTTTTCCTGCCAGAGCAATTAAAAAAAAAAAGTTTTGCACACATGCTAAAATGCACAGTTTAGGCCTTAATGTAGAACTCCATGTATGATCTTAATTATGTACTTACATTGCTCCAGTTTAGACCAATGTAAATATGCACATTTCATACCTGAGGGACTGTTGGAGAAGTTGACAATCACAGTAATGTTGGCTCTGTTACATGGCTCACATCCATCTTATAGGTTCTGTGCTGAGAGGCTTCCCCTCTGTACACTAACCACAGAGAGTCACTAGCTCATCACTGCCGCCATTCACAGAATGCCTTGTATTGAATGCAAATAGAAAAAACACAGCGCCCAGGACGAACTCACTAACACCCTCTTTAAGTGAAATGCTGCTGTGCACAGGTATAAAAACCAAAATTAATTTTTTTCAATATGAACCAGCGCAAAACACAAACTACCTCACAACAATAAGTGAGCAATAATGAATAATAACCATTACATTTTGGTATAAGTGTCACACAAAAAATTTATTAATTATTGAAATAAATTTAAAGTCCAGTGATACACAAAATATTAAAAAATCAAGTGACCCAAAAAGAAAAAAAGAAAAAAATCAGTGACACATAAAAAAGAAGAAAAGTCCAGTGCCCCAAAGAAACTTTTGATTGAAAATCTTCAATGCTTATAGTGATCTTTCCACCATCCACCAGTGCAAAAACAAACATGAACCGCACTCACCAGATAATAGTGAGTATAACGCCTTTCAGGATTATTTAGGGCTCCTGGACCCCTTTAGGACCTCCACTATTTTCCACCTCAAAGATATGGATATTCCTCCAATTGTTCCCCTCGCCAACTCCACCAAGTTCCAGGAAGGAAAAAAGACTAAGAGTGTGATACTGTTATACCTCTTACTTAAAATTGACTTTAAGCCAGACCACTCACATTTTGAAAGATAATAGCCAGCATTTATTGTAGATAAAAAACGAAATTCCACAGATCTTATAGCAGGACCTCACAGCCTTGTTCACAACAGGATGACAGACTCCAAAGAAAAACTTCCTCCACTAAGCAAAATGGCTGCTTGGAACGCACCGCTCGGTGTGCGTTCCACTCACCGGAAATGACGTAGGACGTTGGGACGACCAGCCGGAAGTACGTCAACGCGTTTTGCCCCACCCACAGGGCGTTCTCAAGGGTCTTCTTTTTTATGTGTCACTGATTTTTTTCTTTTTTTCTTTTTGGGTCACTTGATTTTTTAATATTTTGTGTATCACTGGACTTTAAATTTATTTCAATAATTAATAATTTTTTTCTGTGACACTTATACCAAAATGTAACAGAATGCCTTGTATTTATTTTTTTTAATGAATACAAGGTGTTCTCTAACTGGATGAGGTGGAGAGGAGGGGCATTGTGAGATCACAACACTGCAGTGCCAGGGGGAGACTGGGCAGAGGTGTGTGTCCAGGCTGGTGCCTCCCTGTGTGCTGGCATACATTCAAGGGGACTCCCAGAGTGCAACAGCTGCAGCTTGCCGGCAGTTAAATCACTCTCCTGATGCTATAGGCTGAGAGGGATAATGCGGTGCTGCCATTGGATGTAAGTTTTAGGTGAGCAGGTGTTGTGTCCTGCTCTGCAATCCTTGAATCACAAGGCCTGAGGGGAGTGCACAGTGAGGCAGATGGAAGACTATTCCATGCAAATCAGCTGCACAAACGAAAGCTCAATAACACTCTGAACATGCTTGTGTTCATCCCTGAAATTCTTTCAAATCTTGTACATGTTGATCTGTAAACAAGAGGTGCCATGTTACAAGACATCCCAGAGAAGTGTTTATTTTGTTATGTGCCAGAGACATCACAAGGGCTTCTTTTGCCAAGCAGGTATTTACTGAGATGGAAATCACAGTGTTGGAGAGGTCTCTTTGGCAGGTAAATCCACTTCTGCCATAATTTGCAAATATTCTGTGGATAGTTTCCATGGAAAAAGAAGTACTTTTAAATGCAATGTACAAGTATAGTGTGTCTTTTCTATGACAAAAGCCCCCGAGTGACAGTAGTAGCACTAATTTAGGTACATACACTCACCGGCCACTTTATTAGGTACGCCTGTTCAATTGTTTGGTAACACCAACTGCTAATCAGCCAATCACATGGCAGCAACTCCATGCACTTATGCATGTAGACGTGGTGAAGATGACTTGCTGAAGTTCAAACCAAGCATCAGAATGAGGAAGAAAGGGGATTTGGGTGACTTTGAATGTGGCATGGTTGTTGGTGCCAGATGGGCTGTGAGTGTACATTACCTGTCACAGTGCATGTACACTTACAGACTGCAGTGCCAGCCAGACTCAGTGTCCCTCATCACTACCCCAGTGTAATGTAAATAAACAGTGCAGGCTGCCCCTGTCACCTGTCCCAGTGTCATCAAAGCTCACAAAAAAATGCCATACCAAAGTCCCGTTCACCGTCATACCCTATACAAACGCCAACATTTGCCATATCAATGCCCTGATCACCTCCATAAGCCTCACCAGTACCCATATCACCTCCATATGCCTTACCAGCACCCTGATCACTACCATACACCATACCTGCATACTGATCACCACCATAACAGCTTCATGATCACCACCATACCAGCATCCTGATCACCTCCATATGCCATACCAGCATCCTGATCACCGTCATAGCCCATAACAGCATTCTGATAATCCCATATGCCATACTAGCGTCCTGATTACCACCATACAGCATACCAATGTCCTGATCACCACCATACCCATGTCCTGATCACCACCATTCCCCATACCAGTGTCCTGATCACAGCCATAAACCAAACCAGAGTCCTGATCGCCCCATATGCCATACTACCATCCTGTTTACCCTCCATTTGCCATACCAATGCCCTGATCACCCCTGATCACCTCCATATGCCCCACCAGCACCCTGATCACTGCCTTATACCATACTAGCATCCTGATCGCCACCATAACAGCTTCATGATCACCACCATACCAGCATCCTGATCACCTTACACCCGCAAGTGGAAATAAGGTGGGGACGCTGAGCAGTGCCGGCACTAGTGGTGTGTGGCAGGGGGGATAATAACAAGCAGCGATCTCCTGTACGGCTTTCAATAAAGCAGCTTTAAGCCGAGGGAGAGGAGGAGAATCAGCTTCCAGCTGCTTCATTGAAAGCCATTACAAGAGATCGCTGCTTGTCATCATCTCCACCGCTACACAGAATGGTTCAGTTTTCTTTCTGCCCCCCCTCTCCCTTCCTCCGCCTCTGTGTTCCTGCCTCTGTTCTTCTCACTGCCCAGCCCCTCCCTCCATCCACCATACCAATAAGAGAAGAGAGGAGAGAGGCTGGATCTGCTCTGCCTCACCTTCTGCCTGCCCACACTCCAGTCCGTGCAGCTTCAGATGATGTGTGGGTGGGAAATTGAACACAGAGCAGCTGACAGCTCTGATGCTTCTGAAGGAGTCATGGTGAGTCTGACCTAACCTTCCTTCTTTTCTTCCACCCCTTCCTTCCTTATCACAGTCATACCTCATACCAGTGTCCTGATCACCACTACTGTATATACCACACCAGCACCCTGATCACCACCATACACCATACCAGCATCCTGATCACCACTGTAATAGCTTCATGATCACAGCCATATGCCATACCAGCATCCTGATCACCTCAATAGACCATACCAGCATCCTGATCATCGTCATAACTCATAACAGCATTCTGATAACCCCATATACCATAACAGCATCCTGATCACCACCATACAGCATACCAGCGTCCTGATCACAACCATACCCATGCCCTGATCACCGCCATGCCTGTGTCCTGATCACAGCCATACACCATACCAGTGTCCTGATCGCCCAATATGCCATACCACAGTCCTGATCACCAGCGTCATGATACCCTGCATTCGCCATACCAGTGACCTGATCACCTCCATATGCCCTACCAGCACCTTGATCACCGCCATACACCATACCAGAGTCCTGACCACCACCATAACAGCTTGACGATCACTGCCATACCAGCATCCTGATCACCTCCATACACCCTATCAGCATCCTGATCACCGTCATAACCCATAATAGCATTCTGATAACCTCATATGCCATACCAGTGTCCTGATCACTGCCATACAGCATACCAGCTTCCTGATCACCACCATACCCCATACCAATGTCCCGATCACCACCATACCCCATACCAGCGCCATGACGCCATGATACCCTTCATTTGCCATACCACCACCCTTATGACTGCCTTATGCCATACCAGTGCCCTGATCACCTCCATATGGCACACCAGCACCCTGATCACTGCCATACACCACACCAGCACCCTGATCACCACCTGTTAGGAATGGACTTGCCAGTGGTGGTGGGACTCACCTGCCTTGTGGGCTGCAGTACCAGGGCTTGCCAGCGGGTGCTCTCAGCAACCAGAGGCTCACTCCTGCAATGAGCTATCACCTGAGGCTGATTACAGCAGGTGTATTTAAGGAATGGCCAGGCCTGTGATCAGGGCCTTTGTGTATGTTTCCCATGAGCCCCTGTAACTGCATCCTGGCTGCTTCCTGCCTGATCCTGATTCTGCTTTAATCCTGACTCTGCATGAACTCTGCCTGTCCTGACCTCGGCTATTCCTGACTACGCTTCCGCCTGCTCCTTGTACCTTGCCTGCCCGTTTGCTACTGACCTGGCCTGCCCGACTACGTTTAGTATTGTTCCTATTGTTATCTGTTGGAGGTTTGGTTGCACTGTGTTTATGTTTAGTCTTGCACTGCGTTTATGTATTGTTTAGTCTTTAATAAATTGTATTGTTTATACTATACCTGGAACCTGTCTTTCCCTGTGTCAGTCCACACATTTCTGGTCATACCCGGATCCCTAACACCACCATACACCAAACCAGCATACTGATCGCCTCCATACGCCATTGCAGCATTCTAATCAACGCCATAACCCATGACAGAATTCTGATAACCCAATATGCCATACCAGCCTCCTGATCACCACCATCCAGCATACCAGCATCTTGATCACTGCCATAGCCCATACCAGTGTCCTGATCACCCCGTATGCCATACCAGCATCCTGATCACCGCCATACCTCATTCCAATGTCCTGATTACTGCCATACCCCATACAAGCGTTTTGGGGTCTCAACTGATCAATTTTGAGATACATATATACCATAGTTTGTAGACTCTAGAACTTTCACACAGACTAAATAATATACACTGTTTTGGGTTATTTTTACCAAAAAATGTAGCAGAATACATTTTGGCCTAAATTTATGAAAAAAAGATTTATTTGCAAAATGTTATTAAAAATACTAAGAAAAAAAGGTTTTTATTTAAACATTCTGTATTTTTTTCATTTATATGGCAAAAATCCCAGTGGTGATTACATACCACCAAAAGAAATTTTGATCTGTCTTAAAAAGTAATTGAGTAATTGTTATTCAAAGTGTGAAAGCACGGAAAGCTGAAAATTGGCTTGGACTAAAAGGTGAAGGGGGTGAAAGTGTTCGGACTTGAAGTGGTAAAAATAATGTCTTGCCCAGGGGTGGATTGACAACTCATGGGGAGATAAGAAATAATGGGGCCACCTGTGTCTCCGCCTACACTAAAGACAAAGCCACACCCACACAACACCCCACCTACATATTGTAGCTCAGCTGCATATAAAGGGCATTATAAATAATTTAAAACATAATAAAACAATGTTATGGGGTCCCCCCTCCATCCATACCAAGCCCTTCAGGTCTGGTATGGGTTGTGAGGGGAACCCCCACTCCAAAATTGATAAAAAATGGTGTGGGGTCCCCCCAAGATCCATACCAGACCCTTATTTGAGCATGCAGCCTGGCAGGTCAGGAAAGGGGGGGGGGGATGAGCGAGCGCCCCCCCTCCTGAACCATACCAGGCCACATGTCCCCAACATTGAGGAGGCTCCCTATAGCTGGCCAGCTAAGACCAGTCCTAGGTTGCTAATATGGTTCATATATGTGTATACCAAACCTGCCAATAACCTCAGTACAGTGTATATGTGCATATGTTAAAGCCAAAAGCAGAATCATTGCTGTAATTTACGTCTTTGATTGTTATATGACATTTATATTCATTGTTTTAGCAGAAGCAGAAAAGGAAAATATGCCTTTCAAGATTTAGTTAAAGGTGAGCCAATCACAGACAGCCTCACACTGTACAGAGCCTTAACCAATCCAGTCATCCAAGCCAGTTTCACATTTGTGCCTGTGTAAAACTCCCTGCTAGGATTTTCTAGAGACACATGCTCACCAGACTGAGGAGGAAACAGACAGTTCCAATCAGAAAAGCTTTATGGAAGCAGAGAAGGCCAAATAGGTATTTAATGCACTTGTGTGTTCCTCTGTTGTTTAGTAATGCAGGTAGATCTGTATGTAAAAACTGTTGTGTGTGTGTTTACTTGTAGTTCCACCGAATTTACAAACTTATCGAATCAAGTCACTGTAGAGTAATCATAATCTATACAATCCACCGAATTTAACGAATTAATCTAACAACATAAGCTAACGAATCTATCAAGATAAACTATTGAATCAACCCAATGTAATACGAATTAAACCATTGTAATATGAAAGAAATAAGCCATTGTAAGCAGTGTTATATGAAGAAGATTGAAGTTATTAAAGAAGTTAACTAAAGTATTCGGTGTGCTCTTTAAACCTACTGCATCCATAGAGCGGCATTGGAGGAATTACAGAGTAAAGTCAGTCTAATCAAACAAAGAAACAGCAATTGCATAATTTTTCTAATGCCACAGCGCACAAGGCACCAAAGGGTGCTGCGCCTGCCACACTCCCCTCCCCCAAAGCACCTTGTCGCCATGTTGATGGGGACAAGGGCCTCTTCCTCACAACACTGGCTGGTGGTTGTGGGCGTCTGTGGGCAGGGGGATTATAGGAATCTGGAAGCCCCCTTTAGCAGGGGGGCCCCCAGATCCCGCCCCCCCATGTGAATGAGTATGGGGTACATGGTACCGCTACCCATTCACAAAAAAAAAAAGTGTAGTGTGAAAGAAAAGACAGGAGACAGTCCTTTATTAAAAGAAAAAAAAAAGAATGCCCCCCAAAGTAGATCCAACATCAATCCCGATACCAGCCGTCGCCGCTACCCGAAAAGAAAAAAAAAAAAGCTCCTCTCCCAACACTGACTCCTGGCCGTCTGCCTGCTCCGCTGGCTTGATAGTTCTTAAATATGTAAGGGGCGGGGCCACCCAGTGACATCATGAATGTGGCCCCACCTCCTTGTGACATCATTGACCCAGCATGCCCCCGCTGATGATGCCACAAGGGGCGGGCTCACACATGTGCTGTCAAGCCAGCGGAGCAGGCAGACGGCTGGGAGCCAGTGTCAGGAGCGGAGCCTTTTTTTTTTTTTTTACTTTTTTTGGGTAGCGGTGGCGACTGGCATCGTGAGTGACATTGGATCTACTGCAAGGGACAGTCTTTTAGTTTTCTTCTTTTAATAAAGGACTTGTCAAAGACTGTCTCCTGTCTTTTTTCACACTTTTTTTGTGAATGAGTAGCGGTACAATGTACCCCATATTCATTCACATGGCAGGGCAGGATCTGGGGCCTCCTTGCTAAAGGGGGCTTCCATATTCTGATAAGCCCTCCGCCAGCAGACACCTACAACCACTGGATAGGGTTGTGGAGAAGAGGCCCTGGTCCCCATCAAAATGGGGACAAGGTACTTTGGGGGGGAACCCCCCTGCCCCAAAGCACCCCACCATGTTGAGGGCATGTGGCCTGATATGGTTCAGGAGGGGGGCGCTCACTCGTCCCCCCCTTTCCTGACCTGCCGGGCTGCATGCTCGGATAAGGGTCTGGTATGGATTTTGGGGGGGACCCCCACGCCATTTTTTAATAACATTTTGTCCCAGTGGCTCCCCTCAAAATCCATACCAGACCTGAAGGGCTTGGTATGGATGGAGTGGGGACCCCACGTTGTTTCTTAAATTATTTTTTTAATTGCTGGCAATTCTTTCTTTCACTTTCAGCTGTCAGTGGGGAACTCCTCTGACAGCTGAAACATTAACGCATGGTTTTCACTACTAAAATACTGCATGGCTTGATAAAATAACTCATGCATTATTTTAGTAGGTTTTTTGGTAAATTCAAACTTTTTTTTTTTAAATGCTATGCGGTATCCTACCGCTTACTCAGATGCGGTAAGATACCGCTTAGTGAATTGTGCCCAGTGAGCCTCTCACCGGTCCCCCTACTGACCACGGACCCTTGGGCAATGCTTGTATACCCGAATGGTCAGTCGGCCCCTGGTCTAGCCCCTATTTTAAGTACATTTTCCACCTACAATGGCTTGCTGAATGGAATTTTTTGTTATATGTTGGCAAGTATGTTAACTCCTCTCTTCATTTATCACCCCCCCAAGAAAAAAAAAACAAAAAACTTATTGGCTAAACCATTTCAAAAGGTGGGCAGTCTACTAGTATACAGAACAGGATTTGCATACAATGGGTAGTGTTAGAGAAAAACCTTGTATGTATGAAGATATGAGTAAGAAAGACATTATTGTCCATGTGACACCCTTACAAGAAAAGGTGTCACCAGAACAGGAAGATATCAACAGCAATAAAACATCAAAAGTACCAACTCTTCCCCATTTTATTAAAAATTTGTTTTAGTTTGTGTCTGGAGATATTCATATTGCTTCCTGTTCTCACAAGAAGTAAAGGGAAATCTCCCCAATAGAGACAAAGGCAAAAAATAAGAGACTTAAAGCGGAGCTCCACTCAAAAGGGGAAGGTCCGCTTAATGCTTTGTCCCCCGCTCCCCATTAAGGATTGGCATCTTTGGGGAGCGGGTACCCAAATTTGACAGGTACCCACTCCCACTTCTGCTGCAATTGCCTAAGCGATCAGAAGCGGACGTTGTCCTCCCTCCTCATAGTCTTCTGGGACACATGACAGGTCCTAGAAGACTACGGGACCATTTACAAAGTGCAAGGAAAAATGTCACCAGCACACGAAGGATCACCAATATGGGTCCAAAGGTTTTAATGAACGATCACCTAGTTACAGCAAGACAACGTTTCAGAGTCTCGCAGGACCCCTTCATCAGGCATGTGTCACATGTGTTTTCCTTGCTGATTTTGTTCGGTTCCAGCCGACGGTCGCTACAGCACCCACTTATACACACAGCCATTTTTAACGCAGGAACGTGTGCATTTGGACTATACACTTGCATTTACAAAGTGCAGCGCAGTTGGCAGCAGGCTGTGAAGCTGAAAGCTGTTACAGTCGAGTGCCCACACTAAAGATGGCGGCACCAGGGAGAGAAGATGGGCGGTGAAACCAGCAGTGGTGAGGTTGTATTTTAAAAGTCAGCAGCCACAGTTATTGTAGCTGCTGACTTTTTTTTTTCACCTGGAACTCCACTTTAAGTCCTTGCCTACTTTTTCCAAAGCAATTAAAATTTTTGGCTGGAGTTTGTTTTATTATATACAGTACATCTAAACTTTGTTGTGTTTTTGATAGAATAGGGAATAGCTAAAATAAGTACTGTACAACAAAAAAATCATACACACTTTACCCCAGTAAGTCATCTTTAGGGCTCCTTTACACCGAAATCTCCTTGATTAGTGTGAATTTCTGAATCCGCATTTACATGCATTTGCAGTGCGTTTTTTTTTACATTATATAATAATTTTTTTCTTTACTGAGTTGCATTTACTGTACATGTGTTTGCAGGGCATTCAAGTACTGTACAATGCAGTGTGAAAAATGCAGTACTTTATTAAATGCAGATGAAAGCGCGGCAAAGGTATAAACTCATTGCAATACATTCATTTTTCTTGCACGCAAGTTCATACTGCGTTTAAAAACGTGCAGAATGCATATGGTGTAAAGGAGCCATTAATTAGACCCTGTGTTCTCTGTTCTGTTCATTTATATCAAACAGTCCACTAGATTTCTTTTTTTTTTTTTTTACAAAAATGTCAACTCACTGTTTCTGCTGTGGAAACTGTGGAAATGCAGCTATTTTTTTTCCTTGATACTGTTGACTGTCGACTGTAGACCGAAGCTCTGAATGAAGACTCAAAATTGGATGCTGTCAAACTGTCTTTCTTTGGTAGTTTGATGAGGAAGCGAAGACAAGGTACACTCTTGTGGATAGTTTCCCTAGAAAAAGAAGTGCTTTTAAACTCAATGTACAAGTATAGTGTGTCTTTTCTTACTGTATATCTGTAGTCCCATGTGAATGACTTCCTAAATGCATTTAAAGCTGACATCTAGGCAGGTAAAAAAACATTTATGCTTCAGTTATGTGCTAATTAAAAAAAATAATTAAATGCAACTAATGTACATTCCTGATGTTGTTTTAATATCAGAATGTGGAGAGGTGCAACTTGGTGCAGATAGTAAATACACAGAATCCAGTTGCAGTAAAGCATGAAACATGTATTGAACAGAATGCCAATGTTACAAACATCCTGGCAGGAGAGCGTCACTAGGGAAATAATTCACAGTTGCAGTAGATGTGGATGAGGAGAGGTGCCGACAGCATCTGTTTCAGAGGGAGAATTGCAGCCTGGCCGGTCCAGTTCCAGGAGGGGAGACTTCTTCCAGATTAGCAAGTCCCTATCCTTTTCCTCCTCATCAAGAACCTTTACCTACTGCTAGATACTCTCCCCAGCAAGTGGGGTCTCTCCCTGAACACTAGGCACTCTTAAAATGTGCATCAAAACCTGGGGCAGGGACATAAATAGACCTTGCTGACCCAAGAAGGCCACCAGGGGCCATATGGCCGCAGTGTAACCAACCAGAACGTTGTTCCATTGACCCATGAAACCATAGCTAAACAGTGTTTCCCTTGGATTTCCTCTCCAAGCTGTGGTTCTACTTGGGTTAAGCGCCACCTACAGTGGAGAAAACAGACTGCACCTGCCTACAAGCATTTTGTATTTTTTTTTTATTTTTTTTTATATTAGCAATCAAGCGGTAAGTGGGTGAGTACTTTTAACCAACTGAACAATTAAACTCTGATGCAGACACTTGTGCTGTCAAGAAACATGCCATATTTCTGTTGCTGCTTAATTATTCTAAAATCACAGGCTGCTGAGGGGGGACAGTTGGCAAGTAAAATGTATACACATAATGCTCCTTTTAGGAACACATGTGTACAAGTACTAAAAGTAAGTCAGGATAAATATCCCCATTAAGCATAAAATATTAGGTATACTGTATCGGTAAGCTTAGTCTGCACAAAAAACTGTTTAATTACCAATGATGATGTGTAGTGATCTGCCTATAGAAAAAACACATCTGCTATGGTTTACATTGCCTTATTGCAGTATCCTAAATGACTAGAGTTTAACATTTTAAATCTTCAGAGGTACCCATGCTAGAGGTTGCAAATAATTTCCGAGTGAAGGGAGACATGCAGTCAAAGTGGTGTGTGCATAGGTATAGTACCTACTGATAAAAAAATTTACCACTTTTTTTGCTTTTACCTGCACTTCTGCCTTGCAGCACAAGGACCCTTGGGTAGAATCCTGACCAAGACACTATCTACACCCTGTTCCAATTTATTATGCAAATGATATTTTTCTCATTTACCTAAATAATTGATGTAAATAACAATCAGCATAATTCTCATGTTATCAACTATTAAGAGTACAATTCACATTTTATTGGACAAACCTCCTAATGATAACAGTATTTTTGTTAAACATAAAAAACTTACAGTGCACTGTTCCAAATGATTACGCACAGTAAGTTTCAAAACACTTCATAGGTTGTAAAGAACTGAAAATTGTCGTGTTTGCAGCATACACAAATTTGTTGTGTTTGCAGCATATTTACTGAAATCAAAAGCTATTTCAATCAAACTTTTAACAACATTTTAACTTTTTAAACATTTTAACAGGTCACGTTACATTGTAACATAGGACCCCTTATTTGATAGCAGCTTCACAAGTCTTGCATCCATTGAACTTGTGAGTTTTTGGAGAGTTTCTGCTTGAATTTGTTTGCAAGATGTCAGAATAGCCTCCCAGAGCTGCTGTTTGGATGTAAACTGCCTCCCACCCTCATAGATGTTTTGCTTGAGGATGCGCCAAAGGTTCTCAATAGGATTGAGGTCAGGGGAGGATGGAGGCCACACCATGACTTTCTCTCCTTTTATCCCCATAGCAGCCATTGATGCAGAGGTATTTCTTTGCTGCATGAGATGGTGCATTGTCATGCATGAAGATGATTTTATTACGGAAAGCATAGTTCTTCCTTCTGTACCAGGGAAGGAAGTGGTCAGTCAAACTCCACAGACTTTGCAGAGGTCATCTTTACACCTATGGGGACCCTAAAGGGGCCGACCAGGTCTGTTCCCATGATTCCGGACCAAAACATGACCCCACCACCGCCTTGCTGACGTCGCAGCCTTGTTGGAACAGGGTGGCCGTCTACCAACCATCCACTACTCCATTCATCTGGACCATCCAGGGTTGTATGGCACTCATCAGTGAACAGTAGTTAGTAGTTTAGTAGTTTTTCCTTAAATTGGGCTCACCTGCCAATCTAATTATCACAGGTGTCCCAGATTGTTTTCAGTGATCAAAAGAGTCAGACACAGAGCAATCCATGAGTTAAACTGAAAAACAAAATATTTCATCTTTGTGACACTTAAATAGAATTTGCATAATAATTTGGAACAGGGTGTAGAGTTTAACCTAGTCAAAAAAACTAATCTGTGCTAGGTCAAAAATTAAATATGTGTAACAGCAACCACTATATAATTGTGATGCAATTATATAAATATAAAATAATTAAAGCAACGCTAATTCATTAAATATCATACAACCATATATATAAATTTTACAAAGTCCATACACAATCCATGTGGAGTGTGTTAAATACATGAAGGTGCACTTATAAATGGACAAATCACATATTCTTTCTGCACTTATTCTATTTTGTGAGGTATTATAATCACTTGAAACACTGGACTCTATTAAACACATTGATTGTGTATGGACTTTGTAAAATTTATATATACGGTTGTATGATTTGTAATTAATTAGCGCTGCTTTTATTATTTATAAAAGGACTTTGCATGTTCTCCCTGTGCTTGTTTGGGTTACATAGTTAGTCTGGCTGAAAAAAAACCAAAAGTCCATCCAGTTCAACCATAGAAAAAAAAAAGTTATAATCCTATACCCACAGTTACCCATTTGGGAACGGCAGAATGTCTCTGTTTTACAACGCCGGCATACAGCAGAGCCGCTGATTATTTAACCCTCTTAGAGTCAGCCATTCTCCAAGAAATACAGCCCTAAAGATGGGGGAGGCCATTCCCCCAAAAACACGTTGGCTCTACATGTTTACTTTTATCTTCAATAAACTATGAAATTCATCAAGTGGACATTGGACAAACCTCTCCAATCACCCAAGTGTTCCCTGTGGTAAGGCCTCCATTTTCGTTATCAGAAAGGTAGCAGCCCCAGTCTATTACCCAACACCTAAAAATGGGGTATAACCCATTGAAAAAAATTCTATACCCTCCATACAGTAACTTGGCGCTAGGCAGCCTCCAGCAGCACCAGTCCAATGCTTTGTTCCGCCCAAACTTGTAACATCATGTGACCATCCAGGAAACTTCATATCCCATCATGCACTCCTTTACTGCATCACAGAACAGGGAGTGTTTTACCTCTCTGAACCACACACCTTGTACACTACTGGACCACCTCTCTTTTTATTTCCACCCACTTTCTTACTTCTTCTTTAGTATACGTATATGGAGGGGAGTGGGCAGAGAGGCTCTAAACACTCCAATTTCACTTTTAGGTTGCATTCACACCTAGTGTAGCAGGAGTGCACTTTTTTAGCACATTTTTCCTAGTAACACGCGTAGGGAAGCCTACTGATTTCTGAATGCTAATAGACCCTCAGTGACTCTTGGATCTTAACTTCCAACCAGTCCTGAATTTTGATTAAAGAATACTGGTCCAGATGAAACAATGAGACTTTATACAAATACTACCAATTTTACCGATTTACTACCAGTAGGATTTTGACAGGTAAAAAAACCCCGATATAAACTACTCAAGTAAATCTCTGTGAGAAACCTCTGTGCGCCAAACCTTTGTGCAGCCTATTCACATGATACCTTTGTCTGTAAATGGCTACACCTCCATCTCCTAAAATCTCAACCAGACTGCTGGATATCTCATCAAGTGAAAGCCCCAAGGATCTCTGATCAGAATTCAGGAAGCTTCAAGCAGAGATGAAAACCTTTTAGAATGCTTAAAAATAATCCTTCAGTGGGAATCAACCACTGCTTTGGAAAACATTACAGCAGACCTCATTAAAGGGGTGAGAGGACTAAGCAGTCATACTGTCATTGACTCACATAGCCAGGGCATCATAGTCACTGACTCACATGAGCAGGCCCTTGAGTCCCTAAGATCAGAGCTGGATGATGTCTTTCTCAAGCTTTAAACATTATGCAACCTAAAATAATAAAAAAATGTAATATATTGCAGCTTACCAATCCTTAGATGTGGTGGCTGCATTCATTTTTTGTAGGCTTTTTTCCCCTGTTTTTACCTGGTGATCTGGCCAGTAACAAACCTATTGTATTAGAGTGCCCCCACTCTGGATGAAGGAGCACAGGGACACCTTTGGAAAGCAGCATTGTCAGTCTGGGGGTAGAGGAGTGTTGGATGTACTAGCAGATTTAGGTACACTAACAAATTTAAGCCAACTTCCATTAGCACTTTATAAGCAGGTACATCAAACTGTTTTTTTTTTGGATAGAGGTTTTACATAATAAATAAAAGCTGATTATTGTAACCACCATGTCAGTGGAAAATTGTTTGCCTCAGCACTCTAACTGCTACATTTGCAGAAAAGCGTGTTCTGTTAAAAAAAAATCAACAATCTTACTGAACAGATAGCCAGATGAAAAAAAAGGAAACAAAGCCTAAAAAAGTAAACTACTGCAGCCATCACATCTAGGAATTGGTAAACTGCAATACAGTAAATGTTTGCTTTTGGGCTTTTTTAAAATTGAGCTTTGTGCAGGAATATGCTTATTAACCTCCCTAGCGGTCCCATTATGTCAGTATTTCTGTGCTCAAAGCGGTAAATTTTTTTGCATATATGTCATTTTTTTATTGTAGGCCTGTAATTTTTAGGAATAACTCACTGAAATCTGTCTGAACAAGAGTCTAGTAAACATCCCGGGTATGTTAAAATTTGAAACACGAATTGAATAAATAATCATAAAAAATAATAATAATATAATAACTTTAATTCAATAATATAATCAAACCAAAAACACTGAAATTTGAAATAGAGCGCCAAGTTCGCACATCACTGAGCAAAGTCGCAAAATCGTTTTCAGTGTCTGATGACGAATTTCCCCACAAATCATTATCACTCAATTCTGCAAGTAGTTCTAATTCACTATCATTGTTCTCTAGCTGGTCTAAAACTGCTTTTGACCTAAAGGGACGCTTTTTGAACGCCATGGACGTTTCTCAGTTTCCAGGCAGAAAGAACAGTAAAAATGCAGGCAGGGCACAGGACAAAGCGCTAGGGACAAAATGTATGTGAAATGGTTTGAAACAGCAATGTTTTACTATGTGATTTTAGTGAATTTAGTGAATGTCACTTTTTGACATTTTTAAATTTCCCGCCAGTTCCATCCCCGTACGTCCTGACGTCGCAGGGAACAGAACCCGGAAGATGGATGCTGGCATCGGCTGGAGGAGATGGCCGGGAACGCTGCAGGGGGGACATCGCAGGAGCACAGGACAAGGTAAGTGAAGAAGAGATCCTGGAGCAACGCTGCAGGGTAATCCCGAGTGTAGCTCGGGGTTACCGATTTTGGTACTGAAACTTTACCCCGAGCTACACTCGGGAATACCTCCAGGTTGGTTGAAGGCCTCCTGGAGTCTAAAACAATATTCCAAGAACTCCAGCCTCCAATAACCGTTAAAGGTTAAGTTCACCTTTCCAGGCAGAATTGTACTTTCATAACAAATAGAAGCCTTTCCTAATGTCTTTTCTGCCCAAGCCATCCCAATGTGCTCACTTACCTCCTCCACGGCAGCTTTGAATTTTCAGCTCTCTGTTTGAAATTAAAAAAAATGCTTTCTGCTTCCATCACTTCCTGTATGTAAATCATGTGACATTCCAGGATGCTTCATATCCCATCATGCACTGCCTTAGTGCATCACATCACATGCGTGTTCACATGTCTAGACCACACCTCCCTCATTACTATACCACCTCTTGTTTTATTTCCACCCACTTTCCGACGTCTTCCTTTAGGTGGCCATACACTGTACAATCTGATTGTACAATGTCCTTTACATCTACCACCAGCTATGTAATAGATCTACCACCAGCTATGTAGTGCGAGGGCACACTTTTTTTAGGGGAGTTTGGAGCGTTTCCCCTCATCATGCATTTACTTGAACAGGCTGCCCTACATGCAACAAATGCCCCAAAGAGGCCACAGAACATTTTTCAAAGTGGAGCCTGGTGCATTTTTTTTGCCTCACTTTTTGCAGTGCATTTATCTTCAAAAACTTTAATAAAAATTTACAGTTAAAAAAACTCCTTTTTTTCTGTCATTCATAAATTCCTATTTTCAAACATCTTACCTTATGAATTAAATGAAACTTTAAACTGTTACAGATGGGGTTAGTACAACTGAGTTTAATAAACTGGAAATTGGATTTTATGATACATCACAGAAACAAAACTTTTATAGCATGTTCTAAATCTGGCCATTCTGTGCTGAAAACTATTTAGACAGAATTTGTACACCTTTTGTTACATAACACATTTAAAAAACGAGAGAGCTTTCAGCTTCCAATCATAAAAAGAAGGTCAACTTAAAAGTCAAAAACAATATAAATCAGTGTATAATAACTACACTTACCTATATTTTGGATGAATTATTCCATAAATAATAGGATTATAAATTGCAGAGGCTTTAGCAATAACTGCAGGAACTGTCTTGGAATATGGGTTTAAAGATTTCCCATGGCTAAAATAAATGAAACAGAAAATGAATTACGCATATTCATAGGAAATACACACACACGCACATACGTACATATATATATATATTGTGTGGGTCTTGGAGGCTTTGTTCTGGCTTGGGTTTTGGGGGCTTTGCAGAGCTGTGGGTAAGATAAAGTTCCCCTTGCTAGGTCCACATCTTACCTGCTAGCCAGACCTCATTGTTAGTCTCATTTATCTACAGCCCTTAATATACTGTATGTAAGCTGACTGATGCTCAGAGCTCTCTATCATGCTCTTTCTGCTGTGGGGGTCTGCTACTGGGTGCTGATAGAACACTAAAAAGGGAAAAGTGCTGCCTGTTTGTGTTTGGGAATCCATCAGGGGCAGTCAGGGATCACTTTAATACAGTTGACCAGCTAGTACAAGTATTGCAATATTTGTGCACTAATAATCTCTGTTTTTATGCAAAAGTTTGTTTGAAATACGTAATTGTTTATAGCAATTTAGAATCTTCAGTGTATACATGTGGTCAGACCCATTTTGCATGTATAATATATACTGCTAAAATATCTGTATTTAATTACAGGCATCTCTCCATTTTTATTGCAAGTCAGTGTCCAGATCAGAGTCTGTAGCTTTCTCCCAACTGTCCATCTGCCCAATAAGCAAGTAAATACACTATATTGCCAAAAGTCTGTTCTATGTTTTTATGTAACTCAATCTGCTTGTACACTATATTGCCAAAAGTATTGGGCCATCCCTCCAAACCATTGAATTGAGGTGTTCCAATCACCTCCATGGCCAAGGTGTATAAAAGCACCTAGGTATGCAGACTGCTTCTACAAACAATTGTGAAGGAATGGGTTGCTCTCAGGAGCTCAGTGAATTACATGATAGGTTGTCACCTAGTGATAATATAACAAAGTGGAAGCAACTGGGAACAATAGCAACTCGTGTAAAATGACAGAGCGGGGTCAGCGCATGCTGAGGCACACAGTGCGCAGAAGTCGCCAACTGTCTGCAGAGTCAATAGCTAAAGACCTCCAAACTTCATGTGGCCTTCAGATTAGCACAACAGTGTGTAGATAACTTCATAGAATGGGTTTCCATGGCCGAGCAACTGCATTTAAACCTTACATCACCAAGTGCAATGCAAAGCGTAGGATGCAGTGGTGTAAAGCACGCCACCACTGGACTCTGGAGTGATGAATTATGCTTCTCTGTCTGGCAATCCCATGGGTTTAACAGTTTCCAGGAGAATGGTACTTGCCTGACTGCATTGTGCCAAGTGTAAAGTTTGGTGAAGGGAGGATTATGGTGTGGGGTTGTTTTTCAGGGGTTGGGCTTGACCCCTTAGTTCCACCTCAATAGCTGATAAAGAGTGCTTTATAAAAATTGTTCCTAGAGATTGACGCTGAAACCAACCTTGGCATCTTTGAGAGAGTTGCTACACATAAGGAACTACCTGAGGCAGAGCTAATGTGCTAGCACCCTTTTTAATGGGGGATCTCCAAAAGGTCTACTTTGACTGAAAACTTTAGGATGCCAAATAGTATCTTAGTTTCAGAAGAGAAGCCCTAGCCAGGCTCGGGGTCACCATAACTGTCCAAGCAAAGTGTGTGTTCACATAGGAAAATGATCATGGGAAGTCTGCAAGTTCCAAAAGGTGTGATTTGTTCAAACTTACAAACAAGTAGTTGCAACTGGATGTATTTAAGCCTGCTTATATTGTGTAACATGTGGTCTGCAATAATTACATCAGAGACTTGCCTGTTAAGATACAGGAATATACAAAGCATACAGACCCCAACAGTGTGGATCGATTGTTGAGAAACACTGCTATTAAGGACTATCTCTAGGATCTGCCCTTCAAGCTTGTAAAGTATCAGCCATTGATAAGACTGTTTATTAAAGGAATAAAGAGGCTCTTAAGAATAGGAATAAGAAACCTGTGGGCACCAGACATGATGCGTAGGTAGAGCTCTGAAGAAGTGCGTGTGCACGAAACGCATCAGAGGGGAGCCCAGGACGCCATTGACACTACGCCGCCGGTGCCACGTGGAGGCCCGGCGGCCATCTTTAATCTTAAAGGGTTAGTCATTTGATTAAACCTGGCACTATTCTTCTGCAGACCCAGATTGATCCCTGCACCAGCCTTTGAGAGGAGGAATTTTCCACTTCACACACTTCTGTAAGGATTTCTGTGACCTGCTGGACCTCCATTTCGCCACACGAGGGCGCTTCATCTCTACTATCTCCAGCTCCTGCCCATTACCAGACCAGAAAAGAGAGGGGAATCTCCATGATATCATATACACATACGTATTATTAATACGTTTCTGGTTAGTGCGCATTTCTAACTTTTGCACTGGGAATCAGCGAGCACCATTACTGGACTGTGATTTATTTATTTATTGATTTATTTATTCATTTGCTTTGGTTTCATTTATTATTTATATCTGCCCGCAACATAGTAACATCACACAGCGGTGCATTTTCTTTATATATATATTTTTGGGACTTTTATGTGTTTTCCTTGAATGTTCAGCTGCTGACCATTGGAGCGCTCACTGTATTTTTTATACTCTCATGAATGGTCCCCTAGCCAAGCTGGTGGACTCTTGAAGCTTTGCATAGATCGAATGAGAGTATTTTGTATACATGTCACTGCCAAAGACTACCCTACTGCGGTGTACTCAGTCGAGTCACCTAGAAGAACTGTAAAACAAGTCATGGGTGTGGTTAAGAGCTTACTACACAGTGTAATACAAGGCTGTGGTTTTCCTCGTTTGGGGCAAAAAACAGGTAACCAATTATAAAAGTGTCTGAAGTAAATGATGTTACTTTTTTGCCTGAACTTGATGTTGATACCCCTATTTCAAAGGTCCCACTAGCAGCCATGGTTGGGGAGCCAGGGGAAGTGCCCCAGTGTATATAAGACATATAAAGCAAAACATATACTGGTGGCCAGGGAATATTTTGGGACCACAAAGTTGTGAGACTCATATTTGAAAAATGCAATTTAAAAAATGTACAGGTGATAATGTTTCAGTTTTTATTCATTTTTTTCCCAATTGTGTTTTTTTTGCCAAAATAATTTTTTCTTTGTATTTCTTTTATATTTGGCATCACAGTATAGTTAATCTACTAATTATTACGGGAATAAGTCAAATCAAACATTAAAAACATAACATGTCAGTGACCTAGATTGAAAATACATAAAACAAATTATCAAAAGCTCACATTTTATTACAAATCAGCTACTTACCCAGCCCATGCAATCAGCGTAACACAAGCATAAGGTGACCAAGACAAAACATAGACAGTGATGATAACAAAGGCAATTTTTGCCATTTTCCATTCACTTTTTATAGTTGAGGACATATAAGATTGGCGTCCACATGATCCAAGTTTCTGAACATTCCTGAAGATAAGAACACTAACAATTAATGTCACTCACAAACTGTGAATGCTACCCAAGCTTTTACCTTGCAATACTACAATTTTGCTTTTGAAATTATGGAAAGTTAATGTTCATTTATGATACTTAATAAAATCAGGCATGTCTCTAGATTTTCTCTTAACTACTTGCACTCCTGAGGATTTACCCCCCCCCCCCCCTAATGACCAGGCCTCTTTTTTACTACTCGGCACTGCACTAATTTAACTGATAATTGCGCGGTCATGCAATGCTGCATCCAAACGAAATTTACGTCCTTTTTTTTTCACACAAATAGAGCTTTCTTTCAGTGGTATTTGATCACCTGTGCTCTTTTTATTTTTCACGCTATAAACAAAAAAATCCCGAAAATTTTGAAGAAAAATTATATTTTTTACTTTCAGCAATAAAAAACTTATAGTAAACTCAAAGTTAGTCATAAATTTAGGCCAAAATGTATTCTGCTACATGTTTTGGTAAAAAAAATCCCAATAAGTGTATATTGATTGCTTTGTGTGAAAGTTATAGCGTCAACAAACTATGGTATAGATACTGCAATTTACCCCATTTTTTTGCTATACAGCGCTGCGTTAGTTTAACGGACAATTGCGCGGTCATGCAATACGGTACATAAATTAAATTTATGTCCTTTTTTCACACAAATAGAGATTTCTTTTAGTGGTATTTGATCACCTGTGCACTTTTTATTTTTGGCGCTATAAACAAAAAAATTTTTGAAGAAATTTTTTTTTTTTTAAAAAAAAAACTATTTTCTCATTTCGGTCATAAAAAAAATCCAAAAAAAACTAAAATTTCATCATAAATTTAGGCCAAAATGTATTCTGCTACATGTTTTTGGTTAAAAAAATCCCAGTAAGTGTATATTTATTGCTTTGTGTGAAAGTTATAGTGTCTACAAACTATGGCATAGATAATGGAATTTACACAGCTTTTACTTTCTGACTGGCCATCACATTTCTTGAGGTGCTAAAATACCAGGATAGTACAAACACCCTCAAATGACCCCTTTTTGGAAAGTAGACACCCTAAGCTATCTGCTGAGAGGCATATTGAGTCCATGTAAGATTTATTTTTTTTCCACAAGTTCCTGGAAAATGACAAAAACATTTTTTTTTTTTACACAAAGTTGTCATTTAAATGATTTATTTCTTGCACAAGCCATGGGTATATGTGGAATTACAAAATACATTCTGCTACTTCTACCGAGTATGGGGATACCACATGCGTGAGATTTTTTGGGAGCCTAGCCACATACAGGAGCCTCAAATTCAATGACCACTTTGAAAGCCTCAAGGTGCGTAACTTCCTCATTTCATTTCCTCAATACCTATCACAGTTTCGAAGGCCCTGACATGCCAGGATAGCACTAAACCCCCCCAAATGACCCCTTTCTGGAAAGTAGACGCCCCAAGAAATTTAAAAAGAGGCATGGTGAGTATTTTATCATTTTTTCTCACAAGCTTTTGAATTATAAATAAAGAATAAAAAAATATGTTTTTGTTTTTTTCTTCATTTTCCAAAAACTTGTGGCAACAAATGAGATCTGCAAAATACTTACCATGCTTCTTATCAAATTCCTTGGGGTGTTTACTTTCCAAAAAGGGGTCATTTGGGGGGGTTAGGTGCTATCCTGGCATTTCAGGGCCTCTGAAACTGTGATAGGTAGTCAGGAAGTGTAATGAGGAAATAAAGTTCTTTAAAAGCCTGAAGGTGCTTATTGGATTTTGGGGTCCTGTGCTTGGCTAGGCTGCCAAAACGTCTCTCACATGTGGTACCCCATGCTTGGGAGAAGTAGCAGAATGTATTTTGGGGAGTAATTCCACATATGGCATGTGTGAGCAGTAAATCATTTAAGTGACAATTTTGTGTAAAAAAAAATGATTCAACATGCCTTTCAGCAAATAGTTTGGGGTGTCTACTTTCCAAAAAGGGGTCGTTTTGGGGGGTGGGGGCGTTTTATGCCCAGCCTTAGAAGTTTATGCCACACATCACTCATTCTTCTAACCACCTGAAGACCAAGCCTTTTCTGACACTTTTTGTCCACATGAAAAAAATCTATATTTTTTGCTAGGAAATTAATTTAAACCCCAAACATTATATATTTTTTTAAATCAGACACCTTAGTGAATAAAATGCTGGGTACTACAATTTTTTATGGCGCATAGTACTCGCACAGCGATTTTTCAAAAGTAATTTAAAAAAAAAAATACACTTTTTTAGCTTTTAATGCACAAAAACACAATATATTGGCCAATTATTTGGTAAGATATAAAAGATGATGGTATGCCGAGTAAATGGATACCAAACATGACATGCTTTAAAACTGCACATGCAACTACAATGGCGACAAACTGCATACATTTTTAATATCCATAGGCAACACTTTAAGAGCCTGTAAAAGCTACCATTTTAGATTTACAGAGGAGGTCTAGTGTTAGAATGACTGCCCTTGATCTGACGTTCACGGCGATTCCTCACATGTATGGTGCAACTGCTGTTTACATACCGGCACAGGGTCAAGGCTTGTGCACACAGGTGTGTGTGCATGGGAGGGGCGAGTTTTTTTTTTTATTTTTAAGGTATTTTGATTTTTTTAATTATTCTTAGACTGTAACTTTCATTTTTTTTAGCACTTTTAATGCTATCACAGGGAATGCAAATATTCCCTATAACTTCAATGGGTATTGTCATATATTCTTTTTTTAGAAATCTGGGGTCTATCAAGCTCTAGATATCTCCTCTGCCCTTACATTATCTAATCAAACCAAAATCGGTGTGATCAGATGCTTTCCCAATTTACAAATGGCGCTGTTTATATCCTGCGAAACTGAAGTGATGAAATGCTCGTAGCTCCGAATTCTTAGACTATAGAGATGATTGGCACCACTCTGGTCTCCAATCAGCTCTATGGTCAGCTGGCAGAAAAACCGGCTGTATTCACAGGTTCCCCCGATGGCATGGGACTGCCTGAGAAGGCTGTGGAAGGCAGCGGGGGAGCATCATATCCCGCTGCTTGTAAAAGCAATCCTGCAGCTAATTAGCCACTAGGATTGCTTTTACATGAAAGCAGGATTTTTTTTTATACTAATTATGGCGGCAATCAGCGACTTATGGCGGTGATCAGTGATTTATGACAGTGATCAGCGACTTATGGCGGGACTGCGGCGGACATTTTGACACTGTCAAAATGGTTGTATATATGTTACCTTTTGCAGATACAGCGGTATGCCTTCATTCTTTGAACTCCTTGATTTAACAATCACACTGCTTAGTATCCAATTAATCTTATTGCACTAATATACATCTTATGATCTAAAAGGTGTGCACCATGTGCTGTTCCGCATAAATCCCATCAGCTCCATTTTGGAAGTGGGGTGTTATTACAGGCCTGGTATGTTTTATATCTTCTCTTATTATTCCTTGTTGAAAATGGATAGAGGCATGGTATGGTGTTTATTCTAAAACAATCTTCATTATATGCATACAGGCAGTTATGGCCTTTAGACTTGCTCCCACATTCGCCCTGAGGGATCTTTGGCGCCTCACTGTGGTCTGCCTCTATAGATCCATCCAGTGTCCTGGGGTAAGTGCCAAGACAGTCATCATATACAATACACCCCATATTATGTTATGATAAGTTGTATTTAGATTTTTGATAATATGCTGTATTATTTTGTATTTTTTGTTTTGTTATAGAACTATAGTCCCTCAATATACTCCTGAAAAGGTGGGAAACCACGAAACATGTTGAGATTGGCTGACTACTAACTCACCTTTACTTTGGAATAACAGCTTGTGGGTGTGAGATAGCACCATTGGTGTGATTGTGGTACAGCCAATTCAGAGGGATTTTTAAACAAGCAATGTTGTTTTAATATTACATCTTTCTGTAATAAAAATATGAGGTTTTACCTTTAAATGACTGTGTCTTTGTCAGTACCAAGAAAATCATACTGCCCCTGTTTTTTAGATCTTTTGAATAGATATTTGGGATGTAGGTACCTTAATCTAGAAGTAACACCCATTAAAACTGAGCACTTGCTATTTGAACACATTTCATTAGTAGTAGTAGTAGTCAACAGTGATGGGCCAAACACCCCCCCTGTTTGGTTCACGGTTGAACATTCAAACCTACAGAAAGTTCGACCGCAAACTTTGAACCAGGACAATTCACTAAGTGGTATCTTAGTGCATCCGAGTATGCAACAAGATACCGCACAGCTACTAAAACAACACAAGTTATATTATTAAGTCATACATTATTTTAGTAGCGAAAACATTCTTTAATGCTTCAGCTGTCAGCGGGGTTCTCCCATGGGTGGGGGCTAATCGGAGTCTGGAAGCCCCCTCTAACAAGAGGGCCCCCGGATCCTGCCACCCCATAAGAATGAATATGGGATACATGGTACCGCTACTCATTCACTAAAAAAGTGTAGTGTAAAAACTTACAGCAGACAGTTTTTGACAAGTCCTTTAAAAACAGACAAAAAAAAGTCCTCCGAAGTAAACCCAATGTCAATCACGATGCCCATCGCCACCATGAACAAAATAATGCTCCGCTCTGACAGCTGCGCTGGCTTGACAGTTCTTAAATATCAAAGGGGCAAGGCCACCCAGTGATGTCAACTGGGTGACCCCACCCCAGTGACATCATCATGCGCTGTGGTTTGCCAAAGCATTGCACCTGACTCATGGAACGGCTGATGTTCGAGACCAACTCTAGTAGGCAATATTTTTTATATATTAAAATGATAGAAACCTCCTGCTCTACTCAAAATTGAACTAATAACAATTATGGGGAGGGGCTGCTAACACCCAACCATATACCAAAATATAAAGTGAATTGGTGCAGCGCTACCCCAATACTAACTACTCTCTCACTGGCTTATCCTAAATACAAATGAATTAAACCAATAAATGATGTACAATAAATATGTAAAATAGAATAGAATGCACATAAAACATTTTAAATCATCCAAAATGCTCATACAAAACTTATAAATGACTAATGAATGCCACCGGTGCAATTCAGTGATTACAACAAGCCAATCTCTCACAGTTCATAAAGTGAGCTAATCCACCATAGTGGAAGAAAATTGAATAGATAATGTGTAGAAAAAGAAATGCCAGCGAAAAGAAAAAGTCCTGATGGGACTTCAATATTTATGAACTATAATAAACATAAAAAGTAAATCCCTGAATGGGCGATCAATAATCACACTAATAGGAAAGGTGACCACAATAGGCTGTAAATTAGCCAAATTAAGTGAAAAAATAATGGTGAATCCCTGAATATGGGATTAAAAATATCACACAATAGTGACTGGTGCAGTGAAAATAATAATCAACATAAAAAGTGAATCCCTAAATGTGGGATTAATAAATGCAATATTTTTTTTTTGCTAAACGTTTTTCACATAATTCCTAGTGCTTTTCTGCTAATCTTTTTTGACAAGCAAACCACTTAGAATACATTGGTGGACATAATACTCAGCTGGCTATAAACATATGTGACACCACTAAAACTGATTTACAACTTTATCACTGGTGTATCAAGCATGTCAGAGACATTATAGACCACAGTTTTTGGATCAATAAAGATGTCTTAAATGTTATTTTCAGAGATGCTGGAGTCTTAACAGAAATATGTAGGAGAATCTGAGCATGGCTATTGGCAAAGTGACACGGCTGCAGCTCAGCGAAAACCTGAGCCATACAAATATTTTCATAATGGGGAAATACAGAGAAATTTCCCAGTCATGGTACTGAAAATTTTAAAATAAGTTAGTGTGCAATCAAGACCCAGACCTTTGAAGAAATATGCTGTTTATATATAATTTCGCAAAAACATAAACACTTAATTTTACTCATTTAACTACCGTAACTGGCAAATCTGGCTTGAAAAAAAGCAGTCCATACTTTACTTACATTTTCCTGTATCTAGAAAGTGCTAGAGAGTGGCACTGTATGTATGTGTTTCCCCCCTTTTTTGTGCATACTTGCTTGTTAAACATGCACTTTGGCTTTAGTTTTTAAATTTTTATATGGTATTTTTTTTTTTTCATTTTTTTTAAATATGTAAAATATGTTTTTTTTTTACATTTGGGGTAAACCTCACACAGGAACATCCAAGTGAAAACAGTGATAATTAGTGCACTGAATAGTTACCAACAGCCATTATGGAGCTGGAATGATAAAGAATTATTGTAAAAGATAGATAGACATTGAACTAATAAAAGAGATAAGGGAAGCAATAGAAAAACCCCAGTAGGTAGACTACTAAGTGCAAATAATGTAGAGTTTCATGTATGGGTTTGCTAGATTGGGTTGTTTTGGGGTGTTCATTACTAGGGCTAAGTATTGGAGGAACGCAAGGGATCAGAAGTTGAATGACTCATTGATTGTGATTGTAAGGTGAGACCTAGTGAGGTAGCCTGGTTAAATGGAGATGGTGGATTGGTAGGTTAAAGGTAATGAGAGTCTCTCTTTTTAAATGAGGGAGGTGAGTAGTGGAGGAGTGAAAAAGGGATTATTTCACATTTTTTCAGCCTTTTATATTTTTTCTTTTCTTTTGAAAAACCATCTTAATTTCACCATCTTCTCTGACCTTTGGACTACCAAAATGGCAACAGTTTGCAGAAATCTTACAGTTTTCACTGAAATTTCAGGAGTTATGAAAACTCAAATTTTCTCACTCTGTACCCGTACCAAGCAAAACAGAAAATCTAATGTTTTTCAATGAAACAAAAACAGAGCCTGAATATTGTACACATAACATACAGTATGTAACATATGACCAAAATCATGTACATATTAATAAATAATAAACTTCAATAACAATTGGAATGGTCTCTTACCTGCTTGTACTTCTAATTGCCAGGAACATTAGTAGATAACAGTGTGAAATCACAAGCAGCGGGATGAAGAACACAAAGCAGCATAGCATCATTGTGTAACTTTTGTTTGCCGTTGTGGCTGTTGTATAATCCCATGTGCATGATATCATTAAACCCTCTGGTACATAGGAGCCTAAGGAAAAGGAGGAAGTATTATTATCCAAACAACAGTATATGTAAGAGATTAAAAAAAGTAATAAAATAACATTTGCTGTCAGATACCCAAAGTTTCCTGTAAATATCTGTATGAGTCTCCAAGGCCTGCTGCTAAGACACAGAGCCAAGCTGCTCTAAAGGGAAAAGTTCTAGCACTCCCTGGTAGTGTTGAAGCTTACCTGCTCTTTCCCTTCTGCCACAAATTCCTATTGGCCAGTGAGGCAGCCTATCATTATGATGGGCTAAAAAGAATGCATTCCTGCCCTCTCCTACTGCGCTGGAAAACCTAAAGGTACATTAACTTTCCTATGGTAATCCTAAATGGATTGATTCTTCAGTGAGTGCATTACCAGATGTTGAGTCCAGGGCCATACACTAATAGAATTTCTTTAAAAAGGTTCATTTTTGGAATGATAGATTTTCTAGTCATTATTGGGATCAAATCAACATTTGTTTTCAACCATAGTGATGATAACATTTGAAGGAGAAAGATGGAAAATTTCTTTCTAATGAACAAATTTCTAACATTGTATGTAATTGTCGTTTAGGAAATTACATTGTCATCTCCTAAATAATGCTTGTTTGAGGTGACTATGTCAGGGGTAGAAATAAAATCTAACTATGATATCCTGCGAAAGTGCCTTTATACTGTATTTATATATCTGGTTGCTGGTGAGCCGAAACGTCATTCTCTTGAAGAGTTTCCACTACTGCCACTATTGGACACTTCTGGTGTGTTGAATAGTGTCACTTACTTCACTGGGGTTCCTCCTGTCTACCTGTATGTCACTGCAGAACACAGTGGTGGGCCAGTGGGAATACATGCCATTCATCAGAGCGGAAGTGACAAAAAGTATAAGCGGCAAGAGCTTGGTATAGGTAAACATATAGATGCTTCTTTCACAGGCTATTGCTGTATTCAATATTATGAGGCATGATGTTCCAATATGTTGAAAAATATTTTGCTGTAGATACCAGCAGCAAGGAGCTTGCTAGTATAAGGAGTCCCTATGAGGGAACGGTAAATGATTTTTCCTGAAATCATATGTCACACCAAATAATTGCATGGTGTGAGTTTGTACTGATTATCTAGTTACAATCATTTGAATACAAGAAAGACAACCTTCCCTGGATATCCTCTGTATTACTACTTTTAATTTTCACGATTTTCTTTAGAGATCCTAGTCCTACTAGGTAAAAAAAACATTATAAAATGCATTTTGAATATTGTAACCATTACCAGATTATCTAAAATTGCCATACACATTAATAAATTGTAGACAGAAGTTTCCATTTATAGGCCATATTCCTTTAAGTCACAATAAAATAAAAAGATATTCATATATCCTAAGGCAGAATTCAAAGGCTTTGTAAGTAACACAAAATCCAAAACAGCTAGTCTACTTATCTTCAGTTACACATTACACAATATTAAATCTTCTTTTGAATTAAGACTCTGGTTTATCCATGAACATTTAATCAGTCTGAGTGCCTCTTTAATGCTACTTGTTAAAATGATTCAACTTACTCCAGCCAAGTAATGGTGCCATGCTCCACATTAAAGAATACAGCCAGACTAGAACAATGACTTGTACTGTTCTTTTCTTGGATGACCACTGTATGGATTGTAGGGGTTTGGTGATTACCAGATACCGGTCAACAGCAATAGCCAGTAAAGTCATCATTGATGTTATTCCAAACAGAGCTCCGCAGAATGCATAGATGTTACAAGCTAGGCATAAACCAGAACACACATGAAAATCAAAGAACATATCAGACTTTTATTCCATCAGAGTTTTGTAAACAAATTAAAAATATAGCACAATTCCCAGACCGGGAAACAGTGACCTAACCTGACAGTTAAGATCCTGGCACATAAAGGTCATAGTAGAGGAAGTGTCATTTTGGTCTCTATCTCTAACAATCTCATAAATATTTAATCTTATGAAGCTATCTAAAGGTACCTACAGAAACTGGAGACAGATATAACCTCCAATGTTTCCTGCCCAAATCTGCATAGGGAAAACAAATTATTGGCCAGGACAGATTTTTCCCTGCATAATGCTGCTATTTTTCCTTGATACAGCCAACTACTGCAAAGCTACTTCTCCCCTCTCCATGGACAAAAACATGCACGTTTACCTCAAAAAGCTTGCATGTTTTACAATATTTGTTCGTAAGAATGATCATTTGGCAGTTAGATTGTGCATACATGGCTGTCATTTAACATCTATTGTCTCCCTAAGGTGCTACCTTGAAATGGAGGTGGCCTAAAAAATAATCAGTTCAAAAAATATGCTATTCCCTTTTCCAGACTGGAAATGGCAGATCAGATCTATCATTTCCCCTAGGTGGTGCTGAAAGTTGTTATCCTTTCCTGCACTTCATTCACTGAAAAAAGACAATTATTTTTACTTCAAACCAAGATTGTTTTTTTTTATGCATGGGAACACAGCACCAGCCAAATGTTATACACTAGAAAGCGTATTCTGAACATTTCAAATTACTTGGAATTATTGTACAATTTTCATTAGTCTCAGCTGGACTGTTTAGAGTTCAGAAATAGATTTGAGCTTAAAGAAGGTGCTATAACAGCTCCAGTTATGATCTTGAACAGTATAACAGACCGTTCTGAAACAGAATACATAGTGTGAATTTAAATGGAAATTTTTCCAGATAAATTACAATTGCACAATACACAAACTAAAACTAAGTGACTTAAAACAATGCACATATGTTGAATGGAAAGTAACATTGAGGTCAACATCATTTACATTAAAGCTTTAACCCCTTCATGCCTAAGGGTAAAACAAATCTTAATGTCTAAGCAGAATTTTGCAACTTTGACATGTGTTGGTAAAACCATACATATCATCATAACTACGATGTGTATCCAGCAGAATTATACTGTACCTTGTTTTTTTTTTTAGGACAAATTGGGCTTTAATTTGATGGTAAATGGTAATGGATATCTCCTGATTTTTTGTTATCAAAGGAAAACTGGCCCAAAATAGTATAAAAAAAAAATCATTTTTTAAAATGTAGCTGTATATTTCTTGTTACTACCATATTGTACCACCAAACAACAACCCACAATAATTTCTCCTTCTCCTGATGATCACAGTGATGCCACATATGTGTATCTTATTTGTTGTTTGTATCTGTAGTATTTTTTCTTGTAATATTTATTTATTTATTTTGCACACTGTTGGGTTTTTTTCTCTCTGAAAAGAGAGAGAGAGAGAGAGAGAGAGAGAGAGAGATCCAATGTATCTCTCTCCTCCATACAGAGAAAGAACACTGGGATGGGCTTTACAGTGACTGATCACTGTGACAGCCAATCAGAGGTTATTACAATACTTGAACAAAAATGAGCTGCATGGTCAAGTTGCCAGAAAGAAGCCTTCACTGTGCCTATGCTACAAAAAAATACCAGTGAGGAGTGTCAAGGCGTTGTCATGTATATTATAACCAAACTTTTGTTGGCATTGGCACAGTAAATCTTGAATGGTAATGTGTTAGGAATATAAGGATGCCCCATCATTTGATGGAAAATTATCAACCTACAGAGGACTGAATTAAAAGACACCCCGAAATCAAAGTGAAAAAATGATGCAGCAGGCTAGTCCATTTTGCTGAAACTTAATTGCAGCAACTCAAAATAGTAGTTTGTATGGTCCCCACGTATGCTTGTATGTATATCTGACAATGTCGAGGAATGCTCCTAATGAGATGACAGATGGTGTCCTGGGATATTTCCTCCCAGATATAGACCAGAGCATCACTGAGCCCCTGGACAGTCTGAGGTGCAATCTGGCAGCGTCGGATGGACCAAAATATGATATCACAGAGGTGTTCTAATGGATTTAGGTCAGGTGAGCGTGGGGCCCATTTAATGGTATCAATTCCTTCATCCTCCAGGAACTGCCTGCATACTCTCGCCACGTGAGCCCGGGCATTGTCGTGCACCAGGAGGAACCCAGGACCCACTGCACCAGCATAGGGTCTGACAATGGGTCCAAGGATATTCTTCCCGATACTTAATAGCAGTCAGGGTGCCATTGTCTAGCCTGTAGAGGTCTGTGCGTCCCTTCATGGATATGCCTCCCCAGACCATCACTGACCCACCACCAAAACGGTCATGCTGAATGATGTTACAGGAAGCATAATTCTCTCCACGACTTCTCCAGACCCTTTCACATCTGTCACATGTGCTCAGGGTGAACCTGCCTTCATCTGTGAAAAGCACAGGGTGCCAGTGGTGGACCTGCTAATTCTGGTGTTAAATGGCAAATGCCAATCGAGTTCTATGGTGTTGGGCAGTGAGCATGGGGCCCATTAGGGGATGTCGGGCCCTCAGGCCATCCTCATGAAGTCTGTGTCTGATTGTTTGGTCAGAGACATTCACACCAGTGGCCTGCTGTAGGGCTCTGGCAGTGCTCATCCTGTTCCTCCTTACACAGAGGAGCAGATACCAGTCCTGCTGATGGGTTAAGGACCATCTACGGCCCTGTCCAGCTTTCTTAGCGTAACTGCCTGTCTCCTGGAATCTCCTCGATGCTGTTAAGTCTGTGCTGGGAGACACACTCCTGGAGGAGTTGGACTGCCTGTGCACCCTTTGTAGGATCCAGGTATCGCCTCATGCTACCAATAGTGACACTGACCCTAGCCAAATGCAAAACTAGTAAAAAACAGTCAGAAAAGATGAGTAAGGAAAAAATGTAATTGGTCTCCACTTGTAAAACCATTCCTGTGTTTTGGGGTTGTTGTTGCCCATCTAGTGCACCTGTTGTTAATTTCATTAACACCAAAGTAGCTGAAACTGATTAACAACCCCCTATGATACTTAACTAACCAGATCAATATCCTAGGAGTTTAATTGACTTGATTTTATACTCTAATTAAAAAGTGCTCCTTTATTTTTTTTGACCAGTGTATGGCCATGAACCTTTAACTGTGTTTTGTAGGGTGAAAATGCTCACACAGTGCCTCCTAATGCAGAAATGGCATTGTCACCATACTGGCTATGCTCTTATGGTAGGACTAAAGGAAGATGTGTGCTTGCACAGCATGTCTGAAAGGGCCTGTTCACACCTGTGTGTGCATTATGGTGTGCATGCTAATGTGCCTTTTGTAGGGTTGGTGTGATACATTGTTACATTCCATCACAGTGTTTACTTCAATGCTGATCAACTTGGCCCAATATACCTAGTGTAAACATGCCCTATTTCTCCACTTCCAACTGCTGAAAATTAGGAGCCAGGATCAGAGGTGTAATTCACCCACTGAACTTCACCATCAGCAGTGGGTAATTGCAGAACATGTTTAAAGTCGTGGACCAGGTAGTAACAATTCACTCCTGGTTCTCAATACATTGTCTTGGGAAAGAGGACACTGGAGACAGTGATAAATGATAAAATAGGCATTTATACATTTTTAAGGGCTAATAATTTCAGGGTGTTCTAAGCATGGTTTATAATATACTTTTTTAAGAAAAAGGTTTGGGTTAACATCTTTTTAAAATTCTGGGTTTCTGTAATGTGACCGTGATAGCAAATGTTTCTTGAAGAACTACAGGAGGTTAGACACCTGGCCACCTGGAAACATCTTTCAATTCAGTAATGAGAACTATTATTATCTTCTTAAATCAACCAAAAAGAATGATTGCATTGCACACATGATGAAAGTTTTTTTTCTTCATATAAATGGAATGATCAGTTATCAGTTGGAAAGACAGTTTCCAGTGTTCAGTCTTCTAGTTTTGCTCTAAATTTCCACATTAGTTCTTTTTTTTTTCAATAATGTTCTCTGATGCTAATATTAAGTGCTTGTTGTGTGCCATCACACAGCCTGACTGTTTTAAGCTATGGCCAGATTGGTCACATTGCTTGCTTTTATATGGGTGTATAAGTACCGGTATACGGCCGGGCTTAGGGCATATGTACACGGCATTTAAAGTGTGGTTTTACTCTGGTATTGTATATATATATATATATATAATGCTAAATTAAAGCCATTGGAAAAACCACTGTTACTCATGCTTATATATGCCATCACTGATAGAACCGATCTGTTCCTGAAATAGAAACATTTAGCACCAAAAGAAGTTAGGAAAATGTTCCAAAGAAAGCCACATGTGTACCATTTGTGATACAACCCATATATACATAATTTAAACATACTACTTCCTTAAAGCAGTATTAATCCCAAGAGCAAACTTTTTTTATATTAAATATAGTTTATTTAAAAATTGCACTTTAACAAATCTTAGATATGATGGCTGTATTAGTTTAATTTTTTAGGCTTTCTTGCTTCTATTTTCATCTGGTGTTTCAGCCAGCAACTTTGCTGTTTTTCAGAAGTTCAAGCTCTCCAGCAGAATGTATCAGTTTAAATGGAGGAGACCATAAATTTACCACTGAGAAGGGTGATTAAAATGATCAGATTTTATTTATTCATGTAAAACCTTTATCCCAAAAGGAAAAATGTTTGCTGTAACTGATTATAAAGTGCGAGATGGAGTTTGATTTCAGTTTGTTTTTCGTATTCAAATCTGCTAATACATTTAACACTCCCATCCCTCCCAGACTGATAATGCTGCTAACTGCTGTGTCCTGTGGTCATTCCTCTACAGTGGTGTCTCACTAATACCAGAGGTGTGTTGCTGGCTAGATCACCAGGTAAAAACAAAGGGGGAAAAGGCAAATAAAAGAAAACTGATGCAGCCACCAGATCTAGTGATTGGTAAGCTGCAATGTATTACATTTTTGGTTTTGGGTTTAATACCAGTTTAAGCTATTTTCTTGTAAAGGATACAGAACACTATTACATTATGTAACATTTAAAAGGGTGAAGTTTTTTCACGAAATAAAAATGTTAAGTAGACCATAATCATGTTTTCCCAGATGAAGACTCACATAAATGAATTAATCTGATTCTTATAGACACTGCCAATTTGTTTATGCTGAGCTCCATTCCAAATAATAAAACAGAGAATACTTTTACAGAAATCTCACAACAAAGAAACTGTGAACAAAAAAAATCAATTTTATATTCATGTATTATTAATGTTCTCATCACACCATAAGTCTTGTACAGACAGAAAAAAGCCACCACTTACTTTTTAAGTTGGTATGATTGGTTATGTTCTCAGTGTATTAAAACTAAGAAAGCAGTCTGCATAGATTTTTTTTTAACTTAAATATTTTATTAACTTTTAAATTAACTTCCTTAAGCTTATCCATGCTGAGATTCACTAGTTTAAAAATCAATAAACCTGAAAAATAAGCTTCTATGAGCAATGTATTGCATTTTGCTAGGACATCATATCAAACTATATGCTATTACCTAATGCTTAATGCTTAAGCCTAATAATGGATAAAATACATAAAAATGTGCATAGGCTAATAGTAATATATAGTTCAGTTCATACATTCACAACCTTTGCGCTCACTATCCTTCTAAAGTGGCACCAGGTTCATCTAACAGTCATCTCCAGGTGCCTTCTTGCTTCCTTGTGATCAGTATATCCTTGTATCCTCAGAGGGCTGTGAACATTATCTATTAGAAACAACGACCCCCTAAGGAGCTGCTATATTTTAAAAGGCTCTCCTGCTTTTTTCTGCTTTTTTGACCTGCCCTGGAGTTGCATCCAGACACTCACCAGTACACCGACAGCAAAAGACAGGCAAATGCCATAAAGTGAAAAGAGAAAAGGTTAAGGGCACCTAATCTTTGGGATACCTAAACAGCAGAAAAAAAATCTCTCCACATAACAAACTTCTCATAGAACTGTTTAGGTCCAGACTGTCTGCTTTCTTTTTTTTTTGCTTTTTTTTTGCCACAGGTCATCTGCAAGACTCTTCCTGCCTCTGCCAGAGGTTAGATTCTGTAGGCCCAAAGAGAGAGCTCCTTTCAATTTCTTCGATCTCTGCCACAGGCACAAGTTAACACTCTTTAGGCCTCTGCTTAGGACACTCTAGGCCTGGATAAGAAAACAAATACCCTTTCTTTTCTCTGGCTTCTTCTTTCAGGCAAAGGGCCTAGGAGGCAAAGACTTGAACTCTCTTCAGCAACATGTTCCTATGTGTAGGACCTTTTACCACTACATGCTCTCCAGGCAATGCTTAGGGGGTAAGGATCCTTTTAGAATGCCTATTCAAAAATGTATCCTTTTCTTCAACTCATATCACTGGCATGAACTCTTCAGTGATTGGCTAAGGCACAATAAATATTTATAACCCTGTACATTGAAGATTGTCCCTTTATCCGCTGGGGAGCATTCAACAGTGGCAGGCAGACATAAACAATGACCTAGGGAATGAGAGAAATCTAATGATCCCAGATAACATAAACAAGGTTCACACTGGCTACAGCCTAGTTGCAATAGGGACTTGGATAGAGACACTATAGCTTGAGGGAGGATCCCTACACATAGATACAAATATGTACCTGGAGATGTCTGTTCTATGACTCTGAGATCCCCTTTAGAAGGGACCTCAGAGTCATGTTTATCTAAAGTATTGGAAATGTATATTGCTATATTTAACCAGCTACATTACTAACCATTATTACGAAAGCCACAAAGCTAACATACCTGTATTTGTATTTCATCTAGATGGAACTGTCTTCCGCCATCTTCATGACGTCACATTCAGAAGCAGCTTTTTTTGATGCAGGCAAATGGATGGAGTGCCAATGGCAGTCCAAGAAGCTGCCAAAGAAGAAAGGAGTGACGTCAGAAGATGTCGGCAAGGAAGGCATTCACATAATAAAAATAGTTCATTTGTAAAACGTGACTGACATATGACCAATAATTTTACTATCAATTAATTTACTACCAGCATGGTCAAAACTGCTAAATATCAGCTTAATTGATTTGTAATTCAGAACTACATTAACAAGCAGAAGTATAGAGACAAGCAGCATAGTAGGTGGTGATTCATGGTGATAGCTAACTGGATAAATATTAGGTTGTGAACTTGTGATCAAAGCATACAGAAGAAGATATGGTTATAGTACTATAATTCACCAAAAACTGTAAGTGATGCATATATATATATATGCATATATACATAATATATTGGTCATATAAATGACAAACTGGCTTAGTACCTATTTCTCCAAGAATCCATTGGCGGTTGAAGCTGTTCAGAAAACATATAGGTGCTTGGGTGGATGACATTAGCAAGTCACTCACTGCTAAATTCATTATAAAGTAGTTTGCAGCTGTTCGTAACTTCTTGTTACTAAAATAGAATAAGGAGAACCAAGAAAATTACTTAATGATTTACATAGACAGCTGAATTCAATCATATGACAAGACACCTTTCTGAAACCCAATGTGGCTTAGTAGACAGGATCCAGACTCCAGGATTTTAACATTGGAATAGCACTCACTCACTCTGCCCCTGCTTATTGGCAGTTCACAAAGTCTTAGCAGTCTTAACACTGTGTGATCTGTTAATAATATGCCAGAAACAAAGCAATATCATGCCATGTATTCTTATCCAGCATTCCGAGTATGTACAGTAAAATCCTCCAAAAACCCCTTCCTCCATATCTGGTAAATGTTTAAGCTGAACTCCAAACATATAGTAAAATAAGTTATGAGTAGCTTAATGACCACCATTGATGAATCCAGTGGTGTATTTTGGTTTTGTGCTGCCCTAGACAAGATTAAAATAGGATGCCCCCCCCCCCAATCTAAATTGAAGCCAGTGGTGGCAGAGTGATGGATTGGGGAAAACAGTCTAAGGTTTTCCATGATCACTGAGGTGGGGGCAGAGGACAATGTGGCCATTCAGGGCCCCTGGGGGACTTGTACCACAATGGCCTCCAGGAACTAAAGTGCAAGCAGTGCAGGTAAGTCCCAACATGAACCCCTTAGAGCTGATGTTGTGACACCCCCCCAACTAGTGAAGGAATCTAAAAAGTCTAAAAGTCCCAGTATGAACCCTTGCGATCTAAAGATGTGACCCCCCAAACTGAAGGACTACAAGTCCCAACATGAACCCCTAAGATCTAAGGATGTAAGCTCCTCCTCTCCTCCCATACCTCCAAGGGTGTCATCTGTCCCCTGCTGGCAGCTCATCTACTGTCCTCTTTGTATAGGTCTCTGCCTGGCTTCCTCAGTCATGACACAAATGGTTCTATCCTTCGTGCCCGGCCTCTCCTCATAGTCTCCGAGTTGAGACTCAAATCCAGTTCCCTTCCCTCTGAGCAATGCCGCTGCAGATGCTGGAGGAGGTGGGTGGAGCTAACCACTAGGATCAGAGAAAGAGGAAGTAAAATCCTCCTGCGAGCTAAATGCTGGAGCCTCGGCCTTGCTCTGCATTAGGTGATGTGACGTCACTGGTTGCTAGTTGCCAGATTGTCCTAGCAACCAGGGGGCAGTAGCGCAAGCAGTGGAACAAGTGAAAACAGGTCTCAGCTGACTGGGACACTAATACTTTATGACTGTCTGTGAGTAAAGTAGCACTGCGGAGACCTTTTTTAATGTATTGACAAGCTTTGGGTTTTGGGCCAATGCAGCTTGCTTTTAGGTGCATTCTGCTTGTATATTACAACTGAGATCACTCAAAGTTCACTGACAGGTCAATCTGTACAGCATTTGCCTACTTCCAGGCCACAACAATCTGCTATTTTGGGTTTCATTTGACCTATAAGAGGAAGATAAGCAGTTCTACCGTATGCAAACTGTCTTTTAGGAAGGTTACTGAGAGGGGTTCCTTGGCTGGAAAACATGGGAAAACAGGCTGTAATAGGAAGGTGCTAGTGATTATTCTTTATTGGATATGTAGGCATGTAACATACACTACATGTGAATTTTTCATCCATTATAATTTTGACCAGCCTGGAATTCAGTTTTAACAGCAATGTGAGAAGGTTTTCCCTTTTAGTAAATCACCCACTCCGTGTCTAGTGTAATAGACAAAGCACATGTAGGCATCTGCATTCCTTTACTGTTAGCTGTTAATATCTCACTGTTATATGCAATTTTGTATTAGCTCTTCCTGTCTCTGGGGGCTGGCTTTGGAACCACATAGGGAGGAAGTAGAGAGAGAGAGGGAGATAGTCTAGGGACACATGTCCTGACCATGGGAAAGTTGTTGTATTTCACCCAGACCAGAAGCAGAGACTATTATACACGTATTCCTATGTTAAAATAGTTTAACTGCAGCTGTTTATGGCTTCATGAGTGTGTATCTAAATCCCTGTGACATATTTTCTCACATTTTCTTACACGTACTTGGCCAGAAAACTCGGTGTTTGCTACTGTGTGAATGTAGTCGTTCACTTCCAGTATATTAGTAGGTGAAACTGTTTATTGCAGTAGAGTTTATATGCAACTCCTGTTATTTTAGTTAACTCTGTTCCTTCTGGTCTGGGCTCAATAACCAGCATAGGCCAGAGAAAGGTTAGGTATCTCGTAGCCATTTTTGGTTGTTAGAGGTCCAGTTGCATGCCAGATTAGAAGAGTAAGTAGGCGACTCTGTTGGTTTCTGTTGGCGAAAAGCAGTTGAAGGATTTCCTCATCACTGTAGATCGTGTCTTCAAATCTCCAACACCACAATGAAAGCCACATTTTTATCATCCTCAGGGGCCCCTGCAACTGGACTTTGCTGTAACAGTCATCTGGAGGTATCTCTATTAATAACTACACTATATTGCCAAAAGTATTGGGATGCCTTCCTTTACATGCACATGAACTTTAATCGTATCCCAGTCTTAGTCCGTAGAGTTGAATATTGAGTTGGCCTACCCTTTGCAGCTATAACAGCTTCAACTCTTCTGAGAAGGCTGCCCACAAGTTTTACTAGTATGTCTATGGGAATGTTTGACCATTCTTCCAGAAGCGCATTTGTGAGGTCAGACACTGATGTCGGACGAGAAGGCCTGGCTCACAATCTCTGCTCTAATTCATCCCAAAGGTGTTCTGTTGAGATAAGGTCAGGACTCTGTGCAGGCCAGTCAAGTTCCTCCACCCCAAACTTGCTCATCCATGTCTCTACAGACCTTGCTTTGTGCACTGGTGTGCAGCCATGTTGGAACAGGAAGGAGCCATCCCCATACTGTTTCCACAAAGTTGGGAGCATGAAATTGTCCAAAATGTCTTGGTATGCTGATGCCTTAAGAGTTCCCTTCACTGGAACTAAGGGTCCAAGCCCAAACCCTAAAAAACAACCCCAGACCATAATCTCCCCCTCCACCAAACTTTACACTTGTCACAATGCAGTCAGGCAAGTACCGTTCTCCTGGCAACCTAGACACGTCCATCCAATTGTCAGACAGAGAAGCGTGATTCATCACTCCAGAGAGCATGTCTCCACTGCTTTACACTACTGCATCCGATGCTTTGCATTGCACTTGGTGACAATGCAAGGCAAGGCCACACGAAGTTTGGAAGTCTTTAGCTATTGACACTGCAGACAGTTGGTGACTAGTGGTGGTCTACATTTTCGAGTCGAACGTTAGTTCCCACAATGCTCTGTGCCTTGAGAGTGCATTGTGATTGGCGAAAGCATAGCACCTGACCACAGCTTTGGCTTTGGCCAATCACAGGGCATGGTGACGTCACAAGGGGTGGGGTGATCCTGCCCCCTTGTGACATTATCACCCTATTTAAGAACTGTCATCCCGGCACAGATATCAGATGGCAGGAGCCAGCGTCGCGAGCAGAGCAAGTTTTTTTTCTTTCTTTTTTTTCAGGTCGACGGTGGCAGCGGACATCATGACTGATGTCAGATCTACTTCGGGGGACATTTTTTTATTTTTGTTTTTATTAAAGGACTTGTCAAAGACTGTATACTATCATTTTTACAGTACACTTTTTTTTTGGGTGAATGGGTAGAAGTACCATGTACTGCAAACTCATTCACATAGGGGAGGAGGGCAGGATGTGGGGGCCCCCTTGTTAAAGTGGGCCTCCAGATTCTGATAAGAACTCAGACCCCCACAACCACCGGCCAGGGTTGTGTGGAAGAGGCACTTGTCGTCATTGGCATGGGGACACCGTCCCCATGCCAAGGGCACATGGCCTGGTAAGGCCCAGGAAGGGGGGGTGCTCATTTGCCCCCCCCATTTCCTGGCCTGCCAGGCTTGTGCTCAGATCAAGGATCTAGTAGGAATTTAGGGGGCCAACACTTTTCTACCCCATTTTGTGGGGGTGGGATTCCCCTTAAAAGTCCTACCAGGCCTAAAGGGCCTAGTATGGCTTTTACGTGGAACCCCACACACTGTCATTCCTGCTGCAGCAGGTTCTATACATTGTACAGATGTGCAACTTTGCTGGTAGTTTAAGGGGACCCCCCCAGGCATGATATTTAGCCACTTGCCCTCCAGAGGATTTACCCCCCTTCCTGACCAGACCATTTTTCGTGACATGTGTTACTTTAACTGACAATTATCATGCAACACTACACCTAAATGAAATTTATGTCCTTTTTTCCCACAAATAGAGCTTTCTTTCGGTGGTATTTGATCGCCTGTGTGTTTTTTATTTTTTGTGCTATAAACAAAAATAGACCGACAATTTTGAACATTTTTTTTTTACTTTTTGCTGTTAAACATGTCCAGCAACAAAATTTAAAAAATCATATTTCATCATAGATTTAGGCCAAAAAGAATTCTGATTTGCTAAAAAAATCCCAATGCCTGTAAATTAATTGGTTTATGTGAAAGTTATAGCGTCTACAAATGGCAGTATACACTGGAATATTTTTTTTATACTTGTAATGGCAGAGATCAGTGACTTGTAGGGGGACTGTAGGACTGCGACGGGCATTCTGACACTGGAAGGGAACTGGCTAACTGTCACTGACATCCCCAGTGACACTAATACAGTGATCAGTGCTAATAAAAAGCACTGACATTGTACTAATGGTACTAAGCAGGAAGGGGTTAACATCTGGGGCAATTAAAGGGTTAACTGTGTGCTGTGTGCTGTTTTACTGTATGCTGTGTGTGTTTCACTATGTCAGCACATTGCTATGTATTGCTCTGCTATGCTATGCAGAGCAATACAAAGCAATGTGTAGGAGCTGACAGGGAATATATCTGTATTGTTTACATACAGGTCTCTCCCCTGTCAGTGATACTCGGCAATCGCTGGCCGGCAGGGAATCTCTGGCCCGGTGATCGACAGCTGAGGTCACCAATGGCAGCGCGGGTAGGGCACATGCGCGCCCCCTATGTATACGTGATTTTGCACAGCTCTGCCGCTCTATAGCAGTATTTCTGTTATAGGGTGGCGGGAAAGCAGTTAATGAAGCTTTCAATTTTTTTTTTCACTTTAAGCAATGAAAAATGACTGCCCCTTTAAAAACTACTTTTTAAAAAAATTTTTTCACTGATTCATGTCCCTCAGGGCAGTACCCGACTCCCCATACCCCTTTCATGGCCAGTAACTTGCATATAAGCCTTCAAAATGGGCACTTTTGAATTTACAAGTTCAAGTCTTATAGACTTGCATTATGTTCAATTTTCGCGGAAAACTTTCTTTAGGTTCAAATGTTCTCCCGCAAACTGAACAGGGGGGGTGTTCAGAACATCTCTATGTGCGACTTCTGCACACTGTGCGTTTCAACATGGGCTGACCCCGCTCTGTCATTTTCCGTGGCTTACCACTTCATGGCTGAGTTGCAGTTGTTGCTTCCACTTTGTTATAACACCACTAACAGTTGACCGTGGAATATTTAGTAGCAAGGAAATTTCACGGATGGACTTATCGCACAGGTGTCAACCTATCACGGTACCATGCTTGATTTCACTGAGCTCCCGAGAGGGACTCATTCTTTCACAAATGTTTGTAGAAGCAGTCTGCATGCCTAGGTGTTTGATTTTATACACCTGTGGCCATGGAGGTGATTGGAACACCTTAATCCAATGCTTTGAAAGGGTGTCCCAAAAATTTTGGCAATATAGTGTATATGTATAAAGTTCCACCAGGACTCTTGTTAATAATACTTGTTTGTATGTTGGTTGTATGTACTGGTATTAATCTTTTCTTAAATAAACCTTGTATTATTTCCACACTGGTGTACATTTATATACTTATGGTTAATGTTAATTGCTAGTTGCGGTAGTTCAATTTACTTTATTTAGATTGCTGACTAATTTCCCTGGAAGGGGATTCCCTCGATTGACAAAAGCCCTGCCCTGAGTGGAGGCACTGACAACTTTTTTTTTTAATCAAACCCACTCCTCCACTTAACAAAGGTTCATGATCTCTTATTACCCTACAGGTTTGGTTCATTATTGTTAGCAACCACCTGGCGGTACCTCTAGCAGTCCACAGGACAGGATTCCCCAGAGCGCGGAGTTTAAGCCCCAGCCTGCTTGTTCACCAGGGCCCCTGATGGTGGGGATGGACTTGGAACAGACTGGAACCAGGTCGCGGCCCCTGAGTACACCCGTCTGCAGTAGAGGAATCCGCCAGTGGTCTGTGCAGGTGGAGAGCCTGACGTGAAGAGGCAGAAGGTGGAAGCAGGGATGGCTGGATCTGTGCCGGATGGAGGGATGGATGGATGAGCGTGGTCAAACGGGCCAGGTCGGTAACAGAGTAGTACAAGGCAGCAGGCATAAGAATAGTCGGGTCACTCGCCGGGGTCGGTACCAGTAGTTCAGATCAGGTAGGGATATCCAAAAGAGAGGTCAAACTAGCCAGGGGTCAGAGCAGGCGAAGTCAGCAGAGGTCAGGTCCAGGCAGGTCAGCAACGAATCTCAAACAACAGGAATACAGGAACACAGGAATAAGACCATACGGCAATGAGTGTAAGTGCAGGGCAGGTTTAAATAGTGCACCCTGCCCTGCCATTGGTGCCAGGCGAGCGGCCGTGATCGCGAGTGCGCATGCGCGGCTGCCGCTGTCCAGGTCCTAATGTTCGCCGCCTAGAATGGATCAGCGCTCTGCGGATGCGCGGAGCCACTCGTTGCCGTGATCCCTGACAATTATTCTGTTTGGGGAGGGCCATTTCTTATAATCCCCAAAAGAGGACTACACACAACATACAACAAGTCATAGTAGAATTTTATGAACATACAAAAGCACAAGACTGCAGGCCTTCTTTACAGATCTCTGAGCCAACTGATGTATTATGCTTCTAGACAAATTATGTGTGTCTTATTATCCTTTTTCTTTAATTATTTCTTTTGATTAGTATTTGTTAAATGTTGCCCAACTTAGCTACAGTTCACTAAGCAAAGAGAAGCAAGCTGAATATTACACAAAAAACAGATGGATAGACAGATATTGCAGATGAATACACATACCCTAGGTGATTTCTCCAGATTACATTAAATTAAATTTAGCAATTTGCATTAAAATTTTCATATTACATTATAATTGTAAGTGAAAGTGTACCTTTTTCTGCAATCAATAAAAAAATTCTGGTTCTCAGAAATGGTATACACCACTTGATGATATACTGTACATCCCATAGTCTCTAAATACATCACATAGTCTCTGGCAGCCAAACATTATGCAGCGGGTATGTGATTTTCAGTTAGAAGATCAAAAAGCTGTTTCCTTTTAAATAGATGATTCTATACTATGCACATGGTCTTTTAATACATTAATGCACATTGATAGGATTGTGTACAATAAGCTGATCTCTTTTACTTTACTGTAATTGTAATGATGTTCTGATGTACCTATAGAATGCATAGAGGACAAGAAGGTTTCCAACCACTCCAACTGAGCCTATAATAAGAATGCAGCTTCCAAATGTGTGGAGTATTTGTTCAGGAATATCTGGCAGTAAGATCTCCCTCTGTGATGAAAGCTCCAATGCCTGCAATATAAAGACAGTTGAAGAAATAGAATTAGATATACATGTGTAAACTGTAAACTGTCACCAAAATGAGATTTAATTTTAAACACTTGCAGCAGTAGTGCAGATTGTGTGATCACATATTTGCATATTCTTTTCTTCTGAATGTCTTTTATTTTTCTAAAGAATAAAACATTTCCTAAGGATCCAACACCTCCAGAGTGTAGGATTCCACTCTGTGCTGGCTCAAGCCACAGCTCCCCCTCCCTGTTATCAGGTCACTCCTGTTTTCAACAATGGGGTTTTAGAGAGAGAGATAGAGATTTGGCAGGGATCACTAAGGAGTAAAAAAATAGGAACAGTGCTACTCCTTTAAATGTGCAAACTGTGCAAAAAATATGCAAACATACAGTCTTAATATATGATATATATATATATATATATATATATATATATATTTATACAGTTGTGTTCAAAATAATAGCAGTGTTGAAAAAAAGTGAATAAAGCTCAAAATCCTTCTAATAGCTTTTATTTCCATACACACAAATGCATTGGGAACACTACAGATTCTATTCCAAATCAAAACGTGAAGAAAAATATATCAAATTTGTGTTGTTCCTCTGAAAAAATGAAAAAAAGTGAATATTAGACTGTTCAAAAAAATAGCAGTGTTTGTATTCTTCTTTACAAACTCAAACATTCACTATATAAACTGAAAAATGTTTGAAGATTTTGCTTTCCTTTGAATCACTTAACCACTTGCCTACCAGGCACTTATACCCCCTTCCTTACCAGGCCAATTTTCAGCTTTCAGCGCTGCCGCACTTTGATTGCAACATTGTACCCATATGAAATTTTGATCATTTTTTTCTCACAAATAGAGCTTTCTTTTGGTGGTATTTAATCGCCACTGGGCGCTTTACTTTTTGCGCTATAAATTAAAAATTGCAAAAAATTTGAAAAAAAAAAAAGTTTATTTGTTTCTATTATAAAATTTTTCAAACAGGTATTTTTTCTCCTTCACTGATGTGCGTTGATGAGGCAGCACTGATGGGCACTGATAGGCGGCACTGATGGGCACTGATAGGCAGCACTAAAGGGCACTGATAGGCAGCACTAATGAGGTGTCACGGATAGGCGGCACTAATATGCAGCACTGATAGGCAGCACTGATAGGTGACACTGATGATGGGTACTGATAGATGGCACTGACTGGCATCACTGCTGGGCACTGACTGGCGGCACTGACTGGCACAACCGCTGGGCACTGACTGGTGGCACTGACTGGCAGCACTGCTGGGCTGCACTGGTGGGTGGCACTGGTGGGCAGCACTGGTGGGTGGGCACAGGTGGGTGGCACTGGTGGGCACAGGTGGGTGGGCACAGGTGGGTGGCACTGCTGGGCACAGGTAGGTGGCACTTCTGGGCACAGGTGTGTGACACTGCAGAGTGGCACAGGTGGGTGCACTGCTGGGCACAGGTGGGCGGAGCTAGTGGGCGCACTGCTGGGCACAGGTGGGCGGAACTTGTGGGTGGCACTGCTGGGCACCGATCATCAGGGCACTGATCATCAGTGCCCTGATGATCGGTGCCGATCCTCGCTCTGACAACTGCCGGTTCTCAGCAGTACTTTCCTCACGATCTGACAGCGTGAGGAAAGTGCAGCCGAAAAACCGGCACTTGCATTTCCCTCTGATCAGCGTGTCATTGGACACCGCTGATCACGTGGTAAAAGGCCGATATGATCGGCCTTTTACCACATCTCGTGATCAGCTGTGTCCGTAGGACACATCGATCACGGAGATCGCCGGGTGCGCGCCCCCTGGGGCGCGCAGGAGAGCGCGTTCTGGGGGGACGTCATATGACGTCCACTCAGAACTGGCCGGCCGCAGTTTAGCCGTCATTCGGCTATCTGCGGTCGGCAACTGGTTAATTAATATTTAGTTGTGTAACCACTGTTTCTGAGAACTGCTGTACATCTGTGTTGCATGGAGTCAACCAACTTCTGGCACCTGTGAACAGGTATTCCAGCCCAGGATAATTGGACTACATTCCACAGTTCTTCTCTATTTCTTGGTTTTGCCTCAGAAACTGCATTTTTGATGTCTCCCCACAAGTTTTCTATTGGATTAAGATCCAGGGATTGGGCTGGCCACTCCATAACGTCAATCTTGTTGGTCTGGAACCAAGATGTTGCACATTTACTGGTGTGTTTGGGGTCGTTGTCTTGTTGGAACACCCATTTCAAGGGCATTTCCTCTTCAGCATAAGGCAGCATGACCTCTTCAAGTATTCTGATGTATTTAAACTGATCCATGATCCATGATCCCTGGTATGCGATAAATAGGCCCAACACCGTAGTATGAGAAACATCCCCATATCATCTTTGATCTTCCTGGAGCTGATTGTTGGCTGAGTCCTTGCCATTTTGGCTATTCTTCTATCCATTCGAATGGTAGTTTTTCGCTTTCTTCCACGTCTTTCAGGTTTTGGTTGCCATTTTAAAGCATTTGCAATCATTTTAGCTGAGCAGCCTATCATTTTCTGCACTTCTTTATATGATTTCCCCTCTCCAATCAACTTTAATCAAGGTACGCTGTTCTTCTGAACAATGTCTGGAACAACCCATTTTCCTCAGAATTTCAGAGAGAAATGCACTGTAACCAGCATGTACAACATTTGCTGCCTTCCTTCCTTAAATAAGGGCAATAATTGCCACCTGTTTTTCAAAGAATGAATGACCTCACTAATAGAACTCCACACTGCTATTATTTTGAACATGCCCCTTTCAATTAGTGATTCAGTTACACAGATCAGCACCATGCATGTCATGACTGTTGGGTCTGTTGGATTTCTATTACTCTACTACACCTGCTAGTAAATTATTTGCCATGTAGAAATATCATTTCTACCAAAAACAGTGATTGATCAGGTTAGTGATGTCTGACTGCTATTATTTTGAACACAACTGTATATATATATATATACCCCCCTCTCTAAAGTGCTAATATTGTAAGTGTGAACATAATATATACGTTTCTAATCCACTCTCAGAGGACGCCAAGTGACGAAACACGTGGGGCGGGGCTAGGAGGTGACATCGCCACACACAGCTACAGAGTCCGGCGGTCTCGGAATACAACCAGGGATGACCTATGTTCAATACCTCATGCGATTATACTTGCTTTGGTGGTTACACTAATCAATGTGAGTAGTTTTATGCTTTTATTGGAATCACTTGGTATGGTTTTACGCTATAGAAGTTCCTCTTTTCTTTTTTTCTTCTTACGAGTCACTATAAGATAGCACGATATTGGTCCTAAGAAGCCTTTGGAGATAGGAATACAAGCTGCAGATCGTCACTCCCAGAGCTAACAGGTGCTTTCACTGGTTTATAACCTGACCAGCATTTAGTTCTGGTGAATTCATTTAAGCTATTAGGTGGTGGATGAGCACTGTATGGTGATTGAAAAAGGGTTCCACTAATATAGAAGAATCTCATTGGAGTTGTTTGGAGGTCAGAAGAATATATACTGAATTTTGCAACTTGTTGGATGTCACATTGCTTGCACTTTATACATGAATAATAATAACTTTAATATTTTTGATCTATGTTACCGTATTTTTAGCTCCAAAAGATGCACCTGACCATAAGACTCACCTAGATTTTAGAGGAGGAAAACAAGAAAAAAAAATCTTGACCCAATGGACTGCAGACATAGTACAGGAAATGACCAGAGACTGCAGACATAGTACAGGAGATGACCAGAGACTGCGTACATAGTACAGGAGAGGACCAGAGACTGTGGACATAGTACAGGAAATGACCAGAGACTGCGGACATAGTACAGGAGATGACCAGAGACTGCGGACATAGTACGGGAGATGACCAGAGACTGCGGACATAGTACAGGAGATGACCAGAGACTGCGGACATAGTACAGGAGATGACCAGAGACTGTGGTTATACAACTAAATATTAATTAAGTGATTCAAAGGAAAGCAAAATCTTCAAACATTTTTCAGTTTATATAGTGAATGTTTGAGTTTGTAAAGAAGAATACAAACACTGCTATTTTTTGAACAGTCTAATATTCACTTTTCTTCAATTTGTTTAGAGGAACAACACAAATTTGATATATTTTGATTTGGAATAGACTTTTTTCAATACACTGCTATTGTTTTGAACACAACTGTATTGATCATGAACAGAACTATACTAGTGCCTCCTTTGTATAGTGTCCCCAAAAATACAGTGCTAGCAGTATCAGCCCCGTTCACTGCCAGCACTAGCCTTTAGCCCCTTCACTGTTTTTCACAGAAAATTAGTATCAATTGATTGTGGGCCAAAGCAATTTATATGCACAGCAATACATCACCGCACTCCCAAATTCAGTTCTTGCCAGACAATTCGCATGGAAACCTATCACAGTATCTGAATTTAAAACTTTTTTAAATTCAGTTTTAAAAAAGTTTTTTTAAGTTGTTGGTTGGAATTCATGTAAAAACAATCCTAGCTACTAGTTAGCCACTGGATTGCTTTTAAAAGCAGTAGGAAGGACCCCCCCACCCCTCCCGCCACCTTCCAAGGTTTTTTTGGGCTTTCGTCCCACTGGGGAACCCAAAAATGCAGTCGGCAGTTCCGCTGGGTGACAATAGAGCTAATCAGTGACTGGAATGCCTCCAATCATCTCTATGGTCTAAGAGACCAGAACCAGAAGCATGTTATTATGTAAACAGCGTAATTTTAAAATTGGGAAAGCATCTGATCATACCGATCTTTGTGTGATCAGATGCTTTAAGGGCAGAGGAGAGATCTAGAGTCTAATAGACCCCAGATTTCTCAGAAAAGAATAGCTGTCACTGCCTATTGCTATCACAGGGGATATTTACATTCCTTGTGATAACAATAAAAGTAATTAAAAAAAATTAAAGGGCCAGTGTAAAAATAATTTAAAAAAACAAAAAGATTAATAAAAAAAATATTCACCGCCACCCCCATCCTTAAAATTCTAAAGAGTGTATTTTTCCCAAACAATTGCATTTAAAAAATTGCTGCGCAAATACTGTGTGAAACAAAAAATTTCAACACCCACCATTTTATTCTCTATGGCTTCTGCTTTAAAAAATATATAATGTTTGGGGGTTCAATGTAATTTTCTAGCAAAATATGTGCCAAAACCAAATTCATGTTATGCCACCTAGTGGCTGACCAAAAAAATTTAAAATAATTAAATAATCCCACTCATGTGTAGACAAAGTGAAAAAAAATTTATAATACAAATATTTATATCACAACAATCCAAGATGATGTGAAAAACTGTGCAAATGATGTATGGTGTTCAATACACAGTGCTTCAAAATTTCATTCCATGCTGCAAACGTGCTCCTGGTGACACTCTGAAGTGACTCCCCTGGACTAGCTAAAGTGCCTCCTCACCTTCTAAATTCGACCCATAAGGGTCACAACGCTTTAAAATATAAGGATCTCAACCTGGCTTCAATGCTTCCACTTGTTCCACCCACTCCAATACCGTCCCCCTCAGGGTAAAAAAGTTCTCTCAGACCACTCTCATTATGGACTCAGATATAGGGCATATAAAACAAAAAAAATACTCACCATGCCTCTTATCAAATTCCTTAGGGTGTCTACTTTCAAAAAAGGGGTCATTGGGGGGAGGGGGGAATTTTGTACTATCCTGGCACTTTAGGGCCTCCAAAACTGTGATAGGTAGTGAGGAAGTGATATGAGGAAATACTGTATGTCCTTTAAAAGCCTGATGGTGGTTGGATTTTGAGGGCATTTATGTGGCTAGGCTGCCAAAAGTCTCTGACATGTCATATCCCCATACTAGGGAGAAGTAACAAAATGTTTTTTGGGGTGTTATTCCACATATACCCATGGCATGCGTGAGCAATATATTATTTAATTGACAAATTGTAATTTTCCAAAAATTTGTGGCAAAAAAATGTTCCATGGACTCAACTTCCTTGGGGTGTCTACTTCCCATTCTTTGGAGTGTCTACTTTCCAAAAAAGGCTCATTTGGGTTTTTTTGTACTGCCCTGGCATTTTAGCACCTAAGAAATGTGATAGGCAGCCAGAGAGACAAGGTTGTGTAAATTATGTAGCAGAATACATTTTTGCCTAAATTTAACTAACTAACTAATAACTAACTTTGAGTTTACTATGTATTTTTTATAACTGAAATTAAAAAATATTGTTTTTTTTTTTCAAAATGTTCAGTCTTTTTTTATTTATATCACAAAAAAATAAAAAACCCATTGGCGGTCAAATACCACCAAAAGAAATCTATATTTGTGTGAAAAAAAGGACATACATTTTGTTTGGGTACATCTTCCGGAGGGCAAGTGGTTAAAATCAATTGCGTTTATACACAAAATGCAGAATTATAGACAAGTGTGGTTGCGCATATATTGTACAAAACATCAAATTGCATACCAGTGTGGCCCAGTGCTAGCCAACTTACTTGTATCATTGCAAGACATTCATAATAACTTTGTTGAAATATTGTTCAAAGGCACAGAGAAAGGGAAGGACTCTACACAAGAGCCGAGAATTGTGGGATGAGCGAAGGATTGCGGGATACATAGTTTGGAAGGGTGGATTTGCAGAGGCACCAATACTGTTGTGAAATACAGGTTCTAGCCGGCTGGAAGAGGAGGTGGAATACTGGGAGAGGATATACTGTATAAATCAAACCCTGGAAGAAGGTCTTCCTCTTGAGACTACAGGCTGAAGCTGAGAGGAGGGGCTCGGCTGCTGTGAATAGTGGAGTAGGCCGCGCGGTCTGGACGGTGTGGAGGATCTTTGGTGGGTGAGCTATAGACCTGCAGGCAGATCATCCATCCCCAGCTTGGAGTTGTGCACATCATCACTGCCACAGCCAAGAGGAATCCTAGTGTCACAAAGTGCTAGGTATAGTGCCACACATCGGTTGCAAATTCTACAGGAGCCTTCCAGGACACCCTGAATCCCTTGAGCTGTGGTGTCATCAGGATTGGTGAGCAAACTAAAGCCCATACTGTGTACACTACTCAGTGAGACCACACATCTGGTAGTAAGTCAGTCACCTTTACTAGGAGCCATTTATCTACATTATCAGTGATTGCTGGTTGCTATTGCACAGCAACATCTTTGGACCCTGTTGAGCTAGCTAAAGATTCCCTGGAGACTCCCTTTCACCACTCTTCAAGCCAAGGACTCTATACCTCACATCGGTGCTCATATTAAAGGGGAACTCTATTTAGAATTTGTTTATAGCATAATTTATATGTCTAGCTCTCCCAAAGGGTGTTGTTATTTTTGTACCTGTGGCATCAGAATTCCAAGGGAGTAGATTGACACTGAAGAAAAGTCTTTCTCCTCCCTTTCATACCTGGGGTCAAAGTCTCCCTTTGAGTATATTTGAAATACTGTTTGACTTATTATGTTGACTACTGCAGGTGACTACCTTAAGAAGTATTTGCTTTAACTGTCTGCAACTAAAGAACCATTAGTAAATTATTATTATTATTATTATTATTATTATACAGTATTTATATAGCGCCAACAGTTTGCTCAGCGCTGTACATTATGATGGGAGACAATACACGAGACAGTACAGTAACAATACAATTCAATACACGAGGGGTTCAAGGGCCCTGCTCCTTGGAGTTTACAATCTAGGAGGGAGGGGATAGTGGTACAGGAGGAAATAGCTGTGGGGGATGGAGTGGTAGGAAGAGTGTAGGAGATCAGCAATTAGCTGAGGGCCGGGTAGGCTTCCCTGAAGAGATGGGTTTTCAGGGTGCGCCTAAAGGAGAGGAGAGTAAGTGATAGTCTGATGGATTGGGGTAGGGAGTTCCAGAGGATGGGGAAAGCCCTGGAGAAGTCCTGGAGACGGCATGGGAGGAGGAAACCAGGGAACTAGAGAGTAGGAGGTCTTGTGAGGAGCGGAGAGTACGTTTTGGGTGGTAGATGGATATCAGGTCGGTGATGTAGTTTGGGGCAGTGTTATGAACAGCTACGTCAATGTTAGCATTTTGAATTTTATCAGGATAGACTGAAGCGGGGATAGCCTGTGGTGAGGTAAGCCGGTGAGGAGGGAGTTACAGTAGTCAAGTCGTGATATGATCAGGGAGTGAATGAGTTGTTTAGTAGTTTCCGGGATCAGGAACGGAGGTATTTTGGAGATGTTGCGGAGGTGGAGTCTACATGAGTTTGTCAGCGATTGGACCTGAGGCTGGAAAGACAGATTGGAGTCTAGGATGACACCTAATACTCTGGCTTGCGGGGTGGGACTTGTGGGTTGACTGAGGAGGAGGGGGTGGTCATCCATGTCGAAAGCCGCGGAGAGGTCGAGGAGTAGGAGCACTGAATAGTGGCCATTAGCTTTGGCGGTTAGCAGGTCATTGGTGAGTTTGAGTAGGGCAGTTTCGGTGGAGTGTAGGGGACGGAAGCCAGACTGTAGGGAATCAAGGAGGTTGTTGACGGTGAGGTGGGAACTCAGGCGATTATAGACTATGCACTCAAGGAGTTTGGATGTAAATGGCAGCAGGGAGATGGGTCTAAGGTTGTTCAGGTCGATGGGATCCAGGGAGGGTTTTTTAAGTATGGGAGTGATTTGCGCGGGCTTCAGAGGGGAGGAGAATGCACCAGTAGAGAGGGAGAGATTAAAGATGTGAGTGAGGGAGCGTAGGATGGAGGAGGAGGGTGATCATAGGAGTTGTGAGGGGACAGGGTCAAGGGGGCAGGTGGTGAGGCGGGCTTCAGAGAAGACCTTAGTGACCTCTTCAGTGGTAGCAAGGTCGAGGACTGGAGTGTTGATGGGGTTTTAGTGTAAGGAATGTTAGGTGGGGTGGGGGTCTGGACAGTGGCGAGGTTGAAGGAGATGGGTGTTGAGGGGGTTTTCATGTGCGGGATGCTGGGTGGGGTGGAAGTCTGAGCAGTGGCGATGTCCCTACGAATTGCGTTGATCTTGTTTTTGAAGTGGTTAGCAATCTTGTGGGGGGTGAGTGAGGTACTGGGTGGAGGTGGGGGCAGAGAGAGTAGGGAGCTAAAAGTAGAGAAGAGCCGGCGAGGACTGGAGGAGAGGGTGTTGATGAGGGTCACAAAGTAGGCTTGCTTGGCAGCGTGGAGGGAGGAAGTGTAAGTGAGAAAGGCAGATTTATATCGGGTGAACGCTTGTTGGGATCCGGTTTTGCGCCATAGTCGCTCCAGCGCACGACTGCATCATTTGAGATTTTTGGTATGATCAGTCTGCCAGGGTTGAAGCGGTCAGGGTCTAATGCTTCATGTGGTTAGAGGCGCTAACGAGTCTAGAGCGGCTGACAGCGAGTTGTTATAAACAGTAGTGGCCAGGGCAGGACAGGGGAAGGATACTGTTGTAAAGTTGGTCAACTGCAGAGTGGAAGGGGGCAGGGTTCAAGTTGCGGTGGTTTTGGCTGGGGATAGTTTGACATTTGGAGGGATAGGTGTTTGAGGATGAGGAGACGATAATAAGGTTGTGGTCAGAGAGAGGAAAGGGTGTGTTTGTGAGGTTGTGGGGAGTGCAGAGATGAGAGAAAACAAGGTCCAGGGTGTTCCCATCGGAGTGGGTGGTGGACTGTATACACTGTGCGAGTGCAAAAGAAGAGGTTAAGTGGAGGAGTTGGGATGTAGCCGGGTTATTGATGTTGATAGGGATGTTGAAGTCTCCAAGGATGATGGTGGGTAGCTCGAAGGAGAGAAAGAAGGGTAGCCAGGCGGAAAAGTCGTCGAGGAAGCGGGACATGGGTCCAAGAGGCCGATAGATTACAGCAATCCTCAGAAGGATTGGAGAGAATAGTTGGATGCAGCGGGCCTCAAAGGAGGAGAAGGATAGAGAGGGGGGGTTTGGGAGGACTTGGAAGGTGCTCAGCGGTGACAGGAGCATACCAACCCCACCAACTTTTCGACCGCTGGGTCTGGGTGAGTGGGTCCAGATGAGACCTCCATAGGAGAGTGCCACAGGGGAGGTAGAGTCAGTGGCTTGGATCCAGGTTTCAGTGATCGCTAGGAGGTTGAGGGAGCAGGAGACAAAGAGGTTGTGGATGGCCGTGAGTTTGTTGCAAACCGATCGGACGTTCAGGAGTGCACACGAAAAAGATGGGGTGATTTTGGAGAGCAGAGGGACAGGTATTAGATTGAGGGGGTTGCGGCAGTTCGTGGAAGTAGGAGGGTGCCTTGTGGATGAGCAAGGTGGTGGAGGACCAAGGTTCGGTTAGTAAATACTCAGTTGTTTGTGGTGTCTTTGAACTCATGATTTTTGTGCAGCATGTCTAAACCCAGGGTGTCAGAGGTGTCAGGAGGCTCGCAAGGTCAGGGCAACCTTTAAAGACAGTCATCTTACAGCGGCCCTCACGAGGGTAGCACTACACCTTAATTATGAAGAGTATATTTTTGCCATTTTAATCCTACTCGTGTCTAAACACAATATTTTAAAGTATAATTGTGTAGTGTCCATGATACTTTTTTACTTTGTATTAACAGTTAAATGTTCAGGACACCCTTAGAGGGTGTATATTCTCTTCCTCTAAGGTCCAAGCAATACTGATACAAAGAGCTTAATATAAATTTTAGTCTTAATAAAAAAATTATCATGGACTGTACTCCATGATACCTGCCGTGCGTTACTAAGTGCGCAGATGTGAACAAATGGTAACACAAGTGTGACGCGAGTTGCCACATGTTTTAGAAATGCACAACAAAGCATGTGCTTTTTTGTGGGTTTCCATTAGAAATGCACAGATGTGAGCACATGGTAATGCAAGTGTGATGCGCATTGCCACATGTTTCTCTTGCAGGTTGCTGTGCATTTGGAAATGCACAGATAAGAATGTATGGTAATGCAAATGCAATGCGCATTGCCACACGTTTTCGAAATGCACTGCAAAGCATGCAGTTTCTTGTGGGATGCCATGCATTCAGAAATATTCCAAAATGCGCAGATGTAAATTAATAACACAAGCTCAATGTGCGTTGCTTCACATTTTCAAAACAAAAAGGCAAAGTGTGCGTTTTTTGTGCAGGTTGTCGCACGTTTGGAAATGCGCAGATGAGGATGCAGCCTAAATGGAAATGCAATCTTATCTATATTCCAATCTCACACATTCCTGGAAGTACGGCTCATCAATAGTGGGTGCTGTAGTGACTACCAGCTGGGACTGGACACATCATAGGCAAATGTACATATTCACCAGCACACCATGGATTTCCAGTATGGTCCAAAAGGGTGCAACGTTTCGGAGCCGCGCGGGATCACTTCATCAGGCATGTGACGAAGGGGTTGCACTTTCTTTTGTGATTTGATCTTTTTGCAATGAAAATCTTTTTGGACCATATCGGAGATCCATGGTGTGCTGGTGAATATTTACATTTGCTTTAAATGGTAATGCAAACGTGAGACACACGCGTTCGGAAACATTCAGATGTAAATAAATAGTAACACAAGCACGACACACGTTTTCTGTGCGGCAACATGTTTTAGGACCCACAGCAAAGCACAGTGTTTTCTGTGCTGGTTTCCATGCATTCAGAAACGTGCAGATGGAAATGCAGCCTAAATAACATTCTGAGCATGACGCAAATTTGGTGATTGTTGCTGCACATTCTCAAAATGCACTGTAAAGCATGTGTTTTCTGTGTGTGCATTTGGAAAAGTGCAGATGTGAACGCTACCTTAATGCATGCATGACACACATTTTGTCATGTATTTCTGAAATGTGGATTGCCACATGTTCAGATGTGTGCAGATATGAATGCAGGCTAATTGTTACCACCCCAATCACAGTTAGCATATGCATATTTTACTGCCAGATTGTGTGATGCTCCATGATTAAAAGCTACTTTGGGGTGTTTGTTGCACGTAGGGCAGCTCATTCAAGTTAATAGGCTGCCCTATATATAATGATGCATGTTTACATGTGAAAAACACGCAAAAAAAAAGTGAGAGGGAATGTTGGTAAATTTAACCACAGCACGGTTTAATAGTGGCATAAACTGGGAGATGGAAAAACACTGAGAGTGTTTTTGAACACAATTTATTATTATACAGGATTTATATAGCGCCAACAGTTTGCTCAGCGCTTTACAATATAACGGGAGACAATACAGAAACAATACAGTTCAATACAAGAGGGTTAGGAGGGCCCTGCTACTCGGAATTTACAATCTAAGAGGGAGGAATTGGTGTGGGGGATGATCTGATAGGAGGAATAGAAGATTCCGTTACACTATGGAACTTATTTTTGGACTTTACCATTTGTTTATACTTAGTGCGTTTTTCACAAATGTCGGATTAGACTGTTAAGATTTTTATTTTGCACTGGTCACTTTATAGGATTTTTGATTGCATGCAGAGATCAGTAAGGGTTGTTACCTCTATTTGGGTTTATTACTTTGCACCATAGCACTTTAAATATTTTTATAAGATATTTGTGATTGCACATAGAGACTAAAAGAGTTGCTACATTTATTTATTTGTTTGATTTTATTGTTTGCACCATTGTACTATATTTAGTTATGTTATATATAGAACTTACAGCACTGTATGTTGTTTTATTGATTATTAAAGCAGGCAGTGTCTACTGTGTAGTCTCAGCCATATGGTTATTCAAGCATAAGATGATTGTCTTGGTGTCTTTTCCACCTGAGAAATGTTGCTATGTGGACAGGATTTGTGAAGTGGTAGCGTTACATTTTTTTTATATATGAATAATTCCTTTTTTATATATTCGGTTATGGTTAGAGATTAGTTGTTTGGAAGGAGATATCATTTCATTAACCATATTGATTTCTTCAATAGGAGCAGTTTGATCTCCACTCTGTTGGTTTTCTTTTAAGCCAGGGCTTAAAATTTCAAGTCCTGAGCTACTAGCCAGGTCTTAAGAGTTACTCGCCACCAACAAATACACACAAACAGAGACACCTGTACACACACACAGACATGTACATACACATACACACACAGAAACATGCACAGAGACACATGTACACACACACAGACATGTACATACACACACAGAACCGTGTACACAAACGCACAGAGACACATGTACACACACACATACAGTCACATGTATACACACACAGGCACGTACAGACACGCATACACACAGATACATGTATATGCACAGAAATACACATGCACAGACACATGTACATACACACAGACATATGTAGATACATTATAAAAGTTCAGGTTCAGCGAGCGCTTAAAATTGAAAAAGCGGCTAGAACACTAAAAGGGAAACCATATAACCTTCTACAAAACCATATAAAACATGTAGTGCAGCGCTAAAATAATATTTGTAACACACAATATGAATGGTTATTATACGTAAAAAATATTACAACATGTGAATATGGGTAATGTCCGCGTAACCATATATAAGGAAGAGTAGTAAACGTCCCCACAATAGTGAAAATTATTCCAAAATTTAATTCAACAGGTATATCGATAGGTGACTTCTCTTAATCACAGTGATAACTGTAATCCGGTGACGTGTGGGAAGAAATGATAAGATTGCACACTCACCAGAGGCGCAATGAAAATGTGCATTTAAGTCAGATAAGCCTGAGGTCCCCTCTCTTCTGGGAAAGATGCAGCCTGGAATGGACTACCTCTTCTATAACTTCTAGAGGTCCCCTTAAGGGATTAAGTGCTCGGTACAGAGCAAAAAATGGTGCCCATAGTGTAGTATTTCACATATACTTTAGTTTATTAAGTAGTGTAAAAGATAAATCTGCTCATGGGTCAGTAACAAATAACGGTATGAAGTGTTAAAATCTGAAAACAGGTAGCATGCAGCCTGAAAGCTGCTGAGTGCACTAACCAGCTGGTTATAAAGATAGCCACCGGACCTCCGTGATCCGGCAGCCTGACGTCTCGGCGTGTGGGGTTCAATAATATCAAAAAACGATTGAGAGAACATTCACTATCCAAACATTTCAGATACTGCCACAATAGAGACCCGATCACGTTAAAATTTACTGGCATTGACATTGCTCAGGGTCACTGGTGAGGCACTAACAAGTGTAGATTGGTATCGCAAATGGAAACGCGATGGATATATGAGATGAGAACCCTGACCCCTGATGGCCTTATATAATATAGAAGTTGATATTAATTGCTTTATATACAACAGCTAATTTTATCCATCTTTATTTTTATTATATGCTACTTTATTATATGCTGCTTGACTGAATGTGTGTACATTTATCTTTTACACTACTTAATAAACTAAAGTATATGTGAAATACTACACTATGGGCACCATTTTTTGCTCCGTACCGAGCACTTAATCCCCCAAGGAACCCAAGGTGACCATCCCAGGGCCCAGAGGAGAGACACCTGTGACAGACCCTCACCGCAGACCTAAAGGGGACCTCTAAAAGTTATAGAAGAGGTAGTACATTCAAGGCTGCATCTTTCCCAGAACAAAGGGAACCTCTGGTGAGTGTGCAATATTATCATTTCTTCCCGCACGTCACCGGATTACAGTTATCACTGGGATTAAGAGAAGTTACCTATCGATACACCTGTTGAATTTAATTTTGGAATAACTGAAAATATTGTGAGGACATTTACCATTCTTCCTTATATATGGTTACACGGACATTACCCATATTCACATGTTGTAATATTTTTTACGTATAATAACCATTCATATTGTGTGTTACAAATATTATTTTAGCGCTGCTCTACATGTTTTACATGTACATACATACACAGACACATGTACGTACATACACACAAACACACACACATGGACATACACACACAGACACATGTACACACACACATACATGTACATACACGCAGACACATGTACAGATATACAGTACACATGTACATACACACAGACACATGTACATGCATACATAGACACACACGTACACACACCCATAAAAAGTTGCAGTACTTCGTTGTTCACTCACAGAGCCGGGTACTGGGAGGCAGAGAGCACAGCACACACTCCTTCCTTTGCTATCACTGCGCTCAGCTATTGAGCAGTCTGACGGCTCCCAGTGCCAATGACAGATCCGGCCTGAGCTCCAAGCCTGCTCAGCAAGACGGCACTGGGGGACACACTCGCCCCCACCCTAATTTCCACTTGCCATTGGTGAGCAGGCGAGTGTAAATTTCAAGCCCTGTTTTAAGCTATAGATTAATTTAGAACTCTCCTTATGAATGCATTGTGAGGGACAGAGATGACATTTTAGTTGGAGTCATCAGGATTTGTGAGGACTTCATTAACCACTTGCCTACCGGGCACTTTTACCCCCTTCCTGCCCAGGTCAATTTTCAGGTTTCAGCGCTGTCGCACTTTGAATGACAATTGCACAGTCATGCAACACTGTATCCATATGATATTTTTGTAATTTTTTTTCACACAAATAGAGTTTTCGTTTGGTGGTATTTAATCACCACTGGGTGTTTTATTTTTTACACTATAAATGAAAAAAAAGTGAAAATTTTGGGGGAAAAAAAGGGTTTCTTTGTTTCTATTATAACATATTGCAGAGGTAATTTTTCTACTTCAATGATGTGCATTGATGAGGCTGCACTGAGAGGCAGTACTGATGGGCACTGATAGGCAGCACTCATGGGCACTGATGAGGAGGCAATAATGAGGTGGCACTGGTGGGCATTGATGAGGAAGCACTGATGATGCTGCACTGTTAGGCAGCACTGATAGGTGGTAATGATGGGCACTGAAAGGTGGCACTGAAGGGCACTGACTGGTAGCACTGAAGGGCACTGACTGATGGCACTGATTGGCGGCACTGATGGGCACAGATTGGCGGAACTTATGGGCACCACTGTTGGGCACTGATGGGCAACACTGTTGGGCACTGATGGGCAGCACTGTTGGGAACTGATGGGCAGCACTCTTGACCACACGTGCCCCCAGTGGTAGCACTGTTGAGCGCTGATGGGCAGCATTGTTGAGCACTTTTGGGGCTGCACTGATAATCGGGGTACTGATAACCAGTGTTCTGACTATCCGTGCAGATGCTTGTTTTGACAGTTTCAGGTTATCTGCAGTACTGCCAATAACTGGCAAGTATATTTACATAGTGGTCAGCTGTGACTGGACATAGCTGATCACGCAGCAAAAGGCCGCTATGATAGGTCTTTTACCATGTCATGTGAACAGCTGTGTCCAAAGGATGCGTGCCGCAGGGCACGTGTGGTCATATAGCGCTCTCCCAGAATTGGACTACATGCTGTAGCCAATCATTCGGCTATAGTGTGGAAGAAAAGTGGTTAAGGTGTCATTTTTAACATGAGCAATTGTCTGAGAGAAACTGAAATACTAAAATAATGTAATTATCTGACCAGGAATTTGATATACATTGATTATAGTAAATTAGGAATACAACCAGCATTTTCAAGAATAGCATCATTTATTGCATAGCAATCATGTATAGGTTTTGCCCCTGGTGTATACTTTATATCTTTTCATATGTCTAAGAGATCTTGGGATTCTGCACTGGTGCACTGGATTACTGGATAATCAATGAATGCCTAAAACAGTCTTGTCAAGAGTGGAGTTAATATACAGTCAACACCAAGTTATTGTAGAGTTTAAAAAATGTGTCTAATAGCTTAGCAATACTAGGAAAAAGGAAAAAGTTTGCATCCAAATTGACAAGGAAACAACAAACAGTTAAAACGCACTTTTCTCCACTAGTCCATTTATATTGACAAAGTGGAACAGGTATTACACAGAAGAATGATGATATTCATGTGCTCTGTGTGTCATGCAGAACCTGTAGATCTGTAGCCTGGATTTAAATATATTTGAGGATGTTGCCTAATTATGCCAGTTAGTGCATTCCAGAAAGTGGGAACAGCAGAACAAAAGTACCAAAGATTTTAAGCTAAAAACTGTGGACACTTAGTTTATTTGTGTTCAATAATTGCAAAGGTAACTGGGGCCTAAATGGCCAATGGCAGCTGAAACTATTCTAGCTGGAAAACAATAATAAAACCCCTCACCACAAATTAATGGTAAACAAAAAAATCAAGAACCTTAATATGAAATCATGGGAATAAATAAATATAACCTAATATTAAGACTGCTAATTATGGCATAAATTATCAGCATACCTATCCCAAAGGACTTTTGGTATAGTTAGTAGTCCTAAAAGTCCTGTTTTACTTTTCTCTGAACTCCACTATTTTCTCACCAAAGAGATATATCCTGAACTTCCTGTCTATAAAACCAGAGGAGACAAGCTAAAGATTAATCAAAACCAGTGGTGTTGCGCTCCACTATCAGTAATATATATAAAAGTAGATAAAATTATATTAAATGAATTAATTACATAAATTAAAACAAATTATAGCAGGTGACTGAGTCCGATATATTTCCGCGACGTGATATAGCAATCATGCTGGTGCTGCATGCATATCTTTGAAAAATCTGTGATATTGTAGTGTCTTCTAATGGTGTATTGCAAATTAAATATAGTCAACCAATTCTTAAATAATGTGCTCCTTCACCAGTTGTGCTCTCACCTGACGTATATGACCAAATCGTTAAGTGAGGTCATACGAGCTTGTGTCCCTTTCATTGGGCTCAGAGGTGAACAAATGGATAAATCCCTGTATCCCAGATGGATGGATGAATGGAGTTTTTTCCCTTTTCTCAGCAGGGGGACTCAAGCTATATATAGTGCCTTATCTTTAAGCGTTGTGACGTCAGATCCCCTCCCCTATGTGTCATGCCACCGAGTCACGTGGCTTCATCAGGGGGATGAAGCCACGTGACCCGGTGGTGTAACGCGTAGGGGAGGGGATCTGACGTCTCGACGCTTAAAGATAAGGCACTATATTCTCTTTTTAATTACATGTTATATATACACATGGAGGAAAAATTTTGAAGGGAGCGAAGAGACCCCCTAGTGGGAAGAGGCATAACTCCAAACATCCATCCACCTCCTGCTGGGAAAAAAACTTCATTCATCCATCCATCCATCTTGGATACAGGGATTTATCCATTTGTTAACCTCTGAGCCCAATTAAAGGGACACAAGCTTGTATGACCTCACTTAACGGTTTGGTCATATGCATCAGGTGAGAGCACAACTGGTGAAGGAGCACATTTAAGAATTGGTGGACTGTATTTATTTTGCAATACTCCATTAGAAGACACAACAATATCACAGATCTTTCAAAGATCTGCCTGCAGCACCAGCTGATTGCTATATCACACCGTGGAAATATATTGGACTCAGTTACCTGCTATAATTTGTTTTAATTTATGTAATTAATTCATTTAATATACTTTTATATATATATATATATATATATATATATTCATTTAATATTTTTGATAGTGGAGCTCGACACCACTGGTTTTGATTTGTTTTAACACACTGGTATAAGTATGTGTATAGTGTAGGTGACCCACTCATTAGTTTATTTATTTATTTAACATTCTGTACACCAGCTTAATTGATTTTAAATGTATTGCACATATACCAAACACACCATGATATTGAAATAACTTGTTGGTTTTTTATACATACATTCACCTAAAGTATACACCATAGTAGCTCACAAGTATCACGTTTATTAAGCTAAAGATTACCGTATTTTTCACTCCATAAGACGCACTTTTTTCCCCCTAAAAAAGGGGGGAAAATGTCAGTGCGTCTTATGGAGCGAATATAAAGTGGCCGGTCCGGTATTTCCACCGCCACCATGTCAGAATACCGGGCCGGCCGCTCAACTGTTCTCTGCGGCAGGAACTCAGCTGTTCCTCGGTCCAGCGCTGTAGTCTTCCCGTGCTGGCTTCTTCCCGCCCCGGCATCTTTGACAGCCAGGTGCCCACTACGCATGCACAAGTAGCACTGCCCTTTGTGAATGGTCCGGTGTCTTCTGGGACACATGACAGGTCCCAGGAGATGACGGGGCCATTCGCAAAGCGCAGCGCTTCTCACGCATGCGTAGTGGGCACCCGGCTGTCAAAGCTGGGTGCCCACAGTCAAATTCAGGTACCCGCTCCCCCTCCATCCCTAAAGGTCCGCAGTGTCTGCTCATGCCCTGTACTGTCTGCAGTCTCTGGTCATCCCCTGTACTGTCCGCAGTCTCTGGTCATCCCCTGTACTGTCCGCAGTCTCTGGTCATCCCCTGTACTGTCCGCAGTCTCTGGTCATCCCCTGTACTGTGCACAGTCTCTGGTCATCTCCTGTGCTGTCTGCAGTCTCTGGTCAACCCCTGTACTGTCTGCAGTCTCTGGTCATCTGAACTGTCCACAGTCTCTGGTCATCTGTACTGTGTCCACAGTCTCTGGTCATCTGTACTGTGTCTGCAGTCTCTGGTCATCTCCTGTACTATGTCTGCAGTCTCTGGTCATCTGTACTGTCCGCAGTCTCTGGTCATCCCCTGTACTGTCCGCAGTCTCTGGTCATCTCCTGTACTGTCCGCAGTCTCTGGTCCATCTCCTGTACTGTATCCGCAGTCTCTGGTCATCTCCTGTACTGTGTCCGCAGTCTCTGGTCATCTCCTGTACTATATCCGCAGTCTCTGGTCCATCTCCTATACTATGTCCGCAGTCTCTGGTCATCTCCTGTACTATGTCCGCAGTCTCTGGTCATCTCCTGTACTATGTCTGCAGTCTCTGGTCATCTCCTGTACTATGTCTGCAGTCTCCAGTCATCTCCTGTACTATGTCTGCAGTCTCTGGTCATCCCCTGTACTATGTCTGCAGTCTCTGGTCATCTCCTGTACTATGTCTACAGTCTCTGGTCATCTCCTGTACTATGTCTGCAGTCTCTGGTCATCCCCTGTACTATGTCCGCAGTCTCTGGTCATCTCCTGTACTGTGTCCACAGTCTCTGGTCATCCCCTGTACTGTGTCCACAGTCTCTGGTCCATCTCCTGTACTGTGTCCACAGTCTCTGGTCATCTCCTGTAGTATGTCCGCAGTCTCTGGTCCATCTACTGTACTGTGTCCGCAGTCTCTGGTCATCTCCTGTACTATGTCCGCAGTCTCTGGTCATCTCCTATACTGTGTCCGCAGTCTCTGGTCATCTCCTGTACTATGTCCGCAGTCTCTGGTCATCTCCTGTACTATGTCTGCAGTCTCCAGTCATCTCCTGTACTATGTCTGCAGTCTCTGGTCATCCCCTGTACTATGTCTGCAGTCTCTGGTCATCTCCTGTACTATGTCTACAGTCTCTGGTCATCTCCTGTACTATGTCTGCAGTCTCTGGTCATCCCCTGTACTATGTCCGCAGTCTCTGGTCATCTCCTGTACTGTGTCCACAGTCTCTGGTCATCCCCTGTACTGTGTCCACAGTCTCTGGTCCATCTCCTGTACTGTGTCCACAGTCTCTGGTCATCTCCTGTAGTATGTCCGCAGTCTCTGGTCCATCTACTGTACTGTGTCCGCAGTCTCTGGTCATCTCCTGTACTATGTCCGCAGTCTCTGGTCATCTCCTATACTGTGTCCGCAGTCTCTGGTCATCTCCTGTACTGTGTCTGCAGTCTCTGGTCATCTCCTGTACTGTGTCTGCAGTCTCTGGTCATCTCCTGTAGTATGCCCGCAGTCTCTGGTCATCTCCTGTAGTATGTCTGCAGTCTCTGGTCATCTCCTGTACTATGTCCGCAGTCTCTGGTCATCTCCTGTACTATGTCCGCAGTGTCTGGTCACTTCCTGTACTATATCCGCAGTGTCTGGTCACTTCCTGTACTGTGTCTGCAGTCCATTGGTTCAGAATATATTTTTTCTTGTTTTTCTCCTCTAAAACCTAGGTGCGTCTTATGGTCAGGTGCATCTTATGGAGCGAAAAATACTGTAATATTGGTACTGCATTTCCACATATGCCTTATACTTAGACCATGAGGAAATATTTAAGCAGCCAAAAAGTCTTTTGCATCCATCTCTATTTGCCATCATTATTCAGCAGTTTTTTTTACCTTCCTTTTAATAAAAGGTCATATAAATCTGGTGAATGGTTTGGACTCATTGGGGTGTACATGTATAGCTTGTAAAGCATTAGCACTTTATACCACTGAGAATGGTGATTTGCACAGTTGTACACTTCATGTGTTAAATAAACACTAAAAAGGTTTATAGACTTTTATCCATGATGTATTAATTTACTATATATATATATTATGATTTATATTAGGGGTCTCCAAACTTTCTAAACAAAGAGCCAGTTTACTGTCAGTCAGACTTCATGGAGGCTGCACTGTGGCCAGTGTGTGTAGAAAATGCCCCAGTGTCAGTGGGGGTAAAAACATTACATACCACCTGTGGAGGAATAGTGACCAATTATTGTTATTAGTGGAAGGAATACTACCCCATTGCTAGTGTCATTGGGAGGAATAGTGCCCCATCATTGGTGTCAGTGGAAGGAATAGTGCCCCATCATTGGTGTCAATGGAAGGAATAGTGCCCCATCATTGACATCAGTGGGGGGAATAGTGCCCCACTGTTGGTGTCAGTGGGAGGAATAGTGCCCCATCATTGGTATCAGTGGGAGGAATAGTGCCCTATTGTTGGTGTCAGTGGAAGGAATAGTGCCCTATCATTGGTGTCAATGGAAGGAATAGTGCCCCATCATTGACATCAGTGGGGGGAATAGTGCCCCACTGTTGGTGTCACTGGGAGGAATAGTGCCCCATCATTGGTGGCAGTGGGAGGAATAGTGTCCCGTCATTGGTGTTAGTTGAAGGAATAGAGTCCTATCAATGTTATAAGTGAGAGGACTAGTGTTGCATCTTTGGGGTCAGTGGGAGGAATTATGCCACACTGTTGGTGTCCATGGAAAAAAAGGTGCCTCATTGTTGGTTTCCTTGGGAGGAATAGAGCCTCTTATCAGTAGGGAAAATTGTGCCGCAAGGGCTGGATAAAGACAAGCATAGGGCCACATCCAGCCTGCAGGCCCCAATTTGGATATTACTGATTTATATGAAAGTACATTATATTCTAACATATTTATTCACACAGTTTCATATTATGGTTCTTGATTATTTTGATTAGCATTTGTGGTGAGGGGTTTTATGTAATTATATAATATTTATTTCACTGATTAACGTAACCGCTATAGTTGTGTGATATTTCTTTCAACAATTTCAATTTTAATATGTTTGTTTCTTAGGCTTTAAATTGATGTTTTTACTTTTTAATTACAATCTTTATTTTATAAATAAGCATTTAAAACAGAGAACACCAATGACATTGGTGACGCACTGAAGAGACAGTACATAAAAAACAGTTGGCTTTCATGCTGTTTATCTAGATGATAGTCTGCAAGAAGAGGAATTCAAATAGAATGGTGAGTCACTGTTTTGGCTCGTTTAGTTGTGTGCATAATTTGAGCCTGAACTAGTGGGCTTCAAAATTTATAGGCCTTTGTTTTAACATTGGGACAGATGTGCTACTCTGCAATTGTGGTATACACAGAGGAAATTAAAGAAAAAATGAATGAAACCTCTGCACCCAAACATCCAAACAAAATACAGTAATTGAAATCACAACATTATTTCAGCATAAAAACATGTGTTAAAAAATGTTTGAACAACATATTCTTTAACCTCTTGCCCTTCAGAGGATTTACCCCCCTTCCTGACCAGGTCATTTTTTGCAATACGTTGCTGTGTTACTTTAATTGACAATTGCGCAGTCATGCAACGCTGTACCTAAATGAAACTTATGTTATTTTTTCCAACAAAAACAGCTTTCTTTCGGTAGTATTTGATCACCTGTTTTTTTTTTTATTTTTTTGCACTATAAACAAAAAATTACTTACAATTTTGAAAAAAAAAACAATATTTTAGACTTTGCTATAAAACATATCCAATAAAAAATTTTAAATTAAATCAAATTTCTTCATAAATTTAGTCCAAATGTAATGGATTTTGGCCCACTCCTCTTAGCAGATCCTCTCCAAGTCATTAAGGTTTGGTGGCTGACGTTTGGCAACTCGAACTCTACTCCACTCCCTCCACAGATTATCAATCGGATTCAGGTCTGGAGACTAGCTAGGCCACTCCAGGACCTTAATGTGCTTCTTCTTGAGCCACTCCTTTGTTGCCTTGGCCGTGTGTTTTGGGTCATTGTCATGCTAGAACACCCATCCATGACCCATTTTCAATGCCCTGGCTGAGGGAAGAAGATTCTCACCCAAGATTTGATGGTACATTGCCCCGTCCATCATTCCTTTGTTGCGGTGCAGTTGTCCTGTCCCCTTAGCAGAAAAACACCCCCAAAACAGAATGTTTCCACCACCATGTTTTACAGTTGGGATGGTGTTATTGGGGTCATATGTAGCATTCCTCCTAATCTAAACATGGCGTGTTTAGTTGATGCCAAAGAGCTTGATTTTGGTCTCATCTGACCACAACACTTTCAACCAGTCCTCCTCTGCATCATTCAGATGTTCAGTGGCAAACTTCAGACGGGCCTGGACATGTGCTTTCTTGAGCAGAGGGACCTTGCGGGCACTGCAGGATTTCAATCCTTGTCGGTGTAGTGTGTTACCAATTGTTTTCTTGGTGACTGTGGTCCCAGCTGCCTGGAGATCATTGACAAGATCCTCACATGTAGTTCTGGGATGATTCCTCACTGTTCTCATGATCATTGACATTCCATGAGGTGAGATCTTGTATGGTGCACCAGACCTAGGGAGACTGACAGTTGTTTTGTGTTTCTTCCATTTGTGAATGATTGCACCAACTGTTGTCACCTTCTCACCAAACTACTTGGCAATAGTTTAGTAGCCCAGTCCAGCCTTGTGTAGATCTACAACCTTGTCCCTGACATCCTTGGACAGCTATTTGGTCTTTGCCATGGTGGAGAGTTTGGAATCTGATTGTTTGATTGCTCCTGTGGACAGGTGTCTTTTATAAAGGTAACAAAATGAGATTAGCAGCACTCCCTTTAAGAGACTACTTCTAATCTCAGCTTGTTACCTGTATGAAAGACACCTGGTAGCCAGAAATCCTGCTAAATGACAGGGGATCAAATACTTATTTTCCTCATGAACAAATCAGTGCATAATTTGTTAGACATGCATTTGTTTTGAATTTTTTGTTGCTATTCTGTCTCTCAGTGTTACACTACACCTGCCATTCGATTTTTAGACTGACTATTTCTTTGTGAGTGGGCAAACATTCAAAATCAGCAGGGGATCAAATACTTATTTCCTTCACTGTGTATATATATATATATATATATATATATATATATATATGAGATTTTGTGCATCCGTGCTGCTCTGTAGCAGTACCTCTGCTACAGGGTGGATAGCAAGTCAATACTGGGCACTTTTACCCCGTTCCTGCCCAGGTCAATTTTCAGCTTTCAGGACTGTCGCACTTTGAATGATAATTACTCAGTCAGACAGCACTGTACCCATATGAAATTGTTATTTTTTTTAGACAGATAGAGCTTTCTTTTGGTGATATTTAATCACCACTTGTTTTTTTTTTGCGCTATAAACTCAAATTTAGAAAAAAAGTGTGTTTTTCGTCCTAAAATTTAGCAAATAAGTAATTTTTTAGGAAAAATTTTAATCAAAATTTATACTGCTACATTTCTTTGGTAAAAAAACCCAAATCAGTGTATATTACTTGGTCTCTGAGAACGTTATAGAGCCTACAAGCTATGGTACCAGTCATTGAAAATTGATCACACCTGATCACACCTGATGAAGTGACGGCCTATCTCATTTCTTGAAGCCCTAACATGCCAGGACAGTCCAAATACCTTCCAAATGACCCCTTTTTGAAAAGTAGACAGTCCAAGGTATTTAGTAAGAGGCATGGTGAGTTTTTTGAAGTTGTATTTTTTTTTTTCCACAATTCTTTGGAAAATTAAGAAATTAAGTAAAATTTGATTTTGTTTTTCCAGAAAAATGTCATAACAACAAGTTATTTCTCAGACATAGCATAGGCATACTTGCAACTACATCCCAAAACATATTCTTCTAATCCTCCTGAGTACGGTGATACCCCATGTGTGAGGCTTTTTCACAGCCTAGCCACATAGAGACCCAACATCCAAGGAGAACCTTTAGATGTTGTCCACTTTAAGACCAGGCCACCTTCTGACACTTTTTGTTTACAAGTAAAAATCAGTATTTTTGCTAGAACTTAGAACAACCAAAAATAATACTTTTTTTTAGCAGAGGCCATAGAGAATAAAATAGTGGATTTTGCTAATTTCTGTCACATGGTATTGCGCAACCGTTTTTTGAATGCAGTTTTACACACTACTGCAAAAATACACTTCAATATATTTTAATGCACACAAACACAATATAATTCCAATTTTGTTTTGTAAAATATACGGTGTTGCACCGAGTAAATAGATGGACACAGCCATCACAGGAGCGTGTTCTGACAGGATGTTCAGGAACGTCCTCCCAAAACGGGAAAGTTCCCACCTAGCCATTTATGTGCAGTTGCCAGGTGGAAAGCAGTTAAATACTGGTGAATCTTCTGTGTTTTCACAAAGAGTTTTCATGATGAAATGTATCAGTCGGCTATACAATGCGGAGTAGTTTGTTGCATACAAGGGAGATTTCTATGCTGCAATTAAATGCCACAATTAATGACTGTGGCTCCCTATCAAGGATTTTTTTTACTGCCAATATTAATCATTGTGATTGGAAGCACTATACAGTGTAAGTGGATTTTGATGTTAAAGCGGAACTCCACACCATAAGGGGAAGCTATGCTTCTCTATCTCATCCTCCCACATTTGGCACCATTTGGGGGGGAGCAGGTAACTGGTTTAGACAGGTACCTGCTCCTATTTCTGGCTCAGTTCACCACGGCAAAGGGACCTGGAAGTTTGGCCCCTCTTCTCTCCCCGCAGCCTTCTGGGACACTTCACAGGTTCCAGAAGACTGAGGCCCATTCACAAACTGCAGTAGGAAACCAACTGTGAAGCCGCAAGACTTCACTGCCAGTTTCCCTTAGTCAAGATGGCAGCGCCAGCACCCGATAGCTGACTGAAAAATCTGCTCGGGTGAGGACACCGCTGGATGCCTGGACAGGTAAGTGCTCTAATATTAAAAATCAGCAGCTATAGCATTTGTATTTGTGTTAGGGTTTTACACAGTTTTTTTTTATTTTAAGAATATATGATATAGAGCTGGCTTATTATGCACTGCAAGATTATTCCTGACACTTAGGGGCCCACCATTATATATAGAGGAGATCCAATGATTGGAGGGAAGGAAAGAATTGGAGGAAAAGACTGTATTGGTAATTCAGGCTTGTATATAGGGGATATAAATGCTCCTATGAGTTCTTTACCCTCAGAGGTGGTGGCATCATGGAATAACAGGTAGTTCCATAAACCTTCAAGTGGTGCTATACTTATAGAGACTTATATACTTAACAGACTTTGTGGAACACAGAAGATATACCAATGTTTACAGATAATATTTTTGTGGCATTTTATGTTTTTATTCTGGCATAATGTTGTGATTTCATTTATTTTGAATGTTTGGGTGGACTGGTTTAATTAATTTTCTATTCATTCTTGTGTACTTTGTTGCACATAAAATTATAGCAGCACTTGTTTAGAGACATATTTCTAGAAGATAGTTCAAAATGATTTAAATTGGTTTACATTTTAACTATTATAGTAAATAAATACATGATTTTTACAAAGGTAATTAGAATTTCTACCAATTGTTGTAATAGCCAAACATTGCACTATAAGTAAAGGAAAAAAAACAGTCTGTAAAGCATAAGGAAAACCACTACAGTTTGGTAGAACCCTATAATGCTTTTAATAAGTATAATGCTCTTAATAAGTAAACTTATTCATATGATCTGCTTATAGATAGCTTCAAATGCTCATTAGATACAATCAGGGTCATATAAAACAGGGTATAGGATCACACTCAGTAGTAAATTAAGTAGATATCAGTCACAGTGTTCTAATGCAAGCATATATTTGTAAGTATTCACAAATATACAACTTCTTTATTGTAGGTAAAGTGACCCAGATTACTGGGATCATGGCATAAAATTCAACGTCAATAGTTAACTGAAGTTTGAAAGCTAAGGGGTGAGATTGTTTAATGAGGTAACATAGAATATTAGCCTGCCTGGAGTGTGCAGTGCAGAACCTGTATTTCAAGATACTCTTTAGTTTTGGAACGTCTTTGAAAGCTGAGGTAAGAAGAATATTATATCATTAATTCCAGAACTTCTCTATATAGAGAACATTTATATTAATTAGAAAATAATAAAATTCATCATATACTGAAGCTCTATAAAAAAAAGTCTGAGATTTCAAAGCCAATAACCATATACAACATAGGTAAGTAAAAAAACAGCAAGCAGTTCATGTTACAAGAACTGTAAAAAAATTATAATACGAAAAAAATATCAAAAAAGCATGCCAGCTGTAAAGATTCCTGGAATGTATGTGGTGCATTCATTATACTAAGGCAGAGGATCTTTGCATGTTGCTGTAATCACTCCAGACCTGTACAGGTTACTGTGCTAAGGGGTTTAGCTGGCAATGATTCCATTGGGATCCTGAGGGATTTTGGGACATGTTCACCACAGCATGTTTTTAATAGGAAAATGCCTGTTATATGGGGTTATTTTGAAACACTTATTTATAACATATTTTAGTTTATGGCAAAAACAGGTGATTGGACAGAAAGGTGCGTAGGGTGAGTTGCACCAAATCTACAAAGATGGCAGTCTCAATAATAGATTAAGACACTTCTGGATGTAATTAATATGCCCTTCATTTGCAGATAGTGCAGCTTCAAAACAATATTCCTATGCACATTTTCACTGAAGGGGTTTGGGTGGTAGAAGTCTCTGATCTATCAAGCATGCTAAACAGTAAAGTCTGGTCTGCAAGGACTGTGTACATCCCAGTTCCTCCAGTTTTAAACTATCCCCTGGATGTAAGTGAAGGTATTTTCTCATCCTACTTGAAGAAAGCATGCAGCCATTTCTTTCAGTATTGTGTAATAACATCCTCTACCCTTTAAATCCATTGTTTTTTATATATGTTTTTAAAATAATTTTGGCCTGGGCTGCTCTGTAACTATATTTTAAAAAGGCATGCTGTATGCTTGTGATTCTAATTCGCTAACTGCAAGCACTGATACCACGAACTGTGTAGTTAAAAATTAATCTTTTATTAAGCTAAAACCTGTCTGAGAATTCTCTAAGGTTTATGTGACAGGTATTTAACTTCATGACATATTGCCTTTCCACAATGCCTGTCTATATAAGGAACTGAAGAGTTTTGATATCGCAAAGGCAGCTGTTTTTTTGTTGAAGTTTGCCATCTGCATCTGACTGCTGGTTGTATAGAATGTTAAACCCTAAATGTATTCAAAATAAAAAACACAAAAATCAGCAGAAGAGACATGACTTACTAATATTGCATTGTGTCCCTTGCGCTGCCATCTCTTGATATCCTTGAAAATTTCCTTCATCTATACATCTATACCCCCCTACCCCCCACTGGCATAGTCTTCTGGTGTGGCAGGGGTTAATAGAACTGAGTAAATAGTACCAACTATGCCCAACCTTTCCACCCTGCTCCTCCATTCATAGAAGCTTTAATACGGCTTCTATGAATGAAACCCAATCTATGAAGGGTGAGGGCAGACATTTCAGTAATCTGCCATCCTCCATTCATAGATCACTCACATGCCAGCACTGATCAATTAGCACCGATATGATTTGCATGGTTTAAAAATCCTAGAGCCACTACACTGGGTTGTGTGGACAGTGAAACTGAACAATCCATGAAGGTAAGTGCAATGGAGACTCAGGGGGTGGGGAGGGTGTTAGTTCACCTTAATTTTTTCGGAAAAGGTGAACTAACAGTTTAACCTTGACATGGCACAGTAAAACAGAATTTCACATGTGCTTAAAAATGCACCTTGCAGGCCATCCCTTCCACACTGTAAGGGCTATTTGCTTCTTTAGTCTATGAAATGATAAATAATGTAAGAGGCGTCCTCTCTGCTATACAGCCAGACCCTCCTCTCCTTGTTACTTGACCAGTTGCAGCTCTTTTGTCAGCAGCATGTAAATGTCCTGTTCCATGGCAGCTGTTGGCCTCATTCCAGCATCCTGATTTTGGCTGAGCTACACTATCCTTGTCTGTCCACTTTCAGGGCGATAGATATAGACACAACCCCTGGGTGGAGGCCAAAGCTGTTTGAAGCCTGACAAACCCTATGTATCATCCTTGTGATAGTGTTTGCAACTCATGCTTCAAGCTCCCAGTTTGCCTGCCTTGTTTCTGTGCCTTGACCTTTGCCTTCCCCTGATCCCTGCCCTACCTACTAATTTGAATATCCTTGTTATTGACCTTGGATTGGACTTTGGACTACTCTGTAAACTCTTCCTGCCTTTTGGCCATATACAGGTGAAACTCGAAAAATTAGAATATCGTGCAAAAGTTCATTTATTTCAGTAATGCAACTTAAAAGGTGAAACTAATATATGAGATAGACTCATTACATGCAAAGCAAGATAGTTCAAGCCGTGATTTGTCATAATTGTGATGATTATGGCTTACAGCTCATGAAAACCCCAAATCCACAATCTCAGAAAATTAGAATATTACATGCAATCAATAAAACAAGGATTGTACATAAAACAATATCGGACCTCTGAAAAGTATAAGCATGCATATGTACTCAGTACTTGGTTTGGGCCCCTTTTGAAGCAATTACTGCCTCAATGTGGCGTGGCATTGAAGCTATCAGCTTGTGGCACTGCTGAGGTGTTATGGAAGACCAGGATGCTTCAAAAGCGGCCTTCAGCGCTTCTGCATTGTTTGGTCTCATGTCTCAGGGGGTTCAGGTCAGGCGAGTTTGCTGACCAATCAAGCACAGTAATCCCACGGTCATTGAACCAGGTTTTGGTGCTTTTGGCAGTGTGGGCAGGTGCCAAGTCCTGCTGGAAAATGAAGTCAGCATCCCCATAAAGCTCGTCTGCAGAAGGAAGCATGAAGTGCTCCAAAATCTCCTGGTAGACAGCTGCATTGACCCTGGACTTAATGAAGCACAGTGGACCAACACCAGTAGATGATATGGCTCCCCAAATCAACACAGACTATGGAAACTTCACACTGGACTTCAAGCATCTTGCAGTGTGTGCCTCTCCATTCTTCCTCCATACTTTGGGTCCTTGGTTTCCAAATGAGATGCAAAAGTTGCTCTCATCAAAAAAGAGGACTTTAGACCACTGAGCAACAGACCAGGTCTGTTTTTCTTTAGCCCAGGTAGGACGCTTCTGACGTTGTTTGGTGTTCAGGAGCGGCTTGACAAGAGGAATACGACATTTGAAGCCCATGTCCAGGATCCATCTGTGTTTGGTGGCTCTTGATGCACTGACTCCATCCTCAGTCCACTCCTTGTGAAAGTCCCCAACACTTTTGAATGGCCTTTTCCTGACAACCCTCTCCAGGCTGCGGTCACCCCTGCTGCTTGTGCACCTTTTTCTTCCACACTTTTCCCTTCCACATAACTTTCTATTAATGTGCTTTGATACAGCACTTTGGGAACATCCAATTTCTTTTGCAATTACCTTTTGAGGCTTTCCCTCCTTATGGAAGGTGTCAATGATGGTTTTCTGTACAACTGTCAGGTCAGCAGTCTTTCCCATGATTGTGATTCCTACTGAACCAGACTGAGAGACCATTTAAAGGCTCAGGAACCCTTTGCAGGTGTTATGGCTTAATTAGGTGATTAGAGTGGGAAACTTTGAGCCTAGAATATTGCACCTTTTCTCAATATTCTAATTTTCTGAGATTGTGGATTTGGGGTTTTCATGAGCTGTAAGTCATAATCATCACAATTATGACAAATCACAGCTTGAACTATCTTGCTTTGCATGTAATGAGTCTATCTCATATATTAGTTTCACCTTTTAAGTTGCATTACTGAAATAAATGAACTTTTGCACGATATTCTAATTTTTCGAGTTTCACCTGTAATTGACTCTGACTACAGTACTCTCTGAACATTGCCTGCCTTGAACTTGAACTGTCATTGGACCACTCAGCCTGTCTGCCAACCACAAGTACCTGTGTGCTGTGCTTAGCTCACACCTGCCCCAGTGTGGTAACCAGGCAGTATAGCACTGTGTATAAGACCTGGGGACAACTGAGTACTGGTAGGCCTGCTTGCCCTACGGGAAATGATTAGGAAGACATGGGCCTGTCATTCTGAGAGCAGAAATGAGCACTGGCTGCTAGAGAGGAAAGGTATAAGATAAGATGAAATGATTATTTAGCCCTTGTAGTACAGATCAACATGTAGTTTTCTAGGATAGCTGGAGTTCTGCTCTAATCAGAATAAATTTGCTTACTCATGAGTCCTTAAACCTCACTTCCTTGAACCCAACTATTCCTAAATAGTTGGTTCTATTTTTCCCTTTGAAAAAAAAAACATGCTACAAAGATATGAAAATAAAACCTTTAAGGGGCAAAACTTTGAAGCTGAGTAGTTTAACTTTTTTATCCACGTTGCTACTGTATGAGCACACCCCATTTCTCCTTGTCTGTAAGCTTATGACCCTGGAATGCACCTGCTTGAGATGCTGGAACACCCTCCTTGCTGCCACTTACATCCAGAATGCTATTAGAAAGAAACTTTTTACAGTAACCAATTAGATTCAAACCTTCCTTGGCAGTTTGCATGTGACTGCTGATACCGGGAAGCAAGCAGGGAAATAGTGGCACAGGGTTCAGGAAGTGCACTGCTACAGCCCTCCCACTGACCCTCTTTGGAGCCATAGTGCTTATTTTGTAGGGCATTATAAAGAACTCAGAAGAGGTAAACTGTATTCATTTTATGTCAGAGTTACTGAATTTACTGGATAGCTTTTGATGCTCTTTCAAACAGCTTTCTTGGCAGTGAACATCTGCCATAAAAAACAACAGAACTTCAGACATTATCTGTTAGAATATTTTACATAATAGTTCAAGAGGACAGACTCAGCTTATAAACACTGCCATATTTTGTTATACAGAGTAGTTTCTCATGTCCATAAAGTACTGTAATTCTTTTGTCAAAAATTTTTAAAGAGGAACTTCATTCCCTTTCACATTTTTTTTTTAACCCATCTTCCCTTTTGTGCAGACGTTCTAAATTTACAAACACACCTGCTTAGATAATCCAGCGCTGTCTGTCCTACTGTGATCCACTGTTCAGGTGACTTAGCCTGGGGTCCCTGCCGCCATCTTGGTTCTCCTCAATCACCAATAGCTCACTGCCTTTTCCAGGTTAAGGCAGCCAACACCCAATGACGCGTGCAGCTCCTCCCACTGGCAGCTTTGTGTCCCCAATCCTGAAGCCTCAAATAGTGGAGGAGGGAAGCTTCACCCTGGGTTAATTAACCCAGGGTGAAGCTTCCCTCCTCCACTATTTGAGGGTTTGGTTAATTTGGGTATTATTTTGGAATAAAGGTCTGCTTATGGCCTCTTGCACACAGGTGTTAAAAATGCAGAATTTTTTACTAATCTGAAATGAGATGCGTTGTTGTCTATGGGACAAAAATACACACAGCTGAGTAAAGATCTGTAATATAGCGATGAGTACAGAGCTGTAAAATAAAAATAGAAAATTTTACATTTAAGTACAGTAATTTACTCGCATATGTGTATTTACACATCTATAAGTATGTTTACGTGAGTCTAAATGAATAAATTACAACACTGGCAATGAAGAAGAATTTTACTTGTCTATATGCTTATATACCTTTATGCACAATTACTGAGGTCTTTACATGTAGTTTTTTTTACTCCGGGACTTTCTGTCAACAAGTTCCTGAGTAAACATCAGTAAATTATGATGCCCATGTGCAAGGGACTTTAAATGAAGGAAGGAAAAAATATAATTATCTATTGCCTAATGTGCATCAAGTCTGATTGAGCAGACATGTAGAGCTGTCACATGACCACATTTCAGTTCATTCATCAAACTCTCTGAAGTGCAAAAAAACCTTGCAACTAGGACCGGACCTATTGCTTGGTTGCAGTGTTTTCTGAGCTGTAAATCTTCCATTATAGTTCTCTGGCTGTCACAAAAGTGGACGTAGAAGTATAGCATTATTCTTATAAATTTGCTTTGTAGGTTCATAATGGAAATGCTACTTGCATGGACTACAAAGTTACATGAGAAATTCGTAAGCATCTGTAGCTCTATCCTGCAGGAGCTGCTTGGTAATTTGGGTTCTCTGTTCTGCACCTCAACTCCAAGAGCAATCTCAGTCACTTTGACACACCTGGTTGAATGAAAGTTAATGCAAGCACTTACAAGAATAAAAGTATAGATCAGGGGCGGACTGACAACTCATGGGGCCCCTGGGCAATAGGGGATCATTGGGCCCCTGTGTCCTTGCCCAAACTCAATAAAGCCTATGAAAAATGTACCAGGGGCATCTCATGGGGCCCCCTACTGACCCCGGGCCCTCAGGCAGTGCCCAAGTTTCCAAATGGTCAGTCCACCCCTGGTATAGATACCTTTACCTTGGTTGTGATTTGGCACCAGGAAATATACACAAGAGTGTTTAGTGGTAAATGAATTCAATGTATTAGAATGGATTAGAGGTGGTTTGAGCATAAATGAGCATACAAAAGGTAGGTTCAGACACAGTCTGATAGACAGTGTAATCAGTATGCCAAAGTAACTTAGAACCACTTTTCTGTATGACTAGACTGGAATCAACACATAAATCAGCATAGTCAGCATTAAACAATGCATATATACGTTAACTATATTGTGAATAAAAATAGTATAACTAGTCTAGAATCTAGAGAAGAATGGCTAGGATATGGTGCAGTGTTCCCTGAGAGATACCTCTTAGCATAAGCAATAGGTAAAAGTCTCTGTGTAAGAGCTGTAAAGGGGGAGTATTTAGTGCTAATTATTTAGCCGGCTAGCATTGGGGCCTAGTTGTACCATTGGTGCAAATGAATACAGTCCCAATCACACTTTCAGGCAGAAAATAAGGCTATTAGATGACTGTATAGTCAGTTCATAAAGCACTCAGTCTCTAAATCCACACAGCAGCAGCTCACCATCTGGTCACTTACAGCGATTAGTCCACTCTCTGTTCTGTACACAGGTAACTCTGTCTGTCGGCTCCCCTGAACTCAGCACTCCAGATCCTGCTCAGGCCACTGATCTGCAGCAGTGATAGTGCGCACTGGACAACAATGTGCACTCCCTGGTCTTCCTCACGACAAGAGGCAACTATTCAATCTGCAGCCTGAGAAATACAGCTCTTATCTCCACCAATTGTTTTTTCCCTCTTGGAACTGTAGTCCAATGGTCCATAAGAGTCCATAGCATAGCTCCCTTCCTGAACTTCAGTTCCCACATTCCAGTGTGGCCAGCATAGAGGTCTCTTGAATTCTTTAGGCTTGTCTGCTCCCCTTACTAGCTGAAAGCAGGCAATGTTGCTAGGTCCAGCATGAACAGTTTAGTTAGAGCACAGAGAGCAGCTGTAGCACTGTGTCCCAACTTGCTCTCTCTAGCCAAGTACCTGGCTACACTCCATCATGTCATTGTGATCCAATGGTACCTTAAAATGTTAATAAACTGTAGAAAAAAATTGTTCCCCTATGAGACAAAGTCATAATGTGCATTGCATACTAGCACATTAGGTGAAACTTATCTTAAAACGAAGCCCTCAAGAGGTTTGCTGTCACTGCTGACAGGGCTTCCATCTTCACTCTGTCCTTTTTTCCAGGTTCAGGGGCTCTAGAAGCTTGAGTGGCTGAGCCCCAATGATGTCACTCCCACACATGCGCATGGGAACCACTTTTTACAGCACACAGCTCTGAAGGCATGCCATTCCTTCACAGCACATGTGGCGGTGCTCTACACAGGTATATATTTCCTAAATGGTGCACGTTTAGCAGATGTTTCCAGTACCTACCTGTAGGTACAAGTAAAAAAACAGACTTACTACCACTTTAACCTCCTCCCGCCTGCCATATAAGGAAATGATGGATGGGCGGCGGTTCTCTCATTCTGGGAGGACGTCATATGATGTCCTTCCACTCTAACTAGGCATGCACGCCCCCAGGGGGTGTGTGGCGATTGGTGGTGCGCTGTGTCCCTAGGACACAGCGGATCACCGATCAGAGTAAAGATCTGATGACGTTGGCTCTGTCATGTGATCAGCTGTGTACAGTCACAGTTGATCGCATGTAAACAAGGAAATGCTAGTTATCGGCAGTCCTCTCCTCACACTGACAGCGTGTGAGGAGAAGAAAGTCGGTAATTGGCATTCCTCAGAGGGGACATCTACACTGATCATCAGGACACTTATGATCAGTGCCCTGATGAGCAGTGTATCCCCATCAGTGCCACCTGTCAATGCCACCTGTCAGTACCCATCAATGCCACATACCAGTGCCCATCAGTGCACATCAATGCCACATATCAGTGCCTACCAGTGCACATCAATGCCACATATCAGTGCCCATCAGAGCTGCCTTTCAGTGTCAATTATCAGTACCAGTCAGTGTCGCCTATCAGTGCCACCAATCAGTGCTACCTATCAGTGCCAGTCAGTTCTGCCTATCAGTGCCACCTAGAAGTGCCCATCAGTGCTGCCTAACAGTGCCCATCAGTGCCACCTAACAGTTCCAATCAGTGCCACCTAACAGGTCCAATCAGTGCTGCCTATCAGTGCCAGTCAGTGCCGCCTATCAGTTCCAGTCAGTGCCGCCTATCAGTTCCAGTCAGTGCCGCCTATCAGTGCCATATATGAGTGCTGCCTTACAGTGCCCATCAGTGATGTCTGTCAATGCTTGCAAGCAATGCCTGTCAATGCCCATCAGTGCCACCTACCAGTGCCTCCTCATCAGTGCCGCCTATCAGTGCCCATCAGTGCGGCCTATCAATGCCCATCACTGAAGCCTCATTAGCGCACATCAGTGAAGGAGAAAAATTACTTATTTACAAAATTTTATAACAGAAACTAAGAAAAAACTTTTTTTTCCCAATATTTTCAGTCTTTTTTAGTTTGTTTAGCAAAAAATAAAAACCCCAGTGGTGATTAAATACCATCAAAAGAAAGTTCTATCTGTCTCAAAAAAATTATAAAAATTTTGTTTGGGTACAGTGTTGCATTCAAAGTGCGACAGCTCTGAAAGCTGAAAATTGGCCTGGGCAGGAAGGGGGTAAAAATGCCCAGTAGGCAAGCACAGACCCCCTTCTATGACAAGCACTACAAGGTGACCTGGGAAATGTAATTTTCATGCATTACAGAAAAAAGTCTTGCTAGCAACGCTACTGTACATCCCAGAGTCTAATGCCTAAAATAGTTTAAATCAGCAGCAGCAGCAGCAGCAGAAGCTACTATATCATTATATTTTAAATCAAGAGTAGTTATTTAAATATGTTAATTCTAATGGTTTTCTATAATCCTATATGCTCTTGTACATGTTCCAAAGGAGTCGATTGGCATGGAAGATTTGCATTACTCAGTGATTCTGGTCTTTATTAAGGGCCTATGTCAACAGACTTTTGTTTGCTTCAAGCAAGTTTTACATGTCTATAGGAATGCCATACCTGCATGAAGCAGCTGAAATGCAGGTCAGAAGGACCTGTAATGAATTCTGAATCATTTAAGAGGAATCTCAAACTGAAGTCAAACTGATGGCATGGACACATGCTCAAAGACCAATAACACAGGCCATAAAGCTGATCTCTGGACTCCTGATCACTCCCACACCTTCCTCCCTTTAATTAACTGAAATCATAAAAATAAAAAAAACCTGCCTAAAAGTCTGTTTTGGTCACCTAGATCCTCTTGTATGATGTGGACACTTCCTATTGGCTGTCCTGTGCCCTGGGGCGGACTGACCATTTGGAAACTTGGGCAGTAGGGGGCCCCATGAGATGCCCCTGGTACCTTTTTCTTAGGCTTTTTTGAGTTTGGGCAAGGACACAGGGGCCCCATGATACCCTATTGCCCGGGGGGCCCCATTAGTTGTCAGTCCACCCCTGCCTGTGCCAGAACTTCTAAAGATACTGAAGAGAGTCTGCAGGTGATGACATTAGCACAATGGCATTGGTAGGGACTGCTACAATGCTGCATTACTGATCATACCTATCCAGAAAAGGCACTAGTGAGGGAACTGAACTGTGAAAATAGATAAATAAAACATTGCTTCATTAGGTATTTAAAAAAAAATCAGAGCCCTGGAGATAGGCTTTATTGTAAGTTGAAGTAACTGCTCTTCGTTATTATTCCATAAAATAATATTAAATAAAACATAATTTTAAAATTTTTTTTATTGTTATACAAGAGTTTACCTTTAAATAATGTATAATTTCAGTTAATCATAGAGCCACTTACTAATGATGAATAATTTATATCAAAATTATATCATCTTACTTGTAAAACAAGTGAAAGTGTGTGTCATTAAAGTAACAGAAGCTTAAAAGGATTATGGTTGAATAAAGGTGTACCTGAAATAGCACCTAAAATTAAAATACTCTTTTAGAAATATTAGAAATTTTATAGAAAATAATCCATCCTCTACTGAAATTCTTTTTCTCTTCTCTGGTGACTATACTTCATATCTTCTAATTAAGATTTAATTAAGAGTTCACTTGGAAAATTTTCCACTTTGCCAGGTGGAAGCTAGATGTTTTCATCTTGCGCCTGTTTGCCACCTTTCCTGCATAGCAACAGTAAACAGATTTTTCAAAATATGTGCATTACAATGCAGGTCACACAAATTATCCAATTTTTTTTCCAGCTGTAAATTTATAGGCTAAATTCACCTTTTGAAAACAAAATAATAGTTAGACCCTTCCTTTTAATCTGTGCCCCCACCAGGGCTGGTGCTAGACTATTTTGCACCCTAGGAAAGACCAGCTACTTGTGCCCCCTCCCCCGACAAAAAAAAGAATATAAATGTTAAATAAATAATATAATATGTTTTAAAAATAGTAGAAAACACTAAATCAACAGAACATGAAACTGCTAAATTTCTTTTAATTTGCAAAAATAAGTGCCGTAAGATGACACCAGCACCAATATTAAAGACAAAATCAATGTCACAGATGGACTGTATCTGTGGTTGGCAGTGGCAGGGTGAAAGTTACAGTGAGTGGAGGATGATGGATGCACACTCTGACTGATCCCAGGCTGGAATTCCCCAGGCAATGGGGGTAGATCATGCTGTGACAGCAGACAGTTGAACTGAGTGATCCCACACAGTGAAAGATCTGACACTACTCACCACCACCAACACTGACACAGATCAGCAGGCCCAGCAGGCACTAGAAGAGCAGGCTGTGAGATTGTGATGATGTCATCACTCACTGACACATTTTGCATGTGATGGATGTCTGGCCGCCCGATTCTCACTCACACAGACAGGAGACATCAGAGTCAGACATTACCTTCTACCACCTCCGCTGATGAATGGGAAGAGAAGGGCTGGAACTCCACAGTTGTCAGATGCCACCAGCCAGCTTGCAGTAAGGGACTGAGTCTGAGAGGAACACTGGAAGGAGCAGCAGCTGAGCTGCTACTCTGGCCCCAGCATCTTCCTCTGTCCTTTTTTCCTCTGCTCTGCCACCCCTTTTGTTTCTTTTGTTTCCAAGCATGGGAAAGGTGTCTGGTGGAGTGAGTCATTAAGGCCACTTGGTAGGGGATCTTCATGAGGAATTTGAGGTGTGAATTGTCATTAACATTTCTTTTGTTTCCAAAGGTGGGACAGGTGTCTGCTGGAGTGAGTTAATAAGGTCACCTGGCAGGGGGTCTTCCTGAGGAATTTGAGGTCTGAATGCCATTAACATATCTTTTGTTTCCAAGGGAGGGAGAGGTCTGAGGCATGAATTGGTCATTACAATGTGTGACAAGCTTGGTAGGAACATCCTGTGGCAGTGTTTTGTCCATCTGAGTACCTTGAAAATGCTTTGCATGCATTTTTCATGATGAAAAAAGGCTCTGGACAGCATTGGGAATTGGAAGAATTAAAAAAAATTTTCAGACGCAAACGCTTAGAAACGCGATTTGCAGCGTTTAGACATGTTTAGCCACATTTACAAGCATTTTGCATTTGAAACGCTGATAAAATTGACTGCTGAACGCATGTTTTCTGCTTTCAAAAAAATGACTATAAACTCAAATGCCTGTAAATGACTGTAAATGAAGATGTGTTATAACTTAAATAAAGGAATGCGCTAAAACCACAAACTATTCCTAATTTAGTGTAGAAACATTAGTGCAAAAGATATATATATCTATTCTCAATTAATATCAAAAAATATCAAAATTATGTGCAAAACTATTTTTTAGTGCATAAGTAATTTAAATAATTAAATTTGTGAACATAAAAATAGTCCAATTCTGAATTTCTTCAAATGTCCAAACAAATCCTTTTCAAATTCAGGTGCTCTCAAAGAAATTGTGCCAAAATCCACCACCAAAGTAAAGTTGGGTAACTCACCAGAGCTCCATGCTGATCAATCTCTAGATCAGCAAAAAACGCTTTTTGCTCTGGGAGCAGATGCAATAAATCAACTTCTCAGGTGTGATGATCAATCACAAGCCAAGCCCTACTAGTTTCGTCATGAATGATGTCTTCAAGGGGCGGTCTCATGAAGACGTCATTCATGACGAAACTAGTAGGGCTTGGCTTGCTGGATGCTGATGTCTGTGGAGAGGATTGAGTTAGGAGCGCTGTAGTGAGTGTGCGGGGAACAGGAGACTGTTATACCATTTGCTGTTTTATGCTGTTATACTGGTGTCGGTGAAGGCACCCTTTTTGTGAGTGTAAATCTTTATTAAATTGTTGGATACTTTTATAAAAAAACTGGCTGCACCATGATTTTTTCTTTCATTCCCAAACATGACCTCGGTGGAGAGATATAAAAAGAGAGAGTGATATAATGCTCCTGGAACCGTTATATTGAGTGGTGGATACCTACCTTATGGATGATTGTGTAGCTATTGATCATCACACCTGAGAAGTTGATTTATTGCATCTGCTCCCAGAGCAAAAAGCGTTTTTTGCTGATCTAGAGATTGATCAGCATGGAGCTCTGGTGAGTTACCCAACTTTACTTTGGTGGTGGATTTTGGCACAATTTCTTTGAGAGCACCTGAGTTTGAAAAGGATTTGTTTGGACATTTGAAGAAATTCAGAAATGGACAATTTTTATATTCACAAATTTAATTATTTAAATTACTTATCCACTAAAAAATAGTTTTGCACATAATTTTGATATTTTTTGATATTAATTGAGACTAGATATATATATCTTTTGCACTAATGTTTCTACACTAAATTAGGAAAAGTTTGTGGTTTTAGCGCATTCCTTTATTTAAGTTATAGCACTAAGAAATTTATTTGGTTTCTTTGAGGTGGAATTGCTGCTTTAAAGTATTAAGGGTGTGGCGCTTTTATTACACTTGTGAAATGAAGATGTGTACATGGACACATAGGAAAACATTAGGGAGAGTTCAGGGGCTGCTGAAAAAAACGTTGACCAGCTCCTAAACATGAGTTTATCAGCTGCAGTGTACATGAGCCCTAATGCTTTCACAATAAAGTTATATTCAGCATACTATGGCATCACAATTATACAATTATAATTCTACAGTTATAATGATTTTAAGGTACAAATATCCAAATATGTCATATCACATTAAACATAATACAGCAAAGGAATTTGCTCCACCATTAATTACAATCTACACCAAAAGGAATACATGCATAGGAAAAGTGGTGATAAGTAACTGATGTTCAGAAAGGCCCCTTGAACATGGGCATCATCATTTACTGACAGGGGCGGACTGACCATTTGGAAACTCGGGCACTGACTGAGGGCCCGGGGTAAATAGGGGGCCCCATAAGAGGCCCCTGGTACTTTTTTCATAGGATTTTTTGAGTTTGGGCAAGGACACAGAGGCCCCATGATCCCCTATTGCCCGAAGGCCCCATGAGTTGTCAGTCCACCCCTGTTTACTGATGTTTACTTAGGAATTTGTGCAAGGAGACAAAAACTGTGTGTAAAGACCTGGGTAATGTTGAGTATAGGCGAGTAAATGTTCGCAAGCAAATAGACGTCTATAGACAAGTAAAATTCTTCTTCATTGCCAGTATTGTAATATACTCATTTATACTAGCATAAACATGCTTATAGACAAAATAAACACATGTATAGGAGTAAATTATTGCACACAAATGAAGAAATTTCTATTTTGGTTTTACTGCTCTGCACTCTGTGTTACTGATCTTTACTCAGCTGTGCAATGTCCCATATACAACCAACAATGCATTTCATTTCAGATCAGTAAAAAAACTCAGCATTTTTTACTCCCATGTGCAAGAAGCAAAATACATACAGGAATTCTGTACCTAGAATAGAATAATGAGAAAGAAACCAGAGGCAGAACCTGGTCAAAAGAAAGAGGAAGAGGGGTATAGAAACAGCCTTTTTCAAGAATATCCTGCCTGGCACTCCCCAAAATGTTGGGTTGTTCCACCTCCTCTCTATTTTTTTACCAGCTTCTGGCTCTGCATTCTTTCTCATTATCCTATTCTGGGTACTAAATTCTATTCTGGGTTCTGATTTCTGAACATTAGCTGCTATATGACTAAGTGGAGCTCACATTACCTATGTATAATACATACATGCAGTTCATGTTTTCTTTTTGGTACTGTATAGGTAGAAATTAACAGTGGAGCAAATACTTTTGCTGTTGTAGGCTTGATGTGATATGACATACTTGGATATTTGTACCTATTGTACAATTGTACCTATATGCTGAATGCAACTGTTTACTCTGATTTTTACAGTTATTGTACTAGCAGGTTAATACACTGTGGATGGGTTTAAAGAGTTACTAAACCCACAACAGTAAAATCAGCCTGTATATGCAGTAAAGCATGCTTGTTATATGCACTGTGGGACCTAAGGGGTTAATCCTCTGCATTGTGTAAAAAGACCAATTGATCCCGTCTTCTCTGTTCCTCCCTTTTTTCAAGTGACCACCTCTTATCTCCTGCTAAGACATACTTGGATATTTGAAACTTTTGTATAATAGTACTTATATGCTGAATACAACTGCTTACTCTGATTTTGTATAATTATTGTACTAGCAGGTTAATACACTGTGGATGGGTTTAAAGTGTTACTAAACCCACAACAGTAAAATTCAGTCTGTATATGCAGTAAAGCATGCTTGTTATACTCACTGTGGAACCTAAGGGGTTAGTGCTCTGCATTTTGTAAAAAGGCCATTTGATCCTTTCTTCTCTGTTCCTCCCCTTTTTCAAGCAACCACCTCTTATCTTCTGATAAGACAGACTGAATTGTAGGCAAATGCTCAGTTTGGTGTGTATTGCTAGAGATGTTTTTCTTTTTTCTTGGGAGAGTGCATGTGATCAGCACAGGGCCAATCAGCATTGGTCAGACAGAGGTCAGAGATTTTACTTCTTTCTAGAGCAGAAAGAAAACTCCTACTACAAGCTTTAGCTAGTGCTGGGCTAGACACTGTTAGAAGTCACAAGACTGCTCTAACTGCTGATGAGAAAAGGTATATAGCAGTTTATATTTACTAAAATAATTGCACTTCCATGTGCTGTGTACGGTGGGAGACCAGATATAGTGGATGCAGGGTCCTGGGCAGGGGCGGACTGACCATTTGAGAACTCGAGGGCCTGGGGTCAGTAGGGGGACCCATGAAATGCCCCTGGTACCTTTTTATAGGCTTTTTTCGAGTGTGGGCAAGGACACAGGGGCCCCATGATCCCCTATTACCCAGGGGCCCCATGAGTTGTCAGTCCGCCCTGGTCCTGGGTTTAGTAACACTTTAAGCACCCTAAAAATTATTTTATTGCTGGTTGCAGATAATAGTAGAGTACAGACCTTTGTTGCTAATTACATGTGTTTCTGTGTTTCAGGCTGAATAAGAAAATCTAGCCATGTGCAGCTAGCTTTACAGAATACATTGTAGCAGAGTTTAAATATAAATTCACTGACTTTAAATAAAGTTGTATTTTGTTTTTACTGTATACAGGTAATGCCATGAACTTAAGACTAAGCTACAAAGTGACAACTGAGTAAGCCAGAAAACAAGAAGAGGATTCCTTTGGTTAACACAAGATGACATAGTGAACGTAAACAAGAGCAAGCTTAGTAATGTTATTTCTAAGAGGCGAAAACTTAGTATGCTTTGTGGCACTATACCATGGACCAATGCAACAATGATGTTCTCTGTCAGTTATCTCCCCTTCAGCTATGTTTAACCTTTTTACTTTGTAAAATCTCTAGAATTGTGCCCTGAAGGGTTCCGACTTTTACCTGAAATATTTCTTTTTCTCTAACATACTAAAGCTTTGACAATAATGAAATAACTAGCTGCTAACCAGATATAATAGCTGGATGTGAATCATTAACTTTTAATGTAATTATATAATATTAGAACAACAGAAATTTATCTGACAAAATTAGCTTTTCCCCAGGGAATCGTATCTGCTTTTCACAAAAATTGCAGGAAAAAACTATATACTTTGGTTTTGACAAAGTCGGCACTACTACCAATTATTCATGGGCTGACATCTTTCTTTTAGTCTACAATCCCAACTAGTTTTGCTCTATTTCTTCAGAACATGTTTGCATTATGACTTGCTTGAATAGAACCAGTGTACCATTTGGAATACCAGAGTTGAAATTTGCACCTTGGCATGAATATGAGAAAACAAATTCTTCAAGGTTCTCTGTGATGGACTCATTATTCTTTGGAACCCAATAAAAGTTACATGCAATCAGCTAAATAGGAAATGATTATAATAAAGGCAATACTTAATTTATTAAAAATCCAGATTTGAATAAGAAATTTAAAATAGGCACATAGATAGGATTATTAATAAGGCAAAACCAAGCTACCCTATACAGTGTTGTAATCTCCTGCACAAAACTTGTTACCAAAACTACATACTGTATATTAGAATTTTATTATCTTATAGTGAAATATTAAGAAATCGTGCAATATGAATAATTTAACTTGAAGTGCCCAGCCATGTTTAAACAGCAGCAGAATACCTTAGCCTAGAATATAGGTGATAAAAGAAAATTTTCAAACTGATATTATGACAGGATCCAAATAAAAATACATAGGGGTTAATTTACTAAAACTGGAGGGTGACAAATCTGGTGCAGCTCTGCATGGTGGCCAATCAGCTTCTAATTTCACCTTGTTTAATTAAGCTTTGACAAAAAAAAAAAACTGTAAGCTGATTGGTTTTTATGCAAAGCTACATCAGATTTTGCACTCTTCAGTTTTAGTAAATCAACCCCATAGAATAGTTTAGAAGTTGTGTGGCAAAGATTCAATATGGCCAATGTCATAGAACATAAAATTCCAAAATAACCAATAAGGATTTTAATAGTAAACCTTCTTATGGTGTAGAATTCATCCAAGATGATAGTCCTTGATACCAATATACAGAAATACTCCTCACATTAACAAATGAAACCTCAGGTCCTTGAATTGATTAAAAAAAATCAGCATGTAGCACAATTATTAATATTTACATTAATACAATATTTATCTTCTGGAACGAATTTATAGAGATAAATGTTGTGGACAATGGTAACAAAGCCACTGGCCATTCGAACCACAGAATCACATGTAGTCTGTGATGCAGTTCATATGCTCTTTGCCTGAGAAAATGTAAGCACACAAGCAAAAAATGAAATGGTTTAATGAACTCTAAAATAACATGCTCAAATAGGCGCTGGGAACTTTTAGACTTGCATGTGTAGTTTGTCTCCTTTGATGAAGTAATTGATCACGTGACAGAACATGTCAGGGGCGAGCAACGTGACATTATCACCCCCGGAACCAAAAGTAAGCCATCTGGCTGCATATCTGTGGAGTTAATGCTGATCCTTAAGGAGGCAATGGTTTTCATTTAACGAGGCAATGTTACTGCATGCGCTGTTTTTGTTAGTGTTATTCTTTTTTTAGATCAATAAAGATTGTGTTTATGGAAATATTATACTATGAGAGGCAATTTTATTCTCTTTTAGTGAGTGTTATCCCAGCTGGAGTTGAGGTGTAAGGAGGATTGCAGACTGGTTACTAGTATATTTTGGGGGGTTTTCTCAGTGCATACTTACACGGGTTAAAGGGCAAAAGTGATAACTGACCTTAGCAAGTGTGGGTCAATTATTGAGGTAAGCTGTTTGCATTAATGGTGATGGCGCTCGTGGTGAAGAACGCACTGATGATTTTGAAGCATTCAGGGCAAAATTGCACTTTATAATGTGAATGAAGTATACTTTTGGACTTACATATAAGCTTGTGTTTTGCATGTCTACTATTGCAAGATATATGGACTTTAAATAATCACACAGACACTTTGTTGTTGCAGGAATTTATTTTTATTATCTACTTCACAGTATTTATTATACTTGCCGTATTTATCATATTTATGAGATTGAAAAGATAGTGATATAGGCTGTGCTGCACTTTTTGATATAAGGAAAATTTAAACAAGCTCAATAGCTCTGGTGAGGCAGCTCCCACGCAGCATATTTTCCCTTGATGTGCACCCAATAGTAGCTGAAACCATAGAAATGCAAAAAGGAGCACCAGACCAAAACCAGATGAACGAGTCTAAGATTATTTTTATAGTATTGATTAAACAGTCATATAAGAACATCCAACGCATTTCATGGGCAGCACAACCCCCCCTCAATAGAGATCGACACAGGATAAAACATGGAGGAATGTAGCCTCCAGCTGATATTGAAACAAATAATTGCAGAACTAATCCTATATTTGGTGCCTGTGTTTCACTTAGACAAGGAGATTCTCAAGGCAAGACATTTTCATTGTCCTGTCTATTTAGATAACCTATAGTGCTTTGGGAATCCCTGATTTTAGGACACTTCAAAAGCCATGCAAATAATTCCTCTATTGCTGCTGGGTCAACTATGTATCCAGAGCCACTGGTTTTTAAAACAATCTAATATTATAACCATCTATTGCAAGCAACCAGTTGTTTCTGGTTTGATGGATGGTTCCAATGTGCATTCCTGTGCAATTAACATGCAGTTCTGTGCAGTGTGATTTCAGCCCATTAATTTTTAATGGTCTGAAATGGCACCGTAACTCATCAAAAGAACTGCATGCACTACTTTTGAAACCCACTGCAACCACATTGCTTGGTACTTCTGTATCATGCAATCTGGTGCTGACAAATGCATCGCATTTGTGACCTGTGTTTGAGGGGTCTTTAACTTAATAATGACACCTGCTGTAGATCACACCTGCAGTGCATTTTAAACGTGGTGCAGGAAATGCACGCCAAATGTGGGTTTCCTGCACCAAGTCCTGGTGTGAACCAGCCCTGATTCTATTACCATTGCAGTATATGAATACCATGGCTTCTAAGCAACAGGGCTTGGGGACCAACCAGACAGTATAATCATACAGGTTATAGTGAGATGAATGCTCTTTTAAATGAATGGCCCTATATTATTAGGCTGCACTTTTTCCATAAAACATCAGTTCTGCATGTGCAGTTGGCCCAGGGACAAAAAGAATGATTTCCAAGGTTCTATTCACTATTGTAAACTAAGATATAAACCCCTTATTTCTTGTACACTGTATTGCCAAAAGTATTGGGACGCCTGCCTTAACAGGCACGCAAACTTTCATGGCATCCCAGTAGAGTTCAATATTGAGTTGGCCTATCCTTTAGAGCTATAACAGCTTCAGCTTTTCTGGGAAGGCTGTCCACAAGGTTTAGGAGTGTGTCTATGGGAAAGTTTGAACCTTCCTCCAGAATCACATTTGTGAGGTCAGGCACTGATGTTGGACGAGAAGGCCTGGCTCACAGTCTCTGCTCTAATTCATTCCAAAGGTATTCTATCAGGTTAAGGTCAGGACTCTGTACAGGCCAGTCAAGTTCTTCCACTCCAAACTCACTCATCCATGTCTTTATGGACCTTGCTTTGTGCACTGGTGCACACTCATGTTGGAACAGGAAGGGCCATCCCCAAACTGTTCCCACAAAGTTGGAAGAATTAAATTGTCCAGAATGTCTTGGTATGCTGACACCTTAAGAGTTCCCTTCACTGGAACTAAGGGGCCAAGCCTAACCCCTGAAAAACAACCTCACACCATAATCACCCCTCCACCAAACTTTACACTTGGAACAATGCAGTCAGGCAAATACCGTTCTTCTGGCAACCACCAAACCCAGACATTGGATTGCCAGACAGAGAAGCATGATTTGTCATTCCAGAGAACACGTCTCCACTGCTCTAGAATCCAAAGACAGAATTCTTTCCACCACTGCATCCTACGCTTTGCATTGCACTTGGTGATGTAATGCTTGGATGAAGCTGCTTGGCCATGGAAACCCATTCCATGAAGCTTTCTACGCAATGTTGTGCTAATCTGAAGGCCACATGAAGTTTGGAGGTCTTTTGCTAGTGACTCTGCAGACAGTTGGCAATTTCTGCGCACTGTGTGCTTCAGCATGCGCTGACCACGCTCTGTCATTTTAGGTGGCCTACCACTTCGTGGCTGAGTTGCTGTTATTCCCAGTTGCTTCCACTTTGTTATAATACCACTAATAGTTGACTGAAGCATATTTAGCAGCAAGGAAATTTCACGGATGGACTTATTGCACAGTTAGCAATGACTGTTCTGAAAAATCTTTTTGGAAATATGCCTGACTATTTTTGGTTTACTATTTTTATTATATTAAATGAGGGTATTATGAATATAAATGAAATTGAGGGTATTAGTAAGTACATCATGTCACTAATATATGATTTATGAGCACTTGGTAAAATATTTTTTTAGAGGAGTATTTCATGTGGAATTATTTTGATATTTATTTGGAGGAGATTGATTAGTTAAAACTATCTATTTAAATATTTTTTGGTATTTATACACTTTTATTAGTTATTTGTATCATAATTTGAATTAATTTAATGGTAATAATTTAATTATTATGTATTGAGAAGTATTTAGGAGCGCAACATATATTTGTAGATATTTCCAACACAGTTGTAGTTATGTGTTTTATGTTTGCGATCCTCTAGTAATTATCACACCTGTGGCTCGCAAGTCACTCTGATTCATCTATGCCTGACTATGCCACTTTTAAAGGGGTGGACACACAAAATACAAAATATATACACAATAGACCAAGAAAGTCAAATACTAAACAGAACACCAGCAAACCTGACTGTATTTATATTAATTTGATTGTTAAAATTTAATTGCAAAGAGGTTTTAAGATGTTGGCAAGCCATCCGTACATAAATCGAAACCTTTCCGGTTCAGCAGGGACCGGCTGGATTTCAATCTATGCATGGGCTAGCTGGTTGTACACAACTTGAATGAACAAATGAAAAAAACAATTAATGAATGGCTTGCCTTAGTTTGATGAGTTTAGTACTTTCATGAGTGATTATTTTAAAACACCAGTTTACATTTCATTTAGACTGAAGTTTTATTTTTGGCTATCTGGTGATTTTCTTCAAGTACCATTACTTTCTTGTTGGTTAAATGATGCTGATCCCTTGGCTGCCTGTCTGCAAGAGCATGATAAAAGCCACTTTATATACTTTTTCGTACTTTTTCATCTTTTAATCAGAATTGTCTATATATAACTCATTGCACTGACGGTATTTATTAATAAAAGGTGATAAATCCTGCTGTTCTTTGGTTACAGATATCAAGTGCTATGTGTCACAAGTAACTTACTCCTCCATTATTAACAGTAAGTTCAATTCACTGAGCTATAAAGTGGTGATTATTTTAAAGCACGCAATTGTAGAAAACAGCTGAAAGAGTAAATGTTATGGTAAATAATGATCGCTATATCTTAGTGTACCGAACCTATTGAATCTGGCATGTACAGTTTAACTGTACATTGATTTATTGAGTAAGAATAAAATACGGAAACTACCTAGGTAAACTGAATGTATCAAAAGTTCAGGCACATTTGTTCTTTTGCTAATGAAATCATATGGTATATTGTCATATTATGTGCAGTTTAAGAATCACATGGATTTTAGTGGTGAGATTGTCCCTAAAGTGATATTAAAGGCAATAAAATAAAAATAATAAGCATGTCTATACTTACCTGCTCTGTGCAGTGGTTTTACACAGAGCAGCCCCGATCCTCCTCTTCTCGGGTCCCCCACCAGCACTCCTGGCTCCTCCCTCCTGCCGAGTGCCCCAGGTGTAAGTGCAAGCAGCTCCTGAGCCACTGCTCTGTGTGTCCATTTACACACAGAGCACAGCTTGGCCCCTGCCCCTCTCTCTCCTCATTGGCTTGACAGTAGTGGGGAGCCAATGGCTCCCACTGCTCTTTCAGCAAATGAGGAGGGAGAGACCCACTGCTGTTGTGCACATCGCTAGATCCAGATTTGTATACTAAATTATAGGCTTCTGCTTGCTTATTACATACGGTATATGTTAAATTAAAAAGAAAACTATCTCTTGGGCTTACACATTTCAGTACAATAAGTTCTTCAAAAGAATTACATTGTCATTTCTAGAAAATGAACAGTTCCATCAAGTTTCCGCTTTTTATCCCATACAATTTACCTATTGTAAACCTGAACATCTAAAAACAGATTTTAAATGACTTAATTGTATACTTTCAGATTTGTATTTAAGCTTTAGTATTCTGACAGCAAAATTTGTTTTTTGAAGTTATCTGAAGCTTATTGTCTATTCAAAAGTCTATTGACAGATACTGAAACAATAAGCTTTTATAACAACATTTACATTTTAATGCCATTTCACTTGATTAGTACAAATTGAGCAAATCATTATACTCTAACAATATTCCTAACTTGTAGACCTCTAATGATCAAAATTATGCATCTGCTCCTCACAACAGAATCAGGCTTTTGCCTCAAACCAACTTATGGATAAGGTGAGAATATATTGAATCTATATTTGTGGTAAAATAATTTTAGGGGCTAATAAATAATTACCATGGCATTTTGAATTTATATATAATATTGCTGTTTTGCACCTATGCTACTAAATGCCCCCATCAAATGTTTTCCACATGTATTCTTAGGTACATGTTATAGAAACAAGAAACATAAAGGTAGTATTATTACTCCATGAATTGTGACCATGCATATTAGCTAAGGTCCACATGTGTGTGGGAATATGAACTAAATGTATTCTTGCAATTTATCCCTGCTCTTGTGTATTTTAATAAATAAGTCTCAAAACCCCTTTTATTGAATTCATACTACTTGTGCTAAAAAGAATGGAACATGCATGTACGTTTCCATCCATTTTAGGCATGTTTTAACTTGCATTTTGATGACACACGTTTTAGCATGCGTTAAAGTGCACTGCTTTTTTTTACAGGTTTTCCTGTGACACCACATCCTGTGGGTAGGGAAGGAGTGTGGGTGAAGACATGTTAATTTTTGGAGAATTGTTGCATAGATTTTTCTCTTAGCACAACAGCCCTAATCATTGTGATAGTGAAGAGGAGGAGACGTATAAGGAGATTGGGGCAAACAAGAAAACACTATTGGGTACATCCATTGCTGTCACAATTTGAAAGTAAAGGGCAGTTTGGACCTTATACCAGGATTTCACACTCTCCAATCCCCCAAAGATGGCCGCTGGTATGGTTGCTTATGAGAGACAAAATAAATCACAAAGCAAGCTATTTTTTCCATTTTTCCTTTTCATGGGTTGCATTGCGCTGCAATGATGCAATGCAGGTCAATGCAGCATTGTGGTGTGAACAGGACACGTAAGAAACAATTGGTTTTTTAAGTGTCCTTGCGTTGACCTGCATTTTATAGCTGCGCTAAAACACGAATCAACACACTAGTATGAATAAGCGATAATTATTTATCAATTCCCTTTATTCTGCGTTGCAATTTCTTATTACGGTTTTTATTTGGCAGACATGTGGATATGTAATGAAATTTATACAAATTTGTTACCAATTTATAGAATATATGAATAAATGTAAATTATAATATTAACCACTTGCCTACCGGGCACTTATACCCCCTTCCTTACCAGGCCAATTTTCAGCTTTCAACGCTGCCGCACTTTGATTGACAATTGCGCGGTCATGCAACATTGTACCCATATGAAATTTTGATCATTTTTTTCTCACAAATAGAGCTTTCTTTTGGTGGTATTTAATCGCCGCTGGGCGCTTTACTTTTTGCGCTATAAATTAAAAAAAGTGCAAAAAATTTGAAAAAAAAAAAAAAGTTTATTTGTTTCTTTTATAAAAATTTTCAAACAGGTATTTTTTCTCCTTCACTGATTTGCATTGATGAGGCGGCACTGATGGGCACTGATAGGCGGCACTGATGGGCACTGATAGGCAGCACTAAAGGGCACTGATAGGCAGTACTAATGAGGTGGCACGGATAGGCGGCACTGATAGACAGCACTAATTAGGGGTCACGGATAGGCGGCACTGATATGCAGCACTGATAGGCGGCACTGATAGGTGACACTGATGATGGGTACTGATAGACGGCACTGACTGGCATCACTTCTGGGCACTGACTGGCGGCACTGACTGGCACAACCCCTGGGCACTGACTGGTGGCACTGACTGGCAGCACTGCTGGGCTGCACTGGTGGGTGGCACTGGTGGACAGCACTGGTGGGTGGGCACAGGTGGGTGGCACTGGTGGGCACAGGTGGGTGGCACTGGTGGGCACAGGTGGGTGGGCACAGGTGGGTGGCACTGCTGGGCACATGTAGGTGGCACTTCTGGGCACAGGTAGGTGGCACTGCAGAGTGGCACAGATGGGTGCACTGCTGGGCACAGGTGGGGGCACTGCTGGGAATGGGTGGGCGGGGCTAGTGGGCGCACTGCTGATCGGAACTTGCGGGGGTCACTGCTGGGCACCGATCATCAGGGCACTGATCATCAGTGCCCTGATGATCGGTGCCGATCCTCGCTCTGACAACTGCCGGTTCTCGGCAGTACTTTCCTCACGATCTGACAGCGTGAGGAAAGTGCAGCCGAGAACCGGCACTTGCATTTTCCTGTGATCAGCGTGTCGTTGGACACCGCTGATCACGTGGTAAAAGGCCGGTGGGATCGGCCTTTCACCACATCACGTGATCAGCTGTGTCCGTAGGACACAGCGATCACAGAGATCGCCGGGTGCGCGCCCCAGGGGGAGCAGGAGAGCGCGTTCTGGGAGGACGTCATATGACGTCCACTCAGAACTGGCCGGCCGCGGTGAAGCCGTCTTTCGGCTATGCGCGGTCGGCAAGTGGTTAAAAACTTTCCCAATCCTTAACCCACACATTCCACAAACACTGACATCTAGTGGTGAGATTACAAATCCCACCCAGGCAACAAAATAAACAAGCAAAAATAAAACACATTTAATAAAGTACATTAAATATAAATTATTTTAATATATGTAAAATTAAAATAAAATAAATTAAAATACTTTATATTTAATTGAAATCATGGTGTAATTGTTATATAACACATTAGTTAGAGAAGTGTGCGACAGTTTAGGGATATTAGCGTTTATCCCTCTTGCAAGATGGCGATTTGCATCTGTGAGAGGGAGGAGGAACAGGGTATATAAGCCAGCTGCATGTCTGAAGGATGCATCCTTTGATAAAGTCTCTTAGATTGTTAACTCCAAGGAGCAGGGCCCTCCTGACCCTCTTGTATTATTATTATTATACAGTATTTAAAAAAGCGCCAATAGTTCGCTCAGCGCTGTACATTACAGAGGGGGACAGAACATGTGACAGAACAATACCAATACAATACAAAACATCAGGGGATTGAGGGCCCTGCTCTTTCGAGCTTACATTGAACTGTATTGTTGCTGTATTGTCTCCCATTATATTGAAAGCGCTGAGCAAACTCTTGGCGCTATATAAATCCTTTATAATAATAATAATAATAGTAATAATAATAAAAAAGTTGTAATAACGAAATGTGTTAGGAAGTGACGTCAGGCGTAGCTGGAAGCGTAGCGGTGGCCATTTTGGATGAGGTCCGGTCTAAGGAAATATACAACGCTGATGTACATCGCACATATGTAAGCACTTTTTTACTTAAATAAATCAGATTACTTGGAGTTGTTACACGATGGCTGTCTATTCTACTTTGGGTCATATATTATTATGGCTGGAGCGATAAGAGCAACACTGCTTGGAGAGGAGTTTATCTGTTTAAGGCTTCTGTCCCTTTACAATCTGGTAAGGTGCATAGACTGAAAGGTGGTGGACAGGGGCGGACTGACAACTTATGGGGCCCCCAGGCAATAGGGGATCATGGGGCCCCTGTGTCCTTGCCCAAACTCAAAATACCTATGAAAAAGGTACCAAGGGCATCTCATGGGGCCCCCTACTGACCCTGGGCCCTCGGGCAGTGTCCGAGTTTCCAAATGGTCAGTCCACCCCTGGTGGTGGATTACTTGGCTGTCTCACCCAACTGGTGATCACTGGTTTGATTTTAAGGGAGCACTGAATGGCACAATATGAAGCAGGGGTGGACTGACAACTCATGGGGCCCCCGGGCAATAGGGGATCATGAGGCCCCTGTGTCCTTGTCCAAACTCAAAAAAGTCTATGAAAAAGGTACCAGGGGCATCTCATGGGGCCCCCTACTGACCCTGGGCCCTCGGACAGTGCCCGAGTTTCCAAATGGTCAGTCCGCCCCTGATATAAAGAGCCGTGAAGAATTAACAAAGCACTTATGGTGATACATTGAGACGTTTGGACGCTGAGGAACATTTTATTTAAAATAAATAAGACAGTTTATAACTGAATAGCGCATTTGGAATATTTTATTATATGAAAATAATTCATTTATTTCAACAAAAAATATGAATAATAAAAAATATCCATATTTGCATTTGATAAATATTAATCAGGGTAGTGGCATTGTTCTAATAGAAAGAACCAGAATCAAAAAATCTTTTTGCATGTGAAAAGTCTTAATTCATAAAAATATACTATTAATGTTTCATTACTTTTTTAAATTAAAGGGAAAGTTCAGTATATTTAACACCACAACTATTATGCTGGCAGAGTCACCAAATTTTACATAGTTAGTCTAGCTGAAAAAAGACAAATGTCCACCCAGTTCAACAAACAAAATAAAGAAATTTATAAGCCTACACCCACAGTTGATCCAGAGGAAGGAAAAAACCCAGTAAAGCATGATCCAATTTACTCCTGCAGTGGAAAAAATTCCTTCCTGATCCCCCGAGAGGCAATCGGATATTCCCTGGATTAACTTTACCTATAAATGTTAGTATCCAGTTATATTCTGTGTATCCAAGAAAGAAAGCCTTTTTTAAAGCAATCCACTGAGCTGGCCAGAACCAACTCTTGAGGGAATCTATTCCACATTTTCACTGCTCTTACTGTGAAGAACCCTTTCTATATTTGGAGATTAAATTTCTTTTCCTCCAGACGTAAAGAGTGCCCCCTTGTTGTATGTGATGACCTCAAAGTGAATAACTCTACACCGAGTTCACTATATGAACCACTGATGTATTTATACATGTTGATCATATCCCCCCTTAATCTCCTCTTCTCAAGAGAGAATAAATTCACTTCCTCTAAGCTTGCCTCATAGCTGAGCTCCTCCGTGTCTTTTATCAGTTTGGTTGCCCTTCTCTGTACTTTCTCCAGTTCCCCAATGTTCTTTTTGTGAATTGGTGCCCAAAACTGAACTGCATATTCCAGATAAGGTGTTACTAATGATTTGTACAGGGGTAGAATGATATCTCTCTCTCTGGAGTCTGTACCTCTTTTAATATAAGAGAGGATTTTGCTCGCTTTAGAAACTGCTGCTTTGCATTGCATGCCATTATTAAGATTGTGATCTACCAGAACTCCCAGATCCTTCTCCACCATTGATTCCCCCAGTTGTACTCCCCCTTGTATGTATGATGCATGCATATTCTTAGCCCCCCAGTGCATAACCTTATATTTATCAACATTAAACCTCATTTGCCACATAGTTGCCCAATTAAACAGTGCATTGAGGTCGACCTGTAAGTTGGAGACATTCTGTAAGGACGTTATTCCACTGCACAGCTTGGTGTCACCTGCAAAGACTGAAATTGTATTTTTAATCCCAGACCCTATATCATTTATAAGTATATTAAAAAGTAAGGGTCCCAACACTGAACCTTGGGGTACACCACTGACAACCCTAGACCATTCAGAGTATAAATCATTAACCACTACTCTCTGAATACAATCTTTTCCAAGCCCGTAGACTTTACCTTACACATTAGCCATGTGTGAGGAACTGTGTCAAATGCTTTTGCAAAATCCAAGTATACCACGTCCACCGCCACCCCTCTGTCCAAGGTTTTGCTCACCTCCTCATAAAGAGAAATCAGATTTGTTTTACAACTTCTGTCTTTCATGAATCCATGCTGTCTGTTGCTTAAAATACTTTTTTTCCAGCAAGAACTCATCTATGTGGTCTTTTATGAAACTCTCCAGTATCTTCACAACTATAGTTAAACTAACAGATCTATAATTACCCCTTTTTAAGTATTGGCACCACATTGGCCTTACACCAAACCAGTGGTACTATTCCAGTCATTAAAGAGTCCCCACAAATTAGAAACAATGGCTTTGAAATGACAGAGCTAATTTCTTTAAGGACCCGTGGGTGTATGCCATCCTGTCCAGGTGCTTTATTCACCTTTATTCTGTCTAAATAATTCTGGATCATATCAATTGTCTGCCAATATGGATCATCTGTAGCTGTGTCATTATCATTCCCATTATGGACAAGAACTCCCCCATGCTCCTTTGTATACACAGAACTGAAGAACGTATTTAATAAATTTGCCTTCTCTTTGTCCCCAGTCACCCAATGTATATTATTCTGTAAAGTGCCTACATGCTCGGACCGGACTTTTTTACTATTAATATATTTGAAGAATTTTTTGGGGCTTTTCCTGCTATCATTTGCAATGTCATTCGTTTTCAATTTTTGTGGCTTTATTTCTTTTTTGCATATACTGTTCTATTCTTTGTAACCTTTAAATGATGATAACGTTCCTTAATTTTTATATTTAATAAAAGCTCTTTTCTTATTATCCATAGCTTTTTTAACTTTGGCCATAATAAGCCACATAAGATAGAGAGAAAACAGGTGCCTGCCGTTGTGGCCATTGTCATTTTTCTATGCTTTTTAGATACATGCTTCGTCTGTGAGTATGTTTTTATTATTCTTTCACTTCTACAATAAACCTTGGATAATGCACTAGGTGTGTGCGCCACCTGTTTTCTCTCTATCCAGTGGCTGATTTCTCCGTCTGAGGAGGGATGCACCCCTGAAGCATTTCCTTTGGTTGTCGCTGTCCTGGTACCCTTGGCTTCCATTTTGGCTGTGCATATCCTGAGGCGCTGGAGAGTACATACAATATCCATAAGCCACATAAGTTTGATCATAAGTTGATAAGTCATCAGTTATATTTTCACAGTGAGATAATGGCTACTAGTAGAAGTGATTCAGTTCTATTTGTAGGAGAAAGTATCACCCTCCACCTGACCCACCCCCGCTATGTGTCCTGGGTATATAGGACAATCAAGGTGTCAGGATGGGGAACTGCAGGAAATCAGTGAACATCTGTTTACTGATCTCCCCTGGGAGCACTCGACTCTGAGCATGTCTGGATTGACAGTTGTCAATCACTGGTTGCTCTGGGTGGTGAAGAAGCTGATGTAACACTGACAGAATGCCAGAGGTGACATTAGAGGTCTAATAGACCGCTGATGTTTTCTTAAAGAGAACCTGGTATCTGCACTATGTGATAGCTGTTATGTTCCTGGAAGACGTCCATCAGGATGAAATGTGCATAGTGTGGAACCATCACATCTGCTGGATCAGGTGAAGTGGTGGTTTGTTTGAAACCTGTATACCTACACTGTCTAGTGAGTAGTTTTACCTTACTTTTAAAATAAAGGAGACACAAAGTTTGCTACACTGTGGAGTTTTCATGTGCTTTCTTTACTTAGTACTGTCGATTCCATTGATGCTGGAATCTTTTGTCTAAGGAAGTGTTGAGTGCATAGAGAAGGTTGCAGTAGTCCACCTGGAATTGACTGGTGAATGCTGAGCTTGCTTAGCCCTCCATGGTTTTGGGATCTGAGAGTCCAGTAAGCATCCAACACAGAAGATCTACATGTTTGCACATTTAAATGATAGAGACAGAATATCAACCAAAAATACAGAAAAAACACATGATACAAATGTTATAAACTGAGTTGCAGTTCAGTGAGTAAAATACATATTTTATCCCCAAGCAAAACAGGTAGAGAAACCCTTGTTGGCAAACATAGAGGTAAGACGTTTCTTGTAGATGGTTACCAGGTTTGCACACATCTCAGCAGGAAATTTTGGTCCACTCTTCTTTACAGATCTTCTCTAAATCCTTAAGGTTTCTTGGCTGTCACTTGACAACTTGAGGTTTCAGCTCCCTCCATAAATTTTTCTATAGATTTAAGATCTGGAGACTGGCTAGGTCACTCCATGGCCTTAATGTATTTCTTCTTGAGCCACTCCTTTGTTGTCTTGGCAGTATGTTTTGGGTTATTGTCATGCAGGGAGACCCATCCACGACCCAATCAGTGTTTTGATTGAGGGAAGATGGTTCTCATCCAAGATTTTATAATACATGGCTCTGCCCATTGGCCCCTCAATGCGGCAAAGCCGGCCTGTACCTTTAGCAGAGAAACCGCCCCCAAAGCATAATGTTTCCACCTCCATGCTTGACTGTAGGGATGGTGTTCTTAGGGTCATAGTCAGCTTTTTTCTTCCTCCAAACACGGTAAGTTGAATTAATGCAAAAGAGCTCAATTTTGGTCTCATCTGACCACAAAACTTTTTCCCAATCCTTCTCTGAATCATTTAGATGTTCATTGGCAAACATCAGACGAGCCTGTACATGTACCGTATTGAGGAGGGGGACATTGCAGGTGCTAAAAATCTTTAAATCTATTGTGGTGCATTGTGTTACCAATGATTTGTTTGGTGACTGTGGTCCCAGCTGCCTTGAGACCATTCACAAGCTCCTTCCGTGCAGTTCTGGGCTGATTCCTCACTTTTCTCATGATCATCCTTACCCCACGAGGCGAAATGTTGCACAGATCTCCAGACCGAGAGCGATTGAGGGTTATTTTGAATTTTTCCATTTATGAATAATCGCTCCAACAGTTATCTCCTTCTCACCAAGCTTCTTGCTGATGCTCTTGTAGCCCATTCCAGCCTTGTGCAGGTCTACAATCTTGTCCCTGAGGTCCTTTGACAGCAATTTGGTCTTTCCCATGGTGGTGCCCAAGAAAGAGATTTTGTGGACAGCTGTCTTTTATACACATAACGAGTTGTCATTAGGAGCACCTTCTTAAATTGACAGGACTAATCTGTGTACCACATTAGTACGTAGCCAGTCTGAGGGAGCCAGTATTATTGTTGGTTGGTAGGGGATCAAATACTTATTTTACTCACTGAACTGCAACATAATTTATAACATTTGCATCATGTATTTTTTCTGGATTTTTGGTTGATATTCGGTCTCTATCATTTAAAATACACCTATGATAAAAATGATAGACCCTTCATTTCTATGTAAGTGGGCAAATATACAAAATCTACATTCAAAAAATACATTTTCCCCACTGTATGTGTTTTATGCATTTTTATCTTCTCCCTTTGTGAGAATCCATTTGTCTACACTTTTGTATTTCAATAATGTTTATTTTGGTTTTAACAAGTATCAAACAAGCAGTAGATTTGCTCAAACAGGGACTAGCACGGACATTTGTAATGAGAATAGGCTACATATAAGCAAAGACAGAGACATTTAAAACAGAGACATTGAAAGCCAGTCAAGGACTGACATGGCAACAATATTTCAACACGTAGTAGGCTAAAATGGTAGAGGGCCAAGACGGACCTCCCCACGGCAGTTGGATGTCCCCCGGGTCTGTCAATACCCATGCCCATTCACCATCAACAGCTCGTGTAGATGCAGGAGGGTAAGGGAGTTGAACATAAATATAACATAGGAGAGGCTAGAAGTTAATGTGATAAAGGAGAGAAATCGCACACAACCGGTAAACAAGGGGTGAAGGATGGAGCAAAGAAAGAAACGAGTTGGCCCAAGGCCAAGAAATCTGGAAAGAGAAGAAAGACAAGGACTTGCATATATCAGCCATGGCTCCATAATTTTGAGAAATGTAGCCTGAGAGTCATTGCAGATACAAGACATTTGCTAATTGAGTATCAGGGTATATTTTGTGTACACTTTTGATCTTTGTCTGTGGTAGAGCTCTGAGTGCTAGAAACGGTTATGTGTTTCAGAGTCCCACTTTGTGAAGACAAGATCAGTGGTGATGAGGAGATCTTCCAACTGGTGTTCAACCAGCCTGGAACACAGATTTTCACATGCAGAAACTGTGGAGTAGCACTGAAATTAAGAGTCAACCTCTGTGCTTTAGTTCCTCCTTGGTAGTTTCTAATCTGACATGCAACTGGCCCTCTAACCAGCAGAAGTGACTATCGGATGCCTAACCTGGATCTAGCCTATGCTGGTTGCCCTGAACTAAAACTAGTTATAGAATCCCAGGGACAGGGTTAACTAAAATAATAGGGGCTGCATATAAATTGCAATAAACAGGTTCACCTAGCAGGTGACCACTGCATACATACAGTAGCACACACCTACCTATCTGGCAATGTTCATGTGAGATTATAACAATAAGACAGAGACTTATCTTTCACTAGGATTCAGAGCAAGAAGTTATGGGCAGCTACAATTAACAGCCAGTACAAAGGAACAATTGCCTAATAGTCTCTGCGTCTGGTCTGGATAAAATACAGTATTGCAACTCCTGTATGTGGGCATGTGATGTTAGCTCCTCTCTCTCTCTCTCTCTCTCTCTGCACCTCCTCCTTCTGGGATTTTTTGCACCCAGCCTTTTTTAAGATGGGAAGTGCTGAAACACAATTATACAAAACACTGTAATTTATTTATTATAGGTACTTCTATAGCACCGTCAATTTATGCAGCACTTTACTAATATATTGTACATCCACATCAGTCCCTGCTCTCAAGGAGCTTACAATCTAAGGTACCCAACTCACATTCATACACATACAACGGCCAATTTAGACAGGAGTCAATTAATCTACCAGCATGTATTTGGAATGTGGGAGGAAACCCACGCAGGCACAGGAAGAATATGCAGGTAGTTAAGTCTGTGGTTGGGCTTTGAGCCAACAACCCTAATGCTGCTAGGTAGAAGTGTTAACCACTTAGTCACTGTGCTGCCCTGTAACATTAACAACTAACAGTAGATAGAAGCAGAACCCTTCACAGGTTTTATAAAACATTATTACAGAGGGTATTGCTCAAAACATGAAAGGTATACATCTGCTACCTGAACAAACAAATCACTATCCCTGGGTTGTGTGTACTAACTGTTTTGAAATCTCATTACTACAGCAAACAGCTGAAAAAGCGGAATAGTAATGAACTGAGAAATAAATTACCGAAAAACTGGAAAAACAGCAAACTTAAAAAACGACACAGTTATATTTATTAATAGAACAAAAAGAACAAAAATGGAGAAAAACAGTGAATAGATTCTTTAAAAATACCCCCCTCACAACAATATTCAATCAGAAAACAATTTTCTTTCTCTTTTTGAGCTATGTAGTAGACGTTGAATAATTATTGCATTTTATATATTCCTGCATGACACAAGATACATCTGCTTTTGTCCCAAAGGAGTAGATGCTCTGAATTTATTGATGCCTATAAATAAGTAATGCATTGGTCTCAGCATTTCAACAGCATTTCTGGGGAAAGAAAGATAAGGATCATAAAAGTGTAACTCAGTATTTTACAATTCACTTTAACAACTTTGGTTAGAACGCAGTTATAGTTATAGAATACTACACTCAGGGCCTATTTATAGTACCACTATCTGCTCTCCATTTTACATGTCATTCATAAAATACACATCATTCATAAAATGCCACTATGTGAATTCTGCAATCTCTCATTGAGTTTTTTTCTTCTTAAAGGATAAGTTCACCTTTTGCACAAAAATAATAAATGCACATTTTTTGCAGGTAAAAATGTGCATTTATTATTTTTTGGCTGCAGTAGCCTATAAAGCATGCCATGCAAGTCTCCTGTAGACCTGTCTACTCGCCTGTAGACCTATCTACTCGCCTGTATTGGATATATGGACAAGCAAATATACTGACAGGAAGATTCAATTAACTACCACGGCGCTTCACAGCACTGTGGTAGTTCATTGAGAACTACAAGCCCACAGCCGCTAAGGCAATGGGCTTGTTACATGGGTGGAACATGGAACATGTTCCTAAAGGTGATTTTATCCTTTAACACTGAAAAGAAAACTTCATAATTGGAGGAGATGTTTGTCACACAACTTTAACCAGTGAACATACTTTCCTCTTAGTGTTTTTTTTTTCACATATTCATTTGAATAATGTGCAACTTTCCTAGTTATCTTAAAACAAGTGGAGTGTAATACACATGTAAAGCATACCATTGTGTGTAGCTGTATGGTTTCGTAATGCCAAATCAATGCTTTGTAAATGGGGATCTTGATCTTTTGAAATCAAGAGCCATTAAATCATTCATTCATTCATTCATTCTTTTTAAAGGTAACTGTACTATTATAAATAGATTAGCTATTTTAATAATGTGTACAGGCACCATGTAACCTTGCAAATATAAACTGAAATAGTAACCTCAAAGTGTTGACAACAAACAGGGGACATCCACCAGTTACTGCAATAAAATCCACATCTATAGGCAATATTTTAAAGAGCACACCATCAAGTCATGATGACTGGACAGACACATTTTGGCTTACGCCTTATTCCTTGTAGAAACACACAATCACAATACAAGACTTACTGAAATACTCAAGACTGCCCATCCTCCCATTTGGACACTGAAGTATTACCCTATTCCTTTCTGGTGCATGTCAAGTGAGAACATTAGTGTTGATAGAGAAATTGTAGGGGATAAACACAAATGAAACACACCAACACTGTGCACAGCGAAGCACTATCAATCAAATAACATCAATTTCATAAAATGAAAAGAATATTCTATTCCTTTTGACAGTAATAGTCTGTCAATGTATGCATGAGCATCATACATAATATAACTTTGTATACTAAAAGGATGCCATCAAGGGCTCCATCAGGGTAAGTAAAGTGGTGAGAGGAGAGAAGGAATTGTACATCTTAATGCTGCTGATGTGTGTCTTGCAACCTATTTACATCTTCTCTATGTGTACTGTCTATAGTCATACCAGGCCGAATTTGTGTTTTAAAAAGATGAATTTCCTATTTTTTGCTGGCAACATTTTTTTTTCACAGCCTGTACCAGGGGTGGACTGAAAACTCATGGGGCCCCCGGGCAATAGGGGATCATGGGGCCCCTGTGTCCTTGCCCAAACTCAAAAAGCCTATGAAAAAGGTACTAGGGGCATCTCATGGGGCCCCCTACTGACCCTGGGCCCTTGGGCAGTGCCCGAGTTTCCAAATGGTCAGTCCACCCCTGGCCTGTACCCGAGTCCATGTGGCACATTAGCAGTATTATAAAAGAAAATAGCTGCTATGTACCATTATGGAAAAGGACCTTTTGCTGTGGAGTTGTTTCATTGAGGGGCTGCTTCTATCAAGCTCTGTGATCCAGAGCCATGTGTTTTCTCACGTACGTGCTACCCAAATGGTTGGTATGCTTACCACAGCTGATATGTTGCAGGCAGACAATGGTGCTATCAGCAGCAGATAAGTTAAGAAAAGACCCACAATGCAGGGTTCTATCAATGCACTGCCTATTCAAGTCCTGGCATACTGTCTTGATTCTGGCCAATTTCTACCAAACACTTTCCTCAAGTACATATTTTGAATTTTTGGGAATAATTGCAAAAAGGGATGAGATGGGGTTAGGGGGATTTATTGTTGTAATTTTAAAGTGTTTTGTGCACTCTGGGTAAAGTTCCATAAACTATCTCCCTCCTAGATTGTAAGCTGCAAGGAGCAGGTCCCTCCTAACCCTCTTGTATTGTTGCTGTATTGTCTCCCATTATATTATAAAGCGCTGAGCAAACTGTTGGCGCTATATAATAATAATAATAATAATAATAATAAACACTTTTCTAGTGCAATGGTCCTTACACAATGTCCTGTACCAAATTCATGAAAGTCTTGCAACAGTTTTGGTAACAGTCCTGACATGTTTTACAGATTTATGTAACTCTTATTTGCATCACTTTTACAATGTGTCATTGTGACTACAAGAACCTAAACAATAATTAATTCCAGTTTGCAGATAATTAACCTGAAGGTAATTAAGACCAATTCAAAGATGGCATACAGACAGGTCAGAGTTGTTAAGGTGTAAAGGTGTTGCATTGTTAACTTTATTCTTGTTTTGTATTTGCTTCATTGGTTGCTAGGACAGTCTCAAAAGTCAGTCTCCATTTCTGCCTATGTGATGGGTGCGGTGGGCACGCTGAGCCTGAACTGCACTGAGAATGGAGTGTTTGGTATTGCCCTCTCTAACAATGCCAGCCACCTCCCATTGCAAATTCATGTACCTGTTCCCAACATAGATTATTCTCAAGCACTGACATTTGTGGTGCAGAGGTGCGTTGGAATTCTAAAAAGTGTGGCACTGCAAAAAAGGAAGGTTACAAAGTATACTATGTAATGGTTTTGAAACAATCCAATTGGCATGACGTTGAGGGTTTTAGCTTTATTTTTGTGTGCACTTTCCAAAAGCTTTTATATCTGCTGTGTCCTCTACTTCCAGGATTCAAGCCTATTACCATTAAACAAAACTTGTCAAGTTGTAATGAATCAGACAGATTTAAATTCAAACAATAATGTAAAAGTAAAAGAACAATTACACATATAGATGGGATGGTAGAAGTCAGTGTTGCTGACACTATCCCTGAGAATTGTACTGTTCTGTAACAACACATACAGCTTAAAAGCATCTCCCAAGCAAGTAATTGAAAGAATTGATGTTTTTCTCATGTCAACCTCAAAGTTGCAATCAAATGTTTTTGGCATAAGTACATGTCCCTCAGCCAGTGTCCCACTCTCTATGCCCTTTTTTTAAAATTTGTTGCTTATTAGCCTTGAGGTTGTTTACAATTGTTTTTCAAAATCCCCCCCCCCCCCCTTCCTGGGTAGAGATGATGTTGGGAATTAAGTTTGCAATTTTCAGACTCCAAGATGGGTTTGTCGAATCCCCCAAATTCCTAACTCAGACAAATACATTAATTGTTACTTAGTAGTGAGGGATAAATTTAAACAGATCAAAAATAAAATAATACAAAAAATAATTATTTCATCATGCTAATGGAAAAATCTCTGTGATCTAAACACAATTTTAAAAAAACCCAAAACAATGCACATGGAAGGAAAAACAAATGTTCTGTAGCGCAAAGATAAAAAGGCTAATCAAACATACACTTTTATAAAATATATAAACTTCAGTAAAACATAAGCTTACATTTGTAAAGCAATGTAAAAACAACATTGTAGAGGCTTTTCAATTGTAGTTTAAGATTCGGTCTTTAAGGTATTAGTGTGTGCAACCCACATCCTGATTGTGGCTAAAAACTATTAATAAAAACAAGATTTTTAGAATTACAACAAATGCAATAATCAACAGAAAATACATTTTGTGTGACTGCAGACACAGTGGTCCTAGACACAGTATGAAAGGGGTAGCAATTGTATTGTCCAGATCTACACTGGAATGGACCACAAATGTGTAGCCAAATATCTGTTCTATTATTTATTTTGTATATGTCTAAGATAGGAATCAGAATGAAAGGTAAAAGAGAGAATTTTGAATGTCAAATATGCAGACATTCTGCAAAATATAGAGTATGTACCTTCATTTCCATATAAATAATAGACAAATTTATTTTCACAATAACTTCCATTAAATCTACATGGTTAGAAAGCTAAGTGCCAGGTAAGGTTAAAAATAAACATATTTTTGGGATGATTGGTCCACCTTCGGGCTACGTCGTTTTCTGCATATTTTTAACAGAATTGTTCACAACAAACAGACTAAATGTGTATTTTTCAAAATACTCCTACTTATTCACATAAAAAGTGAAAAATGAAATAAAAACACCCACACTATGACAAAGTCCTTTTTAGGAAAAACAAATATCCCCTGATGCAAATCCAATGTCAATGACGTCATCCAAAGTACATCCAGTCACGATTCCCCGGCATGCCCAACAATGTGTATCCACTGCTAGTCTGGTTGCAATTGACAATTCCCCCGGGGTGACATCATTGGCCAAATATTTTTGAGACCATATCTGGTCAATTACATCACCCATGGTTCCTGGCTTGATTGTTTACACACAGAAGCCAGTCTGGATCTGTCATTTAGTCTTAGTGGAGCTACCATGGCTAAATGACAGATCCCTGATCACTGTTTGTAAACAATGTCATTTTTCAAAGCATTCCAAAAGCATCTTATTTAAAGGATTATGTATTTGTAAGCATTGTTCTTTAAGCCACATTAAAATACACTCTTTCTGGTGAATGGAATTAAATTATTTTTCATTAGTACATGTGTCCAGCTACACATACCCATTTTTTAAATAAAAACTTGCAAATTGGCTTTGAAAAACTTGGTTCACATAGACTTAAATGGAGATTGAAGTTATGTTTGGGGTCAGTGGAAGTTTTGTGATTGTGACAATCACTCTATGAGTTACAAGTGCAAAAAACACACATATATGACAGTCTATAAACAGTCCCAGTACTTCAGGATAATGACATCAGTGTATAAACATGTGAACGCTTTAAACAGTGCTTATGACACAAACTTTTCAGTGGAAGAATTTCATCACCAAACCTTCAACATCTGCACCGAGAGCAGGGCAGGCAACATAAACTGATTACCAAACTAAGCTGACCCCCAAAGATTGAATGGTCAAGTAACACTTGTGGGAACAATCCCCAAACAATCAATTCAGATATTGCTTCCCCGTTCCTAAGTAAACGCATCAGAAATAGAAAAAAAGAACCTCATAGTGTAGCAGTAAAGATCCTTCTTTATTAAACATTTAAAAATGCGCACTCACATATTGCATAAAAGTTCCAATACATTATATGAGAGTTGACAAAGGTAAAGCAAGTTCTGATAATTCAGCAACATCCGCTTGTGTGATGTCACACATCACATCAGGCTCTTCCCCACGCATTTCGTCAAAGGAGCAGAGAAGCAATATCTGACCTGGTTATTTGAGGATTGTTCCTGCAAGTGCTACTTGACCACTCAATCTTTGAAAGTCAGTTTAGTTTGGTAAGTAGTTTACAGTATGTTGCTTGTCCTGTCTTCAGTGGAAATGTTGAAGTTTTAGTGATGAACTTCTTGCACTGTAGAGTTTAGGTCAAAAACACTTTTTGAAAAGTTCACGTGTTTATACACTGACTTCATCATCAAGAAATGCACTGGCACTGTTTATAGACTTCACGTATGTGTGTTTTTGTGCACTTGTAACTCATAGAGTGATTGTCATGGTCACTAATTCATGCACTTTATATTGGAGGTTTTTTTATTATTATTTATTTTTATATATACATTTTCACTTTTTCTGTTTTAATATTTATTAGCACCACACATATATTTTTATCATACTTTTAAATTTTCCATCAACAAATTGTGTTAGCAGCTATCTTGGATACCTGTTTAGCAGCTTAAGTGCAGGAAATATTAGTTTTCTTTTAATAGTGGAAGTTTAGCTGTGTACAACAAGCCTCCTGTAAACCAAATTTTACCCAGTTCTCTTATCCCTGCCCCGCAGTAGTACTTTAGCAGCGTTTCATGTTGGTGACAAGCTCCCAGTGACAATCACATATATTCACACTTTTGCATTAGCTGAAGTAGAGCGAATTGTAGCAGCAAACTTCTGTGTCAAGGTCAAAAAATTATAATTTTTATAAAACAGTATATTAGCAACCACAAGTAACCATGTAATGACTGAAGAAACAGAAACCTGTCCATTCAAGGTGATCCTAACCAACCTACTATGTATTCCAGAAAGGACTTCCAGAGTGCTACTTGATACCTTTCTTAGCTAACTGAATTCCACACTGAAAAAAGGATGACCCTGCGCACAATTTAACATAAATAAAGCAATAGTTACACCATGATGCCTACTTTCACAGCAAAAGAGATGGTAGAATTAAGAGATTTTACTTTGTAGGGTGCTTGTCATCATTATGTAGAACCCTCTAGTGGTGCTAGAGAATTAGGTGAATTTAATGACTCACTCAGCAGTTGGAGTGAGCATGTCTGAGTGGGGGTCAAGTCTGGGTCAGACCAGATCATGCTGGATGACTCAGCAGGTTGGGCCTTTATTGCCTCCACCTGGTTCAGGAAGTCCATGGAAACTTTCAGAAGCCAGTAGGCAGAGGGGTGGAAACCTAGATCTGCATATGCATAGGAGTCCGACCAATCCCAGGCTGGAGGCCTCACTGACGTCACTATCGGTCAGACACATTGGTGCCATACACGTAGTCCTGCAGGGGGCGCGGATATACACGCCTGTGCTGGGCGTCCATCAGGCTGCATGTGTACCAGGATGGAAGCGGAGCCCATCTGTCCATAGTACCGACGTTGATGGCTGCCTCCGGGACTTCGGGCGTGAATCTATCTATGAGAAAGACCATGCATTGTCATCTATCCTTTGCACAGGTAGTGAGTGGAATATTGAAAACATAAGGAAGGAAGCACGGCATATTTCCATAACTTAGTGATAACCATATTGACTCTCTTTATGTCACTTATTTACTACAGGATGGGGACATCATGTTGCATCTGCTGAAAGGTGCACAGCACCCTACTTCTATTACACGGCATGGATACCCCTACATTCTGCACTACATTACATAACAAGGGAGTTACATAGTCCGCATGCTGGCGGTGAAGAATCCCTATATTGCACTGGCAGGGCCCTGCCATTTAAACTACAGATGACGGATGTCATATGCAGATATTACCATGGTCAATAACTTTATTTCATCATACCATTTTGGACATAACTGTCTTTATATAGATCTATACTACTCATTTTGCCCATTAGCGCTATTTTTTGAACCATCACTAATTTTTTCAGTGTGTTACACAGCATAGCTTTAGGCCTTTGTGCCTATACAAGCAGATTTACTTTCTATTGCATATGTCTCTCATTGATCATTGCCCTGAATTGGATATCTATGTATAGCACCGGGTTCCTGAACCCATCTTTAATGGGTACCAACATATACAGTATTGCATGTCTGATGTATAGTCTATTATGGTACAATTTTGAAAATCCATCCCCTACATGGTAGTGTTAACCTTTGTGTCAGTGCTGATCATGTACTAGACCAGGGGTCTGCAACCTTTAAGACATAAAGAGCCACTTGGACCCGTTTCCGAGAGGGAAAAAAAGACTGGGAGCCGCAAAACCATTGCAACATTTAAAACAAATCCGACACTGCATATATTGCGAAAAGCGCTCTGGTCATGAAGGGGGTTTAAGGACCCAGTAAGCAAAGGGTTAACCAGGGCCACAGTGTATCGTCATAATCACAATCATAGCCTTAGGTCAGTGGTGGGCAACGTTTTTTTTCAACTGAGCCAAATCTCGCCAAAACCACGATTGAAATTTATTTTGAGAGAAACATTTTTAAAACTGAAAATACATCCCCCATATAGTAATTCATCCCCCATAGTAATTCATCCCCCATATAGTAATTCATCCCCCCATAGTAATTCATCCCCCATATAGCAATTCATCCCCCCTATAGTAATTCATCCCCCATATAGTAATTCATCCCCCCTATAGTAATTCATCCCCCCTATAGTAATTCATCCCCCCTATAGTAATTCATCCCCCATAGTAATTCATCCCCCATATAGTAATTCATCCCCCATATAGTAATTCATCCCCCATATAGTAATTCATCCCCCATAGTAATTCATCCCCCATATAGTAATTCATCCCCCATATAGTAATTCATCCCCCATAGTAATTCATCCCCCATATAGTAATTCATTCATCCCCCATAGTAATTCATCCCCCATATAGTAATTCATCCCCCATATAGTAATTCATCCCCCATATAGTAATACATCCCCCATAGTAATTCATCCCTCATATAGTAATTCATCCCCCATATAGTAATTCATCCCCCCTATAGTATTTCATCCCCCCTATAGTATTTCATCCCCCATATAGTAATTCATCCCCCATATAGTAATTCATCCCCCATATAGTAATACATCCCCATATAGTAATTCATCCCCCATAGTAATTCATCCCCCATATAGTAATTAATTCATCCCCCATATAGTAATTCATCCCCCATATAGTAATACATCCCCCATAGTAATTCATCCCCCATATAGTAATTCATCCCCCATATAGTAATACATCCCCCATATAGTAATTCATCCCCCATAGTAATTCATCCCCCATATAGTAATTCATCCCCCATAGTAATTCATCCCCCCTATAGTAATTCATCCCCCCTGTGTCAATTCACTTACCTTTGCTCCGCGCGTTCCTCTAGCTGTGTTCCCGCGCCATTCTGGTCTTCAGGGCGGACTGTGAGAGGAGAGGAGTTCGTCACGCTGCCCCGCCTACATCCTGACAGCCAATGTTTGGAGGAGGGAGGGGAGCGGGCGCCCGGCACATAGAAGAGCTGCATTAAAAGAGCCGCGGCTTGCCGACCCTATTGCCTGTCACCTAGTGGGCAGTGTGCTCCGGAGCCGCAGGAAAGGTGAAAAAGAGCCGCATGCGGCTCCGGAGCCGCGGGTTGCCGACACCCGTACTAGACCAAGTGTCATTACATTTACAGCACTATACATTCATGACTGGTCATGACGTCTGTTTTTAACTACATTTTGGTGTTAGGTCATACTTTTTTGTATTGTATCTTGAGGTGATGGCTAACTGAGGTATTTACCTAAATGTCTATATATGCATTGTTTGTAATAAAGCATATTTTTTTGACAAATTTTTGGGTATCGCTTTCTGTTCATGATGTAACCGCTTTTCTTGTGAATCTCTTTTCACATCCCCCCTTTTTTGATGTCTAGATTTTGGTTACTTGCAGATAATATACGTTCAGCGATACGTTAAATATATGGTGCCGCTTGCTTTTTTGTTACTGTTTTTTTTTTGTTACTGGTAGTGTGTCAGACTGCCCCTGGATATAAGCAGCCCTCTCAGCAGGGGTTGGGAGTCAGGTGGAAGAGGGATCGCTGAAGCTGCTGCTGCTGTGTAGCCTGGGAGAAGATGCCTTTCCATCCACCAGGGAAGGACAGCCTGCAAGCTGGGACAAAAACTGGCTCAGTGAAGGGCCTGAACCTAGTTTACCCAGAGATACAAGGACAATCTGAGTACCTCTACACCCTTGGGGCCAACAAGAGAGAGGGCTGCTGGGTGTGATACTTAACCAGTTCTCCCTGGGACAGTGCTGTATGCATGTCTTGGAATCTCTTGCTCCAGAGTATGCCTCAAAGGATAGCCAGGTGGATGGGCATTTCCTATCTGGGGTCTGAAGAGAGTTCACTTAGAGGGGACTAAGTACCCCTCACAGAGACTGTGCTGGAGCAGGAAGTTCATGATCTGCGTTTTTGTACATAATCAGGAAGTTTGTCCTCAGATTTATTACTGCAACTCAAGTTGGGTATCCCATATATCCCTAACCCTATAAAAGTTGTTTATCACCTAAATAAAACAACAAATCAAGCTCCTGGACTGGTTATTGACTTTGAGTAAAAGTCTGAAAAAGCGTGTTGCCTGGCTGTGCAGGATATAGGGGGACCCAATAGAGGTACTGTATGCTCACTTTGTAAAGTGAATGTAAGTGAAACTATACTAAAAATAATAAACAATCAAATATTTGCAAAAAAAATTCCAAATTCAAAGTAGGACACTCCTGCATCATGCTGGAGATTTTCCATTTTCCATGATCTTGCTGGAAGGCAAGGGACACCAACCTTGCCTTTACCCAGGGTGAAAGGTAAGTACATTTTCAAACTTTTGTCTAAAAGACTGAATAAACAAAATGTCTATTTTCATGCAAGGTCCAATTTAAACATTTTTTCTTTGTGTTTTACTTGTTTATAGTCAGAAATAAAATGCCACCCTTTAGTTTCAAATATTTGTATTTTTCTAAAATTCCACTATTGCAACTCAAAAAGTAATAAAAGAAACCTACATTAAATGTTACTTGAAATTTAAGGAGTGTTGGTCTGTAGTGTCTGAACTTTCTATAAGGAAGATGTACTTATTTATTCTACCGATGAGAGATGATATTGAATGAAGAATAATCTAAAAAGACAAACAATAACAGAGCATAATGTCGCAGATTATATATATATGACAAACCATGAAGAACAGTAAAAAATATCATATTCACCATGAAAGAACTGATGCGCTAAAGTATCAGAAAACCATAATCCATAGTCACGAGACATCAAACATTTATACTCTGTTATCTGTGTAGGGATTACATAGCTTTTTAGCATTCTGTTCCAGATACATAAAACTAAGCTGAACTAAAAGTTCAATATCAGATTTCCAAACAAACTAGGCCTTATTTAAATTACGTTTTTCTGGCCAAGAAAAAAATTTAATAACTTACAGTTTATCAGTCAATAGATGTGGTGGTCACATTAGTTTTCTTTTTGTCAGGCTGTATAGATTTCTGCTTGCACAGAAAACAATTCTGTTGATGCTGCCTTAAATCCAACTGTGCTTGTAGCTTCTTGTGCACTGAACCAAAAATCTCAAGCAACATCAGGTTGTCATTTCTGCCTATGTCCCTGCTGGGGGGATGCACACTTTCTATTTGTTTTAGTGACCAGAACATGATAGGAAATCCACATTTTTGGAGAACAGAACATAAGGGGAATCTTTCAATAAAGGCACCTGTTTTGGTAACATATACCGTATTTTTCGCTCCATAAGACGCACCTGACCATAAGACACACCTAGGTTTTAGAGGCGAACAACAAGAAAAAAAAATATTCTAAACCAATGGACTGCGGACACAGTGCAGGGGATGACCAGAGACTGCGGACACAGTGCAGGGGATGACCAGAGACTGCAGGGGATGACCAGAGACTGCAGGGGATGACCAGAGACTGCAGACAGTGCAGGGAATGACCAGAGACTGTAGACAGTGCAGGGAATGACCAGAGACTGCAGACAGTGCAGGGAATGACCAGAGACTGCGGACAGTGCAGGGAATGACCAGAGACTGCAGACAGTGCAGGGAATGACCAGAGACTGCAGACCTTTGGGGAGGGAGGGGGAGCGGGTACCTGAATTTGACAGGTACCTACCTGCTCCCACTTCCGCGGAGTTGTCCTTCGCTCTTCTTCCCGGGCCGGCTTCTGTGACAGCCGGGTGCCCACTGCGCATGCGCGAGAAGCGCTGTGCTTTGTGAATGGCCCGGCGCCTTCTGGGACCTGTCATGTGTCCCAGAAGACACCGGATCATTCACAAAGCGCAGCACATGCGCAGTGGGCACCCGGCTGTCACAGAAGCCAGCGCGGGAAGACTGTGCAGCGCTGGAGCGAGGAACAGGAAAGGCCCTGCAGGAGAGAACAGCTGAGCGGCCGGCCCGGTATTCTGACATGGTGGCGGCAGAAATACCTCACTGGCCGCTTTATATTCACTCCATAAGACGCACTGACATTTTCCCCCCTTTTTTTGGGGGAAAAAAGTGCGTCTTATGGAGCGAAAAATACGGTACATTAATTTTTGAGAGACTTCCTGTTGTATCTCAGAAAAAATGTATTGGCTTTACATATACTTTATGTCAAATTATTATATTAAACGCACATGGTTCTTAGCAGTACTTAATTCATTGGCTAGATGAAATATTCCAACTAAAACCCTTCCATTAATATGTGAGGTTAGATGCTATTTCTGTGGTGCTGATCCTCAAAATTCATCAGCATCTGTGTATACAAGGGTAAGGACTACATTTTTCTCCTGTTTTTCTTAAAATCAAAGAAGGAGGAGATAGATAAGCACACACACAAAAAAACATGAATTACTATACATTAATGTAGCTCTCTGCACATTAATTTTTAAGAATAATGAATGCCCCCTCCAGCAAAAGAACTAAACATCATGCTTCCATTTCTGCAGTTATCTGTTTTTTTAATAACTACATGCCCCACTAAAAAAAAAACACAAAACAAAACAAAAAAACAGGAATGTAGAATACTAATTTCCATGTGCACAACTCCTAAATTAGGCTAGAGATGGTGCTTGAATACATATACAAGAATACCACTTAATTTCAGCTTTATTTATTTCCAGTATTTTAATGGGACCTACATATTGTGCACCACATAGCAGGGCATATACATCGATTCAATCAATGAAAAAAAACAAAAGGAGAAAAAAAGCGAAAACCCAATAATGTAGCAGTAAATTAAAAGCAATTTATTGAAACATTAAATGGACTCACAATTGCGGCATGGCATTGCTCAATGGGTATCAGAGGACCAGGAGTTGCAGAATGGTTACCAGAGAAGCCCAAGTCTTGGCCATCAGCTTGGGGATGGAGGTGCACTTGTGATGGAAGGAGCCACTGTCACTGGTCCATGAGAATGCCAAGGGTAGTACTTGAACCTTAAGTTGAAACCACTGACATCACTTGGTAAGGCACATACGTGGTAGACACCAGGATGCATTTCAAAGCTGCCAAGCTTCTTCCTCCTCTTTTTCCTGTATATGATTTTCTGTCCCATTGAAGAACATGACCTGAAATCTCAACCAAATTTAGGAGGATGCAATTTAGCCTACCAGTATATATTTGAAATGTGGAACCCACACATACATTGATAACATTCAAACTTCATGCAGGTAAAGTGGATGGGTAGGCCTATCTGCTGCACTTTTGGTGGCTCCTTTCTCTCTTCTCTGGACTGCAATGTCTTACAGAAGCCTCCCCTTTATCTCAATGGTGATCGTGTTATAGTTATTGGCAATAGCAAGGCTTACAAAATGTGAGCCCAGCAATTAATATATGTGGGAAACTTTGTTAACAGTGAAAAATGAGCAATAATTGCATGAATCAATCCTCTAGAAAAAACGCTTATCCTTAGTAAATTGAAAATGTTTTTTATTTGGAGCCTACTCATTCCTTAAATCTTAACTCTGAACAGATATAAAAAACACACATTTAAGCTACTTTGCCGTTGTTAATACGCTATTAAATGGATTTCTAATGTGAGCTGTGTAAATACTCAAATTTGACCTGGTATAAGACTCTTGCAGCCCCAAAGGTTTGTGTTCACACATGTGCAGTTAGATTTTCAGGTTTGTTTTCAGTGCGAATTTCCAAAGTAGTTCTTCAGTTGCTATGATTTAGATATGGTTCTGATGTGATTTGGCAAGTCAGGTTTTAGAAGTGGGTGGCCACCAGCATCCTTAACAATAGCTGGTGGCCACAACAAGCCTGATGCCATGTCCTTAACCACCGAAGAGTCATCAGCAGTGAGTGAGGTTCCCCTCATTTATATAGCTGATGAGTTATCAGTTGTTAAGGATGTGGCGGTCTCCTTGCTGTCTCGCTCCTTAACAACCAGCTATGACACAGGAGAGGACAGGAGAAGCAGGATGGAACTAGAAAAAACAGCCTAAAATAATGTGCGCAACTGATGATATGTGCAATTTAGAAGTGTAACACAAGTCAATGAGACAATAATTCATACCAAACCTGCAGTGCTCAGAAAAAGGACAGGGCTCTTTCAATTTGCACTACAGATGCACCGCATATATGTGAACAGCCGCAATAGAAATCAATGTTATTTCACATGTCATGCAAATCGGATGCAGTTCAAAATGCATTCAATTCGCATATATGTGAACAGCCACAATATAAATCAATGTTAAAAATGCATCCAATTCGCATATATGTGAACCGGGTCTAAAGGAAGGCTGAAGTGTGAGGAAAAGACGCAGCACAAAGAATCTGTCAGTCCATGCGTTGACTTGAAACCTGTTGATAGGAAGAAAAAGGAGAGTGACACCTTTCAGTGTCCAGTACAGGCTGGAAGGTCCAGGCTCAGATTAAGTAGTTTTTATGATGATGGCCCTAACACGTCGGACTTGTGACAGTAAAAAGTACTGTGGGGGAAATCTCTGGATTGAAGGTAAATATTGCAGTAACATCTGTTTTTCTTATTTTATCTTTTGATGGATTTTTTGTTTTGTCTTCATGTTTTTGGCTGACGTACAGCTTTAAAAAATATTTTTTCTATAGGTTGGTTAGCAGAAAAGACCCTTTACTGTTTTTAGAGGAAAAAGTCAGTACTTATTAAATTTAGGACCTTTCTTGCGAACTGAAAATTGACCAAGCCACTATAACTCAGTTTATATACTGTATTGGGCTAACAATATGCTAGAACACATTTATACATATGATTTATTCTTGGCATTTTCGTATTCAATCATGTAATTGCCTCTTCACTCATCATCAGACTGCAGTTATGGAAATCGCAAGAATCTAACCAAAGAAGTGTTTTAGCAAACAAACATATCAATTATTCTAGCATATCTTATAAGTGTATTCAACAACCAATGGAGGGCATGGAATTAACCTTCCTAGCGGTAATCCCGAGTGTGACTCGGGGTTACTTTACAGTACCTAAAGCGGTAACCCCAAGCCACACTCGGGATTACAGTTGTCCTGCAATCCCTCGATCCTTACCTTGTCCTGCGATCCTGCAATGTCCTCCCGCTGTGTCCTCTGGCCATGTCCTCCAGCCGATGCCCGCATCTGTCTTCTGGGTTCCATTCCCTGCGAGCATTGGGACGCTGGGGGGCGGAACCAGCGGGAGATTCAAAAAAGTAAAAATATGACATACACACAATACATTGTAATCTGTTAGTATTACATTACTGTATCAAACCATTTCACCTAAATTGTGTCCCTAGTGCTTTGTCCAGTGTCCTGCCTGCACTATTATTGTTCTTTCTGCCTGGAAACTTGAAAACGTCCATGGCACCCAAAAAGCGTCCCTTTAGGACAAAAGCGGTTTTATACCAGCTAGAAAACAATGATAGCAAATTAGAATCACTTGCAGAGTTGAGCGATAATGATTAGTGGGGAAATTCGTCATCAGACACTGAAAACAATTCTGCAACTGAGCTCAGTGATGTGTGAACTTGGCGCTCTATTTCAAATTTCAGTGTTTTTGGTTTGATTACATTATTGAATTAAATTTATTATTATTCTATTATTTTTTATGATTATTTATTATATTATAATTTATGATTTTGTGTTACAAATTTTATCATACCCGGGATGTTTACTAGACTCTTGTTTGGACAGATTTAAGTTATTTGAGTTATTCCTAAGAATTATAGGCCTACAATATAAAACATCAAATTTCCATGCAAAACAATGTACCGCTTTGACATTCAAAAATATTGATTAGTTAGACCGCCAGGGAGGTTAATGCTAATTTTAAACTAAATGTGTTAACAAGGTATGCTGCATTTACAATTTGGTGACACAATATTAAAAGTGTTTTAATAGACTATTCTTGCACTGTAGATGCCAGCATCCCTAGACAAGGTGTGTTGGCAGTGTGATTCTCGTGACTTCATATTGCTACAGAGAGATCCACTAGTCCTAATGATGTAGCTTATAACAAATTAATTTGTCATTTAGCCCTTACTGAATACACAACCTCATACTTTATGTGTTTGCTAAGTTACTTTGGGATTTTGTTATGATTCCATCATTTTTCAGCGAGAAAGATTTTTTATTCAAAACAGCTACCATTCTTCCCAGGAGTGGATGTGACAGAAAATGTGTTAATATTGCATGCCACAAGATGATGTAAAATTCGCAAAGCGCCCAGGGATTTATAGGCTTTTTAGAATTTGATAAATATTCAAAGGCTGAACAAGAAGACAAGGGGATTGATTTATAAGGGCAAATAGGGAACACTTTTACTTAGCTTAGAAAATATGTAGCTCTGTTGACTTCTATTTAGCAATCATATGCAAGCAAAAAAAAATACTGTTTTTTATTGTTTTATTTTTATTTTCCTTGCATGTGATTAGGTATTCTTTGCAAAGTAAAATTTGAGCACATTCACAAAGCTAAGTGAAAAATCTCTTGCAAAATAATAAATTCCTTTGCAAAGTGAATAGCCTATTTGCTTTTAATAAATCAAAACCAAGATATTTGTAATTCTTACAAGTTACATTTGAACAAAACAATACACTTTACACCCCAGTCACACTTGTCATGCCATGTGATTGTAAATCGCATGGCAAGTTGTAACCTATTTTCTGCAATTAAAGCGGTCATATCGGTGCGATTCCGACTTGGTCGGAGCTCCACAGATTTCTAAATTAGTGCTTGCAAGCTGCAGATGTCTTTCAAGTCGCACCTCAAGTCGGAATGACACCTGACTTTGAAATTGTTCCACTTCACTGGAAGTCACATGATTTCAAACTCGGATCAGTGTGACCGAGGTGTAAAACCAATTATCATCTGGACAAACAAAAAAAAACACCAGTTGTAATCAACTACTTCAACATATAGGGGTAGATTTACTAAAGGCAAATAGACTGTGTGCTCTGCAAGTGCATTTGCTCCAAAGCTTAGTACATGAGGTAAAGCTTCACTTTACAAAGAATGCCAATCACATGAAAAAAAAAATTAAAAACAGAATTTTTGCTTGCACATGATTGGATGACAGAAGTCAGCAGAGCTCCCCTTCATTTACTAAGCTATGAAGCAACTGCACTTGCAAAGTTCTCAGTTTATGTGCTTTTAGAAAACCAATCCCATAGTGTTGATAGAGGAGCAGGTGATTTAGATTTATTCTGCAGCTAGAAAACCTGGATATCTTACCATCATTAGGTCACATATAAACTCTCCTTGGATATTAGAGTATACCAGAGGAAGCATTAGAGACTGCTTGTCTGACAGTTAAATCTCAAAAAATAGAAATGTGGTGAGACAAGTATTTGAAGAATTATTGCAAGAGAATTACTGAAAAAAAAAATATTCAAGTATATAATAAAGTCAAGTCAAAATTGTCTTCCACAAGGAGAACTAGAAAAGGATATTTTTTAAACTCTAATACCTATTCAGGATGTAATACTTATGATTACAATGATGAGGCTTATGATTACAATAAAAGTATGTGACTTTTGCACCATATGGCTGTCAGTAAGGATGATTCATTAAACTGGAGAAAGAAAACTGAGCACAAAAGTGGAGTGGCTGTGAATACTAACCAATCTGGTTTCACCTTTCTTTTTATGTAAAAATATACCAAGAATATGAATGGTTGTTAAGGAGTTTTTAGCTGTAATGAATGTCAGCATGTCAAAAAATGGAATATAACTACCGGTACTTTTTGAAAGCACACCATTCTGTTTTCTTTAAATTATTCTCCAGTTTTATTAAATCATCCCCTTTACATAAGCAAACTAAGCTGCAGTGATGTGTCAGTTTAATTACATGCCAGATTATTTAGTGTTAACTACAGATTATACATTGGATTCCTCAGAACAGCATAAGCTGTTCTAAAACAATTAAAGTCACTCACAAGATTTAGTGTTGATGTTTTAGAAGTAGCATTATTATCAGTTTACGGTTTCTGGTGCTAAGCTTTTGAAAGGTAGAAATTGGCCCCATGTACACGGGACGTTTCTGAATGATGGAAACTGACTGCTGGAAAACTTAGGTTAAAAAAACTTCTGTTTAGCCATGTTTGCATAACGTGTTTATGCGTGTTTGCGTTTAGAAGCGTTTTTTAAAGATAAGGACAGGAGAGCCTCCCAAATGCCCAGAATGCAAAAGTGGTAAGTTATTAACTATTTCAGACTGTTTTAGAGAAATACACAGAGTAGAAGCAGAGACAACAGTATGTGTTGAGATACTTAGGTGTGAGTTGCTCATTAATATTTCTTTTGTTTCCAAGGGTGGGAAAGTGTCTGGTGAAGAGTCATTAGAACCTGGCAGGGGGTCTTCATGAGGAATTTGAGGTGTGAATGTGCATTAACATATCTTTTGTTTCCAAGGGTGGTAGAGGTCTGAGGTGTGAATTGGTCATTACAATGTGTGACAAGCTTGGTAGGAACATCCTGTGTTAAGTATTTTGTCCATCTGAGCACCTTGAAAACTCTTTGCATGCATTTTTTATGATGAAAAAAGGCTCTGGACAGCATTGGAAACTGGAAGAGTTAAAAACAAAATTCAAATGAAAATGCTTATAAACGCGATTTGCCACGTTTAGCCATGTTTAGCTGCGTTTTGCTTTTGAAACGCTGATAACATCGATGTCTGAACGCAAATTTGTTGCGTTCAAAAAACCGACTGTAAACTCAACTGCCTGTAAATGATTGTAAACAAAGATGTGTACATGGACACATAGGAAAACATTAGGGAGAGTTCAGGGGCTGCTGAAAAAAACACTGAACAGCTCCAAAACGTGAGTTTAGCAGCTGCAGTGTACATGAGCCCTGTGTTTTGCCCTGCTCTGCCATCAGCTTGCCAAAAAAAACCTCATGCATGTCTTTGAATATATTCAAATGAAAACAACAATTTTCCAATCGCTGCTTGCAATTATTTGTACTTTTCCTTTATGAATTTAAGGGTGCCATTTCCAATCACCTCTTGCTGGAGAATTACAATATTATCTTTGTTGGATCTCACCTTAATATTTGCTGCTAAATATGTTTCATGAATTGATGAAAACCTCCTGTTCTGTCTAGTCTTCTTTTTTGTAAAGTGTTTGGTAAGCTTAACTGGTCTTCTCCTACCAACCATCTGTACTCCTTCACTCTAGTGTTTTGGAGCATCAATTGTTTCTGTTAGTCTCAGCTTTTTTTTGAACAACAGAAACTGACTGGTGCTCAAAAAGACTCCATTCAGCCCATATATATGGAAAGCCAAAACAATACGGTACACAGATATCAGTCCTTGAGCATGAGTTTATTGAAAGCTTGTGGAACCTTGGCAGTATCTCTAACACATTTCAGACTATGAAGAGGTCTTACTCATAGCTATTTGACAATACTTCACAATAAACAAAATGCAGCTTTTTACACAATATAGAATCTTGGAGCATCAGGTATGCTGGATTCTAAATTGTCCTCCAGGGCACCATCTGGTTTAAATTTCCACTGGGATATCAGTTTTTTTTATTTAGTACAGGTACTTATATAGCGCTGTCAATTTATGCAGCGCTTTACATATATATATATATATTGTACATTCACATCAGTTCCTAACCCTCAAGGGATGTACATTCTAAGATCTCTAACTTACATTCATACATACACATACTAGGGCCAATTTAGACAGGATCCAATTAATCTACCAGCATGTCTTTGGAGTGTAAAAGGAAACTGGAGTACCCAGAGGAAACACACAGGCACAGGGAGAAAATGCAAACTCCAGGCAGGTGGTGCCATGGTTGGGATATGAACCAACAACCCTAATACTGCCAGGCAGAAGTGCTAACCATTTAGCTACTCGGCTAACTCACACATGTGCAGTGCAGATTGAAGCTCAGGTTTCACAGCTAACTGACACAGTAGTTGTTCAGCGGTTCATGTTTACATCAGGTTCAGGACAGGATTAGTTCAGGATCTTATCCTGTTCACACATATGCAGTTTAAAAACGGTTCCCATAGAAGTCAATAGACTATAATTCACATCTGAACCTGAAGGTACTGCTTAGAAATCGTACAGGACTCTTTATCAAACTGCACTGAATCTGCACTGAATCTGCACCACCAGTGCATTGGACGTATGTGAACAGGCACAATAGGAAGCAATGTTTTTTCACATGTCATGCAGATTGGATGCGGTTCAAACTGCATCCAGTCCACATACAGTATATGTGAACCAGCACTAAATGTCATGATTGCTTTTTTCCTGTTATGATTATCGACCTACTGTATGTAATATTGATTTTGTATGTTAATTGTATCTGAATGCTGCATTTTATGGTGTTGTGATATGTTGTAATTTTGCAGATGTATGTAAATTTTACTCCCCATGTCTGTGTGTGAGGAAGGATATTGTAAATGCTGTGTGAGTATTGGCAGTTAGCTATGACTAAGGCCTCTCCATAGGCTGAAATACGTTAATAATATTGTTGAGGTTTGCACGCTTTAAATAAGATTGTGTTCAAGGACTGTTTCCTGTGTGTTAAGTCATATTCCTTCACTGTTAGTTCCTCAATTTCTTGTCAGTGTTTTGTTTATAATGGCCCTTGATACCTACCAAGTTGTCTGCCGGTAGATACACATGTCTGTGTATGATGCAGGAGCGGACTGACAACTCATGGGGCCCCCGGGCAATAGAGGGATCATGGAGCCCCTGTGTCCTTGCCCAAACTCAAAAAAGCCTATGAAAAAGGTACCAGGGACATCTCATGGGGCCCCCTACTGACCCCGGGCTCTCGGGCAGTGGCCGAGTTTCCAAATGCTCAGTCCGCCCCTGGTATGATGTGTCTATATATCAATCAGTGTCTGATCAAGTTTCAGCTCCTCTCCTGTGTTTCTACACCTTCTCATCTCTGGTGCTTACATCTTACATGGAATGAGAAGATCCAGTGGTAACTCTTAAAGATTTCAGTGCATAGATGATGCATATATAGCTTTCCCACAATCTGATGAAAGATCTTCCTATTGACATCTTTTCTTATTTTGTGGATGGGTAACAACCTTTCTTCCTTTCACTTGTGTTTTCACTGACTGTCCTTTTTGACTTACATTACCTGTGTTGTAACCTCTGGCCTACAGCCATTCTTGACTGGCTACTCATCGCGCCCAATCATGATTCTGCTAGATGTTTCCATCTCCACATTAAAATGCATCTTTAGCTCCCTTGACTTGCCTTGCAATCTGCTGATGGCTACTACAACACATCAAATGGGCTCTTCAAACTATGGAAGTGAAGTTCTGGCTCTTCCATGAACAAGCAAAAGGCAATGGATTTACTGGTTCTTCTTGACTAAGTATAATCAGTAGGTTGATTTTTGTCCTGCTGACAATGGATGACCGAAAGTGTCACGCACACACAAAAATCAATGGTAATCGAACCTTTATTTCCAAGCATAGAACACCTGGCTGTCTCAGCAAGTTTTCTTTTCAAATGTTTCTGTTTTATTTTGGAATAATTCAGGTGAATTGATAATGTTTGACTACTATTGGAGGACATACTGGCTACAGTACAGAAGATGACAGTTTAACATGTTTGTGTTATAATGCTTACCCTGCCAAATTATATACAATTCATAATTTATATTTTCCATGATTTTAAGCACTTTTTGCTTGTTTTGCAATTACTGTGTAATAAATTTACTAAAAACTAATTATGTCTAATAAAATCTATTGCCGTGTAGTCTGTACAGTACACATTTCACCTTTTAAATTTGATCTATTAAAGAAATAATTGGATAAATTGTGAAACTGGTCAAGTATCATACTGGCATTTGTTATAGCTATGGATTGCTAAAAGACTGTGTCACTACTGAGCCTGCTTCAAATATCTGCTACACACTGTGTGACACTGAATCATGTAAATGTTGTAATTAAAACTGTACTGTAGGGGGGACCCAGCTGCTAAATGCTCCTCTATACGTGCTTGAACTGTCCAGCCAGGCATCACATGTAAACACGTTCTTAACTAAGAATGATGTCCTGGCATTAGGCAACACATTTGTGATAAAAGCCTAGCATAAAAGGATGAGATATCCACTGCATGACCCAGTAATAAAAAAAAAGTTACAAAATTATAAAGCAAATGTGGTGTAAAATGATGCCTTTTATTTGCTGAGCAGACAACTGCAAGCATTTTTGACAGCTCAAGTCTCTTCTGCAGTAATGGTGGAGTTCAGAAATCTGACATTTCTCATCATTTATACACATTGTGACAAGAAAATGTAACTTTTTTTATCGGTTTGACATTTCTGTGTCAAACATATTAGCACATAGTTGTTAACTGGTCTTCCAGAATGTACATTATTTGGTATAAAATACTGATAATTGTTGGTCCAGGGAATATCCAACTGCCTTTTGGACGATCTGGAAGGGTTTTTCTCCCATGCTGGAGCAAATTGGATCATGCTTTATTGGGCTTTTTTCACCTTCCTCTGGATAAGCTGTGGGTATAGGATTGTGTATATGGAAATTTTCTGTGTGTGTGTTTTGTTCCCTGTGGGTTGAACTGGATGGACTTGTGTCTTTTTGCAACCAGACTAAGCCATCGGTTCACACTGGTGCGGCTCTAAAATTGTGCTACGTCAGTGCGATGTCAAAGCCGTATATCAGTGCGATTTGCACTGCCGGTTTCATTGCAGCTTGCGATTTCATGTAAATTGAAATTGGAAAAGGTAGTGCCGAAACCTTTTTCATAATTGATGCGACATGAGCCGCAGTAATATGACTGGTTCCATTGCAGGCAATGGGGTGCGACTTGACATGCGATTTGGAACTGTCAAATTGCATGACAAGTTGCAAAGTTGCACTGGTGTGAATCGGGGCTAACTGTGTAACTATATAACCACATGTAACTAATAATTCACACTTTGTGTAAAGGAAACAACCATTTGAAGACTGATTTTTTTTTTTTAATTGAAAGACTTTTTTTGATAATGGCATTGTTATTATTAGAGCTATTAGCTGCATTAGAAGACATTAACTGTTGTGCTGCCTGCAGGTTTACTTTTGCATGTCAGATGGCTAAACCATTTTATCCTTTATTTTATTTCTGCTAAAACCCATACATCAGATGGTTCACTAAAGACCCCCCCCCCCCCAAACCATATATTTATTATAAAAAAAACTATTTACAAAGGATGAGAAATATCTAAAAAAAATGTGGAGTTGTTGTAGACATATGTTATGGTGCAGTAATTTGATTTCAGGGGTGGTGGTAACGTAGACAGAGCAGTTTTGAATATTCAGGTTATAACTCACTCAAGAAACCTGTGTAGATGCTTGTTCAGGATAAATCTGTCTCCATGCAGGCTTTTCATGTTGTACTGGTCACTCACAATGCTATTTTGGGTAGTGCAGATCACCATGCTCTAAGAAAGGTCAGATACTAGGACAGTGATGGCGAACCTTTCAGAGACCGAGTGCCCAAACTGCAACCCAAAACCCACTTATTTATCACAAAGTGCCAACACTGCAATCAAACCTGACTATTTATTTCAGTGGGCTGCCCTACCCCTAGAAACGCAGTGAAAGAAGTCCCTGTCTTTTATTTAAACCTGTGCCACACCAAGTTGCATACTACTGCAGCACAATGTGATTTGGCACCTACAAAAATGCGCTGTGTTTGCTGATGAATGGGTGCCATTAGGAATTGCTCATGTTGCAGGTGTGACGTCACAGGTGTGGGCTCAGAAGTGTGTCAGAAAAGTGCAGGGGATGGTCCAGTGGCGGACTGACAACTCATGGGGCCCCCGGGCAATAGGGGATCATGGGGCCCCTGTGTCCTTGCTCAGACTCAAAAAAGCCTATGAAAAAGGTACCAGGGGCATCTCATGGGGCCACCTACTGACCCCGGGCCCTCGGGCAGTGCCCGAGTTTCCAAATGGTCAGTCCGCCCCTGGGATAGTCAGATTTCAGCAAGGCTGTCATGTGGCACCAAGGGCCTCATGTCTGACTGCAGTGATCCCATAAACTTTACCCTTCCACCAACCCCAGGATTTGTATGTCACCAATCAGATGGAGGGCTGAATATTCAACTTCCCAGCTCTGGGCATGTATGGGGTCACCGCAGTCCTGGCACTTTGTGAAGATGGAAGGCGGCCCCGGGGCCCCGGCAGGGTGATCAGACAGACAGAGGAGGCTGCAGGTGAAGAGGACTTACCAGACTGTCACCTATCACCGGATCCTCATCCCCAGATCAGACGGATGATCGTCCCTCTGCTCCAAGACCTGTCCTCTCCGATCTCTGCTCCCCGCTCTCTCTGCTGTTCTCTAGCTGGGTAACCGATTGCCTCTCTCTGAAGTCATGTGCAGTCCTATAGAGGCCCTACTCCTTTCCAAGCATTCGCATTGGCCCCTATGTGCATCATTACCAGATACTGGGGTGACTTGGCGCTAGCATGCCAAGAGAATGCTAGAGAGGGCTCTGCATGCCCTCTGCGATACATATTCCATAGGTTCGCCACCACTGTACTAGGAGGACGTAGTATCTGGTTACTGTCATGAAGCAGAGTGCTTTGTGCAAATGAAGAACAGGTGGAGGCAGTTTTCCAACAGAAGACAAATATGGTGTAACCATACATCATGCCAAACACCATAGCACATTTTTAGGCATGGAATAAGCTACTTCATTGGGATCAGCGTGCAAGAAAATACCGGTACTTATAGTTACCATCAGTATTTGCACTCTTAAAGGCATGCTACAGTTCTTCATAGAACAGGCCAAGTTTTTAAGATCCCAGATATGATCAGGCAGTTCAGTTTAAATGGATGCCACACTGAAATGGAAACAAGCTCACTTCAATTGCATCCCTAAACTCATTTCAGCAATTTGATTGTCAAGATGTAATTCCATTTGTCATTGGCTAAGTAGAAAGACAAACTACTGTATATATACAGCATATGTATTTGTCAATTAAAAAGGTTAATGATAGCATAACTGAACATAAAATGTAAATCTTAATGCAAGCTGAGATTTAGGGTTTGTTGTATTTTGGAATTGCACATTAGTACAGTGACCCCAATATCCTCAATGCTGCGGTCAGTGCTACAGAAGAGTGCTGTCACAGAACATCTCTTTTTGCAAAAGCAATGTTAACCCTGTGCAAGTTTATTTACTGGCTCAGTGTTTGTCAAATTTTTTCAGACCCATATTGGTACATCTCATATGCAGAATTAAATAGAAAACAGTGAATGGTTTACATGAGAATGATACCATTCCTCAATGTTCCTGGTACCCAATTAGTTATGAAGATGTCATTATAGGATTAACACAATCACTGCAAGGAGGAAGATATGCCATTTTCTACAATGCATTTCCCCGAAATATGAGAATGAGAACGAGGTAGACAATGGTATTGTTTCCACTATGTTGTACTCGAGGAGGCTGCTCCCTGTTGGGGTGATAGTTATTTGAGTCAGGCTACCTGTGGATTCTAAAGTATATAATTGTTTGATGGAATCACTTCTGAGCTCTTGTACAGTTTTACAGAAATGTTATCAGTATGTCATCTGGGTGTCAGAACAAATATAACTGATGTGTTGATGAAAATTAATGAGACTGCTGGTTTTCCTAAAGTTTACCTCTAGCCAAATGTTTTTGTGGATTTTGGAAATACATAGTAGGTAATGATAAAGCCCCTGCTGATCTTGTTATACTGTCTGTGTCCTGTTGGGGAATACCCTTTACTTTCTGTCCCAGAGACAAAACAGGAAGAGGAGATCTTCAAGATAGAGTGTGAATGCCAAGCAAGTGTTCTACAGAAAATGATCAGAATTCCAAAGTGTTGGATTTCTGATCATTTCCTTTCCCAGGGACATTGATCTTTAGGACACAAAAAGACTAATTATCCCAAGCAATTAAAACCTAATAGCAATTGTAATATTTCTTTACTAAAAAAGGTTTTTCCAAGAGTTACACTATAATGATATCTTATTCTGCATAATGCATGAGTTTAGTGTAATGAGAATAAATTACTGGAATCATCAATTTCCCATTGAATTATATATTATTTATTGGATTACTTGGATGTAACTGTATAGAATCATTCTTTTCATTTTGACCATAAGTATTTTATGGCATGCTTATGGGGTCCCCTGTGGCCCCTTGTTTTGCTAGACTATTCTTGGCAAACATAGAGAAACAGATGTTTAAGAGAACAAGTAGTACAGGTCACATATTTTAAGATATTTCAGGTATATGGATGATGTACTTGTCAGGGCAGGAGCAGTGGAATTGACAGGCAGGCCTAATGGTAGTGTCACGCACCGACTGACGACAACCACCACCCACAGACCGGAGTCCCTTAGGGCGCAGAGTCTAAGCCCTAGGCTTCCTTTCACCAGGGCCCCTGATGGTGGGGATGGACTTGATGCAGCCAGGGACAAGGTCACGGCCCCCGAGTAACCCTAGCTGCGGTAATGGCCGCTGCCAATGGCGTATAGCTGGTGGGAACCAGATGGGAAACAATAGAGTAGTCGGACAGGCCGGGTCGATAACAGCGGGATAAACAGTACAAGATGGTAGGCAAGAATACACAGGTCACGAGCCGGGTTCAGCAACGGGAGGTCAGATAGAGGGATAAGGCTGAGAATAGTCTTGGTCAAAGCCGAGTCGGTTTCCAGGAGAGCCACGAGAGTAGAACAAGAGCTTGCTGCAACACAATCATACAGGACACGAATGCAAAGAGCAAGTGCAGACAACAGGCTTAAATGTGATCAGCCACACCCTTCTGGGATATGGACCGCAGAGGCCTGAAAGCATAAAAGGCTCCCACCATGCTTTGCAGAAACCTAAGATGGATGCCAGCACATGGAGCAGCATAACCTCTGAGGAAAGGTAGGACCTTGACAGTACCTCCTCCTCAAGGGCCCCTCCCCCTCCATGGCTCAACAAACGGCTTCTGAGGAAAGCGGGCATGAAAAGCGCGGAGGAGGGCAGGAGCATGAACATCCGCGGAAGGAACCCAGGAGCGCTCCTCAGGACCATAACCGCGCCAATAAACCAGGAACTGCACCAGCATCAATCGAGAGTCCAGAATACGGCTCACCTCATATTCCTCATGACCGTCAACCCGGATGGCACGGGGCCGAGGCAGAGAGAGGTAATGAAGCGATTACAGACCAGAGGCTTCAACAGGGATACATGGAAGACAGAAATACGCATCCCAGGAGGAAGGGCAAGGGCATAGGCAACCGGATTCACCTTGCGGAGGATGCGAAAAGGACCAACAAAACGGGGGGCCAGTTTGGGTGCGGGCACCCAAAGATTGAGGTTGCGAGTAGACAACCACACCCGATCTCCGACCTGGTATGAAGGAACAGGCAGCCATCTGCGATCAACCTGGAACTTCTGGTGCTGTGCTGAGTCCTTCAAGGACCTCTGGATCTGCCCCCATGAAGAACGCAGGGCAGCAAGATGGTTCTCCACAGCCGGAATGTCCTGTGGTGAGAACCTCTCAGGCAATACCGCAGGTTGGAACCCATAGTTGGCCATGAAGGGAGACATCCCGGAGGAGGAGTTGACAGCCGAGTTCCTGGCAAACTCCGCCCATGGCAGGAGATCGGCCCAATCGTCCTGATGGTCCGAGATATAGCAGGGAAGGAATTGTTCCAGGGCCTGGTTGGAACGCTCTGCAGCCCCATTGGACTGCGGGTGGTAGGCCGAAGAGAAGGAGAGCCTGATACCCAACTGGGAGCAGAAGGCGTGCCAGAACCAGGACACGAACTGACTCCCACGGTCCGAGACAATCACCCTGAGCAACCCATGCAGGCGAAAAATCTCCCTGGCAAAAACCGTGGCCAGTTCTTGCGCAGTTGGTAATTTCTTGAGCGGAACACAATGGCACATTTTGGAAAAACGATCAATGACCATGAGAATGACCGTATGGCCCCAAAACACGGGGAGGTCTACAATAAAATCCATGCCCAGGTGTGACCAGGGACGCTCCCCATTGGAAATGGGTTGCAGAAGGCCCAATGGAAGATACCGAGGAGATTTATTCTGGGCACAGACCGAACATGTCGCTACATAAGAGGCGATGTCGGAACGGAGAGATGGCCACCAGAATAAGCGAGACACGACCCAGAATAACTGGTTCCTCCCCGGATGACCGGCAGTCTTGGAGTTATGGTAGGTACTCAGCAGGCGGGTGCGCAATCCCTCAGGTACAAAACATCTACCATCCGGTCTCTCGGGAGGAGCGTCAGTTTGAGCCGCCAAAATCTGTTCCCGAAGGGGAGAAGTCAGGCTGGTGCGAATGGCAGCCAGGATCTGATCCAGAGGTATGACCGAGGTTGGCTCAGAGTCCTCCCTGGACAACTCAGAGTATTGCCGTGACAATGCATCAGCCCTGACATTCTTGGAGCCAGGCAAATAGGAAACCACATAGTTGAAACACGACAAGAACAAGGCCCATCTGGCCTGACAGGGCATCAATCTCTTGGCCTCTGAGAGATACGTCAGGTTCTTGTGATCGGTAAGAATGAGGACCGGAACTGCAGAGCCCTCGAGCAGGTACCTCCATTCCTTGAGAGCCTGAATGGTGGCCAACAACTCCCTGTCTCCAATCTGGTAGTTGCATTCTGCAGAGGAAAGTTTCTGGGAGTAGAACCCACAGGGAAGTAGGGGTCCATCGGGCAACCGACGCTGAGACAGGAGAGCGCCTGCCAGATGTATGCCAGCACAAGGAGCAGCATAACCTCTGAGGAAAGGTAGGACCTTGACAGTACTGCTCCTCTATATGGAGCCACAAGAACTTTTTAGCTAGATAGTCTCAAAAGTGATTCGCTCACACCATACTATTAAACTTACAGTCAAATTGTCTAGTACTCATATAAATTATTTAGAGGTGACTATTTACAATCAGTCCAAATCATTTGGTATGAATAGACAGCTTCCATGACCATCAGGTCCATCTTTAAGCTGGGCAAAAGGGGCAGCTGCCCCAGGCCCAGTCATTGTTGTGGGGCCCAAAGCAGCTGACCCTTCAGATAAGTACACAGACCGGCACAGTGGAGAGGTGTGGTCACAGCTTGCTGCTGTAGCATGGGTGAGCGGAACGGAACAGGGCATTGTGGGGAAAAAACACATGGTCGGTGTTTTTGGTGCTCAGTACTGGTGGTAGTGGTGAGGGTCCAGACATCCAGAATGTAGTAGTAAACACACATTTGCAGGGAATTCTAGGAATTCACCAGGCTCCAGCGATAGTTTCTGCCTCTGCCCAAGTGGTTGGTTCCAGACAGGAGGAGTGGAGTGGGTTGTTTTCAGCATCACTGGTTGGTGTCTCATCCATCTGTCACCCGGGCTTTCCCTCAGTTCCAGCAGTGGGTAAGCAGGTATTCCGGAAGGGTCCCTCGGGGTATGTGTGGCTTACTCCTCACTACATGAGAACCTTCATCTGTCTGTCAGCTCTAGCACTCCTCCACCTCTCAGGCCAAGAGGCAGCTGTGCGACTTTTAACCATCCAGAACTTTCAGACAGCTGGCTGTTTCTTCTCTGGAAGGATACGTTGAGGTTGTTTGTTTTTCTAAGGATACTTTGTTTTATATTAAAAGATACTTTTAACCAATGTACTGCATCTGTCACTGACATCCTGCAAGCTGGGGTAGAGCTGTTACACAGGTTATCCATCCGATGGATGGATTGGCTGCAGATCATGCCTGTCAGGTTTTATCTGATGGTGTGTGTGAGTCTGATGTAGTTACTCACTGTGGGCAGAAGCATTACTGACTTTATTTTATATATATATATATATATATATATATATATATATATATATTTACAAAGACTAGGTTTCCTCCTTTCTGATGCTTTGCCAGGCTCTAAATGCAGCTGTCTTCAGTTATTCTTTGTTTGTGGGTCTTTCTGCATTTAGTTTTGCCTTCAGCAAGTGAAATGCATGCTCCATTGGGTTGAGATCAGGTGATTGACTCGGCCATTGCAGAATATTCCACTTCTTTTCCGTCAAAAGCTCCCGTGTTGCTTTTGCAGTGTGTTTTGGATCATTGTCTGTCTGTACTGTGAAGTGCCTTCTCCACACTTTTTTCTTCTCGTCTTTCTGATACAGATAAATCTTAGTTTCATCCATCCAAAGAATGCTTTTCCTGGACTGGTCTGGCTTTTTTTAGATGTTTTTTGTCAAAGTCTAATCTGGCTTTTCTATTCTTCAGGCTTTTGAATGGTTTGCACCTTGTGGTGAACCTTCTGTATTTGCTCTCGTGAAGTCTTCTCTTGATTGTAGACTTTGATAATGATATGCCCACCTCCTGGAGAGTGTCCTTCACTTGTCTTGATGTTGTGAATGGGTTTTTCTTTACCATAGAGTGGATCCTGTGATCATCCACCACTGTTGTCTTCCGTGGACGTCCATGCCTTTTTATGTTGCTGAGCTCACCAGTGTGTTTTTCTTTCCTCAGAATGTACCAAACTGTTGATTTGGCCTCTCCTAATGTTGCTGCTATCTCTCTGATGGATTTGTTTAATTTTTGAAGCCTTACAATGGCCTGTTTCACTTGCATGGACAGCTCCTTTGAATGCATGATGTAGGTTCACAGCAATAGATTCCAAATGCAAATACCACACTTAGAATCAACTTCAGACCTTTTACCTGCTTAATTGAAGAAGAAATAATGAAGGAGTAGCCCACTCATGGCCATAAAACAGCTTTTGATTCAATTGTCCAATTACTTTTGGTCCCTTGAAAACGGGGGGGGGTGGCTACTCTTAAGAGCTGTAATTCCTAAACCCTTCCTCCGATTTGGATGTACATACCCTCAAATTAAACCTGAGAGTGTGCAGCCCATATCCATTATATAACTATAGCTTGAATATATTTTGGTAAAAACCTGAAAAATCTAAAATTGTGTCCAAATATACAGTATATGAACCTAACTGTATATATTAGGACTTTGGTGGGCTTCTAGGGTATGTTCTTTCTGCATTGTTTTTTTTATGGAATTATGGGACTTGTGGTTTATCCTAGCTGGGTGCCAGTGTAGTAGGAGTTTGCTCCCATTCCTCCATGTTGGATTTGTCTGTCTATCCAGTTCTGGGATTTACACTGCTGTGTTACAATGCTCAGACCTTCCTTACAGGGCAGAAAGACCTAATTCACCCTAATTGTAATGCCACCATTCAACAGGCTCCTGCAGACACTGCCCACAGCTTTCTACCCACACCTCTGTATAGACTTTCTGTTTGAAAGCTGTAGGAAGTGTCAATGAACTATGAGAGTGCTCACCAGCACCCCTACAGTTCTTTGAGAACAGCAAGACGTCTGCTGCAGTGGCAACAGGATTTGTAGTCCATCCATTCACAGGGGGTCCTGTGTAATTATGGGGGTAGTATGGGGGACGGGGGTCCTGTGTAATGATGAGGGAAGTAATGGGCAGGGGGTCCTGTGTAATTATGAGGGTAGTATGGGGGAGGTCTATGTGTATTTTTGCCAAAACTTCAAACAGGAAGTATTGTGAGCACATGGAATGATGCACGGTGATGACGTCATGACGTTTGCGTCATTACATCATAGGTCAGCAACGTCGGACGTCAAAAAACGTCCAAGTTATACAATAGGGCCAGAGACACAAAAAATGGCCCTGTAATAACAAATAAGGCCACAGGAGGGAGCCAATACCTAAACCAAGGCTAAAGCAGAATATAGACCGCAAAACCATAATTTAATAATAGGGATAAATATAGCATTAGTAAAGACTGGCCAGTCTTTAATAATGCTCACAATACTTCCTGTTTGAAGTTTTGGCGGCAAATCATCACTATTTAGGGTCCATTAACCTTTAAGGCACCAAGGACTACACTGGGTCTCTTGTTTGGGCAAACCTTGCCCTGTTTTTTGTGCCCTACTGAGACGTCTGCCTTTTTACCATCTAGGTGCAACCAAACTTGGGTTTCATCATTACATTTTGATGGTTGGTTACCACATTCTTACACAATTGGAACGGTATGTTTTCTTGGATTTATATAATAATTTATCTATTTGTTTATTTACTTTAGCCAAACAATGGGTTTTTTTTGTATTTTGGTTAAATATATTACAAATTTCTTTTTGGTCTCCTTTTTTTTTTTTTTCTATGTTGGCCCTTCTCTGTAATATATGCAATTTTTTGACCAACTTTGGGGAGGAGGGGTGTAGTTGGTTTTCAGAGAGGTAAGATACCTATATATTTTTGTTCTTCTTTTATTTTAAAAAGTTTTTTAGTTTTTAATCATTAATTATCTTATGGACTCTCAGAACTTTGGTTTGGCTTTCTGCTATCTATCTGAGCAGAGATACTCCTGAATTGATGGTTCCCTAACAGGACCAGAGGTACTCTTGGACTGGTGGTTTTCTCCATGAGGTCCCCTGAATAAAGCTTTCTCCTTATATTTTCTACCAATATTGATCTTCATCTACATCAGGTGTTACTATTGAACAGAGCACCATAATTTGTTGGTAATTTCTGCCTTTACTGTATTTATCTATTTTTGCTTTACATTTTCATTGAGTTTATTATTATGTTTCATCTGTATTTTCATTGTTAATTGGTTTTGTATTTTTTGATTCCACTGTAGGCAATGTTGTTTTGTTTTTCCTAAATTCCCTGAAGAAGTGGGTCATATCCTATGAAACGCGTCGGATCTCTTGATTGATTATCCAATTTTCTAATTCAATCCTATGGAAAAACATTTTGTTATTTCACCTGTTGAATGATGATCAGTTTCTCTAGTGGTATCTGTGAGGCTACAGGACTCATGCCCGTGATGCTTTTGTGTCCCGGGCCGGAGTCTTTTGCCCGCTGTTGCCATTGGATTTCTTGATTGATTTTTTACAGTTCCTTATTCAATCTTATGGAAAAACATTTTTGTACTTTACTTGGTTAATGACAATCTATTTCTCTAGTGTCATCGGTGAGCCTTTTGGGCTCTTGCCCACAATGCTTTTGCTTCCCGGGCCAGAGCCTTTCCCCACTGTTGCCATTTAGATAGATATATATATATATATATATATATATATATATATCTCTATCTAAATGGTTAGCACTTCTGCCTGGCAGTACTAGGGTCGCTGGTTTGAATCCCAACCATGGCATCACCTGCCTGGAGTTTGCATGTTCTCCATGTGTCTGTGTGGGTTTCCTCCGGGTACTCCGGTTTCCTACCACACTCCAAAGACATGCTGGTAGGTGAATTGGCTCCTGTCTAAATTGTCCCTAGTATGTTTATGTATGAATGTGAGTTAGGGACCTTAGATTGTATGCCCCTTGAGGGTTAGGGACTGATGTGAATGCACAATATATATGTAAAGAGCTGCGTAAATTGATGGCACTATATAAGTACCTGAAATAAATAAATATATTTTGTTTTTGTTGCTTTATTATGTATGTGCCTATTTTGGCTGTTGTCTTTCTTACCACTTGTGTGTTTTTTTCATAAAAATATAATAAAACATGTTCCATTTTATTTAGTGTTTCCATGTTGTGCATTTCTATACTTTCATATGGTATGGTGCCTTGAAAAGCCCCATTAGTTTTCCCTCTGTTAGGATCTTTGCTTTTTTTCTGATTAAGTAGTGGTGTGGCATCTATAAAACCACTACACCAGGACAGGTGAGATTGAATGACTCTCCAGCTCCCATCCAATTTTTCTATTTAAATTGTACAGTATGTACTGGTAATTTTTTTTTGAGTTTGGGTAAATTAGGGAAGCATAATACCCAATGTCAATTTTTTATTGTTGCCTGTGCCCCTCTTTATTAGTGCATAATTGTAGTCACAAGATAAATGCAACAGACATCACTCCTTGGATGATCCACCAGAACTCCCTACAATGTCCCACAGCAGTAAATTCTACTCAGCTTCTCAGGACAATCTTCATCAGCAAAGTTTTCACCCCTGGTGTTCCAGTCCAGGCAATAACCTTCTTGCATCTCCTCCCATAAATTTACCTTCCAGAAGGACAGCAGGAAGCTACCTAGTTTGGGCCCTTTTGTAACACAGCTCACCCTACCTAGGCAAGTCTGGGAGGACAGGAACAAACAGCAGCAACACACACCCTCTCCAGGATTATCCTGGGAGGCAAGAGACCTCGGCAATAACCCACACTCTACCATGCAAAACCTGTGAGGCAGAAGCCCTTTCCAAGGTCACTCCCAAAAATGTATAGCTTTCTCCAGCGTGCACCACTGGCAATAAAATAAAAAAAAAATGTGCAGCACTAAAATAAAAATAAACCCCTGATTATGTCCCTTGCATAGACAAAAGATGTAGGAAGGTGCTAGAGACCTATGACATCATCACACCTGGCCTTTTACATCATCACACCCACTGGTGTACTGTAGACTGGTGTGTTTGAGCTTTTGTTACCTTGAGATGCTTGTGAGTATATTTGCATGAAATAAATTGGTGTTTTTAACAATATGGTCCTTTGTGTTTCCCTCTGAATCTTACTGACCATGGAGGTTGTTACCACACCCTGGTGTGATTCGCACTTTGTATATCCTGTGCTCCTTGGAGCTTACAATCTAAGATATATATATATATATATATATATATATATATATATATATATATAAAACCACTGTATTTATTTATTTATTTATTTATTTATAGATGCAATGGGCTGATCAATGGAATTTTAGTTTTATCACATTTTTTCACTTTTAACATTATTTTAGTGCTGCATATATTTTATAATTTATTTATTGCTGTTGTGGGTGATTAACAGCATGTGCTGGTAGGCTTTTGTTTTTTTATTTTTGTTTGGGTTGTGACAGTTTACATATATTTTTTTTATCACTTGAAAAGGGCCTAACAGGAATTTCCTGTTAGCCAGGTGGCTTAGAAATATGTACATATATTTGCCCATGACTGCAGAGGTGTGGCTGGGCACATGTTTGAACACAAGCTTCTCAAATGTGAATGCAGGTGCTTGGGCACGACCAGAATCAGTAATGATGTTAGATGACCTATATAAGATGACCTATATAAGGGATCCCCTAACTTTGTGTCAGTGGTCACTGGTTTGGGTTTGTCCTTGTGTTCTGACCTGTGCATATGCTTTCTGTTTTTGACCTGGCTCTCTCCTGACCTCTCTGTACTGCTGCTTACTAGTTCCTGACTGATGCTTCATCCACAACCTTGATTCAACTTGTGCTCATTGCTGACCCCATCTTGCTCTGTGACTCCGCTGCATAAAACTTTTCCAGCAACAGAGAGACAATCTTGCTTCACCATCGAGGTGCTTAAGGCAGCTGTGTGTTACTCCCACAAATTAAAATGCAAGGCGCTCCTTTAAGAGGAATTAAATTATATATTATATTACACTGGGTTTTTTCTCAGAGAGTAAGTGCGGGTACTCCCCCTTCCTTGTCTCCACCCCCTACCTACCTCCGAGCACTATCTCTTGGTTCCACCCTATACACATGCCCTAGCACCACTCATTTTAGAGAATACAGAACCAAGTATTTTTTTGTTGCACTAAGTAATTTGTATGGAATTTGTTAATGATAACGAGAAAAGAGGTAAAATAAATTCCCTGCAGCCAGCTACAATAGATTCTGTCAGCGACAATATACCACCCCCACTCTAAAAATACCCCCTACAACACTAGATCTACCTAAGCAACAATAGATCTCTTAGCAGCCAGCATCAATAGACCCTCCAGCAGCAAGCAACAGTAGACTCCTACTTCAACAGTAGATCCTCCCCAGAAACAATTGACCACCCAGCAACAATAGACCTCTTGCAACAAAACACCCCCAAAAGATCCACCCCAGCAACAACAGACCCCCACAAGCAACAATAGATCTCTCAGTAGCCATTACCATTAGACCCACTAGCGGCAAGCACAATAAACCCCTCCCCCAACAATAGATTTCTCCCAGCAACAATTGCCCCCCCAACAAAAAAAGACCTTCCAAACAAAATAGAGTCCCCTGCAACAATTGATCCCCCCGCAATAGATTCCCAGCAGCCAGCAATAATAGACTTTCCAGCACACTCCACCACCACTCACCACTACATACACTAGACAGCCAAAAGTATTGAGATGCCTGCCTTTACACGCACATGAACATTAATGTCATCCCAGTCTTGATCCATAGGGTTCAGTACTGAGTTGGCCCACCCTTTGTAGCTATAACAGCTTCAACTCTTCTGGGAAGACTGTCCACAAGGTTTAGGAGTGTGTCTGAGGGAATGTCTGACCATTCTTCCAGAAGCGCATTTGTGAGATCAGGCACTGATGTTGGACGAGAAGGTCTGGCTCACAGCCTCTGTTCTAATTCATCCCAAAAGTGTTCTATCAGGTTGATTGACTCTGTGCAGGCCAGTCAAGTTTCTCCACCCCAAACTCACTCATCCATGTGTTTATGGACCTTGCTTTGTGCACTGGTGCGCAGTCATGTTCCCTCAAAAGTTGGGAGCATGAAATTGTCCAAAATGTATGTGTACAATATGTATGAATGTGAGTTAGGGACCTTAGATTGTAAGCTCCTTGAGGGCAGGGATTGATGTGGATGTACAAAACACTATAGCTGTAAAGCACTTTGTAAATTGACAGTGCTATATAAGTACCATAAATAAATATAATCTAAACAAAGTATATTTACAAATAACATATATAATTCATTTCAGTTCTAAGAAGGTCCTTTTAATCATGCTTCACTGCCACTCTGTGCATGCTAAACTGCCATCTATAGAAAGTGGTTCACTGTTATGATATGACCTCTATTTTAAGGAAGGTCAAAAAAAGCTGGAAATCAGCAGAAATGTGACTCCGGATGTTAAAATCTTCGCTGTAAGTAGGAATTCATCTGCCACTGTGATTCATCCAGAAACAATTTTTTGCAAAATGCTTAAAGAAGAAAAAGCAAACTCCTCACAGTGAACTACCTTAATTCATTCTTTATTTAAAGGATACAAATCCATAAAATCACATTAAACGGCACCAAATAACACTTATCATATCATGTGCTTATGTAAAATATATGTTATACAATGTATGTCAGTTGTAACACCACTATCTGGAGACAGTCTGTGCCAAAACACAGACAACCTTTGTAAACATGATGCAAGCACTCACCCTACGTACTTTTCATTTGTTGAACTTCTTAGGGACTCTCATACACCCTAGCAGCCCTCCTGACACCTGGCCTCCTGAAGCCCTTTCTTTGATGCTATTACATGTTCTGATCACATTACCATTCCTTTATCATTTTATAATTAAATAACTAACAACAAACAGCTAATGAAGTCATCTAAACCAAAGTTTTCCTGGCACCATTGAAATATAAAAAAGAAAAAGAAAGCGCCAATCAATAATGTCAATATTATAAAGCAGCAAACCTCTAACCCAAATTTGGTGTAAAACAAAAATGAAAATCGGAATGCGCTAAAAATATATAAGAAAATCCATATACTGTGCAAAAAAATCCAAACACCATAAATTCAACATATGCAAAATTCCACAGTGAAACAATCCGTAAAATATTAGTGTGAAAAGTCCAACATCCCAAAGTAATCTTCTTAAACGTATTATAACCCCGTGCTTAATCCACCACCAGATGAATGGAATAAACTCACCAATGCTGATCAAATTATAAATCAGCACAAGCGTATTTGCTCTGGGAGCGATAAGTGAATACAGATCATGAAGCAATACTCTGTGGTTTGAAATCATCCAGATACCATGTAATATTAGTAATATCCTAGTAATATTAGTAATATCCTAGTAATATGTTGCACATTTCTCTATATTGTCCAAATACTTTATATGCAAGATGCCAGTGTTGTTTTTCAAAGTATTGAACATCTGCTCTGTGGGATCTAAACTGAGGTCTGTATTATGGTGTATACATCCCACAAGGCAGGTGAAAGATGCATAGTCTCTTTTGTTTTAAAGTGAACTTACTCTTCAGGATAAAGTGAAACTCCAGCCTCACTTGTTTCTGTCCCATCTGTTTCTGCTTCTAAAGCTTGGTAGAAAAGTGTGCCACTCTTTAAATTTCTGCTCTTTCCCACTACGGTCCTCTGAATGGATTGAGGATATTGCAACAGGCACATTTGTTGTTGGGTTATGTCCAGTCTCCCACAAGACCCACTGTGCTTTATAAGTACGCCTCCTGGGCTACAGAGCATGTCATCAATCTCAGCTACTGTGTCCAATATGGTGCACACTACTTAGTATCTTTAGTATCTGTACCAGCAGTAAGATATCTCTCCACTACAAACAGCTCTCTAGCCAGTTTTACACCAGCAGAGTATGAGAAATAATTGATATGACCATTCTGTGGAGTATTTGCATTAACCACTCTGTGTTCAATTGCAACAGAAGAAGAATTAGCTCATCAGTTCCTCACAAGGTTTAACTCCTCAGTGACCTGTCTTCAGTGTATGCACTTCAAGAGCATGTGTATCAACTGAATATTCATTGTGTGTACAAGTCCACAGTGACCTCTCTCCAGGATTACCCATTAGTACCTAGCCCCTGTGTCTTCTGCTTAAGTGGATTAGGATCTCTGAAACCAGTACCCAGCCCATGTATATTTATTCCTTAGCCAGTCTCCAGCACATGCTTCAAACCCTCCGCATGCCCAGCATATATGCTAACCCTTCAGTACCAAGTCTCCAGGGCATGTGTGGTAATCCTTTACATTTCTTCAGTGCATCACAAAAATAAGCCTTTTCTCTATAGACTCTGGTCAGGAAGGAACAGGGCCGTCTTCAATATTGATTAGACCCTGGGAAAACATTTTTTTTGGGTCCCACTAGTCGCCAGCCCCCCCACTCTGAGACATGCAATAAATAGCAGCTAGACTAAAAATCAGTTTACTGCAGCAGATCAGGCAGAGATTGGTTTCCAGGGGTTACAGCATATCATTACTGCTCACTGACTGGTTCCTAGAGGTTACAGCATGCATTACGGCTCACTGATCAGTTTGCTAGAACTTACAACACATCATTTCTGCTTGCTGATTGGTTGTTAGAGATTACTGCACATCATTACTGCTCACTGAATAATTGCTAGAGCATACTGCATATCCTTACAGCTCACCCATTGGTTCTTAGAGGTTACTGCACATCTTTACCACTCACTGATTGGTTGCTAGAGGTTACTGCACATCATTACTGTGAACTGATTGGTTGCTAGAGGTTACTGCACATTATTACTGCTCACTAATTGGTTGCTAGAGGTTACAGTACACAATCTCCTCCCTTCCTGCACACCAGAGACTGCGGAGGGGACAAGACCCACCAATAGACAGAAAATTCTAGAACTTGTTATTAGCAATGAGCATAGCAGAGAACACACAACTATGAAGGTTGACTGAGTCCAGATAGGAACAGAGCCCAATGTGAGCAGCATCTCCAAGGATGGGCTGCCAGGGTACATAAAGAGTGCAGGGTTGAAGGGGGGACTACGTAGAGACTGCAGGGTTGAGGGGTGCACTTTGTACAAAGTGCAAGGTTGAAGGGGAGCGCTGTGTACAGATTTCAGGGTTGCACTTGTGTATGGAGTTCAGGGTTCCGCTGTGTATGCAGTGCAGGTTTGAGGGGTGTGCTATGTAAACAGTGCAGGGTTAAGGGGTGCGCTATGTACGAAGTGAATGGTTGAGGGGTGCTCTATGTACGGAGAGCAGGGTTGAGGGGTGCACTATGTATGGAGTGCAGGGTTGAGGGGTGCACTGTGTACAGAGTTTGGGTTACACTGTGTATGTAGTGCAGGGTTGAGGGGTGTGCTGTGTACGGAGTGCAGGATTGAGGGGGGCGCTGTGTACAGAGTGCAGGGTTGAGGGGTGCCCTATGTACTGAGTGCAGGATTGAGGGGTGCACTGTGTACACACACAGACACTCAGAAACACACAGACATACACACACATACACACTTACACTCACACACATGTATACACACAAACACACATATACACATATATATACACACATACACACACACACACACACACACATTCACACACATGTAGACACACAAACACACATATACACATATATATACACACACACATACACTCAAACACACACATACACACATTCAGACACACACACTCAAACACACACACACATACACACACTCAGAGACACACACACTCATTCAGACACACACACTCAGACACACATACATACACACATGCTCAGACACACTCACACACATGTATACACACAAACACACACTCAGACACACATACACACTCTCTCAGACACACACATATACACATACTCAAACACACATAAACACACACGCACACACATACGCTCAAACACACACTCTATCTCTCAGACACACACACATACATACACACACAAACAAACACACACACATACAGACACACACACACACATACACTCAGAGACACACACACATACACACACTCAGAGACACACTCCCAGATATACACACACACACACATACACACACACTCAGACACACATACACACTCTCTCAGACACACACACTCAGACACACACATATACACATACTCGAACACACATAAACACACACACACTCAGACACTCCCACTCAGACACACACACACAGAGACACACACACATACACACACTCAGAGATACACATACAGAAACACACATACGCACACGCTCAGACACACACATACAGACACAGATACACACACGCTCAGACGCGCACACACACACACACTCAGAGGCACACACATACTCAGTGAGAGACACACATACACACTCAGAGACACAAACACACTCAGACACATACATTCAGAGACACACACACACACATACACTCAGAGACACACACACACAACATTTTCACAGTGGGGCTGCAGAAGAATACTTATAGTGTGTATGTGCAGGCTACAGGTGAGGAGGAGCTTCTGCCTGTGTGGATTCCCTGCCCCCTCCTCTGCTCTCTGATCGATGTGTAGAGAAGGGAGGGTTCTGAGGGGCCGCTGGGAGAGGAGCGCTTTCACTTCTAAATACATAAGCAGCGCTTCTGTATTTACAAGTGACAGAAGTAAGCAAAATCCTGGTGGGCACCGCAAACTCAAGTGGCAGCTGCTTTGGGCCCTACAACAATGACTTGACCCTGGGCAGCTGCCCCTTTTTCCCCGTGTTAAAGACAACCCTGGGTAGGAACCCTAGCTCCACTGCCCATTTCCTGCTTAAAAAGTCTCTGGCAACAAAGCCCTGCCTCATCACCTATGTCCCCAGAAATACTTCCACCTTTCCGAGGCTCCATGACATAGACCCTGCCAATAATTTGATTACATATTGGTGTCTAATTTTCAACATTATTTGTCAGGAGTGTGTAGCACTCCTGCTCCGTCACAACTGCTGGTCTCATTCCAGCAACCTGGCTTTGGTTGTGATACATTCTCTGTCCACCTGCAGGGTGATTGATGTGGCCAGTCTCCGGTTGGAGACCAAACCTGATTTAAGCCATCCAAGCCTGCAGTCTCATTCTTGTGATATTGTGTTTGCAACATGTGCTCCAAGCACTCCGTTTGCCTGTCAGTTTGGATTCCCTCATTGATGATCTCAGATCAGATGTCGACTACTCTCTGAACTCTGTCTGCCTTTTGACTACAGATTTGACCCTGTCTATTCTGCCTTGCCTGCCTTGCACCTGGACTGTCATAGGACCACTCTGCCTGTCTGCCAACTGCAAATACCTGTTTGCTGTGCTTAGTTCATGCCTGCCCTTGCATGGTAGCCAGGCACTATAGCATTGTGTATAAGTCTTGGGACCAACAGAGTACTGATAGGCCTGTTTGCCTTACGGGAAAGAGGTCTGCTATAGGTGAAGAACACAGAAACCAGCTATAGTGCATGACCACCTGTGTTAGGGGTAAGTGTGACATTATTGTCTCCAATTCCACTGGCATACTCATTCAGTATCTTCCCCACCACCCGGCCCGTGAAGCTGATGACATGATACCTGCCACCTTCATTGTCCCAGAATAGGTTGCTTTAATTTTATTGAGCTTGTTTCCTGAGCAACAATTTTAACCTCTATTCCTGCTTTATAAGACTCCATGTACACTAGCATTTTTTTTAAGCTCATAAAATGCTGGAAAAAAAACGTGTGATTAAAAAAGCTGGTAATAGCATATTTTTAGTAGCATATTAGTATCATTCACATGCGTTTAGGAGTGTTAGGATATTATTAGTGTTTTTGCAGTACATATAGAAAAATAAAATAAAAAAGCTAGAAAAAGGATGTTAGGAGCATTTTAGCAGAATTTATGAGCATTTAGCTCTTTTTTCTGCTGCAAAAACACTCCAAAAAACTTTACAAAAACAATTTTTTTTCTGCTCTGTGAGTTTGAAGCTCAAAAAATGCTATTTGCTTAACGTAGTATGCATAGAGATATAGGATAACACTATTTAGCTTCTAGGAGCAGAACAAATGCTAACAACAGCTTCTAGGAGCTTAACAAAATGTTAGTGTGCATGGAGCTGTGCATTCTATGTGAAGAGTTCGGCTCCAATGCTGCTCTTCTATAGTTACTCAGTTTTGTAAATGGGTGCAAAATGCATTATTGGGCACTTGTCATACCTTCTGTACTATGCACCTGCACATACCACTCACTGTCTTACCCTATAGATTCCTCTCACTTCTTTAGCAATTTTTGTTATATCCCCAACCTTTCCTGTTCTTGAATGGACACAATTTTGCTATTATCTATAAAAATTCATGCAGGTAAGTAAATGGTTTATCCAAACGAAATGAAAACTCCTGAAAAACTGACATTTACTTTTCAGACCTTTACTTTGCAGAGCCAACAGACACATTTTCAAACATGATTACAGGACCAATGCATTTGAAAGCTGTTATTTGGTACTGAATCTTGTATTGAAATTCAATTCTGGTATCCTGGTCATCATGTGTGTTGTTATATACTAAAGGTCAGTTCCTTATGCAAATATATAAAGCCACAAGAAAAACTCCTACCACTTCCATTTACTGTAATTAGCTAGGTTGAGCTACTTTTATTGAATCTAATTGCTGATTGATTTCAGTATGAGAGTATATTTGTAATGTGTTATAGCAAGGTGTAGTAAAGCAGTTGATACGTCATATAAATATTGTGAAAAATAACTTTGTGTAAGCCAGCAACATTACATGATGCCTGCCCACACCTCTGAAAGATATAAAACAATTTAAAGAAAGATATAGTAAATGTGTGTATAACATCATCAGTTGGCTTACATAGCACTGGATATATTCACAGCAATATCACATAAATAAAAGTTTGAATATTGTGTCAGAACTTGTGGTCAGTCCTTTTTTGCTGTTATTCACATTACAACATGCTGTCGCCATTGCATTTTTTGCATGTTTTCAAGGATTTTACATTGATACTGGCTGTGTTTGTTTAAATAGATAAAAGCAAGACTAAAACTGACCATGTGTATCAATAGATAGTTAGATATACATTTTTGTTTATACCTTCAGATACATTTAGATAAGTGCACAAAGATACCCTTGACTCTGGGTTATCTGGGGAAAGAATAGAAACCAAGCACAAATTTTTCACTTATCCGCAATTCGCTTCACCCTATAGCAGAAATACTGCTACGGGGTGACACGGGTGTGTAAAATCACGTATATATGTGATTTTACAGTTCCGGGTAGGGGGCCCTGCCCGTGCCGCCATTCATGGCCTTGGCTGTCAATCACCGGGCCCCGGATAGTGATTCCCCGCCGGCAGCCGGCTATCACCGAGTATCACCAACGAGGGAGAGACCTGTGTATAAACAACACAGATCTCTCCCTTTTCAGCTCCTGCACACTGCTTTGTATGGCTCTGCATAGCAGAGCCATACAAAGCAGTGTGCTTACAATGTAAAGCACTCACACAGCCTCATAGTAAAAAAAAACACAGCACACAGTTAACCCTTTTAACACCCCACATGTTAACCCCCTCCTGCCAAGTGCCATTAGTACAGTGTCAGTGCTATTTATTAGCACTGATCACTGTATTGCTGGGGATGTCAGTGACACTAAGTCACTTATATCTATATTGTACCGCGCTCCAAACTATATAAGTGCTCTAAATAAATTATGAATAAATATTGTGTATCACCAATAATTCAATAATAATCTATAACCATAATGCTTGAATCCATAATTGCATAATACTTAAATCCATGATTAAAGTGAATCAAAAAATTCTAATAATATTTGTAAATCAGTGCATAAAAAACTGCGTGCATACAAAACTAATAAAAAGTAAAAAATGAAAAAATATAAATATATAAAAAATAAAAAATAAAAAATAAACTGAAAGAAAATTTATATAAGTTCAGTTCATACGAATTGAGATAGTAATGTAGTTCAATCTAATCTGCGTAGTAAGTCAATGTTCATGACATGAACCTCTCTCTCCTTCCTCCTCTCCTTTCTCCTCAACACAGCTTTTCTCAATAAGGACTTTCTCCTCTAGTTCCTTGGCTTATTCCTCCATAACCGATACATACAGAGAAGGGAAAAAAGAAACATAGTGTCTTATCCTGGGTAACAAATGTTTAATGAGCTTCTGATCTCCCACTCACATGGTATCAACAAAAGTAGCGCTTTGTGTAAATATATCCAAATCCTCCTGCAAACAACCCTGCAGGTGTGTGTATGTTCACTCGATATACTCGCCGTTCCTCTGTGGATGCGTGATGACGTCACCGCCCCTCCCCTCAGGGAGGGGAGGGGCGGTGACGTCATCACGCATCCACAGAGGAACGGCGAGTATATCGAGTGAACATACACATACCTGCAGGGCTGTTTGCAGGAGGATTTGGATATATTTACACAAAGCGCTACTTTTGTTGATACCATGTGAGTGGGAGATCAGAAGCTCATTAAACATTTGTTACCCAGGATAAGACACTATGTTTCTTTTTTCCCTTCTCTGTATGTATCGGTTATGGAGGAATAAGCCAAGCAACTAGAGGAGAAAGTCCTTATTGAGAAAAGCTGTGTTGAGGAGAAAGGAGAGGAGGAAGGAGAGAGAGGTTCATGTCATGAACATTGACTTACTACGCAGATTAGATTGAACTACATTACTATCTCAATTCGTATGAACTGAACTTATATAAATTTTCTTTCAGTTTATTTTTTATTTTTTATATATTTATATTTTTTCATTTTTTACTTTTTATTAGTTTTGTATGCATGCAGTTTTTTATGCACTGATTTACAAATATTATTAGAATTTTTTGATTCACTTTAATCATGGATTTAAGTATTATGCAATTATGGATTCAAGCATTATGGTTATAGATTATTATTGAATTATTGGTGATACACAATATTTATTCATAATTTATTTAGAGCACTTATATAGTTTGGAGCGCGGTACAATATAGATATAGGTAATTAACATCCATACACCTAGAGAGGGTGTAAAAAGTACCTGGCGATCTAAAAATCTAAATAAGCACGTTAATTGATTTATTGGTTCACTTCATTCAATATCTAAAATTATTTTTAAACACGGAATTAATTGTTGTATTAGTTAGAAAACTTCTAGTGGCTCACAAGTATTTATTTAATTAATTTGCATTTTTAGTGACACTAAGTCAGTTCCCCCCAGTGTTAGAATGCCCTCAGTCCTGCTATAAGTTGCTAATCGCCGCCATTACTAGTGGAAAAAAAAATTAAAGTATATATACCGCCATTTGTAAATGCTATAACTTTCATGCAAACCAATTAATTTACACGTATTGGGATTTTTATTTAGCAAAGACAAGTAGTAGAATACATTTTGGCCTAAATGTTTGACGAAAAACATTGTTGTTTTTTTTCAAAATTTTTGGTCTTTTTTTTTATAGAGCAAAAAATAAAAAAACACTCAGGCAATCAAATACCACCGAAAGAAAGCTCTATTTGTTGGGAAAAAAAAGGACGGAAATTTCATTTGGGTGCAGCATTGCATGACAGGTAAAGTAAGGCAGTGCCATATTGCAAAAAATGGCCTGGTCAGGAAGGGGGGTAAATCCTCTTGAGGACAAGTGGTTAATTTGTTAATTGTCTGCCCCTGAGAACTGACAGCCATGTTTGGATGCATTAATAGGTATCAAATTGTTACCCAATCCAACCAGTTGCAACTGTCATTTCAAAGCTGAGGGATAGCTTAAGACAAGCCATACACTGAAACAAACTCACATGCTATGGAAGGTTTGAAGTTATTTGCATTGCTTACATTATGGTGTATTAGGAACAACTATCTCTGAATACCAGCATAATAAAATATGGATGCAGTGAAGGAAAGAAATGCCAGCCAAATCCTAGTCTTTTCTTCTTATAGTGCAGAAATAAATCATTGACGTGTTAGTTCCTTTCCTATAAAAATGTTAATATGTAATAGTATGAAATAAAGGAATACTTAATACACCAAGATCTGGCAATTCTTGAATGATCTGGAAAACCTTGACTGAAGGCAGTATATGCTTCACCACAAATGGCCCGTTTTAAGATATATACGTCATGACAAATGTATGAGGGCTGCTATTGCTGGGCTGGTAATGCCAGTTCCACAAATTTGTCTAGATTTAATATTTTGAAATCTCAAGCAAGCGTGCTGTCAAAGAGTATAAGAAGAATATCAGAATTACTTATCTCAATACTTATTCTGGTTTAGTGACTTAGAAAGTAATGAAGCCAAAGAATCAGCATGACTTCCAAGGAACTAACATTTTTAGAAGGAAAAGTCTGCAATGGCAGCGTATAAAATTCTCTTGTGACAGATATAGTTTAGAGAAGCATTTCATTGAACGTGTGACAGGCCACTCAGAACTGTTGTAACAAGCAAGAGATTTTCCATGATGGAATATATTTTGTCATCAATAGCAGATTATACACTTTTTTATGCATAGAAGAGAATGAAGATTTACATAGAAACATAGAAGAGTGAAGTCCCAAAAAGACCACGTGGCCATGCTAGTTTGCCCCATTTTTTAAATACTGTATATAAAGTAGATAATCAGCTATTCTACTTTCTTCCTGATAGATTTCACTATGTGTGCTGCATCTATCTACCCTAAGGACCAGCTCACACCATGCCCGAACACGGTGTGCATTCTTGTGTGATTCCCATCAAGCTCTGTATGGTGTAATTTCAGCCCATTCAATTCGAATGGGCTAAAATCACACTGCGCCAAAAGTAGTGCATGCATCATTTTTCAAAACGTACTGCGACTGGATCACATGGTGCGAAAGTACGATGTGATCTGGTGTGGGCAGGTGCTGGCAAACGCACTGCATTTGGGGTGTCGTTAACTTTGCATTGACACCTGCTGCAGATTGCAAATGGAGTGTGTTTTGCATGCACAGCGTGTTCCTGTGCGATAGATGTACGGGCATGGTGTGAGCTAGCCCTATTAGAAAGGAGAATGCATGAAGAGAAGAAGATATCCCATCAACTGGCATTCTATGTGAAACATATCTGGTCTGTGGCCACCTTTTAGCCTTTCTACTCTTTGCAAACATACTTAATTTTATACAGAATTGTTACATAGCCATGAATTTCTCATACATCTGATTTAGAATTATCTACACCGTCAAATCATTAAATAGCATTGCAGAACCCAATGAGAATACCACAATGTCAATATCTGATTTGCTGAGCGTCAAGTAAATGTAATTACTTGTCCAGATACAGAATTTATCAAATATAACACTAAGCTCCAAAACAAGTCACTGTATCTTAGGTGCAGTATGTGAAAAATACACTTAATGAATATAACGTATATGGATTATATGATGTTTCAGCAGCACTGCAGATGCGGCAGATCTACCCCTATTGGAACTAATTTGTAAACATGAACATATTGCAAAGAATTGATTCAAATTTACAATTTGTAGCAGAGACGGGGGGAGAGAAATTAGTGGAATTCCCATTGTTACACAGAAAGTATCCAAGATATATTAAGCAATGCAGACAAACACTGAAACACAATAGAAAATAACTCATTTGTCTGGGAGATCATTTTTTTTCTGAGAATGTATACATACATTGTGAATGGATTGAGCTAAGTAATTTGCTATTTGTGATCTACGGGAAAGTTTCAACTGAGAGCATGGCTTAGACGTCACGACATCACACATGCTAGTTGGTCAGAGATGATTTTTTTTGGAACTATCAGCCTGCTACTTCATTTTAAATGCTCTTTGTACTGTCAGCAAGTCTGTAACATATATCTTGGTGGATTTTATGGAAAGCCTCTTTGGACTGAATAAAGGGCATTTTTAATATACTACATTATGGAGATGTACATTTTTCTCTTTTAACATTGATCGTGGTGAATGGAAGTGCGCTGGCCTGCAGATCCTATAAGGAAAGCTGTGGAAGGTGTATTCCTCTAAAGCGATTTTGACCATTTAAACCTTTATGGTCCAACATATTTGGCAAGAGGCTTCTATCGGTGATTCACGGTGGTGAAGTGTGTTGAATACATGAAGGTGCCCTTATAAATGGACGAATCACATATATCCTTTCTGCATTTATTCTAATTCATGGATTATTATAATCACTTGAAACACTGTGGACTCTACTAAACACACGAGTTGTGTATGGATTTGTAAAAGTTATATATATAGTTTTATAATTTGTAAATAATTAGCGCTGCTTTTATTATTTTATATAAGTTTCAACTCATGATTTCTATATTTTGAATATTTATCATATGATAAAATAGTGGACCTACCCCCATCTCCTTTTTCCCAATTTAGAAAAGGTTACACTGTTCTCTCCACTTAGGGCTTGTTTACACCACAATCCCTGCCTGTACAGTGCATTTCTGTATGTGCAATGTGTTTGCATGGTTTTCTCAGCTCATTTACATGTGTTTGAAGAATAAATCCATTTTTAGTGTATTTACATGCATTCGCATACATTTGTAGTGCAGTTACATGCATTTGGCAGAAAAATACAGAATGTTGTGTTTTTTTCAATGCATATAAAAGCACTACAATGGTGTAAATTAGGCTCATTGCTTTTTTCTTCATGCTTTTACACTGCATTTAAATAAGAATCTGGTGTAAATGAGCCCTTAAACAAGGTCTACCAAAAACAATTTTTTTAGTTTTGAATAGAGTTGGGAATAGTCAGAACTCCTGTCAGACTTTTACTGCTTTATGTGTAGCCATTGGAAAAATTAGCACTCACTTTCTTTTCAAATGCCTTATGTCAGTTGAGATAGGAAGTTTGAGAACATTAACAAAGACAGCAATTAAAACACTTTTTTTTTTTAAAAAAAGTAAAGTAGGTAATGCTTTATTCTTTCTTTGACCCAGAAATTAGAGACTTGTTGCACGTCCTGTTGCAATGACTGGGGCCATCTTAGGCTAGGTTCACACCTATGCTATTGTTGCAGCTCACATCTGCGTGGGCACAGCAGCCAATTCATTTGAATGGGTTGCTGTACCTGTGGGAAATGCAGGAAAAAGGATCCTGCACCTTTTAAATGTTGCAGCCACATATAAATTGCATGGTGTTTTTGAACCATGTGGTTTCCCACAGTGGAAAATGCCCTGCATTTTCAGATGGGTGGAGGTACCATTAATGACAGCCCTGTGTATTTGCTAAATAGTAATGTGCTTTGCCTGTGGGTGCCTGCGGGTACTGGAATGTGTGTGATTTACACATATTACTGCACCCCCATTTATGAGAACCAAACCTTAGACAGAACGTAAAAACTCCTTAACAGAAACATAGTCACCAATAAAAATTTACACATTTTTCCCATAGTATTTAAAACTAAATAAAAAGGTTTTGGGTAGGTTTGTACTTAACTAAATTCACTGATTTGAAAAAATGTAAACCTGGTGCTGACTGGACAGCTCCCGTGTTCTGTGTGTTCAAGGATCTGCACTTAGCAGATGTTATACAGTGCTCAGCATAAATGAGTGCACCCCTTTTGAAAAGTAAGATTTTAATCAATATCTCAATGAACACAAGAACAATTTCCAAAATTTTTACAAAACTGAGTTTTATAGAACATTTGTTTAGCTCATTACATTAAAGTAAGGTTATTAATATAACTTAAAATACAAAATCTTCAGTTTTACTCAAATTAGTTGATGCAAAAATGATTACATCTAGTATTTTGTATGATCTTCATGATTTGTAAAGACAGCACTGAGTCTTCTAGGCATGGAATGAACAAGTTGGCGACATGTTGCAACATCTATCTTTTTCCATTCTTCTAGTACGACCTCTTTTAGAGCCTGGATGCTGAATGGAGAGTGATGCTCAACTTGTCTCTTCAGAATTCCCCATAGGTGTTTGATGGGTTCAGATCAGGAGACATACTTGGTCACTGAACCACTTTCACCCTGTTCTTCTTCAGAAATACAGCAGTGGCCTTAGATGTATGTTTTGGATCATTATCATGTTGGAAAAGTGCATGACAACCAAGGCCTCGGAGTGATGGTAGCATCTTTTCTTTCAATATAGAGTAGTACATCTGTAATTCATGATACCATCAATGATATGCAGCTCCCCAACACCAGCAGCACCCATGCAGCCCCACAGAAGGACACTGCCACCACCATGTTTCACTGTAGGCACCATGCATTTTTCTTTGTACTCCTTACCTTTGCGATACCATACAATTTTGAAGTCATCAGTTCCAAAAACATTGATCTTGGTCTCATCACTCCAGAGTACAGAATCTCAGTAGTCTTCTTATTTTTCAGCATGGGCCCTGTCAAATTGTAGGCAGGCTTTTTTGTGCATGAGCTTTAGCAGAGGCTTCCTTTGTGGATAACACCCATGCATGCCATTCCTCTACCGTGTACGCCATATTGTGTCACGGGAAACAATCACCCTAGTTTGGCTTTCTACTTCTTTAGCTAACTGCAGTGAAATTGCATGGTGATTTTCTCATCAGAAGACACTCCTGTCGAGGTGTTAACTTCTGTGGATGGCCTGGATGTCTCTGTGAGATGGTTGCAGTTCCATCTTTGTTACATTTTTGTATCACTTTTGCTACAGTATTCTGACTGATGAGTAAAGCATTACTGATCTTCTTGTAGCCTTCACCTTTTCTGTGTAAAGAAATTATTTTCTTTCTCAGGCCTTGTGAAGTTTCTCTTCCATGTGGTGCCATTGCTGACAGCATGAAATGGGAAAGGGTTTTCTTTGTTAAGTAACTCTCTTTTATAATCAGCTGTCTGCTGGACACCTGTTTAATGAATAATTAGACTCACCTGTAGTTGAATTCTTGTTAATTAGGAATTTGTTATCTAAAATTTAGCTTTGCTCCTAAGAGTTTCATTGAGGTGTATTCATTTTTGCAACATGGTCTTGATAAAATTTGTTAGGAAAAATACTTTGTGTGCGCAAATTAAAAAATCTTGTTTGCAATCAATGCCCGCATTTGTGGGAGTATTTTGTAGTATAGTGTCCCATAGAAAATGTTGATTCTGAAAGGAAAGGAAAAGTTTTCTGACAAATCTGTTGGGCTGTGCTCATTTATGCTGAGCACTGTATGTAATTCAGCCACATATGAACTTTCCTGAGCCTGCAGTAGGTACACTGCAATGTGGTGCAATTTTTATTGAGTAACTTGCAGAATCTGGGCACATTTTGACACAGAGCTTCACTAACGAAAAGTACAAACAAAGAAGGTGGCGGCATAAGGGCTGATAAAAAAAGACTCCTCCCTAATGAAACAGTAAATAGCTAATTATGTCTGTCTGCCTTTATTTTTATGGTGACTGATGTGGACCTGCCAGGTTTAGCTATACAGTAACAGTGCTGAAATAGAGAATGGTGGGAAAGGATGAACACTTTTTGCTGTTGAAAAACCTATAGTGTATTTTAAGTATAAGGAAGTTTACATGCTATATTCTAAACCTATTGTTTTCCTTTAAAATAACAAACATGTCATGCTTACCTGCTCTGTGCAATGGTTTTGCACAGAGCAGCCCCAATTCTCCTCTTCTGGGCTCCCCTGCTGGTGCTCCTGGTTATTCCCCCCTGTTGAATGCCCCCATAACAAGCTGCTACATGGACACACAGAGCATGGCTTGCCCCCCCTCCCTTCTTATTGGCTGTGATTGATAGCAGCAGGAGTCAATTGCCTCCCCTTCTGTCTCTGAGCCAATAAGGAGGGAGAAAGCAGAGAGAACCTCTGCTCTCATGCACAGCATTGGATGCAGACCAGGCACAGGTAAGTATATAGGGGGCTGGGGCATCTGCATGCAGACGGTTTTCTACCTTAACGCAGAGAATTAATTGAGATTAAAAAAAAACTTAAACCTTTAGAACCACTTTAAATGTAGTGAATATCAGTGTTCTAAAATGTTGGTAATAGTGAGGAAGCTACAGAGATATAACCAGAATTTGATTTTAGACTTCTTTTAAGCTCTTTTCTTTATCTAATGGTTCTTTTGAAGTACATTGCATTCCAAGAAGGCTACAGCATGTAAATAATGGAGGGATGGGCTAAATAACATTTAGAAGCTGAAAAAAAATCACCATTTAATTGACATATAACTAGAAATCATTGCATTCTTGGATAAAGCTGGTAAAAGTACTTGAAGTAGAGCTAGAGAAAAAAAAATATTTTGAATAGCAAAAGGAAAGATAACCCCTCTCTTAACCCTTGTTAGGTTTTTGTTTTTTTTTGCAATTTGTGTCCCATTGGGGAGGTCTCCCTTCACTTCCTGTCCCATAGTCAAAACAGGACAATTCCACCAAAGTGAGGGAATCCCTGGTTGTCACCAGAACTACTGTCCCCATTAGAAGATTTCCCCTCCATTTCTGTTCTGGGGACAACTAAAAATTGTTTGTTTATTACTTTCACTTTCAATGAAAACCATTAGACATAAAGAAGATGAATCTCCCTCATGGGGGCACATACAGCAATATAAGCCTGACAGGTGTTCTAATCCCTCTCCAGTCTATCCAAAACAAAAAATGAAGTTTTGCCTTTAGTTATACTTTAAATCTATCTCGAAAGCAGCCCTTGCACTACCCTGCATAGTAGAACTCAGGCTGGGAACTGAAAGTCCAGCTCTGGTGGCCTGTCATGGTCAGCTGCATTGCATGGTGCTGACCATCTGTCCATGCTTTTCAGATTCCCAAGAGAAGAGAGGAGAGTGACAATCTAATTAGTGTGCTGCTGCTCCTTCATTGGATCTGAGGCTGAGACTAGACCAGGCTGTATTGCTCCTGCAGGGAGGTCTAACACAGTGTAGTACCTTGCTGTGCTTTTTGGCAGGTGCCCCTCTATTACACAATTAAAAATCTTTTGGCAGGCAAAACTGTTTCCATATACAGTACATATTCCAACTTTGTGTTGAGTTCAACCTAACATTTTTCAAAATATACTCAACATGTATTATTTAAAAACACCATGTATTTTTTTCCTTCCTCACATTTGTAGCAGTATATTTTTTCAAACTGGAGGATTCTCTCTAATAATTTTGATATTTATTGGCTGGACAACTAGGAAATACATACTGTAGATTTAAAAACTGTTGCTTATAAAAACTGTTGCTCAATTTGCTAATCCAAAGTGAAATTGCATAACTCAGAATAAAGAATTTGTCAAAGAGTTATTTGCCAACACTCTTAAGGTGGGAATACACGATTAGAAAATTGACCGATCGGTCATCCGACATCCAAGAGGCGTTCGTTCGTTGGTCGAAATCGTGACCCACATTAACCAATCTAAAAAAATTGTCCGTTGGGCAATACGTAGTATTGACATCTTCCGTACAAGTGGAAGTGATGCAGTGTGCGTGTGACCTTGTAGCCACGCCCTTCTGGCCAGAACTAGCGATATACACAACAATTACCAGCAATGAGTATAATATAGTTTATGACATTACCTATATACATAAATAGTGATACATAAAATATAATATGCATCATTCTGGTTTCATTATCACATTAGGCCAATCTACTTTTAAGATTTGGATTTTTCGTTCGTGTTTACAAAGATTCCTTGGACATAAACATCCGGGTCATCTTCTGTTTCCGCTCATGCATGATAGCGCTTGATAGATTCTTTTTGTACGACCGTCATACCACCGCATCGAAAATCGGTTGTTCGTACGCGAAACGACAACATTTTTCACTATTGTTCAACCGAATTTTTTCATTCACAATATTGTTATTGGTTAAAACATCCTGCTCATCAACGAAGGGAAAATCGTTCGATCCGCAAAATTTTTTGTACGATTTTCTTATCGTGTGTACGGGGCATTGGACTGGGTTCACATATGTGCAGGGCCAGTTTCAGTGCAATTTGTAAAAGGAGTCTAGTATAGTTTCATTCAGCAGTTCAGGTGGGATTTAGTTGCAAATTTTAAAAGTGTATGACACTTGAAATTGCATCTGAACAGGACTGAAAATTGTACCTGACTCTTTTTAAAGTCGCACTGTGGCCAGCCCACACATTTGTGAATTGGCTCCAAAGAAAGCCGGTTTGGTTCACAGGTCATGCGAATCGGATGCGTTTCAAAACGCATCCAATTTGTATATATGTCAACAGGGCTGATCCTGTGACAAAATCAAATCTTGAGATGTCCTGTTATTGATATTCATTATCAGTAGTTATAGAGCTTACTAATAAGAGCAGGTGGTTGTAACACATTTTCTATACACACTGCAAAAACCCAAGGGACTTTGTAATAACTTGTATTATTACAACACTTACATTACACATGAGCAATCCATCCAATTTGTTTTCAGTCGATAAAGTTTATTAAACTTTCCACATCAAAAATACAGATTCAGTAAACATTAACATATAGGGCAGCAATGTATGGCCCCTTATCCAAAGACACTGTTATTAAGAAGACAAAGGCACAATATAATTGAAGTATGTGCAGGTGATCCCTGTTCTCGTTGGGTGGATATCCCCATCCAATTTACTGTTGAATTATTCAGCTGTGCATGCCAGTAGTACATGCTGGCATCCTTTGATGAAGTATTGCTTTTATATTGACTCTGTTATTACATTTGCAATACAACTAGTTGCAGGTGCCTCATAAGAATACCAGCAGATAAACTTTGAATCTACTGCCATAATGTGTTTACAGCAATGCAGTAATAAGTATATAGCTGACTATAGCCTGGTTTTTCAGAAAATGTCTCACATTGCTTATAGATGGCATAATTCATCAAATGAGTGTTTATTGTGCAAGTCATACAGAAATCTGCTATTATTTTTGCAAGCTAAAAGCCAGGACTGTTCAAAACAATTCTAATAATGGCAGGCATTATGGTTAATGTACCAAATGGATAAAAATGGTCACTTTTCAAAAATAATTTTTACTTTGCTTAGTGAATAAATTTAAGCTGTGTCCCCTGCAATCATCCAATCACATGGTAGCAAAAATACGTTTTTTTTCTTCCCCTATTGCAGGGGTCTCAAAACTGCACTCCGTGGGCTGGATGTGGCCCTTTTGCTTGCCTTTATCTAGCCCTTGGGGCACTATTCCTCCCACTAGCACCAACAATGGTGTACTATTCTTACCACTGATACCAGAGATGGAGAACTAATTCTCCTACTGACACCAATAAAGGAGCACTATTCCTCTCACTGACACCAATCAACAGACACTATTCCTCCCACTGACACCAATGAATGGGCACTATTTCTCCCACTGACACCAATGAATGGGCACTATTCCTCCTACTGACATCAATGAACAGGCACTATTCCTCATACTGACACCAATGAACAGGCACTATTCCTCCCACTGACACCAATGAACGGGCACTATTCCTTCTACTGACATCAATGAACAGGCACTATTCCTCATACTGACACCAATGAACGGGCACTATTCCTCCCACTGACACCAATGAACGGGCACTATTCCTTCTACTGACACCAATGAATGAGCACTATCCCCCATCCTCTGGAACTCACTACTCCAATCCATCAGATTGTCGCCTTCCCTCCTCACCTTCAGGCGTTCCCTGAAAACCCACCTCTTCAGGGAAGCCTACCCCACCCTTAAGTAACAGCCGTCCTCCTTCATTCCTCCTACCACTCCATCCCCCACAGCCACTTCCTCCTGTACCACTACCCCCTCCCTCCTAGATTGTAAGCTCGAAAGAGTAGGGCCCTCTAACCCCTCATGTGCTGTTTGTTGTTGCTGTACTGTTGCTGTACTGTTTCATGTATTGTCCCCCCCTCTATTGTACAGCACTGAGCAAACCCTTTGGCGCTATATAAACTCGATGTAACAATAATAATAATAATTCCTCCCACTGACACAAATGAATGGGCACTATTCCTCCCACTGACGCCAATAAATGGGCACTATTCCTCCTACTGACACGAATGAATGGGCACTATTCCTCACACTGACACCAATGAATGGGCACTATTCCTCCCACTGACACCAATGATGTAATTTTTTTTTTCCAACTGACCACCATGCCTATGGCTTTGTATACTCCCAATGATGTCAAGGCATTTTCTACTCCCACTGGCCGAAGTCCAGCCCCCCTAAAGTTTTCAGGGCAGTAAACTGGCCCTTTGCTTCAACAGTTTGGAGACCCCTGCCCTAGTATATCATTGGGTATAAAAACTGAACAAGGCATCCGCTATTAAAGTGGTATTAAACCCAAAATCAAAAATGCAGTGAACTACAGCTTACCTATATTAGATGTGGTGTCTGCATTATTTTTCTTTTTCCCTCTGTTTTCACCTGCTGATCTGGCCAGTAACACACCTCCTGAATTGGATTGCCTCCATTCTGGATGAAGAAGCAGAAGGGGCACCTTTGGACAACAGCATTTTTAATCTGGGGTGAGGGGAGTGTTAAATGTACTAGCAGATTTCAATACACTAATAAATTGAAGCCACGCTCAAGATAATACTTTATAAGCAGTTACAGCAAACAGGTTTTTTTTTTCTTTTGGGATAAAGGTTTTACATGAATAAAGAAGAGCTGATCACTATAAGCACCCCTGTCAGTAGTAAATGGTTTGCCTCAACACTGTAAAGGCTACATTTACTTGAGAGCTTGTTCTTTGAAAAGCAAAAGACTTACAGGCCTGGTCACCAGATGAAAATAGAAGAATGAAAACCTAAAAAAGAAAACTGATGCAACCATTACATCTTCTGCCTTAACTTAACTAAGCAGGCATTCATTTTAAAAGAATGCTCTTCGTTTTCTTTAGTGGAAAATCCTGCTATGTCTATCCAGTGCCATATGTACGTAATGCAAAATTATTAAAGCATTTGTTTAAAACTAATAACAGCATCAACTGTAATTCTATATTGAATACATGTTGTTAGGTTACATACATCCTGAACAAAGACATCGCTGCTACATGGGGAAAAGCCTATTACATCCCCTCTCTGGCATTGACCTTGGACACACCTTGCCCAGCTGTGTTGCAAACTTTAACGAGTGTCTCAAAAAATACTACTTCCTAACCCAAGGTTCGCACCTAAGTGTTTTCTGCAGCATTTTGCAGAAGCGCAGTACAGTCCATTTACCATGATTTCCTATGGGACATGTTCACATCTCAGCGTTTTCACCTGGTGAATTTTTTGGAAAGGGTCAGGGGCTTTCTTGAATGCAAAAAGTAGCATTTTTGGTTCTATAGACTTCAATGGAAATGCTGCAGAAAAGCATGTATTGTGTTTTTGATGCATTATTGATGCATTTTGCATTTTAAATCTGCCTAGCAACAAGAAAAACAAACAGCAAAGTGTATCAAAACGCAGCAATAACGAGTCAAAAATGCAGGTGCAAAACCACAAAACGGGATGCAAAACGCAGTGCAGAAACTGCTCAAACGCAACCTGCATAGGTGTGAGCCTAGCCTACAAGGAGTCTCGCCGAAGCTCTGAAATGTTGCCATATTTTCACAAACATCTTGTCAGTACAGTGGTACAAAACACATCAAGTCGTTTTGATGTTCACGTGGTTTTACTGCTGATAACTTGAAAACAAATGAGCTAGTTTCAAACTTGGCCATGTCAGATTATCTGTTCTGTAACAATTCACTTACATGTTTGCAGAAAACATTTTCAAAAATTAACTGTAAAGTTACTGTAGAAAATGTTAAAGTTGTGAGATAGAGGACAGTACTTTAAATTCTTAAACTTGCCAATGGCCATAAAAAAGTTGTAAGTTGTCTTGCTACACAAGATCCCCAAAAGATATGGTTTTGACATGCCTGCCACTGAAATTCAATGCAACATTTTATTTTTTATTTAATGTTTCCCCCCAAATATATAGGTGACAAAAGAATTTCAAACAATGAGGATTTTGACAATTAATGGATAAAGACAAAGTGCAATATTTTAATTTCTTACTGCAGAGTAATTTTAGGGGATTTTCATACTATTTCATCCTGTAGTAAAACATATGAAGTTTACAACATTAAAATGCATTACACGGAAATCTCATTCTTTGCTATGCAGTGCCAGATTTAGACCTTGGGAGTCTGGGGCACTTCAAGTTCAGGAGGCCCCTCAACATAGAAAATAAATTAATGATAAATGACAAATAAAAAAATTAACTGAAATGGTTGATAAGCCGCATTTGTTCTAAAAAAAATATGTTAGGTTCTGAAAAAAAACTTGTCTGATATTTTCAATTATATTTGTTACACAGGTAATGGGAACTAGCAAGTCATAGATCACAGTTATGCATCACAAAACAAAATTGAAAAAAATGTCTCTCTTTTCTTTTTTTATATAGGAAGTCCGGAGCCTTCTCTGGCGGGGTGAGGCACCTTTGGGAGGGGGGTCATTTTGCCCCTTATAAATCTGGCACTGTTGCTATGTAGCTGGTTAGCATGTGCTGCAGTTTGGTGCTATTTTAAAGGTGAACTATTAGGGTTTATTTACATCCAAGCGTGCATGTAACCATGTGCTCTACAACATATACACGTAAATATGAATGGGCCCAAAGTTACACACATTCAATCTGAATGGCATCCCAAAGCATATGTAATGGGGAGCACTGCAGCATGTATAATATTTAATAAAGCCAAGTTGTTAATAATATTTTAGAAAGCCAAGTTGTTAATTATTATGATGCATTAAAGTGAGTTAGGGCAGCCCATTCAAAATGAATTTGCTAACAGCATACCCTCACGTGCTAAAAATTGAACATGACTCTTTTATCTAATGCAAGGCACCAAAGCTCAGCTGTGCATTAGATAAAAGAGTCATGTTAAATTTTTAGCACGTGAGGGTATGCTGTTAGCAAATTCATTTTGAATGGGCTGCCCTAACTCAACTCACTTTAATGCATCATAATAATTAACAACTTGGCTTTATAAAATATTAACAACTTGGCTTTATTAAATATTATACATATATATATTCAAATGACTGCACACGTGTCCCTTATCTTTATTGTTTTACCCAGTGTATGTATGCTGGGGGGTGTGGGGGTTGGAGGGCAGGGGAATCATCTATTCTCTAAGTTTACCCTGTTTTTGTCCTGAAGCTGAAATAAGATTGATAAATTGATCTATGAACAAGTAATTTAGCCAGGATGATTGTAAAGGTTAACACTGGACATATCTTTAAAATGAGTGTTGAGTTTTGGTTGATATTTATGAAAATAATACTGTATATCATAAAAGTGGAAAATCTACAATGTTTCTCTTGCACTAAAACAAAACTATTTGAATATAGAGAGTCTATGAGATTACAACTTCATCCCACCATATTCCCAAGAAGGGCCACTTCAGATATGGAGCAACACATAAATTGCAAGGTTATCAGTTTATGCTATGCCACCTATTTAATTTATTCTCCTATGGCACTTTGTTTTTAAAGTAATGTGCTTACATGTTTCACAAGGGAAAATGAATTATTTATACTGTATAAAATTACTTTGCTTAGTGCATACAGTATGTATATAGTACAATTCCCCCACCAATTTCAGGAGAAATGAAAACTATATAGCTAAAAAAAATCCATTTTATATGCTCATATACACATTTTTACATTACAGTGTAGAATAATGAAAATAATTGACCAAATTCTACTTTTACCATAGATTATTTTATCCTTATAGTGTATCATTTCAGATAAAGTACCAAACTGCTATTTTACCTCAAATTTGCATAAAAACACTATAAAGTTTCTAAAGTAAACACAACTGTTCATGTGTAGGTGGCTCTGTGAAGAGATGTCAAAGCAACCTGACAGGATTGAAATATAGGAGCTGCAGTTTCTAACTTGTCTTTGAAGGTCCAAGCTCAACTTCTGTCATACTCATCCCTTAACCTGGAACAATCATGTAAATATCAGATGTTCGGACTGCTTCATATGCATATGTTTACTTTGGGTCAGTGGTTCTCTAAATATTAAACTAGGATAAGAAACAGAGATGGATTACATGACAATGGTGTCCTTGGCAAGTAGCAGCTTTGTCTGCACACAATCCCTTTAATTTACTTTGCAGAAAACATTGCAATAGGCACATTATCTGTACTGGCATAGCCCCATCAGACACTTCCTACAAGTGTACGCTGACCAATTGCACTATCCGATTGGTTTTCTGCAGATTAATGTAGGATGACCCCTGGCGAGGGGACAGGCTGGCCATTCCTTGCGCAAAGTGCCATTCTGTCGCTAAGTGCATGGCACTTTGAGCACGGCAACAAGGGAACATCTCAACATCCTGTCATCATTTCTCCTCTGTTCTTCCAGGTAACCACTGATTCCACTGTTCTCTCAAACCTCCCACTCTGCCTGCCTGCAACTGACATTTGTCTTCTGTTGCCCTCAGTAACCACTAATTCCACTGCTCTCTCAATCACTAAGCTATTTTACATGACTGAAATTATCTGCTTTGTTAGACGTTTTGGAACTGCTGTCTATATATGCCTGCATTAAGTTAGCTTAGTCTCATAGTGCCTTAGCTAAGATCAAACACCTTGCCTTATCTTGTGTCCATCCTGCTTGCAATTTGTTAAGGGCAGAAAACCTCCATGTGTCATTTATTAGCTCTTAATTGAATAATTGCCTAACCTCCCCCAGTCCATGCAAGTATAAATTCAGTACAGTCCTTGGGACGGCTGGAGAGGGGACAGGCTGGCCATTCCTTGTGCAAAGTGCCATTCTGGCACTAAGTGCATGGTACTTTGAACACGGCACTTTAACTAAGGCAAGTACAAACATTAGTGCTGCACCCCAAGTAGTCTGCCAGTGCTCTTTCCTCTTATCTCTTTCCCTCAGCCTTCCTTTGTTATTTCTCCTCTCTCCAACATACTCTTACTAATTTTCGTTCAACTTTTTTTGCTATAATGCCCTCTCTCCTCAAACTCTCTCTTCTTTATCCCTCCTCCCCATCCCACAACCTGTACATATCACCCTCACTTCCCTCTCAATATTATTGCACTTATCTAGTGCTCCCTCTTAGCCCACATAATGTCACCACTACAAAATCACTACAAAATCACTGCGGCATTTGCCCTCATATAAATCCCACTCCCTCTCTCACCCTCCTATTACTACTAACTTCTGGAGACATCACCCTCAAACCCTGGCCCTCCACCATCAAACTCCAACCCACAGAAGCAGCAGCCTCCCTTCTCTGACTTCAGCCGCAACCCTCACTCTGTTATCTCAATTCCTCTGCTTCCACACATTGGTCCCTGCCTCTTATGTGCCCTCTGGAATGCCGCTCGGTCTCTAACAAACTTCCTACTATCAATGACCTCTTCCTCACCCACTCCCTCAGCCTACTTGCTATTACCGAAACCTGGCTCCAGGATTCCGACCTGTACTCTCCCATGGTGGCTTCCTCTGGACTCACTCGCCCAGACCCAGTGGACGAAAAGGGGACAGAGTTGGAATTCTTCTTTCCCCACAAAGCACGTTCCAGGTTTTTCCTACACCTCCTTCTCTGTACCTCTGCTCCTTTTAAGTGCACTGTATTTGTCTCTTTTCTCCTGTTTGTCTAAGGATCACAGTCATCTACCGGCCTTCTGGCCCAGTTTCACGCTTTCTTGATGACTTCTCGGCATGGCTACCATACTTTCTGTCCTCTGAGGTGCCTGCCATCATCCTTGGTGACTTTAACATCCCAGTCAATGTTAACACCTCAGCCACTTCTCAACTACTCAACCTAACTTCCTCTTTTAACCTAGCACAATGGTCACAATCCACCACCCACTCTAATGGCAACACCCTTGACCTTGTATTCTCCAAAAAATGCACTCCCTGTAACCTCTCTAACACCCCTTTCCCTCTCTCTGATTACAACTTATCAGCTTCACACTCTCCCTGTCTCCTACCTCCCATGCCATATATATATATATATATATATATATATATATATATATATACTTTTTTTTAATGTTCAAAGGGGAAGGGGGCAAATACGAGATTATTTGTTCTCTTTTGCTATATTTGTTAAATTTGTTGCAAAAAATACCTGGTATTTATGTCAGAAATTCAGGGCTTTCCTATGTCTTGTCTTTGTCATTTCAAGGAGTCTACTTAGCCCTCCTAGTTCTTATCTTTTTTTTCATTCAGATTTTATTTTTTATTTATTTATAAGATTCTTTTATAAGAATTAAACAACTAAAAATAAGACAAAAAAAGAAAACATTCAGACAAAAAGAAAAAAAAAACAAAACAGACAAATTACCACACGGGGCGATATCAACATCATTACATTTGGTTTATTATCATCTAATTTTTCAGAAGTATTCAATGATGTTCTAAAATAATCAGATATATTCAGAAATATTCAGAAATGTTCCAGAGCATATAGAGACTACTCCGTGACAGGCCATCACACTCTACTAATAACTAAGAACATGCCCAACCTATAATTTAAATTAGAATTGAGGTTAAGATTAGAAAGTGATGCATCTATCCATTTCCTCCACACTCTCAAACTTCTGAGAGGCATTGTGTTGAACATAAGTATATTTTTCAAACATTACATATGTATCCATTTCCTGAATCCAGTCCACGGAAAGAGGGTTGGGTGAAACCCAACGAGAGGCAATCAGCTTACGAGCTATAAAGTGATCATACAAAGGCAAATACCTAGTTGTGATCCAAATTATTAGGGTTTACATACCCCAAGAGACAAAGAACATGAATCTGGAACCAACACAATATAATATACAGAATTTAACATATCTAACAATTCCTGCTAATACCAATATAATTTTGGGCACTTCCAGGACAGATGCATAAAGGAGCCAAGAGATTAAGCACATCTTACACATTTAGGATTTTCTTTTCTGACCATCCTATGCAGCAGCTTCGGGGTACAATAAGCCCTATACAGAATAAAAAGTTGGGTCATTCTGTGAGTAGGGGATTTTGAAACCAGTTGTACATTTTGTAATATTTGATCCCATATATCCCCTAAGAGCACATCAATCTCTGTCTTTCATCTTTGTCTAGAGCAGTGTTTCTCAACTCCAGTCCTCATGGACCCCCAACAGGTCATGTTTTCAGGATTTCCCTCAGATGAAACAGCTGTGGTAATTACTAAGGCAGTGAAACTGATCAAATCACCTGTGCAAAATAATGGAAATCCTGAAAACATGACCTGTTGGGGGTCCATGAGGACTGGAGTTGAGAAACACTGGTCTAGAGTAATAAAATTAGAAAATGTTTCAGATAACAATCGCGTATATACCCTGGTGGCAAACTATTATCCAATATAGGGACAGAAGAAGGAGACAGTTAGGGTCAGACCTTGAGTCTCCAAAGCATGCTTTAAATGTAAATATTGAAAAAAAACATTTTTTTAAATCTAAATTGTATTCAATACAGAGTTGTTGATATGTTTTCAAGACCCCACCAGAGTACAGTTGTATCACAGTAGTAATCCCTGCACATTCCTATCTGGAAAATCCTTCCAGTTGTGAAATTTAAGGAAATTCTCTGTTCGGCCATAACAGTGTAAATCTAGTATACCCTAAAATACCCAGTATTCTTTTTTAGTAGACTGCCAGACCTTATATAAAAGATATAATGTAGGATAAGTAGATTGGTTAAAATGCAGAAGAGTAGAGTCCAGAGCAAGCAAAGGATTACCATTATGAAATAAAGAAGTAAGTATATTTTAGGAAGATGAGTGTAGGCCGCCACTTTCCCAATCTGTATGATCCTGGATTTGGGCCCCCAAAATATATACCCAGGAATTGGGTGCCAACAGCCCCCCTTGGTCATTTGGATATTGTGTAAATTCATATTTTATTCTAGCAGGCTTGTTACATAGTTCTTATCATAAAATTCAGAACAATTAACCAATATGTTGTTTAGATAAAGAGAGTGGAAGGCCTTCAGTAGTTTAACAAATGTTAACTGAGCAGGTCTGACACCATTCAGGCCACAAAAATGCTGTTATAGCTAACTGCATTTATGGCAAATAAAACATATTTTTCTGTACTTGCAGTATCTTTAAAAAAAAAAAAGATAAGACACGGAAAAGGTTCATGTTATGCAAAGATTCACTGCATTATTTTTTCCAAAATGAAGGGCAGCTTTGGTCAATGCACATGTTATTAGAACCAGAAGGTCAGGGTGCCAAGTCCAGTGGTCCAGGTTGTCAGCAGTGTGAATTGTCCAGTAGCATTTGTTTGATACAAAATGGCCAGACATTGTATCCACCACTTTCAGATTGCTGTATACATACTATATATGAATATATTGTGGTAATAATTATTACTACAACAAGCCCAGGTCTCTGTAATCAGACAGCTATTTGGTTAGGAAAAGTGACATGTTTTTGTTAAGTCTAAGCTTCAGGCGAATATTGTAAATTACCGTGCCCAGGTTTTGAGCAAACGTGACATCTTAGCTTTTTGTAACCTTTTTTTAGAAGGTTCCAATCCCCCCCCCCACAAGTGTTTATACCAACACTTTCATACAGCTGGTTCTTGGATAGCTGTAGGAATGTTCCCAAGCCACTGCCGGGAGAAGGGAGCAGGATGAGCTGAGATGGCTTAGATAAGGACTTCAGTGCTTCTGTTATGAGCTTTGAGAATACATTACTCTGCAGTGCCAACAACTACTTTGGTCATTGTGGGCTTGCTTTAAATCTCATTCACTGCTTGCTAAAAAATATGTACATACTTGAAAGTTGCACTCTATCAGTTTTTAATCTGACCAAAGATATTTAAAGTAAGCAAGTCATGTGAGAAACATAGAGGCTGCCACTGCTGTGTTCTTTTGAAAATTATAGTTGCCCAGCTATCATGATACCCATCTTGCTTCAGTACTTTGAGCATTAACCCAAACAAGCATGCATAATAACCTGCTTTTATTCCTGGCTTTCTGTACTTATTGCAATTCAGTGGTTTAGAAAGTTTTTAACCTATTGGTTAGCAGGGCAGCCAATCATTTTGACATGAAGGTCAGCAATGGAAGCCCCCATATTTCTCAGAGAACAAGCTTTCTTCAGGGACACATCAATACCATACACTGAAATATGATATTCTCTAAAGTGCAAATCTACCTGATTACCTACTACCAGGGGCGGACTGACAACTCATGGGGCCCCCGGGCAATAGGGGATCATGGGGCTCCTGTGTCCTTGCCCACACTCAAAAAACACCCAAAAAAGCCTATAAAAGGTACCAGGGGAATTTCATGGGGCCCCCTACTGACCCCAGGCCCTCGGGCAGTGCCCGAGTGCTCGAAAGGTCAGTCCGCCCCTGCCTACTACCATGAGCTGTGACATAAACATTGTTACAGATTCCAATCACAAGCTCTATTGCTTGCAGAGGGCCCCTGACTTTGCTGGCCTTTGGGTAAATATCTGTTTTCCCTATTGTGAAACCAGTCCTAGGTAGGAACTATTACAGAGAAAAACAAAAATGTGGAGGGCTGAAAAACTTTGTCCAACTCCTAGTTGTCCTGTGCTAACCCAGAGCTCAGAGGTGAGCTGGAACCATGGTCAGGTGGATGGAATTGTGCAGAAAATAAGTGTATGTGAACTGCATATATATATATATATATATATATATATATATATATATATATATATATATGATATTGTCTTTCACTATCCCATAATGTAACCAACAAAATCAGAGTTGGACAATTGCTGGTTTGTAATGCCATGAATTTATAATCTCATAATTTCTTTTCATGCTTTTTGGCATCAATATCAGTTGCTGAATTGTGTGTTCAGTAATGTTAATATGCATTATGATCGTATTGTATAGTGCTCTTTCTCTAACTAGATACCATATACTTTGCAAAATATTGTGAAAAGCATCACAAAACTGTAACAGGAAAATCATAAATTTTTTTCTGCTGATATGCAAAGATGTAAGGGCACCTTCTAAGTTGCTTGCATCCTATGGGTATAGGTAGGCACTTGCCTGCATGCAAACTGCTTGAGTGCCACAAAAATCAGTATTCAGCAATAGACTGATCTGCAGCCCAATGTATAATAGAAGAATCAGCAGCAGGACCCTTGTTTTCCTTTCTGTATTACATCCTGTGTAGGCATGCATTTTTTTCTGCCTGACAGTAATTATGCCTTACTCTCTGATATCTCAATGAATATATTTCTGTTGCTCTTCACAACAATTTTATCTACATTGCCTAACTTATCTTGAGAGCGACTTACTAATTTAATGTATCATAAATATGCTTGTTTCCTTTCTTCAGTTACAGAAAATTAAATCAAGTGCATCTTAGCAAATATTTTCAATCAGCTACATTATTTTAAATACATTTTACCCTGGCATAAAGCAGAGCTCACAATAATGAATAATTAGGCACCTTTAAATAATAAAAAATATTACTGTCTATAAATTAAAAAAAACAACAAAATGCATCAACAGGTAACTCTACAATGAATGTGAATATTTTACAATAGACACGTGAGCTTTGGGAACAATGCCCTTTACGACACACTCAATTGTTTGCAATCATAATATTAGTAGAGCTATCCTGTAATTATACAGACAAAAGATCAATGTTAATACACACAATGCTCAATATTACATTTAGAGGATAGATTATGCACAGTAACTGACCAGAAGTGACACTATTTCTGTACTGTACATTTAGTTTTCATATGAATAAGTACAGATGTTTTATATATGAATTAAGAACATTTCATCTGAGGCAGGGATGCTGAAATCAGTAAAGGACTAAGCACATCACATTTGTATGTGTTTGACACTAGTCCATTATATTGTGAAGCAGTTCATCACAGATACAGCAACTCAGCCTAGAGCCATAGCTAAATGATCAGAGAGGGTATAAAGTGGATGCAGCAGGTCCTTACCTCCAGCTCTGCCATGCTTCTGTCCATGAGACTAGTGGATGTGTTGTGAATGTGGCAGGTTAGCCCCTAGCGGTATTTGGGGCTCCTTTCCTCTGAGCAGTTGTTGAGATGTGAGTATAAGCGACTGTCTCAGCACATGGTGCTCAAAAGCACAGCTGAGATCTCCTTTCTCCCCCCTCTCATCAGTGTGCACACAGCCCTGTGCTTGTCTGGCTGCTGTGAGATACATCTACCACCCATGACTGAGCAGGAGGAGGAGTGGCATGGGAGACAGGTGGATTATTTTAATTGTGCGCCTTCTTTCATCACTAATGCCACTAATTATTCAGTTGTAATAGTTTGCATTTTATTTGTCTGATAAGTCATTGTACAGAAATGTCTTGTGTGGAACTATTGAGATTACCTGACATTTACCTATCTTATTAGGAAATACATTTAAATATATATAATGGAAGCACATAAATATTTCAAAGAAACCAGTTCTGTAAAGAAAAGAAAATAATACAGAGGATCTGAACCTATTTATGAAAATGCTTGTGCTGTGGCTGTCATACTGATTCCAATGCTTTCAGTATTTTGCCTGCAATATGTAGAAACATGTTGGCTGTCAGTGTAGACCTTCTAAAGCAGTGGTACTCAACCTTCCTAATGCTGCGACCCTTTAATACAGTTCCTCATGTTGTGGTGACCCCCAACCATAAAATTATTTACCCAGTAATTATAATTCATGAAGTGTCGTTTTACCTCCAATACTGCGGCTTTCAACACAGTAGCTGCTTTTAACAGAGTAGCTGCTTTCTACACAGCAGCTGCTTTCTACACAGTAGCTGCTCTTTACACATCGGAAATATGTGTTTTCTGATGGTCATAGGCGAGCCCTGTGAAAGGGTTGTTCGACCCCCAAAGAGGTCGCGACCCACAGGTTGAGAACCACTGTTCTAAAGCTTCCTGGCTGTCTCTGGTTTCAGTACAATCAGAATTAATTCATCAGAAAATGGGTCAGAACTTTTAATCTGTATTCTTGTTGCATGTCAGTGACTCAAAAAGTCAACTAGCATATTCAGATAGAGAGGACAGCAATGTCAGCCTCTATTCTTCTACATAGGATTCCTTTCATATAAATATCTAATTACCAATGGCAGTAGGTGGTTTTGTACAATCACCCATTGGGATCTACTGCATCACTGAAATGTAATAGTTTTTAGTATGTTGCTGAAACACTGTGTGGTAATTGAGTTTGGTTCTCACGATACTACAATCTATTATACAAACCAATTTACTATACTAGTGCAGGGGTGGACTGACCATTTAGGCACTCGGGCACTACCCGAGGGACTGGGGTCAGTAGGGGGCCCCATGAGATGCCCCTGGTACTTTCATAGGCTTTTGTGGGTGTGGTTTGAGTGTGGGCGAGGACACAGGACCCCATGATTTCCTATTACCCGAGGGCCCCATCAGTTGTTAGTCCGCCCCTGTACTAGTGATATATGTTACTGAGAAACCGGCAAAGATACATATTTCAGATACATTCATTATTTGCATATTGTGAAAATACTAGACTAAAGATTTTCACAACCATGAATATTTTATACTCTTTCCACAGTTTCCTGCTGTACTCTGAGGAGATCAGCTGTCAGTTTGACAGCCATATCCCATTCTGTGCTTCATGAGAGACAACAGTCATCTATGAATACTGGAAAAATATGCTCCTACTCATACTAGTCATCTGTAGAGTTGCTCACTAATTCATATATAGCGCTATAATGTTAGAATCATTTATATCAACTGTTTGCCTGTAAAAAAAAATGAAATGTATTTTATTCAAAACTTTGTTGGTTCCACGTTTTTATGACCTTATTAAGTTTAGAATAAAATATATTTAATTTTAGACAAGTGAAATGGTTAATATTTAGTAAAATCAAATTTTCTTATAAGACAAGGAGCATATGAACAAACATTACAGCTTGTTAAGCAGTCAAAGAGGTTCGTTCTTATGAAATGGTTGATATTTAAATGGTCACAATTTCCAGAAAATCATGTAATTCTTTATTCAGCAAATTAGTTCCTCCTGTTCACTATCTAGCTTCTTTTTTTCTCCTATTTTGTTTCTATTTTAGGTGTTAATTTTATTTTCATTAGTTTTTTTATGCTTACTAACTTTTTTTGCCTTGATAAAAGTAACAAATGGCAAAGATGGTTACCAAGGTTTTAGAGGACCTTCTCCTGGCATTGACACTAGTGTTAGGCAACTGTTTTGTTCCAGCATCCCAAATCTGAGATTATAACAGAGCTGTGCAGTTTATTACATGTGCCCAGGGGCGGACTGACAACTCATGGGGCCCCCGAGAAATAGGGGATCATGGGGCCCCTGAGTCCTTGCCCAAACTCAAAAAAGCCTATGAAAAAGGTACCAGGGGCATCTCATGAGGCCCCCTACTGACCCCAGGCCCTCAGGCGGTGCCTGAGTTTCCAAATGGTCAGTCTGCCCCTGTATGTGTCCTTTAATATTTATGAGGTAACGCCTATAGAAAAATACATATATTACACCAAGACTTTTACAGCCCTTCAACATTAAAGAGAACTTGGACTAATGGAGTATAGAGGCTTCCATTGCTGACTTCTAGTTCTTTAACTGTCATGATGTTTCAGTAAATCTACTAAATTACTGACCTAGAACAACTATGCAGATCAGAAGACCTCAGACCTATTTCTCTGCACACGTGGTCCAGGTCAGTGACTCTGATAGTACTGAAACCAAAAAGAGCCACGCAACCACATATTCTCAGAAAACAAAACCGCAATGACAGCCTATGTAGCTCTCTAATATTTTTTTTCATAGCTCTTACTGGTATAAAACTTAACATAATGAATTATTAATGTTACCGCTTAAAATGTTATGCTTTCGTGCACATTTTAGGTGATTTCTGTACTCCTGTGTTCCAGCAGAAAAAGTTCTGTTCTTAACAAGTGAACTCTTTTGAGAGACTGCAGAGCAGCACAGTAATCATCTACAGTCAACACAAAATAATAGACAATAGAACTTCTTCATTTGGAAATAACTTTAAATGTCTGTCTACATTACGGTGGCTGTTTAAGACATTTGTCATTGTGCAATGACAACCAGGGAAAACAAAGTGCTTTGAAAAATAAGTAAAAAAAAAAACTAGCAAAAAAAAAAAATAATAATGAAAAAAAACAAAAATTTATATGTGGAAATAACTGAATGACTGTTTAGATCAGTGTCATTCTAGTGAAAACAGAATAAAAAATACAAGTATTCCTTTTTACCCTTTATTCCATTAAAAATTTGTACACAAAGTCCTTGTCACAGTATTTTAGCTTTTCTGTAAGAGCAGCAACATTATGGTCACCCCTTATTTAGAATATTTTTGTTACTAAGGAGACAAAACCTAAGAAATATACAGTACTAACACCTCTGATTATCAAACATTAAAGTACTTTTCTATTTTAACCATAAATTTATACAATGCAACCATTTCCAAACTTTCAATGGCTGAAACATAAGGATAGACAGTACAAAGTTCAGATTTTGCATTTTATTGTATGATCGTAACAGGGTTAAAGGGTAACTCCAAGTTCATGAACATAAAATAACAAATATAAACAATATAGAATATAAAATTGCTACATATGTCATAGTGTTAGTTAATGTTTTTAAAAATTACCTTTCCATTTCAATTTACAGCCGCTATATTTTCGGTAAAATTCAATGGAATATGGCAACCCGGAGGTGTTCTGTACACAGCTGTTGTATTTCGTACTTGTATAGTTGGCTCACTGATTTCTTTAGAAATCCACACTAAGATACAAATCAAGTTTTAGGCTTCCTGCAATAGAAATTTTAGTGAGATACTTCCTAGACACCAGAATTATAAATAAATTAAATCACTAATTTTTTTGGAACTGCATTTTGGATTAATTTTGAATATGAAGATCACACCACACTGATGTGCTAGTAAGACATGCACAACATTTTATACAGCCACATAAGTGAGAGAAAGCACTCCTAAAACTAGTTGCTGCACAATTATCAAACGTTCATTCATTTGTAGCCACCTATTACATACATGTACTGCAAAACAGTTTTGTTTTCAAAGCAGGCATATTCACCTGTCACATTTCAGAATTGTACAGTATAATTTTTCATACAAGTTGTTCTCCAGTGTAGTATCCCCTTGACCCCCAGAGGCATGTGAGGTACCCCCAGAGACTAGGTGGGCTAGCATTTAACTCAGGGATGAGTCATTGGCTGAAAATTGGGGATGTGGAACAATTTGAGTGCCAACAACTTTTTTTTATTCCAAAAAAGGACAACTCAAAGGGAGAGGAGTAGGGTACGGAATTCAGACACCCTTACTGAACTAGCAGATTCTGTCCTTCCTACACTCCAGTACAGGCAATGAACCTTGAAGCTGAGATCAACATATTGCACCACTTTTAGCAAAATCCTCAGTGATCCCTTAGCTTCCCTTTGAGTCCTTTGTCCTCAGGAGCTCCAGCTCCTGCAACAGAGTCACCTCTGGTACTCCTTTCCTGAAATCACTCTCTTCCTTTCAGACACTCATCCTCTGCAAGGCTACTTCTACCCAGGTCATTATACAACCTCAGATTGGCTTCCAACACTCTCCCAGGATCTGTATCAAGCACATACAAAGGCCTTCTACACCACATGTCTAACTGGGTCATGAACACTATACACACACCCTCCCCAGGCCAAATCCCCAAGGGAAGAGGAAAGTCACAAATATTTATATTCTTCCCCAGAATGCATCACTGGCAATAAAACTCCTAGTGGTTGGCCAGAGAAGGATATAAAATGATTATAACCCAATATTACTGTGAACTCTCACTCTTTTACCAGAGATACCACAAAGTGTCACGTACCTGGTAGAGGCTGAGCTGATGAGAGTGCTCTTCTGACGATGCTATTTACTTAGCATTATGAGTCCGAAATTCAGCACAACCATTGGGTATATAAAACACAGACATTTTTATCCACATGCTTGCTGTAGGTCAGTGACTCCAGTAATAAAAAAAAAAAGCCGACAGAGCAAGAAGGCAACTAGCATTTTGAGTAGTGGAAGTCTCCTGTCTCCCGCAGGACAGAGAGAAGAAAATTGTAGAAAGTGGATTCCCTGAACTTGTGAAACCAGAAGGCACAGTATTCCCTGTAAGCTCTGCCTAGCAAGCTGGGCTCATAGATCAACATAAGCTGGGTAGTCCCATACCGGAGAAAATTGTAAAAACTTTGAGGGACCAGCAGCCTTTTATTTGGATCAATTATGCCTATTAGATAAGCGGGGATTCTCTCTTCCTCCATATGTCTCTGTACATCAGTCTTGTTTGCCTCATTCTTAATGCCATCAGTGCCAAACGTAAACTCTTCATGAAGGGGGCTGGATCCATAGTTGTCACCACTCTTTTGATCTTGTTAGCTTTTATGTTATTTATTACCCCATGATGACACAGTAACACATATATGCGGGATCCAGGATGTGGGCTTTAAACCTGGGCGTAACATAAATGCATTCCTGTGTTTGTGCTGGGAGCACACCACACAATGCGCTCCTAGCACAGAGACTGGGCTCTCACCAAGAGCCCCAGATCTCACACAAATGATCAAGACTTGGGAGTCCCTGGTCCCAGCCACCTGATTGTTGTGATAGCCTCTGATGGGCTATCATGGTGATCGGTATCTGTGCATCCTGCCCAAGGGTTTTCTTTCTCTTTTGATTTGAGAGAAATATGCATTGTATCTTTTTCTCCTTGCGGGAGAGAAAGATGTAAACAGACAAAAGTGGTTAAAAAAAGAAAATAATAAGAATCTGTTTAAAAATTTAAGAAAAACTAGCTAGATCAAAGTTTGATCTAGGTCAGAGTCAGGGTTAGTGCTAGGGCCAAGGCAATGGTCAAAGGTCAGGGTCAACGGTTAAGGTTTTTCAAATCAGTATCAGTGTCAACTAGTGTCAGTGTGTTTAACCACTCACTGACCACTTGCTCACAATGTACTGTGAATGGGCGGCCTGTACAGACACAGTGACATATCTGTACATCTCTGGCCTCTTCCTGGTAGAGGGCGTGCGTGTGCACCCTCACGTGCCAACTTCCTCTGTGATTGTACACAACAGGAGTTTGTCAGCAGATCCAAGCCAATAATTCAAACTAATCAATATACGATTATTGGGATTTTTTTTTTACCAAAGACATGTTGCAGAAAACATTTTGGCATAAATGTATGAAGAAATTAGATTTTTTTTTTATTGGATATGTTTTATAACAGACTAAAAAATATAACAGTTTTTTTCAAAATTTGTGATCTTTTTTTTTTATATAATGCATTATTTTAAAACCCCAGTGGTAATCAAATACCACCAAAAGAAAGCTCTATTTGTGTAAAAAAAATACTATTGCGTATGACCTTTCAATTGCCAGTTACAGTAATACAGTGCTAAATAGCAAAATACGACCTGGCCATGAAGGGATAAAACCTTCTGGAGCTGAAGTAGTTAACCGCTTCAATACCAGGCACTTTTACCCCCTTCCTGCCTAGGCCAATTTTCAGGTTTCAACACTCTCAAACTTTGAATGACAATTGAGCGGTCATGCAACACTGTACCAAAACTAAAATGTTATCATTTTGTTCACACAACTAGAACTTTCTTTTGGAGGTATTTAATCACCACTGGGGTTTTTATTTTTTGCTAAATTAACAAAAAAAAGACTGAAAATTGTGAACCCCCCCCCACATTTTTCTTTGTTTCTGTTATAAAAGTTTGCAAATAAATAATTGTTCTTCTGAAATTTAGGCCAAGATGTATTCTGCTACATTTCTTTGGTGAAAATAACCCAAATCAGTATTTATTATTTAGTCTGTAGGAAAGTTATAGAGTTCACAAACTATGGGATATATCTGAAAATTGATCAATCCTGAAGTACTGACAGCCAATCTAATTTCTTGAGGCCCAAAAATGTCAGTACAGATATCCCCCAAATTACCTCTTTTTGCAAAGTAGACAGTCCAGCGTATTTCATAACAGGCATGGCGAGTTTTTTGAAGTTGTAATTTTTCTGTCATAATTTTTCGGAAAATGAAGAAATAAAAAAAATATTTTCACAATTTTTTTTTTACATACTGTCATCAGTGCAGTACAGCACTGGTGTGGCGGTGATCAGGGACATTGACTGGTGACAGTACAAAGAAAAAAAGTATAATTTATTTTCAATTTTTTAATTTTTATATATTTTTTATTTTTTATTACAGTTTTTTCTTTTTTTTAACATTTGTTTTTTCATATTACACTATGACCAAAGTAGTATAATGTTACCATAGTAACATTGTACTACTTTGGGGAAGTGATCAGTATTTTTCTCAACAGTCATAACTGATACATTTGTAGGGGAACTTGTTCTGTTGAAAACAGCAGACTTACTGACTGGATCACCAGATGAAAACAGAAAAAAGAAAGCCTTAAAAAAATGAATGCAGCCACCACATCTTATAACTGGTAAGATGCAATATATTATATTTTTTGGTTTTGTGTTTAATACCACTTTCATTTTTATGTAATTTTCTTTTTGACATTTTTATAAATATTTTGTCACATGGATTATGCTTTTTTTGGTTTGAGATTTAGTGCTGCCTCTTAAACACTACAATTTTAATTTAGGTGCAAGGGGCAGCACAGTGGCTAAGAGGTTATCACTTCCGCCTGGCAGTACTAGGGTTGTTGGTTCAAATCCCAACCATGGCACCACCTGCCTGGAGTCTGCATGTTCTCCTTGTGCCTGTAATGGTTTCCTCCAGGTACTCCGGTTTCCTCCCACTCTCCAAAGACATGCTGGTAGGTTATTTGGATCCTGTCAAAATTCACCCTAGTATGTGCATACATGAATGTAAGTTAGGGACCTTAGATTGTACACCCCTTGAGGGATAGGGACTGATGTAAAATGTACAATATATATGTAAAGCGCTGCATAAATTGACAGAGCTATATAAGTACCTGTAATAAATAAGTACCAAACATTAGGATGAACAGGTCAACCATTTTTTTTATCAAGTCAATAATAGATATAAAATGTGACTTGTCCTCAGAAACGTTGCTGCTATTATGTTTCAAACACTTCAATAATATCAAAAAGATGTTTTCTGCACTTCAAATACCATTGATCTTTGACAGATAGTGTCTGACTGTGCATGAACAATTTAGCTGCTGGAAGTTTGTTCTAATGATCACACAGACAAAATTCTACAAACTCACATGGGTGTACCTATGGAGATCAGAAGTGGGATTGAGACCTGCTTACTTCTGGGCAAAATAATTGTTATTGGCCAGAAAAGTCAGTTCTGATTTATCAATTTTTCCTTAAAACAGGCTCAGCTAGAGGACATCAGGCAAGGCCAACATACCTGCTAACATTCCAACCACATATACTATGTCTACAGTTACCTTAAGAGTCTACAGTATCAGTAACTATTCATTTTGTTCATTTTGATAAGTGAACTGTTTATGCCCCTTTAATAAATCAAACAGGATTATATTGGAAACTCCAGGCATTAGCTTCTTCTAGAGTAGGAAAAAGTCAGACTCTTTATTGGGTTCTTGTACTTATTTGTGTCCCTGCTGGGGAAATTCACACCTCTTTTTTGTCCTGGTGACTATTGTCACTGAGACAGAAAGTGAAGAGAAATACTTAATTTGTCATCAGAGCAAAAAGATGAGGGTAAATCTTCCAAAGGGAAAACCGGTTCCTGTGACAACTGCTTAAAATGGAAATTCTGTTCACTTTGATTTCCCTTTGTTTTCTGTTGTGTAACTAAGACAGGAAGCGGAATGAAATCTCCTCAACAGGACAAGAAGCAAAAATATAAAGCTTTGGACTGACATACACTATATATCTTAGTGATATTTGTATACCGCTCAGGTGAGTTGCTACTACAGATCTGTTGCACATGCCCGCCTTGGCTTGCCACCACTTGTACTGAAGGAAAAAAGGGTGAATGGCCGCACACCACCAAGAAACAAATTAAAAAAAATCTTTATTATCTTCCCACTCAGGAGAGCAAGTACAGGACAATTCATAACAAAGAGGATGTCAAGAGCACAAATGTTTAAACCGATAGCTGAACAGCTATACACCTGTATCAATTACGGCTCTTAACCCCCTCTTGCCAACCATCTTAACATAATCATCTAAAATCAATAAACATATAACAACAAATATAGTTATAATCTACAAAAATATGGTTTTACAGTAAAAAAATTTGTTGATTTTATGCTCCTTGCCATTTGATTGAGAATGTAGACTTTGCTCGTTGGACGTGCAGCAGTACAGAAGTGCAGCAGGACAAAAGTGCATAGTTTGAAAACAGCAGGCTATCTTTGGTTAGTATTAAAGGTAATTATTAAGAGGTTGTCAAATGAATTATCATGTTACCCAATATTGGTCTCCATTCAGTAGCCAAAAGAGGCATTCAAAAAAGGGGATTTGTGAAAAGAAATTCACAGAAAAAGCGGCTACATTATGAACAGAACGTGACACTCAGAAAAATTTCCAAAAATTATGCTTTATTACACATATATAAATATGACATATGGGCGTTTGCCCTGGTTTACCATCACCTCAGTATGAGACAATACACACAGACCTAAAACCATATAAAATGACACCAAGACCGGTCTAAATGCATGTGCAACAGAAAAAATGACTGCAGGAGTCTAATGTCCCTGTAGCACAGACACATAGGTGAACACTTCCCAAAAGAGGTGTATCCAAAAATTATACCATAGGCATACCATAGTATTGAATTTTATAAATAGAACAATACCATAATGGTGAATCCCAATCAGGGAATCCAAAAATTGTACTATGGATATAAGTATCACATGTATGCAATGCAGCAAGCACAATATGCGTCAAAAAGAGAACAACAAGCCTCAGGCCTGTATGGAGGGAGACATAAATGTCAAATATATGATGCAATACATTCCTGTGCCGGCACAAGTGGTTGGGGCCCATTCATCTGTAATATAAACAGCTGTATCCTAGAGCTCTTGAATGAAAATATGCCCCATTTATTCCCAGGGTGGAAGAAAAGATGCAAAGAGCAACACTCTGCTTGAAATGGTATCTTCACCACTATATGTGGACTACACACCACCTTTCGTAGGGAAAACAGGACATATCCCAAAAGATCTTCTGCCTGTTGAGATATATGTGGTATATCCTGTATCCTATACAAAGCACCTTGATGTCCCCATCCTGTAGTGAGACAAATGATATGTGGGAAGTCACTGACAGAGTTTACACTCAATAAGATATATAGGTCATATAGATCACAGAGGACCATATATCTAATGTCCTGTAACAGTCCACTCACCACCTGTGCTGTGGGTATTAGGAATGAAAGAGATGTCCTTTATGGGTACTGCCATACACGGCCACAGAGGCCTAGGAACCACCGCTGACATCCGCCGATATACCGCGGGTTCCAGCCCCTTCTTGGCGCTTGTGCTGCTCACACTTGCCTCATGGCATGTGAAGATGGCTTCCTCCTTATGGGTCAGCGTGCGTTCCACCTAATGCGCATGACCGGAAGTGACGTATCTGACGTATGACGTCAACGCGTTTCGCCGATGGGCGTATCTCACTCAGCTTCGTCAGGACCAATGAAACAACTGCATTTCAATTTCCTATTTATAGTGGGTAAAAGACCCACCCATTTATGCAAAAAAGCTAACCTGCAATTGTTCCTAATGGAAGAAAAAAAGGGAGGCTAAATACTTAGCACAACTGCTGGTCTTTGTTGAATATAATTAAAAAGACAGACGGCTGGAGACAACAGAGAGGGGAGAGGCTTAGCAATTTTAACAATGCATATATTGATCAAAAGATCATGAATTAAATATACCAGTCAATTAACGCTTTTATCACATTTTAACCAGAAGATGGCGATATAAATCAGAGAATCAACAATTCTATTCATTGAATCAGGTTTTTTAGGAGACAATGTAAATTACCAAAAGACACCACAAGATGGCAATATAACCTGAGAGTACTCATAAGGGTCATTACAACAAAAATACCCCAATTCTCAGGCGACCATCCTATGGTGTGGTTATTATTCAAAAAGAGGAGGTACTAAGGGACAATTAACCAGACAATCAATCCTTTTACATTTTTTAGAGCTATATTGAAGCTCATACCATAAGATCATCCATACTTTTGTTAATATTCCCAATATATATAGGTTTATTTTGGGGTTATTTAATCTAAAGTCCAACCCTTTATAAAGACAAAAAAATGCCGTAAATTGCCCACCGCATGGCAATAGACAGGTACATAGTCCTATAAACCTATTTTTCCAAAAACACTTGGAGGTCACATTCCACATTTAACCCCTTAGGGTACAGTGTATCAAGTTTATATATCCAATGTTTCTCCTTTTTAAGCAGTTCTCTGTCAAAATCACCTCTCCTTTGTGGGAAGTGCAGTGCATAGAAACCTTTTACTTTTGTACCGTCCAGTTTACCTCCATGATATTTGGCGTAATGTTGGGCAAGATTACTGTCAGGGTCATTTGATCTAATATCTCTAAGATGTTCACCTATTCGTACTTTAAGTTGTCTTTTAGTCTTACCAACATACATCTTTTTACAGGGACAGGTTAAGATATATAATACTCTCACTGTGGAGCAGTTTATGAGACTCTGAATCTTATAATGAGTGTTATTTCCTGAGTCATAAAAGGAATCCGTACGATCCACATATTTGCAGATTTGACATTTTCCACATTTAAACATCCCCTTGGTACGTGATTTTAACCATGTTGTTTGTTTTAATGGTTGATAATCTGAATGAATAAGGAGGTCACCAAGATTTGGTGCTCTTCTTGCTACCATCTGGGGGCGCTCACCTACAATCTTACTCAACCTAGGGCATTGAGTTAGAATCTTCCAATGTTTTTCTAATATCAATTTTACATCTTGCCATTGGGCTCCAAATTGGGTTATCATTCTAACAGGTTGATCACTCGGTTTAGCCTTTACATCCTTTTTAGGAGATAATAAGTCCTCGCGGTCAGTTTGATATGCCCGTCTCCGAGCATTTCTAATTTGGGAGTGGGAATATCCCCTTTCTCTAAATCTTCTATAGAGGTCCTGAGCCTCCATTCTAAAGTCATTGATGTTTGAGCAATTTCTCCGACATCTCAAAAACTGTCCCACTGGAATCCCTGAAATCAGTGAACGTGGATGATAGCTTCTTGCCTCTAGTAGGGTGTTGGCAGCAGTAGGTTTTCTATATGTCTTTGTAAGGAGTCTTCCATTCTCAAGTCTAATCTCCAGATCCAGAAAAGAAATACATCTTTCATCAAATATATACGTGAGTCCAATGTTAAAGGAGTTCTGATTTAACTCTCCCAAAAATAGTTTTGATTCCTCAGATGTTCCTCGCCATACAAGGAACACATCATCTATATATCTTAACCAGATCTGGACATTAGCAAGAAATCTTGATGATCTGAAGACAACCTGCTCCTCCCAAAACCCCAAGTGGAGACACGCGTAGGCTGGAGCCCACGGTGCTCCCATACTAGTACCTCTAGTTTGTTGATAAAAGGTATTATTAAATTGAAAAAAGTTATGTTTTAATGCAAACTCCAATAACTCACTAATAAATTCGTTCTGTCCTCCCAAAGTAGGATATGTTTTATCAAGAAAATAGGAGACTGATCTCACACCACATTCATGTGGGATAGAGGTGTAAAGTGATTCCACATCAATTCCCACTAGAATGGAGTTATCATTAATGATCATGTTTTCAATCTTAGCCAACACATCTTTAGTGTCCCTTACATAGGAGGGGAGATTAGGAACCATATCTTTAAGGAACAAATCTATATATTTCCCTGTTTTATCTAGGGGACCATTAATGGCTGAAACAATAGGTCTACCTGGAGGATTTTCTTGATTTTTATGTATTTTAGGGATAATGTAAAAAGTAGGGTGATTAAATTCTTCAGTTCTCAAATAGTCATATTCTTTTTTAGTTAGCAAACCCACTTCTTTTCCTAGTATTAAGATGGAATTTAGTTTTTTTACCACCATATGGAAAGGATTCGCAGTCACTTTCCTATATGTGGATGAATCACTCAATAAGCGCTTCACCTCCCTGACATAGTTTTGTTCATTCAAAATCACTACATTACCCCCTTTATCACTTCTCTTAATAACAATGTCTTTGGTCTCTTTTAGTTCTTTAAGAGCTTTTCTTTCTTTTTTGGTAAGATTATCACCAATTGGCATTTTCCACTCAAGATTTTTAAGGTCATCAGCAACAAAATCTAGAAATGTCGAGATCCTCATATTGGAGCGAATTTTCGGCATTTTTGTCGATCTAATATTCAGATCAACCTTCCTAATTATATTATTGGAATTGTCCAGGTCTATTACACTCTCATCACCATCCTCATTTTCCTCTATGAGAGATATCAACATATCTAGCATCTTGCGGTCCTCAATGGACGGGTCAGAGGCCATATCCTCCAAAATAGTGGGATTACCATGTATCATTCTCAAGAAAACTTTTCTTAGAAATAAGTTAACATCTTTAAATACCTCGAACTCGTCCATGGGGGTCACTGGTGAGAAGGACATACCTTTATTCAATAAAGAAATATGTTCCCTTCTGAGTGGAAAATTAGCCAAATTGATTACCTTATTGTCATGGATATTCTCTTCTACTACCTCCTTTGACTTCTTGTTCTGCCCTTGTCCTCCTGATGTTTGTTTTTTAAGGATTCCTCTACTTTCTTTTTGGATCCTCTTCCCATCTGTGATTGATGGATATGAGGAGGTTCTCCATTTTGTTGGTCTAAAAAAGAGACAGATTTTCCAAGATTTTCAGAATCACTTTCACTGGACATGGTTTCTCCCATTGATCTAGAATGTGAACGAAATACTCTTCGTTTAGATCGACTTCTACTTCTTTTTGTAGTGAGATCAAATATCTCACCTGTTTCCCAATCTTTTAGATCACGTCTAAATTTAGTTTGTTTAGTAGTTCTAAGATTTTTTTGTACTTTTTCAACTTCCTTTTTCAGTTGTTCATTATATTTTTCAAAGTTCTCCTGATTTTTGAAGGGATCTAAATCTAATGCACTTTTACTAATAGCCTGATCCAATTCTTCAAGTTGTAATTTTTCCTCCTCGACAATGAGTTTCATACCATTAATCCCATGTTCTATACACAGCACTTTCCATTTCTCCAAAAACCTTTCATTATGTAAATGTTCAGCTGGAACTACCTTACTTCTCAAACCACGTGGGATAATACTCTGTCTAATATAAGCTTCCAAGAAGCATACATCCCATTTCCGATTAAGGCGTTTAATAACAAGCTTTTTATGTTCCCTGAACTTAATCTTAATATCCTCATCTTCAGTGGATAGATTTGGGCCTTCTGCTACAAAGGCTCGATGCATTTCCAACTCTACCTCCTCTCCCGGTATAAATGCCATGAATACAAGCCTCTCCACTCAATGTGCTCCAACCGTCTAATAAATAAAACACTCATAAACTGGGGTGATGGCAAACCAAATTACCAAAGTCAAATAACCTCTATAAGAACAGGTCCATAAGAACCCAAAAGACGCATGTATTAAAGGTAATTATTAAGAGGTTGTAAAAAATGAATTATCATGTCACCCAATATTGGTCTCCATTCAGTAGCCAAAAGAGGCATTCAAAAAAGGGGATTTGTGAAAAGAAATTCACAGAAAAAGCGGCTACATTATGAACAGAACGTGACACTCAGAAAAATTTCCAAAAATTATGCTTTATTACACATATATAAATATGACATATGGGCGTTTGCCCTGGTTTACCATCACCTCAGTATGAGACAATACACACAGACCTAAAACCATATAAAATGACACCAAGACCGGTCTAAATGCATGTGCAACAGAAAAAATGACTGCAGGAGTCTAGTGTCCCTGTAGCACAGACACATAGGTGAACACTTCCCAAAAGAGGTGTATCCAAAAATTATACCATAGGCATACCATAGTATTGAATTTTATAAATAGAACAATACCATAATGGTGAATCCCAATCAGGGAATCCAAAAATTGTACTATGGATATAAGTATCACATGTATGCAATGCAGCAAGCACAATATGCGTCAAAAAGAGAACAACAAGCCTCAGGCCTGTATGGAGGGAGACATAAATGTCAAATATATGATGCAATACATTCCTGTGCCGGCACAAGTGGTTGGGGCCCATTCATCTGTAATATAAACAGCTGTATCCTAGAGCTCTTGAATGAAAATATGCCCCATTTATTCCCAGGGTGGAAGAAAAGATGCAAAGAGCAACACTCTGCTTGAAATGGTATCTTCACCACTATATGTGGACTACACACCACCTTTCGTAGGGAAAACAGGACATATCCCAAAAGATCTTCTGCCTGTTGAGATATATGTGGTATATCCTGTATCCTATACAAAGCACCATGATGTCCCCATCCTGTAGTGAGACAAATGATATGTGGGAAGTCACTGACAGAGTTTACACTCAATAAGATATATAGGTCATATAGATCACAGAGGACCATATATCTAATGTCCTGTAACAGTCCACTCACCACCTGTGCTGTGGGTATTAGGAATGAAAGAGATGTCCTTCATGGGTACTGCCATACACGGCCACAGAGGCCTAGGAACCACCGCTGACATCCGCCGATATACCGCGGGTTCCAGCCCCTTCTTGGCGCTTGTGCTGCTCACACTTGCCTCATGGCATGTGAAGATGGCTTCCTCCTTATGGGTCAGCGTGCGTTCCACCTAATGCGCATGACCGGAAGTGACGTATCTGACGTATGACGTCAACGCGTTTCGCCGATGGGCGTATCTCACTCAGCTTCGTCAGGACCAATGAAACAACTGCATTTCAATTTCCTATTTATAGTGGGTAAAAGACCCACCCATTTATGCAAAAAAGCTAACCTGCAATTGTTCCTAATGGAAGAAAAAAAGGGGGGCTAAATACTTAGCACAACTGCTGGTCTTTGTTGAATATAATTAAAAAGACAGACGGCTGGAGACAACAGAGAGGGGAGAGGCTTAGCAATTTTAACAATGCATATATTGATCAAAAGATCATGAATTAAATATATCAGTCAATTAACGCTTTTATCACATTTTAACCAGAAGATGGCGATATAAATCAGAGAATCAACAATTCTATTCATTGAATCAGGTTTTTTAGGAGACAATGTAAATTACCAAAAGACACCACAAGATGGCAATATATATATACGCCCATCGGCGAAACGCGTTGACGTCATACGTCAGATACGTCACTTCCGGTCATGCGCATTAGGTGGAACGCACGCTGACCCATAAGGAGGAAGCCATCTTCACATGCCATGAGGCAAGTGTGAGCAGCACAAGCGCCAAGAAGGGGCTGGAACCTGCGGTATATCGGCGGATGTCAGCGGTGGTTCCTAGGCCTCTGTGGCCGTGTATGGCAGTACCCATGAAGGACATCTCTTTCATTCCTAATACCCACAGCACAGGTGGTGAGTGGACTGTTACAGGACATTAGATATATGGTCCTCTGTGATCTATATGACCTATATATCTTATTGAGTGTAAACTCTGTCAGTGACTTCCCACATATCATTTGTCTCACTACAGGATGGGGACATCATGGTGCTTTGTATAGGATACAGGATATACCACATATATCTCAACAGGCAGAAGATCTTTTGGGATATGTCCTGTTTTCCCTACGAAAGGTGGTGTGTAGTCCACATATAGTGGTGAAGATACCATTTCAAGCAGAGTGTTGCTCTTTGCATCTTTTCTTCCACCCTGGGAATAAATGGGGCATATTTTCATTCAAGAGCTCTAGGATACAGCTGTTTATATTACAGATGAATGGGCCCCAACCACTTGTGCCGGCACAGGAATGTATTGCATCATATATTTGACATTTATGTCTCCCTCCATACAGGCCTGAGGCTTGTTGTTCTCTTTTTGACGCATATTGTGCTTGCTGCATTGCATACATGTGATACTTATATCCATAGTACAATTTTTGGATTCCCTGATTGGGATTCACCATTATGGTATTGTTCTATTTATAAAATTCAATACTATGGTATGCCTATGGTATAATTTTTGGATACACCTCTTTTGGGAAGTGTTCACCTATGTGTCTGTGCTACAGGGACATTAGACTCCTGCAGTCATTTTTTCTGTTGCACATGCATTTAGACCGGTCTTGGTGTCATTTTATATGGTTTTAGGTCTGTGTGTATTGTCTCATACTGAGGTGATGGTAAACCAGGGCAAACGCCCATATGTCATATTTATATATGTGTAATAAAGCATAATTTTTGGAAATTTTTCTGAGTGTCACGTTCTGTTCATAATGTAGCCGCTTTTTCTGTGAATTTCTTTTCACAAATCCCCTTTTTTGAATGCCTCTTTTGGCTACTGAATGGAGACCAATATTGGGTGACATGATAATTCATTTGACAACCTCTTAATAATTACCTTTAATACATGCGTCTTTTGGGTTCTTATGGACCTGTTCTTATAGAGGTTATTTGACTTTGGTAATTTGGTTTGCCATCACCCCAGTTTATGAGTGTTTTATTTATTAGACGGTTGGAGCACATTGAGTGGAGAGGCTTGTATTCATGGCATTTATACCGGGAGAGGAGGTAGAGTTGGAAATGCATCGAGCCTTTGTAGCAGAAGGCCCAAATCTATCCACTGAAGATGAGGATATTAAGATTAAGTTCAGGGAACATAAAAAGCTTGTTATTAAACGCCTTAATCGGAAATGGGATGTATGCTTCTTGGAAGCTTATATTAGACAGAGTATTATCCCACGTGGTTTGAGAAGTAAGGTAGTTCCAGCTGAACATTTACATAATGAAAGGTTTTTGGAGAAATGGAAAGTGCTGTGTATAGAACATGGGATTAATGGTATGAAACTCATTGTCGAGGAGGAAAAATTACAACTTGAAGAATTGGATCAGGCTATTAGTAAAAGTGCATTAGATTTAGATCCCTTCAAAAATCAGGAGAACTTTGAAAAATATAATGAACAACTGAAAAAGGAAGTTGAAAAAGTACAAAAAAATCTTAGAACTACTAAACAAACTAAATTTAGACGTGATCTAAAAGATTGGGAAACAGGTGAGATATTTGATCTCACTACAAAAAGAAGTAGAAGTCGATCTAAACGAAGAGTATTTCGTTCACATTCTAGATCAATGGGAGAAACCATGTCCAGTGAAAGTGATTCTGAAAATCTTGGAAAATCTGTCTCTTTTTTAGACCAACAAAATGGAGAACCTCCTCATATCCATCAATCACAGATGGGAAGAGGATCCAAAAAGAAAGTAGAGGAATCCTTAAAAAACAAACATCAGGAGGACAAGGGCAGAACAAGAAGTCAAAGGAGGTAGTAGAAGAGAATATCCATGACAATAAGGTAATCAATTTGGCTAATTTTCCACTCAGAAGGGAACATATTTCTTTATTGAATAAAGGTATGTCCTTCTCACCAGTGACCCCCATGGACGAGTTCGAGGTATTTAAAGATGTTAACTTATTTCTAAGAAAAGTTTTCTTGAGAATGATACATGGTAATCCCACTATTTTGGAGGATATGGCCTCTGACCCGTCCATTGAGGACCGCAAGATGCTAGATATGTTGATATCTCTCATAGAGGAAAATGAGGATGGTGATGAGAGTGTAATAGACCTGGACAATTCCAATAATATAATTAGGAAGGTTGATCTGAATATTAGATCGACAAAAATGCCGAAAATTCGCTCCAATATGAGGATCTCGACATTTCTAGATTTTGTTGCTGATGACCTTAAAAATCTTGAGTGGAAAATGCCAATTGGTGATAATCTTACCAAAAAAGAAAGAAAAGCTCTTAAAGAACTAAAAGAGACCAAAGACATTGTTATTAAGAGAAGTGATAAAGGGGGTAATGTAGTGATTTTGAATGAACAAAACTATGTCAGGGAGGTGAAGCGCTTATTGAGTGATTCATCCACATATAGGAAAGTGACTGCGAATCCTTTCCATATGGTGGTAAAAAAACTAAATTCCATCTTAATACTAGGAAAAGAAGTGGGTTTGCTAACTAAAAAAGAATATGACTATTTGAGAACTGAAGAATTTAATCACCCTACTTTTTACATTATCCCTAAAATACATAAAAATCAAGAAAATCCTCCAGGTAGACCTATTGTTTCAGCCATTAATGGTCCCCTAGATAAAACAGGGAAATATATAGATTTGTTCCTTAAAGATATGGTTCCTAATCTCCCCTCTTATGTAAGGGACACTAAAGATGTGTTGGCTAAGATTGAAAACATGATCATTAATGATAACTCCATTCTAGTGGGAATTGATGTGGAATCACTTTACACCTCTATCCCACATGAATGTGGTGTGAGATCAGTCTCCTATTTTCTTGATAAAACATATCCTACTTTGGGAGGACAGAACGAATTTATTAGTGAGTTATTGGAGTTTGCATTAAAACATAACTTTTTTCAATTTAATAATACCTTTTATCAACAAACTAGAGGTACTAGTATGGGAGCACCGTGGGCTCCAGCCTACGCGTGTCTCCACTTGGGGTTTTGGGAGGAGCAGGTTGTCTTCAGATCATCAAGATTTCTTGCTAATGTCCAGATCTGGTTAAGATATATAGATGATGTGTTCCTTGTATGGCGAGGAACATCTGAGGAATTAAAACTATTTTTGGGAGAGTTAAATCAGAACTCCTTTAACATTGGACTCACGTATATATTTGATGAAAGATGTATTTCTTTTCTGGATCTGGAGATTAGACTTGAGAATGGAAGACTCCTTACAAAGACATATAGAAAACCTACTGCTGCCAACACCCTACTAGAGGCAAGAAGCTATCATCCACGTTCACTGATTTCAGGGATTCCAGTGGGACAGTTTTTGAGATGTTGGAGAAATTGCTCAAACATCAATGACTTTAGAATGGAGGCTCAGGACCTCTATAGAAGATTTAGAGAAAGGGGATATTCCCACTCCCAAATTAGAAATGCTCGGAGACGGGCATATCAAACTGACCGCGAGGACTTATTATCTCCTAAAAAGGATGTAAAGGCTAAACCGAGTGATCAACCTGTTAGAATGATAACCCAATTTGGAGCCCAATGGCAAGATGTAAAATTGATATTAGAAAAACATTGGAAGATTCTAACTCAATGCCCTAGGTTGAGTAAGATTGTAGGTGAGCGCCCCCAGATGGTAGCAAGAAGAGCACCAAATCTTGGTGACCTCCTTATTCATTCAGATTATCAACCATTAAAACAAACAACATGGTTAAAATCACGTACCAAGGGGATGTTTAAATGTGGAAAATGTCAAATCTGCAAATATGTGGATCGTACGGATTCCTTTTATGACTCAGGAAATAACACTCATTATAAGATTCAGAGTCTCATAAACTGCTCCACAGTGAGAGTATTATATATCTTAACCTGTCCCTGTAAAAAGATGTATGTTGGTAAGACTAAAAGACAACTTAAAGTACGAATAGGTGAACATCTTAGAGATATTAGATCAAATGACCCTGACAGTAATCTTGCCCAACATTACGCCAAATATCATGGAGGTAAACTGGACGGTACAAAAGTAAAAGGTTTCTATGCACTGCACTTCCCACAAAGGAGAGGTGATTTTGACAGAGAACTGCTTAAAAAGGAGAAACATTGGATATATAAACTTGATACACTGTACCCTAAGGGGTTAAATGTGGAATGTGACCTCCAAGTGTTTTTGGAAAAATAGGTTTATAGGACTATGTACCTGTCTATTGCCATGCGGTGGGCAATTTACGGCATTTTTTTGTCTTTATAAAGGGTTGGACTTTAGATTAAATAACCCCAAAATAAACCTATATATATTGGGAATATTAACAAAAGTATGGATGATCTTATGGTATGAGCTTCAATATAGCTCTAAAAAATGTAAAAGGATTGATTGTCTGGTTAATTGTCCCTTAGTACCTCCTCTTTTTGAATAATAACCACACCATAGGATGGTCGCCTGAGAATTGGGGTATTTTTGTTGTAATGACCCTTATGAGTACTCTCAGGTTATATTGCCATCTTGTGGTGTCTTTTGGTAATTTACATTGTCTCCTAAAAAACCTGATTCAATGAATAGAATTGTTGATTCTCTGATTTATATCGCCATCTTCTGGTTAAAATGTGATAAAAGCGTTAATTGACTGGTATATTTAATTCATGATCTTTTGATCAATATATGCATTGTTAAAATTGCTAAGCCTCTCCCCTCTCTGTTGTCTCCAGCCGTCTGTCTTTTTAATTATATTCAACAAAGACCAGCAGTTGTACTAAGTATTTAGCCCCCCTTTTTTTCTTCCATTAGGAACAATTGCAGGTTAGCTTTTTTGCATAAATGGGTGGGTCTTTTACCCACTATAAATAGGAAATTGAAATGCAGTTGTTTCATTGGTCCTGACGAAGCTGAGTGAGATACGCCCATCGGCGAAACACGTTGACGTCATACGTCAGATACGTCACTTCCGGTCATGCGCATTAGGTGGAACGCACGCTGACCCATAAGGAGGAAGCCATCTTCACATGCCATGAGGCAAGTGTGAGCAGCACAAGCGCCAAGAAGGGGCTGGAACCCGCGGTATATCGGCGGATGTCAGCGGTGGTTCCTAGGCCTCTGTGGCCGTGTATGGCAGTACCCATGAAGGACATCTCTTTCATTCCTAATACCCACAGCACAGGTGGTGAGTGGACTGTTACAGGACATTAGATATATGGTCCTCTGTGATCTATATGACCTATATATCTTATTGAGTGTAAACTCTGTCAGTGACTTCCCACATATCATTTGTCTCACTACAGGATGGGGACATCATGGTGCTTTGTATAGGATACAGGATATACCACATATATCTCAACAGGCAGAAGATCTTTTGGGATATGTCCTGTTTTCCCTACGAAAGGTGGTGTGTAGTCCACATATAGTGGTGAAGATACCATTTCAAGCAGAGTGTTGCTCTTTGCATCTTTTCTTCCACCCTGGGAATAAATGGGGCATATTTTCATTCAAGAGCTCTAGGATACAGCTGTTTATATTACAGATGAATGGGCCCCAACCACTTGTGCCGGCACAGGAATGTATTGCATCATATATTTGACATTTATGTCTCCCTCCATACAGGCCTGAGGCTTGTTGTTCTCTTTTTGACGCATATTGTGCTTGCTGCATTGCATACATGTGATACTTATATCCATAGTACAATTTTTGGATTCCCTGATTGGGATTCACCATTATGGTATTGTTCTATTTATAAAATTCAATACTATGGTATGCCTATGGTATAATTTTTGGATACACCTCTTTTGGGAAGTGTTCACCTATGTGTCTGTGCTACAGGGACATTAGACTCCTGCAGTCATTTTTTCTGTTGCACATGCATTTAGACCGGTCTTGGTGTCATTTTATATGGTTTTAGGTCTGTGTGTATTGTCTCATACTGAGGTGATGGTAAACCAGGGCAAACGCCCATATGTCATAGTTATATATGTGTAATAAAGCATAATTTTTGGAAATTTTTCTGAGTGTCACGTTCTGTTCATAATGTAGCCGCTTTTTCTGTGAATTTCTTTTCACAAATCCCCTTTTTTGAATATCTTTGGTTAGTACCCTGTATTTGAATTGAAGTAAATCTTTTTTAAAATGTCTGGTTTAGTTCATGGCAGTACTTGTTTGGCATTTGTTTTTCGTGGTGCTTTTTGAAAGCTGGGATGATGTCCCATTTGTATGCAGATTTCTAGCCTACGTGATGACATTACTGGTCTAAATTCATTGGATAGTGCCCTGCAGTCTGAGATCAGGAGGCTTTCCAAGCCAATTTGTTCTGTTGAGCTGCCTTGCAAAAAGCCACCTCTTCCTCAAAGACTATGCAGGAGAAGGGCAGTGTAGACAACTGTCGGATCAGGAAGAGTGAGGCCTGTAGACCATAAACATGTAGTTTTTGGTGTGACACTGCATAACTCCTATAGTGTTCTTTCTGAGCTAGAAGCAGATACAAAGGTTGCAAATGTAACTGATTGTGAGCGTAGGAAGGAGGACCCTGAGAAAAAAATTGCTTTGCCAAAAGTAAATGTTTTATCTAAGGTCCCAGTCCGGGCAAATGTGGAAAAAGCTCCTAAAAGGAGAAGACTTCTTCTTGTTGGTGATTCAGTTGTAAGAGGTGCTTCTTTATTTCAGATGATTGCAAAATGAGCAAACAGTGTGGCCTGGCAGTGGGGAAAGCAAATAGAATTCTAGGATGCATCACTAGAGGGGTCACCAGCAGGAGGAAGGAGGTCCTGATTTCCCTCATTTAGACCTCATTTAGAATACTGTGTCCAGTTCTAGACACTTGGAGAAATGGGTAACAAAAATGGTGAAAGGTCTGGGGGGTAAAACATATCAATAGCAACTTCAGGAGTTTAACATGTACAGTCCAGAGGAAAGAAGGGAAAGAAGAGCCATGTAAATGTGTAAATATATCAAGGAGGTGAATAAGGTTCAGGAGGGCAGTATATTCAACATAAAACCAAAATCAAGTGCACGGGGACATGACCTTAAACTAACTGGAGGAAAGTTCAAAACTAATCTCAGAAAGCACTATTTCACTGATAGAGTAGTTGATGCTTGGAATAAACTAAAATCAGTCTGTATATGCAGTAAAGCATGCTTGTTATACTCGCCGTGGAACCTAAGGGGTTAATCCTCTGCATGTAAAAAAGCTGTTTGATCTTGGCTTCTCTGCCTCTCCTCTTGTTCACATGTCCACACTGATAAGACATTCTGAGCCCACAGCCCTTCTGCACATGCTCAGTTTTGTGTGTATTGCTAGAGAGGTTTTTTTTTCTTGGGAGAGTGCATGTGCTCAGCACATGGCCAATCAACACTGTCCAGACAGAGGTCAAGGTTTTGCATTCTCCTAGAGAAGAAAGAAAACTCCTCCTACAAGCTTTAACCTGTGCTCAGCTTAAGTCACAAGGCTGCTCTAACTGCTGATGAGAAAAGGTATTTAGCAGTTTATATTTACTAAAATAATTGCACCTCCATGTTCTACGTACTGTGGGAGACCAGATATAGTTAATGCAGGTTCTTGAGTTTAGTAACACTTTAACAACTCCCCCCCCAGAAAAAAAACCACACACCCCAAAAACAAAAAAAACAAAACAAAAACACAAAAACAGGCAGACTCGATGGACCACTCCTTTTTTCTGTGGTCACTTTTCTATGTTTTATATGTCTACAACAAAGGCAATTAGAACTGTCACAACTATGGTTGCCCTTAATGTGAAGTCATGTTGGATTAAAGAAGCTGGGGATAAAGAATGACCTAATATGGGATCCCTTCTAGGGACTATATTTATGCCATCCTTGAGAAGCTCAGCATATGTCTGATCTTTACAAAGGATTGGCAAATGTCTATTTACAATTTTTCTGATTGCCCCGAATTCCAGACTGTATGGCGTTAAAAAGGGTAATTTATTACTATTTTTATTTCTTTTAATATCATTATTCTGCATGTTATCCCTCAACAGATCATTCTTATGAGGGATTAGCAATAGAAAAAGCCCCATCCAACATCCTTTTTGGATATCGCTTTTGTAAAAACTGTTGGTATAACACAAGGGCTTCATTCTCAAATTCCTGTTGGCCACTGCAGATGGGTAAAACCGGTACAAATTGTCCCACTGGGATGCCTTTAATTATGTGTTTGGGATGTCCTGATTTTGCTGTCCATAAGATATTTGCAGAAAACAGTTTTATGCACAAACTGATTTTAACACTCCTCACATCACTGGTCAGGAGGACATCCAGAAAACAAATTTCCCCCATTACGGCCCTGCACCTCTGAAGCTAGTAATCCCCCATGAAGATTACAAAATTATGGGTTCATAAATACTCCAGAACATCCAAAATTAACATACAATGTTCAATCACCAAGCTGGTTTGGTGTTCCAGATAGAAAGATATTGCATCAATAGCCAGCTTGTGCTGTATAGACGTATAAATGCTAGCCACATCACAAGTGACCCACATAGACTAACTGTCCCAGCGCAGGTCACTCATGATGTTTAGGTGATTGGTGTCTTTGAGGTAACTGGGAGGTCTGGTGACAAATGGTTGCAATTGTTTACCTAACCACTGTCCCAGTCCCTCATTAAGGGAGCCTATGGCTGAAATGAAAGGTCTGTCCAGTAAGGGATTTAACTCTTTATGGGTCTTAGGGAAGTGATAGAACATGGACATGATTGGATATTCAGGAATGAGAAAGTCATCCTGTTTACTATCAAAAATACCCATCTTGACCCCTCCATCAATTATGTTCTTGAGGACGACTTTGTACTTTTTGGTGAGGTTCCCTTTTAATTTCATATACGTTTAGTTATCAGAAAGCTGTCTCTCTGCCTAGAAGAACTATCAGTAAGACCAACAGATGTAGGACTCACAGTCTCCCTACACTTATCACAATCTTTATCTGAAAAAAAATGCTATTTAATTTTCATATCTCTAACAAATTTGTTCAGATTCAAAACTGTTTCAAATAAATTGAAATGTCTTTGTGGGCAGAAGTTAAGTCCTTTGGCAAGTAGGGACTCCTCATCAGTTGTCAGAGTCCTGTCAGAGATTTTCAATACATTACGATTAACTGTCACATCTTGTGGGACTGAACACAAACCTGTTGCCACCTCCGGCTCCACCCTCATTTGTGTTCCCTCCGTGTCCTCTTGTATCTCAGTTGCAAGCCTTCTTGGATACTTTTCTTTCCTTCACCCCATTTTTGGGGTCTATCGGTGCAGTCACACCATTGTGTTGTCGGACCCAGATAGTTGCACGAACGAGTGATCTGAGTCAGAGGCAGCCATCGATTGCTCTATATATTTAGTTTCAGTGTCCAAAAAGATGGACACTGTTTACCTGTAGCATAGGAATCGCTGCCCCATGCACGTCTCCGTTTCCAAATGTATACGGAATTAGTGTTATAGTCTAACTTATCTCTCATCATTTTCTTTGTCTCAATAATTTCTTTCTCGATTTAATTTCTTGTTGAGATGTTTGTCAAGCTCAGCAAACTCAGCCCCTTGCTGCAATGGTTTGATATCTTTCTGCAAAGCAGAAATTTCATTTTGCAGTTTTTCCATCTCCTTTGTTTTAGAAAAAATGATAATATTCATCAGGGCAAAGGAACAGGTAGAAAGAGCTTCTGTCCATTTTTTCTTAAGATCATCACCAAACAGACTGAATGTGGGAAATGTCTTTATACAGTATGTAGTCTCCTGGGTATACGTTCTAAAGCCAGCCTTGCTCATAGATTTTTCCAACTTCTGAAAGGGCAATTTAATTGAGCTAATGTTTACATCCAAATTATTATTGAGTCTAGTGCATTGGCTCTAAAAGAATTATCTCTCAGCTGTCTAAAAGTGCTGCTGGTGTCCTGTATTCCAACACTGTCCAATATATTAATCAGTAAAGATAGACATAAAAATCCAAGCTCACCAGGCAGATATTGAGATAAATGTCCGCGTAAGATTTGTATATACCGCTCAGGTGGATCACTACTATAGATCCGTATGAGCGCCTGCCTCAGCTTGCCACCGATTGTACTGAAGGAAAAAAGGGTGAATGGCCGCACACCACCACAAAGCTAATTCAAACAAAACCTTTATTATTTTCACAGTCAGGAGAACAAGTACAGGGCAAGCTGTTGACGCGTTTCACACTCAAATAATGTCTTAATTCATAACAAAGAGGATGTCAAGAGCACAAATGTTTAAATACATAGCTACCTCTTCTGTGAAATGCAGATTTATGTTGCTATTATTTAAATGTTCCAGAAAGAAATTTAAATCACACATGCATTCATCAACAACAAATATCAGGTCAGTATAAATTGTTTTTTGTTGGGTGATATTGACAACTTTCAGGAGTCTAATTGGACCCAGAGGTGAGAATATTGCAATACTGCATTATTATGTAGGTAATTTTGTTTTTACATTCTATTTATTTATATTGGTTATATTTGTATTTAATTTTGTTTGGGTATTTTGTTTACAATTGCTTTATATATATAATTTTTTTCATATTTGTGTTCTTTAGTTCTTTGCCTTTTTTTTGTTTATGTTTTGTTGATTATACCTATACTTTTTGTTATATGTATATTGATTTTAGACAATTGTGTTAAGATGGTTTGAAGAAGGGGGTTAAGAGATGTAATTGATACAGGTGTGCAGCTGTTCAGCTATGTATTTAAACATTTGTGCTCTTGACATCCTCTTGTTAACAGCGTGTCCTGTACTTGCTCTCCTGACTGTGAAGATAATAAAGATTTTGTTTTGATTCATTGTGGGTTACAGGCATTTACCCATTTTTCCATTCAGAATATTTCCTAGCAGATGACTAAATTATACTATCAATAGGTACTGCAAATAGAAATTGTAGCTTATACATTGAAAATGAAGCTCTTGTTTCTACATGCAGGACAACTGTCCTCCCCTTCCAAAAACAGAATGCAATATAATTGTATGTACAAATGTATGTAAGAACAAGTGCACATAACTGAAAATGACTATAATTTGTTTTCCTAGCAAATTATGATAATTATATCATTTTAAAACATGTTTTAGTTCAGAATAATTAAATAATATTATTTAAACCACTAAACAGTCACTTTTATTGTACTTCACCAAGTCTATTTTCTTCATGCGCCATCAAATGGCTATTAACATAATAACCAGAAAACAAACACTGCTTCCCTCCAAGCATTGTAAATATTCTGTAGGAGATTCATCAACACATTTACATTCATCAACAGGGTTACATGAGTGTTTTCTAATTAAAAAGTAACAAAAACCTTGAGGCTGTCCCAGTGTAAAGAAAAAAAGATGAGCTTTATTATCACATAACTGGCTGAAGGAACACTGGTCCATTGCTTAAGAGAAAGAAACTCATTTAGTAAATAAGCCTCACAGAAATTTGTTTTAGCATCACTTTTAACCTATCCCTCTCAAAGCATTTATCAACTGTGCAGTAAAAAGTCAGAGGAACAGATGTGCATTTAGGACTTTGGATTAACAAGATTATTGTCCCACTGCTGCATAAGTTAAAATACTTAATTTGTGGACAACATATTATAATAACATTTCCTAACTGTGTAATTTCCTGCTCAGCGGATTTAGAACCAAGTTCCAGCTGATGCTGAGAATACATAACCTGCTTGTCTTCACATCTTGAACCTTTCCATGGGGAATGCACATTTTGCAAAACAGTCTTTATTATGTATCTTTTAACTTTCATTTAATGTGAATGGTATTATTCTGGCCATATGTATTACAACTGCATTGGAATGTCTACTATGTTTAGGTGAAATTGTCAACAATCATAGAGAAAGCATAAAGTCATATATCCAGCAGCAAAATCAAGGAGGTGAGATTACCCTGATGGCGTTGCTTATTCCATGGTGCAAAATTGTGCTAATTAGCAAGCGGTCAGTGAGGGAGTGACATCTTTCTGGAACACTCAGAAAATGAGCAACGTCCTAGGAAAAGTTAAGTTATCTCTTAGCTATTCTGTTGTCAGTGACAGGATCGCTTATCTGACTTGTTCAGGCTGCACTATCCAGAAGGGATTCACACTTCCTTATAGCATCAGCCATTTGCTACACTCCCTCCCACCTCCCATTCCTATTGCCCCATCACTATAAAAAAAATTTTCATTTTGGATAGGTTTTTATAGCTTTCTTTATCTCCATGAATAAGATCTTCCTGCACTTCCTATTTCCTTGGGCATAACAGCGAGTGAGAATACATTTCTAAAAGGTGAAGGAAAATTCTGACTCTGATAGTTGGCACCAGAAGAGCCACAGTATTTTTCTGCACTACGCCTCATGAGCTAGGCATTTCGGCAGAGATCGGGGGATTTTATGTTACTGGGTCACAAGGAGTAGCCATTGTCTTGCACATTAGCCCTTTATTTTTTCTTCATATATATATATATTAATTCACTTATTTTTGTGTTTTTTTTACACACAGGACGGTAGGGTGGGGATCTTCATGCCTACCTTAAAATCTAGTGGGAGGATGTGTGGCCCTTAGGTTTTATTACTCTCCTGCCTTGGGGATCCTCTTTCGGGAAAGCTCCCAACCTAGTTCAACAGTGGTTGGCTTCAACTGATCATGAGGAGTGGGGTTTGCCAGGCATATTGGCTAAGTAGACCAGAGCACATTTCCTCTTTCGGGGAGACTTGAACCCCAGGGGGTCAGAGAATGATCCTTCCTCATTGGAAGGTAGCTGTATGATACACATTAGTTTACTTTTTTTGGTTCACTTTGGTGTTTAGTTTTTGCACACTATGCCACAAGTTGGAAATAAAAAGAGTTGCACTAGGACAGGTGTCCTCATTGGCAAAAATATCATCTCTGCTTCTTTTCTGGTGACATCTGTAAATTTTTTTCCTGCAGTTTCCCTCTTGTTGACAGTCAATCGGACAAATAGTGAGGGTAGATTACTCCAGTAGACATAATGACAGCAATTAAAATTAAAGAAAAAAAGTTTTGACTGGAGAAAGAGCTCTACAAACAGTAATAGTTATAGGTGCTCGCAATGGAAGACTACTGTTTTGTTACTGTTTATGGGGTTGTATTTGATATATGCAAGGAGAGATCACACAAATACTTATAAGTAAAATATTTATTACAAGTAATGACAAATACAGATAAAGAAAATCTAACAAGGATACCTAACTAAAGATGCTGTTTTCACCATGGGTCCCTCCATTATATGGCATGGCACCACAGATGAATGCATATTGCAGCTCTGACATAAGACAAATATTTCCAGCCTTGCGTTACGTTATATACTGGACATGTATGTAGGGAATTGGTCAACTCCCTGTCAGGAATGGAATCAGCACTGGTCGTGGGACTGACCTGCCGTGTGGACTGCAGTACCAGGGCTGACCAGCGGGTGCTCTCAGCAACCAGAAGCTCACTCCTGCAGTCAGCCATCAGCTGAAGCTGATTGCAGGAGGTGTATTTAAGTAGGACCAGGCCTGTGATCAGGGCCTTGGTGTATTGTTTCCCATGAGCCCTTGTACCTGGTATCCTGTGTTCCTGTTCTGCTGACTATCTGATTTGTTGCCGACCCTGCCTGATCCTGACCTCTGCTGACTTCTCCTGCTTGATCCCTGGCTTGCCTTACTATCCTTCTGCCTGATCCTCTGTACCGCACTGCCCGTGAGTTACTGAACCCGGCTTGTGACCCTGACTATTCTCTGCCTGCTCCTCCGGTACCTCACTGCCCACACGTTGCTGACCTGGCCTGCCTGACTACGCCTGACGCTACCCAGACGATCCATCCATCCATCCCGCATGGATCTGTCCCTGTTACCAGGTCTGCCAGCCTCTTCACGTCAGGCTTTCCCACGGTACATACCCTCGGCGGACCCCTCTACCACAGTTGGGTGACCTGGTCTCAGTCCTGCGCCAAGTCCATCCCCACCATCAGGGGCTCTGGTGAAAAGGCAGACTGGGGCTTAGACTCCGCGCCCTGGGGAATCCTGTTCTGTGGGTCACTAAAGATCCCGCCGGGCGGTGCCTGACTGTACCTAACGGCCTGCCTGACCATTCCACCTCTCCAGCCCTGACTACGCCTGTGTTCCTGAAGCCTGCTACTTCCCTGTGTCAGTCCACACATTTCTGGTCATACCCGGATCCCTAACAGAACACCAAGGCCAATCCTGACCAGAAGTGGCCACACAGGGAAGCCATCTTGGCTTGTTGTTTGTGGAGGATGCATCCTAAGGAGGTTGAGTACTTGTCTCTGCTAGTCTTGGAAGACAGTGTATACGGCTATCAGATTCTGAAGAAGTATGCGAGGGAGCAGCTGCTAGAGTGCATGCGGGTTGCTCATTCACTAGTGGATCGGGGCATGGAGTTTTCTGAGGTACAACCATTGATCCAGGTTTGTGCTGAGTTGGCTCTGTCCTGTACTCCTGAAAGGGATGACTTTTTTCCCCCATTTAGTGCAGATCAAGTGGAATCACTGGTATGGCTGTTGGAGGATGATCCAGATTGCTTCCATGAGCATTATGCAGCTTGTCCATCACATGTGATTGTGGATTGCATAAACGCAGTGCAGTCTTTGGTCAGACAGGCTATGTGTAAGCTGAGTTTTGTTCAACCGGTATTACAGTCCTGGTCAGATTTGTTACCCCCAGCCTCAGTCAGCTTACAACAACTCAGTCCTGCTTCTAATCTATTTCTGCAAAGCTCTATTCCTGGATTCCTGACAGCACCTCCAGTTCCAGCCCAGTATACCCTGCTATCAACCACATGTCAGAACCCTGTTCCCACTCGCTGCACCTATCCTGTGTTTAATCCTGTAAAGAAGCCCTCTGTAGCAACTGCTCCTTCCTTTGTTCCATCCTCCAGCTCTTCTCTGTCTGCAGCTGCTCCATCTGTTTACAGACCTGCGTTTACTTACAGTACTCCAGTAACTAAAACCAGGAAGAAGCGAAAATTCTTTCCAACCAGTACCATCCTACCAGTATCCAAACCAGTCAGCCTGCGGTCTGAGAACCCGCCTTCTGTTCAGCCTGATGCCCGGATGCCTGATGACCCAGTGTACGCTACCCAGCCGGATGATCCTACCCGGCCTGATGACCCGATCCAGCCAGATGACTCGTTGCCCGCTGTCGTGCCAGATGACTCGTTGCCCGCTGTCATGCCAGATGACTCGGTGCCCGCTGTTCTGCCAGATGACTCGGTGCCCGCTGTTGAGCTTGGTGACCCAGTGCCTGCTGTCATGTCAGGTGACTCGGTGCCCATTGTCGTGCCAGATGACTCGTTACCCGCTGTTCTGCCAGATGACTCGTTGCCCGCTGTTCTGCCAGATGACTCGTTGCCTGCTGTTGAGCTTGGTGACCCTGTGCCCGCTGTCATGCCAGATGACTCGGTGCCCGCTGTTCTACCAGATGACTTGGTGCCCGCTGTCAAGCTTGGTGACCCGGTGCCCGCTGTCGTGCCAGATGACTCGGTGCCCGCTGTCGAGCTTGGTAACCCGGTGCCCGCGGTCTGCTAGATGGCTCGGTGTCCGCTGATGTGCCAGATGACTCGGTGCCTGCTGACTTGCCAGATGACTCGGTGCCCGCTGTCGTGCCAGATGACTCGGTGCCCGCTGTCGTGCCAGATGACTCGGTGCCCGCTGTTGTGCCGGATGACTCGTGCCTGCTGTCGTGCCAGATGACTCGGTGCCCTCTGTCCGATGCCCAGCCTGACGTGCCTTTGTCCGCTGCCCAGCTTGACATGCCAGCCTCTGATGTCCAGCTAAACTGGCCAATAACTGGTTCCCAGCCTGCTCCTGGAGATCCTGTGTCCAGTAACCTGCCTTCCTGGGTTCTCCTACAAAAAGAGAAGTCTACCAGCAGGAAACCCAGCCAGCCGGTTGACTCCGGCAGTAGGATATTCAGCCAGTTACCTGACCCGGGCGGTGGAACATTTTGCTCACTTAGGACTGTTTGGAGTGTCCTGAGGCCGCTCCTTGAGGGGGGGTACTGTCAGGAATGGACTCAGCACTGGTGGTGGGACTCACCTGCTGTGTGGGCTGCAGTACCAGGGCTGACCAGCGGGTGCTCTCAGCAACCAGAAGCTCATTCCTGCAGTCAGCCATCAGCTGAAGCTGATTGCAGGAGGTGTATTTAAGTAGGACCAGGCCTGTGATCAGGGCCTTGGTGTATTGTTTCCCATGAGCCCTTGTACCTGGTATCCTGTGTTCCTGTTCTGCTGACTATCTGATTTGTTGCCGACCCTGCCTGATCCTGACCTCTACTGATTTCTCCTGCTTGATCCCTGGCTTGCCTGACCATCCTTCTGCCTGATCCTCTGTACCGCGCTGCCCGTGAGTTACTGAACCCGGCTTGTGACCCTGACTATTCTCTGCCTGCTCCTCCGGTACCTCGCTGCCCGCACGTTGCTGACCTGGCCTGCCTGACTACGCCTGACGCTACCCAGACGATCCATCCATCCCGCACGGATCTGTCCCTGTTACCAGGTCTGCCAGCCTCTTCACGTCAGGCTTTCCCACGGTACATACCCTCGGCGGACCCCTCTACCACAGTTGGGTGCACTCAGGGGCGGCGACCTGGTCTCAGTCCTGTGCCAAGTCCATCCCCACCATCAGGGGCTCTGGTGAAAAGGCAGACTGGGGCTTAGACTCCGCGCCCTGGGGAATCCTGTTCTGTGGGTCACTAGAGATCCCGCCGGGCGGTGCCTGACTGTACCTGACGGCCTGTCTGACCATTCCACCTCTCCAGCCCTGACTACGCCTGTGTTCCTGAAGCCTACTACTTCCCTGTGTCAGTCCACACATTTCTGGTCATACCCGGATCCCTAACACTCCCCTTGCAAGTAATAAGACTTTTTAGGGACTTGGTCACTTTGGAGTAACATTCCTTTGCTGTGAGTCATCTACAGTGACCATCCTTGTCTCATTACTAGATATTGTGAGAGGCAACAATAAGGAAATAAAAAATATACAATTTCCCATCAACTACCTGCAGTCCAGAGAAATGATAATTTATGTGGAGCTGAATGTAAAAAAAAATGAAGATTCACTCTCTTATAGAAAACATCTAGAAATGGTAATTGTGCTTTAGCAGTACCCTTAAAAACATACTTTTTGTCTGGAATTTCTCCCTATAATAGCAGTGTATTTCCTGGTAAATGATTGTGCCTAGGAACTCCTGTGTAAAAGGTACTTCTGCCTCTGACATCTCTTCTAGATTTGGAGTAAAGTACACTGTTATCATTGCTAGAGAGAAAGCTGTAAAGTAATGATCTCCCTTCTGTGATGATCACGGCATCAGACCACCAGCCCCTCTCACCAACTCATGACCAAAGGACTAGCCAATCTAAAACCGCGCTGTCACGTGTGTAACAATGCTACGCTCAGCTGAAACCTGCACATATATTTTACAGCTAATGGACCACAATCTATGTACCTGCAGCCTGAGCGCAATTGTTACTGGGTCAGGTTAATTACACAATTAACCCTTCACACTGCCACCACCGCCTTTTTGTAGAGAAAAGGAGGAAACTCGCCAATATTAGCAATAACACTATGATCTTTGAATAAGCGTCTGTATACACACTGTCACCGCAGGCAGAGATATACAGAAGTTTAAAACACACAGTAGCGCTCTTCAGAGACAGGGATTCTTAGTTTGCATTAAAGAGCTTTAGAAACAGTTCAACATTTTTCAGAAAATAAGATTTATTACTAAAAAGGTCAAAATGGTGCAATAAACTTATTTCCAGAAAAGATGTAGCCAATATATATAGAAGTATAGAAGAAGAAGTTTAGAGAGGTAGAGTAGTTGCCAAAAGTCCTGGGTTAAGAAGATCAAGTTTCAGAGCAAAAGAATTCTTCAACTTCCACTTCTCCAAACCTGACAGCCTTTTTCTAGGAAAGCAGGGTGTCCCCTTACAGCAGAGAGCCAATCGCCTCATTTGGGGAGGGGTGTTTGAGGCGGGGGGACTCAGGCTAGAACCAAAATCCCTCGCAAGTTATACCATGGGAAATAACCTTCCCTAGGTACATGTAACATTCTATCCACGGGTAGATTAATATGCAAAATCATCTGCTGAACGTCTAGATATTAAAGATGAATTTTACTATTCCAGCTAGAACTGTATGGCTTTCTGTTCTCCTGTAGACTTCAACCAGGGGTGTAAGATATCAGACGACCCGCATTAAACTGAGCTTTCCGAATATATGCTTGGTTTTCTGGTAATTATTTCCCATCTCCAGATATAAAATTATATGGAAAAGTGGGTTTTAAATGTGAGGTCTGTTTTACGGTTACCTAGGAATGCGTTTGAAGCCCAGTGAAGGACTGGTTTATGGTTTTACGATAATCTCAGTTTGAGAAGCTAACAGACACCCGGGCACAAGCTAATTTGGGATTTATAACCATGAAGCTGTCCCGCTGTGCCTGATTGCCTGTGCACTTCTGAACCCAGCACACATGGACCACGTGTCAGTCAACAGAGAGGGAGGGGGGGAGATGATTTGGAGTAGAAATGATACAAGATGGAGGGCCTTTGGCAAAATGGAGGTTCGCATCCATCTCTGTACGTACAATTGCTACACCTTCTCCTTCTTGATCCAGCCTGTGTTTCCTGCACCTTTTATACTGCTTCTTAAATATTCAGAACAACAATAATTAGATGAACAGTCAATAGGGGATAGGACTTTCTTGAGGGAGCACTGCTAAGGATGCATAGGAGGTCACAAAGAATCAATTTGATATCTAACTATCAATCTAGTCTAATCAATGTAATCAAGTTGATGCTCTGACCAGGAGAAGAATCATCATCAAACAAAATGACTACCTTGAAGGAGTCAGCACCAGCAGAAACTGTAAGCCAAGAAACCACCAACAGTTGGAGTAATATAACTATCTTAATCAGTTGTTCTTTGGAGGTCTCATCAGCGCTTTATGCACATACCTAGAGTGTACTACACATTGCAGACATCTTTCCCATGAAGGGCACAAGCCCTCAAACAGTGAGTGTAGCAGAAGGCTTTTTGCAGATGTAGGCAATCTAAAAAAAACAAGGTCTATAACAGCAGGCTGATCCTCCAAATGCAGTGTGATATGTACTGCATCAATAAGGCTAAAAAAAACATATTATATTCAAGTCTGGCTGTTAGGTTTCTAAATCCAAATCAGAAATGACAGCAGGGGCTGCAGACTCAGTTTGGCTGACAGTCACAGGAGGGTTAAAGATAGGCTCTGTAGGAGATGGCGCTGAAGCATGATAAGAACATCAATTGACACAATGATCCAGTGGCTGAGCACAAAAAACAATAAGTCCTTAGTGGATTTGGGGTGGCCTCAGGCCTGAAAACAGAGCTAAATGGGATCCAATGATAACAAAAGTGAGGTGGTGGTGTTTCAGTCTGACCAGTCTTACTAAGTATGAGTCCTCAGATATCAGAGGCTGTTGCATGGCTCTGAGTCTTGAAAATGATCTGAAGCCAACTAACACAGTACATGAAGGCTTTGAAAGCACCAGAACGCAGAGCCAATTTCTCAAAGGTCACATTCCAGACTAGCCTCACCTCATCCTGAGGCCTATTCACACTGTGAATCTTTAGAGACTACCATACCAGATCTGAAAAGTGTCTCAATGCAAAGCCCAATGCTGGAAGGTCACATTTCAGGCTAGCACTGCAATCTTCCACTCCAGTGGGGTCCAGGTATAGATTGAGCCAGATAGCTGCTGTGTAGAGATGTCTTGATTGAAGTCGTTGAAGAAAAATTATTTACAGTATATCAAGTATGTTGATTAAAGGCAGGATGGTTAAAGGTGGGGCTTTGTAGACTTTAACATTTTTTTTTCTGTTTGCCAGTGTCCAAACCCTCCATCAGCAGTAGCATATAGCACAGTAGTTTGTAGAATATTTGTGTTTCTCAATGGACAATAAAGAAAAAGTATTTTTTCTTCACACTTTCAGTAAAATGTAATACAAAGTACATACATTAATTTGAACCAGTAAGTAAAATTATACATTGCTGTAATATCAATAAGTCATTGTCACAACAATGAGCAAATTACATGGTCTTTTCAAACTCTTAATACCTAGCTGTACTTAATGCCAAACAAATCTCATCATAATATTTTATTCTGCATGGTTTTACAGAAATAATTCTTCTAATGTGGATACTTGAATCTTGAACAACAAAAGTTTTGCCCTGTTAACCCATATACTGTATGGTTTCTAGTGGTCCAGAGAAACGACTGGATACACAAAGATCCCTGCTCTTTGTCTAGTCAGTTTCACCAATTTGCTGCAATCTGAAATGGTTAGAATGCTTAGTAAAGCTTTTCCCAGTTTATACAGTCATAATCTGCCTTGAAGTCAATAAAAAAAATGGTGGGGGTATACCTGGCTTCTGATTTGTTTAAAAAGAAAGTTCAACATTACCTTTAGGTTTTCTGCAAGCAGAGAGAGTCTGGTAAGCTCTTCCTCTCTCTCATTTAGATTGTGACCCCAAAGTTAGACTAATATGCAATCTCTTTTAACCTTCTTTTCTCTAGTCCCCCAAAAAGGCATACCTGCCTCCATAGTGAGAATATGGCAGTAGTCAAAAGAATATGCATTGTCACTTTAAGGCTGCAACAAGATACCGAAGCCAGTCAGGCTTTGATGCATTCCAGAGTGATGCCAGTCATACATTGGAAGCTTGCTGACAGGAGACAAAAGCAGGGTGTTCCCTTCCTTGAGTTGGGCAAGGAATGCAAAGGAGTGGGCCTTCCCCTGCTGCCTTCCCTACCTCCCCAATGATCCCTAAATGGGCTGGATGGGCTCAGTAACCAGTCGTAATGCAGGAGATATGGAAGAGCCAATCCTCTACTCCTCTAGGACCCTGAGGGTGCCTACTTCTTATTCCTGTGGCACTTAGGTATCTATCCTATGGAAAGTAGTAAGCTAAATTGGGTTTACATAATTACAAATCTTTTTGACTGGTTGATTATTTCTATATATGTGTTTTAAATCTTTTAAACACTTTCCTTGTATTTCTGCTTTAAAGCCCGCAGGCACCTTTTGACATATTCTACATTTAGCATATGATTTGGTTTCTCTGTGGCATACCCCCAAAATGAATGCACAATTTGCTTGAGCAACAGGCACCAATGAGAATTACAAAGTGCATCAATGGCATGAGAACGCTCACTCAGAACTATCAACAGAACTTAAAGTTTTTGTGTGCCTATCCTAGCCTATCAAATTCCAGCTGTCACTTTGTTAGTGCAGGGTAGAAAGTGGAAGGAATTCTATAATTACCTGCTAAAACAAACACAGCTGTATAAAAACCAGAGCAAGGACATCTGAAAGAAAAGTGGAATATTTGAATAGAGAAAGAAATCACATTTCCAGCAAATATAAGATAAAACCTGACTGGTTTCCATTAGAAGCTGCTTCCCTTTCTCCAATTTACATGCTCCAATTGTTATGGATTTTATTATGAACAACTGAAGCTAATATGGCAAAAGTATGGGTAAACTTAAAACCCCTGGGAAACCTTTCTGAATACCCTGCTGGAAATATCCACTTTTATCCAATGTAAATGTCAATCATTTTATTCATATTAGTTTATTATTATGCAGAGAGTCAAGGCCATAGGCTAATCTAATAGTGTCAGACGTATTACGCTGCTTTAAAATGGAATTAGGTTTGCATTAGGGCACTTTATGTTGCCTAACAAAACATGTAGATGTTGACCTAAAGCATCTAAAATGAATTATTTATTTTTTACACACATGAAAAAAATGAAACAAATTGCTAAACATATTGCTGTAGAACAGAGAGTGAAAAACACATTCAAAAATGATATTTTATGTTAACAGACACATATATACAGTATATATTTGCTAAATGTTTTCAATTTAATGGTCACATTTATAATTATAATCTATTTTATCGTAATGCATAAAAAGATAATGGGGGATTTAAAAATATATCATTTCTTTGTTATAATAACCCAAGGGGCATCTGTGACCAATAAAAACAATCAAGTTCCAGCTACTGTTATTTTAGTGCAGGCAGAAAAATAGCCATAGGAAACTTAAACTACGGTGGAATATCTGAAGCCTGTTATTAACAAAAGGATAGTGACACACTCACATTATAATTATTATAATCTGCACATCACCTAAATGTTGTCTAGATATAGTTTGTTTTAATGTCAAATATATGAATCATTGCTCCAAACCAGTCATGTGCACTATCTGTACACCATATCCAAAATGACTATAATATTTCTGCACAAGCAACAAATGAATGAGGCAGGGACAAGGGAGGTAGCAGAAGTGGCAGTTAGACCAGGTACAGAGTTTCCATGTGGAGGGGAGTGCATTACTGGCCAGTGAGAAAGGTAAAGTTTCAAAGACACCGCTACTGTCCCAAATTCTCCACCCACAGTGTTGCTGTAAAACTTAAAGTGTTACTAAACCCACAACAGTAAAATCAGTCTGTATATGCAGTAAAGCATGCTTGTTATACTCACTGTGGAACTTAAGGGGTCAATCATCTGCATTATGTCAAAAGGCTGTTTGATCCTGACTTCTCTCCCCCTCCTTTTGTTCAAATGTCCACTCTGATAAGACAGACTAAACCTGTAGCCCTTCTGCACATGCTCAGTTTAGTGTGTATTGCTAGAGAGTTTTTTTTTTCTTAGGAGAGTGTGTGTGATCAGCACAGGGCCAATCAGCAGTGTCCAGACAGAGGGTCAGGGGTTTCGTATCTTCCTAGAGCAGAAAGAAAACTCCTCATACAAGCTTTAACCAGTGCTCAGCTGAAGTCACAAGACTGCTCTAACTGCTGATGAAAAAAGTTATTTAGCAGTTTATATAGTTTATACTACAATGATTGCATTTCCATGTTCTGTGTACTGTGGGAGACCAGATATAGTGAATGCAGGGTCCTGGGTTTAGAAACGACCTAACAGGCGGCATGAATTCCCTGCCATTACCACTTCTCTTAAGATTCTCTGCCCCGCCTCCCATTCTCCATGTTGAACCCCTCAGATCACTTGATTTTACCCGCTAGTGCCAGATCATTTGGGTTAAAAGACAAGCTATGCAGGAGTGGCAAGTGAGAAGAAATAACATGGCTCCTGTCTAAAAATGATATATTCCTCCACTACAAGTGCTAGCCCCCCACTCATAGTCACTGGTAGACATGTTCAGTTTGTTTAGTCACAAATCAAAATTCAGATTAAATTTTCATTATTCGAAGATGAGGATGTATTCAAATTTCTGAATCACTATAGTAACAAATTTCAAAAAATCTAAAATAATTTATAAGGAAAATAACAAATTCATTTGTATTCATTTGTTTCATTTGTTTGCAATTTCAGAGGGTTTCGTAAGTTCAATAATATGTGTCACACTCTGTATTGGTATGATTGGCCAAAGTCTCAAAACATCAAAGTTGCAAGGAAGTAGCATCGAAGTTGCCAGGCATCCAAGCCATATCAAGCAAGTCACATTGAAATCGCAAGCAAGTCACGATGCAAAGTCACAAGGGAAACATAACAAATGAATCCAAATCTTTCAAAATACCTTCTGAAAATATGAAATGATTCATAACAGTGAATATATGAACTGAATCCTAAGATATAAAATAAATTCCAAATGAATCATTCTAACATAACAGATATGATGGAACAAAATTTGATTTAACAAATGAATCCGAAACAAAACTTATTTTTTCTTCATGCACATATCTAGTCATTGGCACTTCTTTTAACCACTTGGTAACCGCACTATAGCCAAATGAAGGCTACAGAGCGATTACCCAGTTCTGGGAGGGCATCATATGACGTCCTCCCAGAATGCACCCTCCCACGCGCCCTCTGGGGCTCACACCTGCCGATCTCCAGGATCCAATCAAAGCGGCCTTTTACCACATGATCAGATGTGTCCAATGACACAGCAGGTCACAGAGTAAATACAGTTGTCGGTTATCGGCAGCGTTTTCCTCATGCTGTCACATCATGAGAAAAGTACTGCCGATAACCGGCAGCTGTCACAGAGCAGATCGGCACTGATCATCAGGGCACTGATGATCAGTGCCACCCACCAGTGCCCAGCAGTGCCTCCCGCCAATGCCCAGCAATGCCACCCATCAGTGCCCAGCAGTGCCACCCATCAGTGTTGCCCAGAAGTTGTGCCCAGCAGTGCCCAGCAGTGCCGTCAGTCAGTTCCATCAGTCATTGCTGCCAGTCAGGGCTGTCAGTCAGCGACACCCATCAGTGCTACCTATCAGTGACCATCATTGCTGCCTATCCGTGCCACCTCAACAGTGCCCATCAGTGCTGCCTATCAGTGCCCATCAGTGCTGCCTATCAATACCCATCAGTGCCGCCTATCAGTGACCATCATTGCTGCAGATCAGTGCCACCTCAACAGTGCACCCTATCAGTGCCCATCAGTGCTGCCTATCCATGCCACCTCATTAGTGCCCATCAGTGCTGCCTATCAGTGCAGCCTCATCAACACATATCAGTGAAGGAGAAAAATTACCTGTTTGCAAACTTTTATAATAGAAACAAAGAAAACTTTTTTTTACAATTGTTTTTCCTTTTTGTTTTTATAGTACAAAAAGCAAAATGCCCAGTGGCAATTAAATACCATCAAAAGAAAGCTCTATGTGTGTGAAAAAAATTTAATATGGGTACAGTGTTGCATGACCGTGCAATTGTCATTCAAAGTGCTACAGCACTAAAAGCTGAAAATTGGCCTGGGCACGAAGGGGGTATAAGTGCCCAGCAGGCAAGTGGTTAAACAGACTATGGTGAGTCCGGCAGGTAGTCTGTGTGAGTACAATTGCTGAACCACGTAGCACAGTTAACAAAGAGCTCCACCAAAAGCTCCACCCCCGATCCCCATTAAGGATTGGCACCTTTGGAGAGTGGGGAGGGAGTGGGTACCCAATTTTGATAGGTAACCGCTCCCACTTTTGCTCTGACTGCCTAGGTGATAGAAAGCAGAAGTTCACCTCCCCCCACCTCCTTCCGCAGTCTTCTAGGACACATGACAGGTCCCAGGAGATGGAAGGACCATTCACAATGTCTGCTCATACATGCTGATGACAGAGGATAGCCAGTGAACCTGGCTGGGGTGAGGACACCGCTGAATCATGGAAAACGTGAGTGGCTGTTTTTTTAAAAGTCAGCAGCTGCAGTTTTTGTAGCTGCTTACCTTTATTTTTTTACACAAGAGACTGGAGCTCCACTTTATGGACCACAGAGGTGCTGTGGCATGTAACTAAAGGGCATATTATGGTGGGCAGTAAACTCTGACTTTCAATGCATGTCCTTTTACATGAGCTAAATGTAATATAATCTCTCTATTTGCATGTCTCTGCACCACACACATAATCATTTACCCTCTCTGCCTCAGTCATGAATATATATATACTCTCTCCCCACCAGTCAAATATCTTTGCACCTGCCCCATGCAAATATAATCTTTCCACACCAGGCTTACCTCTTTTGTCTAGTCATGTGAGAGTGTGCCTATTTATTCACCATGTTCAGTTACAGGCACTTGCCCATTTAACTCCATTTCCTACAACTCCCTGGATCCCTAGACAACAAGGAAGTATAAATTCCTCGGAGTTATTCTTCAAGAGTTCACAGGGGCCACACCTGATGAGACAGAGGTAATTGGGCAAGTGATCTTGGGCAAGTGGGCAAGTGAAAGGTCTTCCATTGTCAGAACGAGTGTGCAGTCAGCCAAGACTGAGCCTCATAGCATGCAGCTTCTCCAGAAGACCCAGCTAATGTGGGGAGTACCAGAGTACAGTTCTAGTGGGTTGGCCTTTTGTCCATAGGTCTTGGATCTTTATTGCCAGAGCTACCTTGCATTTCATTTTTGGGGATGGAGTTTATGGGAATAATCGCATGTAGCTGTGTTCTGAATTTTTTTACTGAAATAACCTCCTATTGCTCCTTACTTTTGACCTGTTTAGTAAATTGCAAGCTATCATTAGTCCCTATTTGATCATTTTGCTGGTTATATAGGAATGATGGTACATCACCATATGTACTAGATCACAACAATTACAACATTGTAGGGAAACACAGCTGTAGTCACTGCATGTGACTGCATAGGATGCTGCAGGAGAAAGGAGCCACCCTGAAACAGGCACCTATGGCAGTGACAATGGTACCAGCCTAAACTGGAACATAGACAAGGTGTAAAAGATAAAAAATTCACAGACTTTAATAGGGTTTACTATCACTTTAAACCTATCTTTACTCCATTAAAGTAATTAAAGTAACAACCTAATTAAATGCCCCATCTCAAGGGTGAGAGGGGGAGGAGCCTGAACATGGCGGCTGTGGGGAGCGCGCGGCACTAGCTTTTGGCTAGGTCCCGCTTCCCGACCTCCTTAGTGATCCTCAGGAACCGACTCACCGGAGTCTGGAGGGCCGTGGAATAGAGCCCAGAGAGCCGGTGATGGGAGCTGGACAGAGGCTGCAGTGACGCGCCGGTCCCCCCGGCGCTTCGTGAGAGAGAGATCCAAGCGACTGGGAGGCGAGGTGACGTAGCGGGAGCATGTGACCAGCCGCGGAGGATCTCTGGGGGAAGGAGGAAGCTGGCCGGCCGCCTGATGAGACAGAGAGACGCCGGCTTACTGTTACCGGCTCTCTGTTGCCCATAACCCCCGGCTTACTGCTGCCTACAACCCCCGGCTTGCTACTATCTGTAGCCCCCGCTTTAATGCTGCCTGCGGCCCCCGGCCAGTTGACTGATCGATCCTGGGTCAGGGAGACCCGAGAGTGCTAGGAGACCCACCCTGCATCCCTGGGACTAAGACCAGAGAGAAAAACGAGGCACAGCGTCAGAAGTCCAGAGGAATCCCCCCCAGGACAGAGCTGCTGTGAAGGTCCTCCACCCAAGCTTGGAGCCACCGTCCTGGGAAGAGAAGGGTGAGTGAGAGCTGTTGGGTGTCTATTGTGAGTGGACTCCTGAGTGATATTGGGGACCAAGGGGTCAAGGAGGAGAGGGGAGGATTCCCTGGATTTAGAAGAGAAGAGTCCCAGGTGCCCTAGGAGAGCAAAATATAAGGAAAAACAGCAAACCTGTCTGGATCACAAACCATAAAGGAGAGGTACAACCCCATCTAGAGAATATAGAAGACAAAAGACACATAGAGGATATGAAGAATAAAGGTCCTAAGGGAGCAGGGCTCAAAGGGTCTCAATCAGGCACGATAAAGAAATTTACATCATATGGAAATATTACGCCAGAAAGGGCCCAAGGAGCAAGTGCAAAAGGGGAAATGGACATTAGCTCAGGAAATAGTCCTAGATTATCACTGGGTATGAACAGCAGTTGTAGCCAACAAATAGCGGATGGCTTGGGAAAAAAAGAACTTGATGGTGAACTACAAGTACCGAATAAGAAGGAGATGATAGAAATGTTTCAAAGTTTGGAGAAAACGATAAAACATGAAATGACAGCTATTCGAAACGACTTAGGGCATTTGCTATCGAGAATGGAAGAAATAGAGGAGAAAGTTAAAACCCAGGCCCAAACCATAGATAATCTAAGGAAAAAAACAACCCATTTGGAGAAAACCCAGGAAAAATTGCTCTATAGGATGGAAATTCAAGAAAATAAAGAAAGAAGGTGTAACCTTAGAGTACGAGGAATTCCAGAGTCTGCAAAAGGGGAAACATTACATGAACTAGTTAATAAAATCTTAAACTCCATAAGAGACAGACCTGAAACAGACGGGATTAAACTAGATGGAGTGTTCAGAATAGGAAAGTTCAAACAAGCTACTGAGAAGGAAAGATCGAGAAATATAATTGTCCAGTTCCAAAAATTTGGGGTCAAAAATGAGATATGGAAGAAGATCAAGGGAAGATCATTAATTAAGTATGGAGATCTGACTATTCAAATTTTTGCGGATTTAACATCAGAGACTCTATGGAGAAGGAGATCCCTGAGACCCCTGTTGGAGCAAATGAGAAAACAGAATGTGCAATATAGATGGGGTACCTCAACATCTCTAATTGCCTGGAAAAATGGGGTTACAGCATGTCTGAGATTCCCGGAGGAACTGAGAGATTTTTGTGATAGACTAGATTTGCAAAGAATGGAGATAGCTGGGTGGGAAGAAGAAGAAGAAGAAAAAGGAGATACGGAAGATACAAGAAAGGAGGACTGGCAGCAGGTCGGGGGGAGGGGGAGGGAGGCCCTGGGGTTGGGGAGAAAGGGGAGGGAGAATTAAATAAAAAATATGCTTTTTTTCTTCTCTCTCTTTCTCTCTCACCCCCCTTGTATCCCCCCTGTCGACATGGAAGTCCCTCTGGAAGCTCCGGTTAAGGGGGGGAAGTAAAGGTTATTGTTGAGCCCAGTTGATAGAGAAAGGGGATCTGGGGAGGTCGGAGGAGAGGTGAGCCGTCCATGGGCGGAGCTTACGCCCAATATTTTAAATCAACCGTGGAAACAGATCCACAAATGATTTGTAGGCAGTTTATAAGCCAAAAAATGGGTAGGGGAAAAATAAGAGAGGGGGGGCGGGGGTGTGGGGGGAGATGGGGGTTGGGTGGGAGGGAGGGGGGGAGGGGCTACGGGGCTAATATTCTGCAAGATAGTTGGGCCTAATAGGAGGAGACGAATCAGAAGAGAGATAGACAGAATCAAGAAGGATGGAAGAAATACAGTTTATAACATATAATGTGAATGGGTTGAACTGTCCTGGGAAAAGATTTAAGTTGTTTAAAGAGTTACATCACAGGGCAACGTCAGTGGTATTTTTACAGGAGACACATTTTGAGATAGAGTCAAATGTGAAACTAAAATCCAAATATTATCCAACATGGTATTACGCTGACTCTCCAATTAAAAGAGCAAAGGGGGTGGCAATAGGATTGGCAAAGAATATGAGATTTGAGCTGGAAGATAGAAAGACTGATCCGGAGGGGAGATTCCTGTTCTTGAAAGGTAAACTACAGGGAATTGAGTGTACACTAGCCAATATATATTGCCCCAACAAGAAACCGGAGATCTTTTTGAAGGGTCTGCTGAAAAAATTGATAGATTTTAAAAAAGGGCGTTTGATAATAGCAGGAGATTTAAATCTCTGTATGGACCCACAAAAGGATGCAACCTCCCTTGTGCAGAGAGAGGGGGGTAGGTCTCTGAGAGCTTTGAAGAAGGTGATCCACGAGTAACAACTGGTGGACACCTGGAGAATAATGCATATGAAAGACAGAGACTATACCTTCTTCTCTAATGCACATGAGATATACTCGAGACTGGATTACATTCTAATAGATCATCAACTCATTGAACTGTTGGTTAAAATAGAAATAGAGACAAGAACTTTCTCGGATCATGCCCCTGTCATAATGAAAATAGGATGGGGAAGACGGTGGACGGGAGGCTTAGGATGGAGGTTAAATGAGGCTCTTCTCTTGGATGAGGATATTGCTCAGAAGACCGGGGAAGAGATTAAGGTATATCTCAAGGAGAATGAGACAGAGGACTTATCGACAGCTACAGTATGGGAAAGCCATAAGGTATATATAAGAGGAATCTTGATTGCGATGGGAGCAAGGAAGAAAAAAGAAAGAAGAGAGAGGGTTAGTGGACTCTTAAAAGAAATCCTGGACTTGGAGCAGATCCATAAGAAGAAAATAACAATAGGAACAAGACAGAAGTTAATGGATAAAAAAGACGAGTTAGAGAGATTGATGGAAGAGGAGAGGAGAAGAGTATATAACAAAGTATTAAGTGAAAGATATAGATGGGGAGATAGACCAGGAAAATACTTAATGAGAGCCCTGAATAAAAAGAAAAACAGGAATTATATAGAAAAGATAAAAAGCCCTAAGGGGGAGTTGGTCCACTCAACTAAAGAAATTATTAAAGTATTCACGGAGTATTATAGAAAGTTGTATAATATTAGTCCCCAAGGTTCACCAAAAGAAATTAGAGAAGGTATTAACGAAAAAAGGATGATATATTTAAAAAATGCGGGATTACCAAAGCTAAGTGAAACACAATTGAACTCCTTGGATGCGGAAATTTCCCAGGAAGAAATAGAAGCAGCATTAAGAAGTACGGGGGGTGGGAAAAGCCCAGGCCCGGATGGTTATACAGTTAAGTACTATAAAAAATTTAGTGAATTACTGTTACCGAAGTTGAAGAAGTATATGAATGACATGGGAGGTGGGATGGAGGGGAGGAGAGAATCCCTTCAGGCCCATGTCGTTCTCATTCATAAGGAGGGAAAAGATCCTTCTCAGTGCTCTAGCTACAGACCAATTTCATTATTGAACACTGATACCAAGTTGTACGCAAAGGTTCTAGCAAACAGGCTGAAAGATCTAATGCCTGAATGGATCCATGGAGATCAGGTGGGCTTTGTCCCAGGGAGAGAGGGTAGAGATAACGGGTTGAGAACTTTAATGCTTATCCAGAAAAGTAGAAAAGGGAAAGCCCCGGTGGTGCTCTTGTCAATTGATGCCGAGAAGGCGTTTGATAGAGTGGACTGGGGCTTTATGATGGACAACTTGGAAGTGTTGGGGATTGGAGAGAGAATGCGTGAGTGGATAGGTAAATTATATAGGGAGCCTACCGCAATCATCACGGTAAACGGGGAGAGGTCGGAATCCATCGGGATGTCCAATGGAACAAGACAAGGCTGCCCATTGTCCCCCTTGTTGTATGTTTTGACATTGGAACCCCTGTTGTCAAAAAGAAGGAATAGTGGAGCGGTAAAGGGAATCCAGATAGAAAATATAGAACATAAAGTAGCGGCCTTTGTGGATGACCTATTGTTTTATGTAGGCAACCCTCGAATAACACTACCAAGTATAATGAAGACCCTGAAGGAATATGGTGAATTATCAAATCTAAAAATTAACCCAACAAAAACAGAGATTCTGAACATCAATATACCAAAGAGCGAAAAAGAAAAGCTACAAAAAGAATTCCCCTTTATATGGAGAGAAAAAGATATAAAATACCTAGGAATAAAACTTGCCACCTCATATAAACAATTGTATAGATTAAACTATATTTCTCTGATAAATGAGACTAAGGAAGAATTGAAAAGATTAGAAGGAGGAAATCCATCATGGTTAGGACGTATAAACCTAGTTAAAATGGTAATTATACCTAAAATACTCTATAGATTTCAAATGGTCCCAATCAAACTCCCAGAGGCGTTTTTTAAGATAATGAGAAGAATGTTATCAAGATATATATGGAGGAATAAAAAACCAAGAATATCATACGAAACACTAAGTAGGACTAAAGAGAAAGGGGGAATGGGACTACCTGATGTCAAGAGATATTACAAAGCAGTAATTTTAGCAAGAATTTATGATTGGACATTTAACCATAAGGGAAAAAGTTGGGTAAAAATAGAAAACGAACTGAGTGGAATTAGTTTGAGTAAGATGATATGGGTTCCAGCACATTATAGAAGAATTAAAGAAAACACAAGCACTTACACTTTAAATGTTTTAAGGATATGGGATAATTTACATAAACACATGAAATGGGAATTCAACTCTATATTAATGCCTCTTGCAAACACGGAGTATTTCCCTCCAGGAAAGGATGAGATATCAGGGAGATGGTTTAAAAAGGAAGATATCCAATTGAGGGACGTATTGGTAGAGGGGGAATTGAGAACATTTAAAGAATTAAAAGAGAAGAAGGGAGATATGTTTACTAGAATAGATGAGTGGAAATATCATCAATTAAAATGTTTCATTGGAAATCTCCCAAAACCCTTGAGATTAAAAAAGGAGTGGAATATGTTTGAAAGGCTATTAGAAACACGTAGAGATGGGAAACGCGGTATTACAAAAATTTATAGAATACTCACAGAATTAGACACAGATACAAAGTTAAGTTTTATAACGAAATGGGAAAGAGATATGGATGTGGTGTTGGATGAGGACAAACAGAAAAGATATTCAGATTGATACACGAGAACGTTAGTATGAGAGAGGTTGAGATTAATTATAAGTGTTTGACACGATGGCATATTGCACCGAGTACTGAGTATAGGATGAGTGGGGAAAGTTCAGGGGAGTGTTGGAGGGGATGTGGAGAGATGGGCACGGTGACTCATATATGGTGGGAATGTCCGAAAATTCAAGCTTTTTGGAAGACAATAGTTAAATCGATAGAAACAATAACCGGAAATGACATAGGGCTAGACCCAACGATGTGTCTCCTACATAATGTTGAGACATCAGTAAATAAGTATAAAGAATCAGGCATATGGTATTATTTGAATGCTGCAAAAGGTCTGATACCTAAGTTTTGGCAGAAAACAGAGGTGCCGAAGGAGGAAGATTGGATCAATAGAGTAAATCAGATTAGCAGAATGGAAAAACTCTACCATATGCAGGAAGATAGGTTGGGAATATACTATATGAGATGGGAAAAATCAGGATTGAAAGAAAAATATAGAAAACTATAAACTAGGATGGTATTTTAAGTTATTAGGCCTCAAGAGATAAGAGAGGAGGAAAACCTGCAGAAGGGAGGGAGGGGGAAAAGGGGGGGGGGGATGTGAAAGAAAGGAGTTATAGGAAGGGGCAAATTAGAATTGTAATGAATATGTATATGTATTGTGTCCCTTTTTATGTTTTTTTTTTGTAATAATATGAAAAATTAATAAATATTTAAATTAAAAAAAAAAAATGCCCCATCTCAAGAGAGAATACATTCAGTGCAATTCATCTTCCTTCATATCTGAGGTCAACCAAGCGTCTTTTGAGTTGAGTTGCCCATCTCTTCAGTTTTGCAATGGCTTTATAAACTTTGTGCAAGTGCTACATTACAAATTAATCTGTTGGCATCATACATATATATAATCTCTTTCTATTTGATTTGTATGGATAAAAACCATATACCATATTGCACCGACAATGTAAATATAATCTCTACCAGCAGTACCAAACAAGCACCCCCCCCCCCCTTGCAAGCTGGCTTCAACCATTTGGACCTTTCCTTTTAATTGCAAACATACATACCTTCTACAGCCTTATGTTCAACTTCACTGAATAAGCAGTCCCAGTATGTTGCACAGTTAACCCTATGCACAGGCATAAATACACTAAAATGTTTTTGGCCTATGGTGAACTTGGCCAAATTAAAAATTGTCTATGTATATAACCCTTTCCATTTGCAGTCAGCAGATGTCCAACATATAAAGTTGGTAAAACTTTATAAAACTCTCTCCTACAGGTTTTTATATTTTTCATATTTTGGATATTTTCAGATAATGAATGGGAAGCACCAACTTTACAAGAAAGTATAAATATATTGGCTGCCTTTCCATCTGCTTGTCTGTTTCTTGATGTGCAGGAAGGTAATGGAAGCTAATTTAACTGCTTCTGTGCCACCCTATAGCAGAAATACTGCTACAGGGTGGCACAGGTGCACAAAATCATGTATAAATACGTGATTTGACAGTTCCAAGTAGGGGGTGTGAGCCCTACCCGCGCCGCCATTCACAGCCTTAGCTGTCAATCACTGGTTCCCAGCCGGTGATTCCCCACCAGCACCCGGCGATCTCCGAATATTACAGCCGGGGGAGAGACCTGTATTTAAACAATATAGATCTCTCCCCTGTCAGCTCCTGCACACTGCTTTGTATGCCTCTGCATAGCTGAGTAAAGCACACAGACAGTGTAAAGCACACACACACACACACACACAGTGAAACAGCACACAGTTAACCCTTTGATCACTCCACATGTTAACCCCTTCATGCCCAGTGCCATTAGGAGAGTTTCAGTGCTTTTTATTAGCACTGATCACTGTATTGGTGTCACTGTGGATGTCAGTGACACCAAGTCAGTTCCCCCCCAGTGTCAGAATGCCCGCCGAAGTCCCACAGTTCTGCTATAAGTCGCTAATCGCCGGCATTACTAGTAAAAAATTCCAGTATATAGCACCATTTGTAACTGCTATAACTTTCACGTAAAGCAATTCATTTACTTTTTTTACTGGACATGTTTAATACCAAAATGTCCAAAATATTGTTCTTTTTTCAAAATTGTCAGTCTTTTTTTGTTTACAGCACAAAAAATAAAAAATGCACAGGTGATAAAATACCACAGAAAGAAAACTCTATTTGTGGGAAAAAAGGGCGTAAATTTAATTTGGGTGCAGTGTTGCATGACCGTGCAACTGTCAGTTAAAGTAACTCAGCGCCGTATCTCTAATAATGGCCTGGTCAGGAAGGGGGGTATATCTTCTGGAGGGCAAGTGGTTAAACATACATTCAAGTTTATATTAGATGTATTCAAAACATGTTTAAAAAAGAACTCAAGGTAAAAATGTTATTTCATCAGTGGGGCTGTATCCCCAATGCATGGATCAACTGTTTTGTTTATTTCTAGGGGTGAGCACAAAGCTCATAGTCACCTGACCCACCGACCGTGACTGTTCCTGTCTATGGAGCATGCATTGATTGTGCTGACATCAGAAACAGTCTATTTACAAGACTGCTGGACGAAGGGGGGGTCCGAAGGGACAGGTCTGTGCGGGTAGGATTGGCAGATCAGGTGAGTATATCTCCTCTGTCCTCTTCCCTTTAACCCCACTGCATGGGCAAAAAAAAATTGTCCGGAGTACGTCTTTAAAAGACAACTGTAATAAATGTTAGTTTTTATATCAACTTGCAGCACTGAAGTTATATTCATTTTCTTATCCAGTTTTGTGTCCACTAAATAGCACAAACATCTCATACATTTGTAAAATGTACTGCTGGGAGTAAAGATAATTAAAAGATATATTCCTTGCATTGTCAGTTTATTTAGATGTTTATTTGACAGAATGATTGTACTGTGCATAAGGTCTATCTTTATATAATGGCATCAGCACTAAAGAGCTGTAATCCCTTTTCTCTTAAGACCTAAGCTTTCCATTTATTGGAATAGTCTGCCTTTCAATCAAAGAGAAAAGGAAAAGGCAGAAGACTGCTTTTATTTCAATTGTAAAATATCTAATATCTCTGTGCAGACAACTCTTTTCTATAGCATAATATGAAAACACAACACGTGTCTATGAATCATTCTGATATTTCATTTTAAATTATACTTTCATGATGGGACTTAACAATCATCAAACATTAAACATCACTATTAATTACGGTAGGCTGAAAAGATTGATTGAATTAGACTGGAGGATGGTGTTATGAAAATAATCCTAGCTTCACTGCATACCATATGTATTAGTGTAACTCCTGATTAAGAGATGTATTGAGGTCTGCTATTCACAGCAGAAAACTAATTATTCTGAAAGAATTTGCTGTAATCTTAAAGCAAGATCAACAGAGTAACCAAATGTCTAAGAAACATTATAATTGTTATAATTTCATCTGGCACTCTAGAAATATTTCAGGGGAAATCAAAACAGCCCTAACGACAATATTCTGGTGGTTGTCCTGTAAGAACTACCTGCACCTAATTCAGGCAAGCATCTGAGCCAATGTTGGTAACATTACATGAGAAAATTTCAGGTGACACTTGATACAGACACTTTAACCACTTCCTGACCATGCTATGGCCGAATGACACGGTCATCCAGTTCTGGGAGGGCGTCATATGCCCCCAGCGGCATGCACCCAGCGCTCTCTGTGATCGCTGTGTCCTTTGTGATCACATGACACCGTAATGGGCCAATTACAGTGGCCATTTTACCACATGATCAGCTGTGTCCAATCACAGCTGTACACCATGTAAACACATTTCCAGTTACCAGCAGTACTTTCCTCATTCTGTCACAGCGTGAAAAAAGTACTGCTGATAACTGGCAACTGTGAAAGGAGACATCTACACTGATAATCAGTGCCCTGATTATCAGTGTAGCCCCAAAGGTGCCCATCAGTGCTCAACAGTGCCGTCAATCTGTGCCCATCAGTGCTGCCAATATGTGCCCATCAATGCCATCAGTCAGTGCCACCAGTCAGTGCCACCTATCAGTGCTGCCAGTAAGTGCCTCCTATCAGTACTGCCAGTAAGTGCCATCAATCAGTGCCCTTCAGTGCAGACTATTAGTGCCCATCAGTGCCGCCAATCAGTGCCCATCATTGCCACCTATCAGTGCCCATCAGTGCTGCCCATCAGTGCAGCCTCAGCAACACACATCAGTGAAGGAGAAAAATTACTTGTTTGCAAAATGTTATAACAGAAACTAAGAAAAACTTTTTTTCAAAATTTTCAGGTTTTTTTCCTTGTTTAGCTAAAAATAAAACACCCAGTGGTGACTAAATACCACCAAAAGAAAGCTCTAGTTGTGTGAAAAAAATGATAAAAATGTCATATGAGTACAGTGTTGCATGACTGTGCAATTGTCATTCAAAGTGTGACAGCACTGAAAGCCGAAAATTGGCCTGGGCAGGAAGGGGGTATAAGTGCCCTGTAGGCTAGTGGTTAAGAACCTGTCACTCTGGCAGCAACAAATTCCTAAAGAATTACCACCAGTTCTCAGATTAGGAAACTGGCAATAATTAAGACCAACCATGAGCACCCTAAACAGAGCATTTTAGCAAGCAGGTTTAACACAATAAACACATCAATACTTACCTGCTATAATGGTTTTGCACAGAGAAGCCCCAATCCTCCTCTTCTTGTGTCCCTGCCTGTGCTTCTGGCCTCTCCCCCTTGCCAAGTGCCTCCATAGCAAGCAGCTCGCTCTGGGAGCATGCTCACTCCTGAGTTGGATCTGTTTGTCAATGTGTCTCAGTCAATGAGGGAGAGACGCGGGAGAGAAGAAGCTCACATTCAAATTGCTGGATCGGGATCGGGTTCAGGTAAGTATTAGAGGGGGGTGTGGGGGGAGCACCACACAAAATATTTTTTTACAGTACCTTCATGGATAGAATGCATGAAGGTAAAAAACCATCACTCTTTACATTCTCTTTAAGGACATCCATAGTTACACTATTGGTAACACTTCAAACCTGCTTATTGTTTTGTTGTTTATGCTATATTTTTGTTTTTTTCTGTTTGAAATATATAAAAACCCATCATCCAATCTGTGTCATCAATTTTAGAAGATAATAGAAAGAACTTAGATTGACAAATACTTTATTTATTTATTTCAGGTACTTATTTATCGCCGTCAATTTACGCAGCACTTTACATATATATTGTACATTCACATCAGTCCCTAACCCTCAAGGGGTGTACAATCTAAAGTCCCTAACTCACATTCATACATACACATATTAGGGCCAATTTAGACCAGATCCAATTAACCTACTAGCATGTCTTCGGAGTGTACTTTATGTGAAGTTATTCATTTTCAAAGGGAGATATCCACACTAGGCGATCCATACCATGCCTGAGCACTTTAGACCCCCCAAAGTCCAGTAAATCTGACAAGTAAAATCGCTTGTACTGTACTCAGGCAAGGTTTAGCATATTGTGAAGAGGTGAGCTTGGGCACAGTTCAGCTGGACTTGGGCAAAGGATCACTTTGGTCTACGATGCTGTAAAAACATTTTATATGACTTTTTTCCTGACACTTTCCCCTGCCCAGGGAGCTACACATGCCGTGTACAATCAATGGAATGGCTGTACTCGACCATGCTCTTGTAAGTGTTGATGGTTCTTTGCATTGCCATTTACCTGTGCATTTATCCAATGTATTTTCCAAACATGATGCTTCCACTTCATTGATGTCCAAAACATCTCTGCCCTATTCTGCACATGCAGCTGAAGGGCAGGGAATGCTGAACTCAAGATCATCCCTACTCATTTTCTCTACAATGCTCAAATTGTTAACTTCTTACTGCCCTCATAATGTATATACTTTGAATATATGTGTCCATGGATAGCCAAGGTTTCTGCTGAAAGCATGCTCACTGCACACTCCCAACACAGTGGCCGAGCTGTCATTGACAGCTGCCTGTCTCTAGTGAAGATTGAGGGCCAGTGGGATTGGCTCCCAACTATGTGACCATTGCAAAAGCCAATCACGGTGGTCCTATGATTGGGCAGTCCTTCTCATCCCCTAGGTGTAAAGATTCAGTTAAAGGGATGCCTGGGCTGGACAGGAAAGGGGTTAACAAAAACAGTCAGATCTAAATCTCATGTCTTAAGACACATCTGACAAAATGCAGAGGTGTCATGAAACTCCACTAGCTAGGGTCTGCAAACGGTTCCTGATGAGGCCTGTCATAATCATCCCCTCATAAACAGTCTAGGTGCAATGCACATCTGTTCTCTTGGGGTTTTTTAACTACCGGAGTCAAACTTTATACATAATCCTTAATTCATGCAGTAATAGAGTTACCTTCTTAACCTCTTCCATACAGGGCACTTCTACCCCCTTCCTGCCCAGGCCAGTTTTCAGGTTTCAGCACTCTCACATTTTGAATGACAATTGCACGGTCATACAACATTGTACCCAAACTAAAATTTTATCATTTTCTTCACACAACTAGAGCTTTCTTTTGGTGGTATTTAATCAACACTGGGGTTTTTATTTTTTGCTAAATTAGCAAAAAAATACCAAAAATTTTGAAAATAAAACCAACGTTTTTCTTTGTTTCTGTTATAAAAGTTTGCAAATAAATAATTGTTCTTCAGAAATTTAGGCCAAGATGTATTCTGCTACATGTCTTTGGTGAAAATAACCCAAATTAGGATGTATTAATTAGTCTGTAGGAAAGTAATAGAGTTCACAAACTATGGTATATCTGAATATATAATTTTGTTTAAATTTTTTGTTAATTGTTTTAATATTTTACATTTTTTATTAGATTTTTAAAATTCTTTTAAGATTTTTGTTTCATATTTCACTATGACCAAAGTAGTACAATGTTACCATAGTAACATTGTACTACTTTGGGAAAGTGATCAGTATTTTATTTTTTTTTTACACAATTTGCTTATAGCAAAGAATTACTTTGCTATAAGCAAGCATTTACCTGAATTACATCGATTCATTCAGGGTTTTTTTTTTTGTGCTTAGCTGTGATTTGGCCACGGCTAATCACATGACACAGCTGGGCTGTGATTGGCGAAGCTTGTGCATGTGATCGCTGTGACCATTCACAGCTAGACACGCTAGTATACAATGAATGGCATGAAAGGAAGCCATCCATTGTATACAACTGTCATGTGACCTGCTGTGATTGGTCACAGCAGGTCACATGGTACCAGCAACAGGGCTGGTACTCAGATCTGTCATCGGCCGTGTCCGAGGTACACGGCCAGTGACAGATCGCGGCGCTGCGCGGCTCTGCGGGCATGAAAACTGCGCATGCCCGAAAGGACGCTATATGGCATCCACCCAGAGGGACGAGGGGTTTTGCAGGCCGCCATCTGGCTATAGGCCGGGCGGGAACCTGTTAAAATTGTTACACTAATATACAGTATTTAAAGATTCCATTAATTTAGACACCAAATACACCTTTATTACAAGGCCCAGAAGGCTAATAAGATACATTAGACCTTCTAAGAGAATTTTACATAGTTTCTCCATCATGCTGACTATTTGTCAAATTGTAATTTCATTCTATTAAATAATATACTGGCTTTTGGATTGTAAAACCTTGTCAGATGGAAATATAGATGTATTTAGGATTTTTGACATTAAGGGTGCGCCCGCTGGAGCATGATAAAACACTTCAGGGTTCCTTCAATACACAACTTGGACCCTTTGATTGGATGTGTTGATTTTGGAATTGGAGATCTGAAAAGATGTCTGCATGAGCAACTCAGAGCTAGGGAACAGTGGCGTAAACACAAGAGTCTCCACTGATCTGTAAAATGTCCTAATACTGTACAAAGTAGACACACAAACCCTTGTTTTATAGGAAGCTACTTCAGCTTGCTGTGTGCTTGTCCCATCCACAAACTGTCAGCCTGAAAAGTGTTTAGTTATTCCATTGTATCAGCTCATGTTCTGCAAAAAAAATCCAAGGACTGAATCTGCTTTCCTGCAAGGACATATATAAAATATTCCATATCTCACACGTATTCAAATACAAAGGCTTAAGGGTTGATTTACTAAAACGAAGAGTGAAAAATCTGCATAGAAACCAATCAGCTTCCAGTTTTTTTTTGGTCAGAGCTTAATTAAATAAGCTGAAGTTAGAGGATGATTGGCTACCATGCAGATCTGCACCAGATTTTGCACTCTCCAGTTTTAGTAAATCAACCCCTTATGCAGGCCATACATGGGTCGTGCATTTTGTAATCTGAAGGTGCCAGCATTGATTTCAAAATTTGACCAACCAGCCTTTAATTTCACCTTATGTTGCTACAGAAAATAATTTTCCTGGCTAAGAATTTTTTTTCTTTCCAAGTCACAGTGTATGCTCATTTATTTTTTAATTACATAATTCTCCCATCATTCATTAGAAATTTGTTGGTTTTTTAAAAAATTTCCAACATGCCTGATCACTCAAATTCGATGATCGCTCGAAAATCGGCTGTTGCTGTGGCCCATTAATAGTGCAAAATTCAAACAAAAATTCTTATAAAATATTTTCGGAAGAAAATTCTTTCAGAATTCTACTCATGTGTCTCCTAGTTTACCATGGACAAAAGTGAAAAGTGATTTGGTTGTCATTATTTTTCTAGAAAGAGCCATCTCACATAAAACCCAGAATATACAGCTCTTGTAACTTTCTTTTTTTTTTTTTTTTTTTTTTTTTTTTAATTTAAATATTTATTAATTTTTCACATTATTACAAAATTTCCATAAGAAGAGACACAATACTTATAAATATCAGTACATTTCTACTCTGTCCCTTCTATTTACCTCTTTTATTTCCCTTCCCTCCCAACCCACCATTTCCCCCCCTCCCTCCCCTCTGCAAAATCTCCAGTCTCTCTAGGCCCAACCACTTTGAATAGCTTCCTAGTTTAGAGTTTTCTATATTTCTCTTTTAATCCCGATTTTTCCCATTTTTCCCATCGTGAATAGTATATTTTCATCCTGTCTTCCTGCATGTGATAAGATTTTTCCATTCTGCTAATCTGGTTTACCCTATTGATCCAATCCTCCTCCGTTGGTACCTCTGTCTTCCGCCAAAATTTGGGGATCAACCCTTTTGCTGCACTTAGGTAGTACCATACTCCTGATTCTTTATATTTATTTACTGTTGTCTCGACACTATGTAGGAGACACATGGTTGGGTCTAATCCTATGTCATTTCCAGTTATTATTTCTATTAATTTGACTATTGTCTTCCAGAAAACCTGAATTTTTGGACATTGCCACCATATGTGAAACACCGTGCCCTCTTCCCCACATCCTCTCCAACACATTTTTGAATTCTCCCCCCTCATCCTGTGCTCAGTGCTCGGTGTAATATGCCATCGTGTCAAACATTTATAGTTAATCTCAACGTCTCTCATACTAACATTCTCGTGAACTAATCTAAATATCTTATTCTGTTGCTCTTCATCTATCCCCACCCCCATATCTCTTTCCCAATTTGTTATGAAAATTAACTTTGTGTCTGTGTCTAGTTCTGTAAGTATTCTATACATTTTTGTAACACCGTGTTTCCCATCTCTACGTGTTTCTAATAACCTTTCAAACATATTCCACTCCTTTTTTAATCTCAAGGGTTTTGGGAGATTTCCTATAAAACATTTTAATTGATGGTATTTCCATTCATCTATTTTAGTAAACATATCTCCTCCCTTCTCTTTTAATTCTTTAAGTGTTCTCAATTCCCCCTCTACCAATATGTCTCTCAATTGGATATCTTCCTTTTTAAACCATCTCCCTGATATCTCATCTTTTCCTGGGGGGAAAAACTCCGTGTTTGCAAGAGGCATTAATATAGAATTGAATTCCCATTTCTTGTGTTTATGTAAGTTATCCCATATCCTTAAGACAGTTAAGGTGTAAGTGCTTGTGTCCTCTTTAATTCTTCTATAGTGTGCTGGAACCCATATCATCTTACTCAAATTAATTCCACTCAGATCATTTTCCATTTTTACCCAACTTTTCCCCTTGTGATTAAAAGTCCAGTCATAAATTCTTGCTAACATTACTGCTTTGTAATATCTCTTGACATCAGGTAGTCCCATCCCCCCTTTCTCTTTAGTCCTACTTAGTGTTTCATATGATACTCTTGGTTTTTTATTCCTCCATATAAATCTTGTTAACATTTTTCTCATTATCTTAAAAAACGCCTCTGGGAGTTTGATCGGGATCATTTGAAATCTATAGAGTATTTTAGGTATAATTACCATTTTAATTAGGTTCATACGTCCTAACCATGATGGATTTCCTCCTTCTAATCTTTTTAGTTCGTCCTTAATCTCATTTATCAGAGAGATATAGTTTAATCTATACAGTTTTTTATATGAGGTAGCAAGTTTTATTCCTAGGTATTTTATATCGTTTTCTCTCCAAATGAAGGGGAATTCTTTTTGTAGCTTTTCTTTTTCGCTCTTTGGTATATTAATGTTCAAAATCTCAGTTTTTGTTGGGTTAATTTTTAGATTAGATAGTTCACCGTATTCCTTCAGGATCTTCATAATATTTGGTAGTGTTATTCGGGGGTTGCCTACATAAAACAGTAGGTCGTCCGCAAAGGCCGCTACTTTATGTTCTATATTTTCTATCTGGATTCCCCTTACCGCTCCACTATTCCTTATTATTGATAGCAGGGGTTCCAATGTCAATACATACAGCAAGGGGGACAATGGGCATCCTTGCCTTGTTCCATTGGACATCCCAATGGATTCCGATCTTTCCCCATTTACCGTGATGATTGCAGTGGGCTCCTTATATAGTTTACCTATCCATTCACGCATTCTCTCTCCAATCCCCAACACTTCCAAGTTGTCCATCATAAAGCCCCAGTCCACTCTATCAAACGCCTTTTCGGCATCAATTGACAAGAGCACTACCGGGGCTTTCCCTTTTCTACTTTTCTGGATAAGCATCAGAGTTCTCAAGCCATTATCTCTACCCTCTCTCCCCTGAACAAAGCCCACCTGGTCTCCATGAATCCATTCGGGCATTAGATCTTTCAGCCTGTTTGCTAGGACCTTTGCGTACAACTTAGTATCAGTGTTTAATAATGAAATTGGTCTGTAGCTAGAGCACTGAGAGGGATCTTTTCCCTCCTTATGGATGAGAACTACATGGGCCTGAAGGGATTCCCTCCTCCCCTCCATCCCACCTCCCAAGTCATTCATATATTTCTTTAACTTTGGTAACAGTACTTCACTAAATTTTTTATAGTACTTAACTGTATAACCATCCGGGCCTGGGCTTTTCCCTCCCCCTGTACTTCTTAATGCTGCTTCTATTTCTTCCTGAGAGATTTCTGCATCCAAGGAGTTCAATTGTGTTTCACTAAGCTTTGGCAATCCCGCATTTTTTAAATATGTCCTCCTTTTTTCATTAATACCTTCCCGCATTTCTTTTGGTGATCCTTGGTTACTGTTATTATACAACTTTCTATAATACTCCGTGAATACTTTAATAATTTCTTTAGTTGAGTGGACCATCTCCCCCTTAGGGCTTTTTATCTTTTCTATATAATTCCTGTTCTTCTTCTTATTCAGGGCTCTCATTAAGTATTTTCCTGGTCTATCACCCCATCTATATCTTTCACTTAATACTTTATTATATACTCTTCTCCTCTCCTCTTCCATCAGTCTCTCTAATTCATCTTTTTTATCCCTTAACTTCTGTCTTGTTTCTATTGTTATTTTTTTCTTGTGTATCTGCTCCAATTCCAGGATTTCCTTTAAGAGTCCACTAACCCTCTCTGTTCTTTCTTTTTTCTTCCTTGCTCCCATCGCAATCAGGATTCCTCTTATATATACCTTATGACTTTCCCATACTGTAGCTGTCGATACTTCCTCTGTTTCATTCTCCCGGAAATATACCTTAATCTCTTCTCTGATCTTTTGCACAATATCCTCATCCAAGAGAAGAGCCTCATTCAACCTCCATCCTAAACCTCCCGTCCACCTTTTTCCCCATCCTATTTTCATTACGACTGGGGCATGGTCCGAAAACGTTCTTATCTCTATTTCTATTTTAACCAGCATTTCAATGAGTTGATGGTCTATTAGAATGTAATCCAGTCTCGAGTATATCTCATGTGCATTAGAGAAGAAGGTATAGTCTCTGTCCTTCATATGCATTATTCTCCAGGTGTCCACCAGTTGGTACTCGTGGATCGCCTTCCTCAAAGCTCTCAGAGACCTACCCCCTTCTCTCCGCACAAGGGAGGTTGCATCCATTTGTGGGTCCATACAGAGATTCAAATCTCCTGCTATTATCAAACGCCCTTTTTTAAAATCTATCAATTTTTTTAGCAAACCCTTCAGAAAGATCTCAGGTTTCTTGTTGGGGCAATATATATTGGCTAGTGTGCATTCAATTCCCTGTAATTTACCTTTCAAAAACAGGAATCTCCCTTCCGGGTCAGTCCTTCTATCTTCCAACTCAAATCTCATATTTTTTGCCAATCCTATTGCCACCCCCTTTGCTCTTTTAATTGGAGAGTCAGCATAATACCATGTAGGATAATATTTGGATTTTAGTTTCACATTAGATTCTATCTCAAAATGTGTCTCCTGCAAAAATACCACTGACGTTGCCCTATGATGTAACTCTTTAAACAACTTAAATCTTTTCCCAGGGCAGTTCAACCCATTCACATTATATGTTATAAACTGTATTTCTTCCATCCTTCTTGATTTTTTTTTATCTCCCTTCTAAATCGCCTCCTCCTATTAGGACCGAATGATTTGCAGAATATTAGCCCCACCTGTTCACCTCTCCCTCCCCCCTCTCCTCAACCCCTGAACCTCTCTCCCCTTCCCCCCGACCTGCCGCCAATCCTCCCCTCCCGCATCGTCCGAGTCTCCTTTTTCTTCTTCTTCTTCCCACCCAGTTATCTCCATTCTTTGCAGGCCCAGTCTATCACAAAAATCTCTCAGTTCCTCCGGGAATCTCAGGTATGCTGTCACCCCACTCTTCCAGCCAATTAAGGATGCTGAAGTGCCCCATCTATATTGCACGTTCTGTTTTCTCATTTGCTCTAACAGGGGTCTCAGGGATCTCCTTCTCCAAAGAGTCTCTGGTGTTAAATCCGCAAAAATTTGAACAGTCAAATCTCCATATTTGATTAACGTTCTTCCCTTGATCTTCTTCCAAATCTCATTTTTGACCCCAAAGTTCTGGAACTGTACAACTATATCTCTCGGTCTTTCCCTCTCAGTATCTTGTTTGAACTTTCCTATTCTAAAAACTCCATCCAGTTCAATCACTTCTGTTTCAGGTCTGTCTCTTATGGAGTTTAAGATTTTTTTAACTAGTTCGTGTAATGTTTCCCCTTTTGCTGCCTCTGGAATTCCTCTCACCCTAAGGTTAGACCTTCTTTCTTTATTTTCTCGAATTTCCATCCTGTAGAACAGTTTTTTCTGGGTTTTCTCCAAATGGGTTATTTTTTTCCTTAGCTTATCTATGGTTTGGGCCTGGGTTTTAACTTTCTCCTCTGTTTCTTCCATTCTCATTAGCAGATGTCCTAAATCGTTCCGAATTACTGTCATTTCATGTTTTATCGTTTTCTCCAAGCTTTGGAACATTTCTATCATCTCCTTCTTATTCGGTATTTGTAGTTCACCATCAAGTTCTTTTTGACCCAGGCCATCCGCTATTTGTTGGCTACAACTACTGTTCATACCCAGTGATAGTCTCGGGCTGTTTCCTGAGCTAGTGTCCATTTCCCCTTTGGCGCTTGCGCCTTGGGCCCTTTCTGGCGTAATGTTTCCATGTGATGTAAATTTCTTTATCGTGCCTGATTGAGACCCTTTAAGCCCTGCTCCCCTAGGACCTTTATTCTTCATATCCTCAATAAGTCTTTTGTCTTCTATATTCTCTAGATGGGGTTATACCTCTCCTCTATGATTTGTAATCCAGACAGGTTTACTGAGTTAACTTGTGCTCTCCTAGGGGAACGTGGGTCTCTTCTCTTCTAAACACAGGGAATCCTCTCCTCTTCTCCTTGGCCCCTTGTTCCCCACTGTCACTCAGGAATCCACTATACAGTACAATAGGCCCCCAGCAGGTCTCACTCACCCTTCTCTTCCCCAGATGGTGGCTCCAAGCTTGGGCGGAAGGTCTCCACAGCAGCTCTGTCCTGGGGGGGATTCCTCCGGGCCTCCAACTCTGCACCTCGGTTTCTTTTCGTTTTATTTTTTTCCTTTTGCCTCTGGGCTTCGTCCCAGGGATGCAGGGTGGGTCTCCTGGCGCTCCCGGGCTCCCTGACCCAGAATCAAAGAGTCAGCTGGCCGGGGGCCCCAGGCAGTAATAGACCGGGGGCTGCACACAGCAGCCAGCCGGGGACCATGGGCAGCAGTCAGCCGGGGGGTTGAGGGCAGCAGAGAGCCGGCCACTGCAGCCGGCGTCTCTCCGTCAATTCAGGCGGCCGGCCGGCTTTCTCCTCTCCCAGAGAGCCTCTGCGGCCGGTCACACACCCCCGCCACGTCACTCCGCTCTCTAGCCGTCCGGGTCCTTCTCTCACCAAGGACCGGAGAGGCCGGTCCGTCGCTGCAACCCCCGTCTGCCTCCCATCTTCGGCTCTCAGGACTCCACTCCTCGGCCCTCCAGACTCCGGTGAGTCGGCTCCTAAGGGTCACCAGGGAGGTCGGGGAGCGGTACCTAGTCGAAGGCTAGCACCGCTCACTCCCCACAGCCGCCATGACCAGGCTCCTCCCTCTTGTAACTTTCTAGTCACCCTTTTCAGCCAGCAACAGGATCTCCCAGCAAAAAGAAAGAGACTTGATCATCTGTCAGCTCACATATACTGTATATGTAAAGTCCTGTGTACAGCTGAGACCATACTTGCCAGCTTTTAAACTTGACAAAGAAGGACAATTAGTAAAGGGGTGGATTGTTGCATATGTAAAGATATACTTTCAGAAGTTTTGATAAGATAACCTAGCACTGGAATATTTATAATAATATGAACAGAAACACATTTAAAAATGTATTGTTTATCAGTAAATGTATATATGAATTTGTTTAGGTAGCTACAGCTTTTAGTCTGTACAGAATATTCAAAGTGTTGCAACCCAACAGCTCATGCAGAGAATAAAATCATAAATCCCCATTACACTTCAAACACATTTTGCATAAAATATCTAGAATACATGATCTGATACAGACTTCTCTGTACAGCAACACTTGTTGTTGTGGCTAATGGATTGAAGATTTGTGTAATAAAATCATCTAGGACTATAACATACAGCATAGTGTATACAGTGAAGAGGTCCAGAGTATAATTGTCAGCATAGCGTATACAGTGCAGGGATCAGGAGTATAATGTACAATGTTCAACCTAATATACACTATACAGTGTAATGGTCAGGAGTACAATGTACAGTACAACATAGCAGGGGTGGATAGGGGCCCCAGGAAATAGGAAATCATGGGGCCCCTGTGTCCTTGCCCACACTCAAATCACACCCAAAAAAGCCTATGAAAGGTACCAGGGGCATCTCATGGGGCCCCCTACTGACCCCAGGCCCTCAGGCAGTGCCTGGGTGCCCGAATGGTCAGTCCACCCCTGCAACATAGTCATAATAATCAGTTAGGACTATAACATACAACATAGTGTACACAGAACAGGGGTCAGGACTATATTGTACATCTTAGCTTATGTAATGCATGGGGACATGAATAAAAAATACAACAAAGTATATACAGGTCAGGGTTTAGGAGTAATATGTGCAACATAGCATATATAGTGCAGGTGTCATGAGTATAACATACAACATAGCATATAAAGTGCAGGGACTATAATGTTCAACAGAGCTTACACAGTTTAGGGGTCAGGACTATAATGTACAACATAGCGCATACAGTGCATGGGTCAGGAGTACAATGTACAACATAGAATATACAGTGTAGAGGTTAGGAGTATAGTATACAAACTAGAGTATACAGTGCAGGTATCAAGAGAATAATGTACATCATAGTGAATGCAGTGCAGGGACTATATAAGAATCAGCAATGCATACAGAGTGGTCAGAATATTGTGTACCTTACTGCTTGTCAGTGGGAGAAAATATGCCCCAAAGTTGGAGAAAGCAAAGTAAATGACCCCTCCAATACATCGCCTCTTTACTCTTCCACAAAGATAACCCCCAGTGCCCGAGTGTCTGTGTGGATGCACTGTGCAGATATTTGGAATACACAGTGTAGCTAGTCTGGAAGCACATTGTGGATGAACAGCCTTGCCTCTCACCAGCTTCTTCACTGCTTCCTCTGATCCAGCACCAGATTGGTACTAAGCTGTCTCCCTAATCAGCCACTGTCCTGCCTCTTCCCCTACTCCCCTCCACTAAATGAGCCACCTGGACTCATTCATATGCAAATATCAAAGTGATTTGAATATGAATTGTTTCTGGGAACTATGTGACAGCAACAGTAGTGATTAAAGCAAGATGCACAATGGGATTAAAGAATTGTGACAGATGACAGGGTGTTGATTAGACAGTAAAGTGGGGTGATGCAGAACAAGGCCTCTTTATATGGCAAGACTAGGGTGAAATAGAAGTGGCTGGGACCTGGCACTTGTGGGCAATTTCAATGGTGTTTTATTTTGTTTGTAAATGCCAGATTTGCTGATATAGGTCATATACATCGTACAGATCTACCAAACTGAATTTTAAATATTTTTTTTTGCTTTGGTTCCCCAAGGTAGTGCCCAACCCCCCATGCCACTTGTTTGCCAATCCCTTGCTTAATATCCTTTTTTTAAACATTAATCTCCCATTTGTTTCAATGGGAGTTTGGATTTGGCACCTAAACTTTAGTTCTGTATTAAGGCCTTGATCTGAACCCAGGGACATTCAGCACATGCCTGTTTAATAGTTACTGACCTTCAGGGGATTAAATTATATAATAATATGGTCCCATAAACAAACAGCACTGACGTGACAATATGGAGACAAAGTAAATAGGTATTACTTTAGCACACCATGGACCCCTACTGAGACTGGGGCCCTAAGCAGCCACCCAATCTTCTTTTATTACAATCCATCACTTTATTTTATATATTATATGGTACAGTACACACACAATTACAAACAGATCAGGAAAGGCCAAATTATAGCCTCCACATTTATATCTGGTTCACACAAAGTTATAATAGGTGTATAAGGATGATCTAAATATATACATTCCAAAGGTCCAGTTGCAGCCTTGGGCAACCTAATTATGTTGTTCAGTGAAGCCCAGTTGCAGCCTTCAGAGATCCAATTATGTTTTTCTTTTAGGATACTAAACTGTTAATAAATCTTAAGTAATATAAGCCCTTTTTTACAGTATTTTCTTATGTAGATATCCACTTGGTGACCTGTCCTACAAAACAGTTGATCCTTCTAGCACCATAAGATATAGGTATACAGTGTCAGGGCTCCCAGGTATGACCAGAGATATGTGACTGATGCAGGGAAACGCAGACTTCAGATATGTGATAAACAATATAATTTATTAACACTAACAGTACAAACATAAACGCAGTGCAATACTAAAACATAACACAGTGCAAACAAACCAAACCAAACCACCCACAGATAACAGTATATACAAGCAAGCGTCGTCAGGCAGGCCGGGTCAATATCAATAAGGCAGGTAGGTACAGGGGGAGCAAGCGGAGATTGGTCAGGGTCACAAGCCAGGGATCAGAACAGGTAGCAAGCAGCGTGGTACAGAGGGTCAGACAGAGGGTTGGTCAGGAGCGAGCCGGGATCAGAGCAGGAGAAGTCAGCAGCGGTTCAGAAACAGGATGCAGGACAGAAACAGGATGCAGGACAGAAACAGGATACAGGGCCCAGGACAAACACAACACCAAGGCAGAGTCTGTGGGTCTGGCCATCCCTTAAATACCCCAGCATCATCAGTTACAGGTGTTAGCTGGCTGAAAGGTTGAGTCTCTGATTGCTGGGAGCACCCGCTGGCCAGCCCTGGTACTGCAGATCAAAAGGCAGGTGAGTCCCACCATTGCTGGCCAGTCCATTCCTAACAGTACCCCCCCCTCAAGGAGCGGCCTCAGGACGCTCCAAACAGTCCTAGCTGGGCAAAATGTTCCACCGCCCGGGTCTGGCAACTGGCGGGATATCAAAGACTGGCACACCGGGCAGCGGCACACCGGGCTGGACTCCGGGCAGAGGCACATCGAGCAGAGGCACATCGAGCAGAGGCACACCGGGCAGAGGCACACCGGGCAGAGGCACACCGGGCAGAGGCACATCGGGCAGAGGCACATCGGGCAGAGGCACATCGGGCAGAGGCACATCGGGCAGGACTCCAGGCAGAGGCACACCGGGCAGGACTCTAGGCAGAGGCACATCGGGCAGGACTCCAGGCAGAGGCACATCGGGCAGGACTCCGGGCAGAGGCATATCGGGCAGGACTCCGGGCAGAGGCACATCGGATTACCAGGCGAAGCAGCAGGAAGCGGGCCACCAGGCGGGGCAGCAGGCACCGGGCCCCCGGGCGGAGCGGCAGGCACCGGGCCCCCGGGCGGAGCGGCAGGCACCGGGCCCCCGGGCGGAGCGGCAGGCACCGGGCCCCCGGGCGGAGCGGCAGGCACCGGGCCCCCGGGCGGAGCAGCAGGCACCGGGCCCCCGGACGGGGCGACAGGCACGGGGCCCCCAGGCGGGGCGACAGGCACGGGGCCCCCAGGCGGGGCGACAGGCATCGGGCCCCCAGGTGGGGCGACAGGCATCGGGCCCCCAGGCGGGGCGACAGGCATCGGGCCCCCAGGCGGGGCGACAGGCATCGGGCCCCCAGGAGGGGCGACAGGCATCGGGCCCCCAGGAGGGGCGACAGGCATCGGGCCCCCAGGCGGGGCAACAGGCATCGTGCCCCCAGGCGGGGCGACAGGCATCGTGCCCCCAGGCGGGGCGACAGGCACTGGGCCCCCAGGCGGGGCGACAGGTCTCGGGCCCTCAGGCGGAGCGGCGGGCGCCGGACCTCCAGATGGAGTGACAGGTCTCGGGCCCTCAGGCGGAGCGGCGGGCGCCGGACCCCCAGGCGGAGCGACAGGTCTCGGGCCCTCAGGCGGAGCGGCGGGCGCCGGACCCCCAGGAGGAGCGACAGGTCTCGGGCCCTCAGGCGGAGCGGCGGGCGCCGGACCCCCAGGTGGAGCGACAGGTCTCGGGCCCTCAGGCGGAGCGGCGGGCGCCGGACCCCCAGGAGGAGCGACAGGTCTCGGGCCCTCAGGCGGAGCGGCGGGCGCCGGACCCCCAGATGGAGCGACAGGTCTCGGGCCCTCAGGCGGAGCGGCGGGCGCCGGACCCCCAGGTGGAGCGACAGGTCTCGGGCCCTCAGGCGGAGCAGCGGGCACCGAGTCACCAGGCACGACAGTGGGCTCCGAGTCAACTGGTATGACCGCAGGCACTGGGTCAGACATTGGATGGTCTGGCTGGACAGCGGGCATCGGGTCACCAGGCATCAGGTCATTTGGCTGGACAGCGGGCACCGCGTCATCTGGCAAGGCAGTGGGCTCCGAGTCAACTGGTATGACCGCGGGCACTGGGTCAGACATTGGATCGTCTGACCGGACAGCGGGCATCGGGTCACCAGGCATCAGGTCATTTGGCTCGACCGCGGGCACCGCGTCATCTGGCAAGGCAGTGGGCTCCGAGTCAACTGGTATGACCGCGGGCACTGGGTCAGACATTGGATCGTCTGACTGGACAGCGGGCATCGGGTCACCAGGCATCAAGTCATTTGGCTCGACAGCGAGCACCGCGTCATCTGGCAAGGCAGTGGGCTCCGAGTCAACTGGCATGACCGCGGGCACTGGGGCAGACATTGAATCGTCTGGCTGGACAGCGGGCATCGGGTCACCAGGCATCAGGTCATTTGGCTCGACAGCGGGCACCGCGTCATCTGGCAAGGCAGTGGTCTCCGAGTCAACAGGCACGACAGTGGGCACCGGGTCATCAGGTACCGGGTTGTCTGGCTCGACAGCGGGCATCGGGTCATCAGGTATGACAGCGGACACTAGGTCACCAGGCATCAGGTCATTTGGCTTGCCAGCGGGCACCGCGTCATCTGGCAAGGCAGTGGGCACCGAGTCACCAGGTACGACAGCGGGCTCTGAGTCAATTGGCACGACAGCGGGCACCGGATCAGGTACCGGATCATCTGGATCAACAGCGGGCATCGAGTCAACTGGCCTAATAGGATCGTCAGGCTGGATCAGTTCATCATGCTGGGTAGAGGCATTAGGCCGAGTAGAGGCTTCAGGCCGAGTAGAGGCATCAGGCCGAGTAGAGGCTTCAGGCCGAGTAGAGGCTTCAGGCCGAGTAGAGGCTTCAGGCCGAGGAGAGGCTTCAGGCCGAGGAGAGGCTTCAGGCCGAGGAGAGGCTTCAGGCCGCGTAGAGGCTTCAGGCCGAGTAGAGGCATCAGGCTGCGTACAGGCATCAGGCTGCGTACAGGCATCAGTCTGAACCACGGAAGGCAGGCTCACCGGTTTGGATACTGGCAGGATGGTATTGGTTGGAAAGAATTTTCGCTTTTTTCTGGTTTTAACTACTGGAGCACTGCAAGTAAACGCAGGTCTGCAAACGAATGGAGCAGCCGGAGACAGAGAAGAATTGGAGGATGGAACAGGAGAGGGAGCAGTTGCTACAGAGGGCTTTTTTACAGGGTTAAAGGCAGGATAGGTGCAGCGAGTGGGAACAGGGTACTGACATGCGGTAGATAGCCAAGTATACTGGGCTGTAACTGGAGGAGCTGGTGGGAATACAGGAGTAGAGTTAGAAGCAGGACTGGGTTTTTGTAAGCTGACTGAGGCTGGGTGCAACAAATCTGTCCATGTCTGCAGTAGGGGTTGAACAAAGCTGAGCTTACACAAAGTCTGTCTGGTCAATGACTGCACTGCGTTTATACAATCTCTCAGTGTCTGTGGTGAACATGTGGAATAACGCTCCAGAAAGTAACCCACATCATCCTCTAATAACCACACCAGGGACTCTACCTGGTCTGCACTAAATGGTGGCAAAAATTCATCCCTGCATTCGGGGGAACCAGATGAAACCAACTCTGCACAAACCTCAATCAAAGGCTGCACCTCAGAGAACACTGTGCCCTGATCTACTAGAACATGAGCGAGCCGTATACATTCTAGCAATTCATCCCGGGTATACTCCTTCAGAGTTTGATAAGCATACTCCCTGTCATCAAACACTAGCAGATATAAATACTCAACCTCATCAAGATCCATCCTTCCCATCAACAAGCCAAGATGGCTTCCCTGTGCAGCCACTTCTGGTCAGGATTGGCCTTGGTGTAATGTCAGGGCTCCCAGGTATGACCAGAGATATGTGACTGATGCAGGGAAACGCAGACTTCAGATATGTGATAAACAATATAATTTATTAACACTAACAGTACAAACATAAACGCAGTGCAATACTAAAACATAACACAGTGCAAACAAACCAAACCAAACCACCCACAGATAACAGTATATACAAGCAAGCGTCGTCAGGCAGGCCGGGTCAATATCAATAAGGCAGGTAGGTACAGGGGGAGCAAGCGGAGATTGGTCAGGGTCACAAGCCAGGGATCAGAACAGGTAGCAAGCAGCGTGGTACAGAGGGTCAGACAGAGGGTTGGTCAGGAGCGAGCCGGGATCAGAGCAGGAGAAGTCAGCAGCGGTTCAGAAACAGGATGCAGGACAGAAACAGGATGCAGGACAGAAACAGGATGCAGGGCCCAGGACAAACACAACACCAAGGCAGAGTCTGTGGGTCTGGCCATCCCTTAAATACCCCAGCATCATCAGTTACAGGTGTTAGCTGGCTGAAAGGTTGAGTCTCTGATTGCTGGGAGCACCCGCTGGCCAGCCCTGGTACTGCAGATCAAAAGGCAGGTGAGTCCCACCATTGCTGGCCAGTCCATTCCTAACATACAGTGATTTAATCATAGTCATGCCCATACAGGTCCAATTGCAGCCTTCATATCTGTACATAAATCCCACAGTAAGTGTGCAGGGAAGGTTTAAATACACAACTTTCAGTATCACAGACTCAAAGGGACTGATTTAATAAAACTTGAGTGTGTGCAATCTGGTGCAGCTGTGCATGGTAGCCAATCAGTGGCATCTTAATAGCATCATGGGCCCCTGAGCAAAGTAATGGAATGGGGCCCCTACTAGGTTCCCCTATCATCAGCTTCTAACTTCTGCTTGTTCAGTTAAGCTTTGACAATAAAACCTGGAAGCTGATTGGTTTCTATGCAAAGCTGCACCAGATTTTGTACTCTCCAGTTTTTGTAAATCAACTTCAAAGTGAATGTCAAAGAAAAGTAATATAAAAATACAGTACAGAAAATTAGTTGTTGATGCGCCAGAAATGTAATGTGTTCCTACTTTTCCCTCAACACAGCTCTGAATTCCTAAACACGTTATCAGTCCTGCCTATTTAATTTCAGATGGATTATAAAAAATGCAGACCTCTCCTCTTATCCTTCCCATCCTCACCTTAACCCCTCTTTGAGTACATGCAGAGAGAACAAAAAGTTGGTAACCTTCAAGAGTCCTGGCCAAGTTAACAAATATTTTCTGAACTTTTCAAACAGATATAACATAACACTTTCAATGGTATATTTAGCGGACCAAAATGGAGCAAATAAGAAATGTTCATTGTTAGGGTTTACATATTCTTTAAATATATGATGTAAACTACTTAAAGCATACAAATGAGGGGAGGAGCCTGAACATGGCGGCTGTGGGGAGTGAGCGGCACTAGCTCTCGGCTAGGAGCCGCTCCCCGACCTCCCTGGTGACCCTAAGGAACCGACTCACCGGAGTCTGGAGGGCCGTGGAGTGGAGCCCGGAGAGCCGGAGATGGGAGCCGGACGGGGGTGGCAGTGACGAGCCGGCCCCTCCGGTGCTTGGTGAGAGAGGGATCCGGATGGCTGGAAGGCGGAGTGACGTGGCGGGGGCGTGTGACCAGCCGCGAAGGACCTCTGGGAGAGGAGGAAGCCGGCTGGCCGCCTGACTTGACAGAGAGACGCCGGCTTGCGGTACCGGCTCTATGTTGCACACAACCCCCGGCTAACTGCTGCCTATAACCCCCGGCTAGCTACTGTCTGTAGCCCCCGGTATACTGTTGCCTGGGGCCCCCGGACAGCTGACTCTTCGACCCTGGGTCAGGGAGCCTGGGAGCGCCAGGAGACCCACCCTGCATCCCTGGGACGAAGTCTAGCGAGAAAAACCGAGGTGCAGAGTTGGAAGCCCAGAGGAATCCCCCCCAGGACAGAGCTGCTGTGAAGACCTTCCACCCAAGCTTGGAGCCATCATCCTGGGAAGAGAAGGGTGAGTGAGAGCTGTTGGGGGTCTATTGTATAGTGGACTCCTGAGTGACATTTGGGAACAAGGGCTTAAGGAGGAGAGGGGAGGATTCCCTGGGTTCAGAAGATTAGAGTCCCACGTACCCCTACAAGAGCATAAGCAAACTCAGTAAATCTGTCTGGATCACAAACCATAGAGGAGAGGTACAACCCCACCTAGAGAAAATAGAAGACAAAAGACTTATAGAGGATATGAAGAATAAAGGTCCTAAGGGAGCAGGGCTCAAAGGGTCTCAATCAGGCACGATAAAGAAATTTACATCATATGGAAACATTACGCCAGAAAGGGCCCAAGGCGCAAGCGCTAAAGGGGAAATGGACACTAGCTTAGGAAACAGTCCGAGACTATCACTGGGTATGAACAGCAGTTGTAGCCAACAAATAGCGGATGGCATGGGAAAAAAAGAACTTGATGGTGAACTACATGTTCCGAATAAGAAGGAGATGATAGAAATGTTTCAAAGTTTGGAGAAAATGATAAAACATGAAATGACAGCTATTCGAAATGATTTAGGGCATCTGCTAACGAGAATGGAAGAAACAGAGGAGAAAGTTAAAACCCAGGCCCAAACCATAGATAATCTAAGGAAAAAAATAACCCATTTGGAGAAAACCCAGAAAAAATTGTTCTATAGGATGGAAATTCAAGAAAATAAAGAAAGAAGGTCTAACCTTAGGGTACGAGGAATTCCAGAGTCTGCAAAAGGGGAAACATTATATGAACTAGTTAAAAAAAATCTTAAACTCCATAAGAGACAGACCTGAAACAGAAATGATTGAACTGGATGGAGTGTTCAGAATAGGAAAGTTCAAACAAGATACTGAGAGGGAAAGACCGAGAGATATAGTTGTCCAGTTCCAGAAATTTGGGGCCAAAAATGAGATTTGGAAGAAGATCAAGGGAAGATCGTTAATTAAGTATGGAGATTTGACTATTCAAATTTTTGCGGATTTAACATCAGAGACTCTATGGAGAAGGAGATCCCTGAGACCCCTGTTAAAGAAAATGAGAAAACAGAACGTGCAATATAGATGGGGTACTTCAGCATCTCTAATTGGCTGGAAAAATGGGGTTACAGCATACCTGAGATTCCCGGAGGAACTGAGAGATTTTTGTGATAGACTGGATTTGCAAAGAGTGGAGATAGCGGGGTGGGAAGAAGAAGAAGAAAAAGGAGATATGGATGATCCGGGAGAGGAGGACTGGCAGCGGGTTGGGGGGAGGGGGAGGGGGGTTCGGGGGTTGGGGAGGGGGGGGAGGGAGAGATAGACAGAAGATACGCTTTTCTTTTTCTCTCTCTTGTTCCCTTGCCCCCCTTGTATCCCCCTTGTTGAGGTGGAAGTCCCTCTGGAGGCTCCGGTTGAGGGGGGGAAGTAAAGGCTATTGTTGAGCCTAGTTGATAGAGAAAGGGGAGCTAGGGAGGTCGGAGGAAAGGTGAGCCGTCCATGGGCGGAGTCTACGCCCAATATTTTAAATCAACTGTGGAAACAGTTCCACAAATGATTTGTAGGCAGTTTATAAGCCTAAAAATGGGTAGGGGAAAAATAAGAGAGGGGGGGCGGGGGTGGGGGGGGAGATGGGGGTTGGGTGGGGGGGAGGGGAGGGGGGGATGGTGGGGCTAATATTCTGCAAGACATTCGGGCCTAATAGGAGGAGACGAATTAGAAGAGAGATAGACAAAATCAAGAAGGATGGAAGAAATACAGTTTATAACATATAATGTGAATGGGTTGAACTGTCCTGGGAAAAGATTTAAGTTGTTTAAAGAGTTACATCACAGGGCAACGTCAGTGGTATTTTTACAGGAGACACATTTTGAGATAGAATCAAATGTAAAACTAAAATCCAAATATTATCCAACATGGTATTACGCTGACTCTCCAATTAAAAGAGCAAAGGGGGTGGCAATAGGATTGGCAAAGAATATGAGATTTGAGTTGGAAGATAGAAGGACTGATCTGGAAGGGAGATTCCTGTTTTTGAAAGGTAAACTACAGGGAATTGAATGTACACTAGCCAATATATATTGCCCCAACAAGAAACCTGAGATCTTTCTGAAGGGTTTGCTAAAAAAATTGATAGACTTTAAAAAAGGGCGTTTGATAATAGCAGGAGACTTAAATCTTTGTATGGACCCACAAAAGGATGCAACTTCCCTTGTGCAGAGAGAAGGGGGTAGGTCCCTGAGAGCCTTGAAGAAGGCGATCCACGAGTACCAACTGGTGGACACATGGAGAATGATGCATATGAAAGACAGAGACTATACCTTCTTCTCTAATGCACATGAGATATACTCGAGACTGGATTACATTCTAATAGATCATCAACTCATTGAAATGCTGGTTAAAATAGAAATAGAGACAAGAACTTTTTCGGACCATGCCCCAGTCGTAATGAAAATGGGATGGGGAAAAAGGTGGACGGGAGGTTTAGGATGGAGGTTAAATGAGGCTCTTCTCTTGGATGAGGATATTGTGCAGAAGATCAGGGAAGAGAGTAAGGTATATTTCAAGGAGAATGAGACAGAGGAAGTATCGACAGCTACAGTATGGGAAAGTCATAAGGTATATATAAGAGGAATCTTGATTGCGATGGGAGCAAGGAAGAAAAAAGAAAGAAGAGAGAGGGTTAGTGGACTCTTAAAGGAAATCCTGGATTTGGAGCAGATACATAAGAAGAAAATAACAATAGAAACAAGATAGAAAGTAAGGGATAAAAAAGACGAATTAGAGAGATTGATGGAAGAGGAGAGGAGAAGAGTATATAACAAAGTATTAAGTGAAAGATATAGATGGGGTGATAGACCAGGAAAATACTTAATGAGAGCCCTGAATAAAAAGAAAAACAGGAATTATATAGAAAAGATAAAAAGCCCTAAGGGGGAGTTGGTCCACTCAACTAAAGAAATCATTAAAGTATTCACAGAGTATTATAGAAAGTTGTATAACATCAGCCACCAAGGTTCACCAAAAGAAATTAGAGAAGGTATTAGCGAAAAAAGGATGATATATTTAAAAAATGCGGGATTGCCAAAGCTCAGTGAAACACAATTGAACTCCTTGGATGTAGAAATTTCCCAGGAAGAAATAGAAGCAGCATTAAGAAATACAGGGGGAGGGAAAAGCCCAGGCCCCGATGATTATACAGTTAAGTACTATAAAAAATTTTGTGAAGTACTGTTACCAAAGTTAAAGAAATATATGAATGACTTAGGAGGTGGGATGGAGGGGAGGAGGGAATCCCTTCATGCCCATGTCGTTCTCATCCACAAGGAGGGAAAAGATCCTTCTCAGTGCTCTAGCTACAGACCAATTTCATTATTAAACACTGATACTAAATTGTACGCAAAGGTCCTAGCAAACAGGCTGAAAGATCTAATGCCCGAATGGATCCATGGAGACCAGGTGGGCTTTGTCCCGGGGAGAGAGGGTAGAGACAATGGGTTGAGAACTTTGATGCTTATCCAGAAAAGTAGAAAAGGGAAAGCCCCGGTGGTGCTCTTGTCAATTGATGCCGAAAAGGCGTTTGATAGAGTGGACTGGGGCTTTATGATGGACAACTTGGAAGTGTTGGGGATTGGAGAGAGAATGCGTGAGTGGATAGGTAAATTATATAGGGAGCCTACCGCAATCATCACAATAAATGGGGAGAGGTCGGAATCCATAGGGATGTCCAATGGAACAAGGCAGGGATGTCCATTGTCCCCCTTGCTGTATGTATTGACATTGGAACCCCTGCTATCAATAATAAGGAATAGTGGAGCGGTAAAGGGAATCCAGATAGAAAATATAGAACATAAAGTAGCGGCCTTTGCGGACGACCTACTGTTTTATGTAGGCAACCCCCGAATAACATTACCAAGTATAATGAAGATCCTGAAGGAATACGGTGAACTATCAAATCTAAAAATTAACCCAACAAAAACAGAGATTCTGAACATTAATATACCAAAGAGCGAAAAAGAAAAGCTACAAAAAGAATTCCCCTTTATTTGGAGAGAAAAAGATATAAAATACCTAGGAATAAAACTTGCTACCTCATATAAACAACTGTATAGATTAAACTATATTTCTCTGATAAATGAGATTAAGGACGAACTAAAAAGATTAGAAGGAGGAAATCCATCATGGTTAGGACGCATAAACCTAATTAAAATGGTAATTATACCTAAAATACTCTATAGATTTCAAATGATCCGTTTTCAAATGAGGCGTTTTTTAAGATAATGAGAAAAATGTTAACAAGATATATATGGAGGAATAAAAAACCAAGAATATCATATGAAACACTAAGTAGGACTAAAGAGAAAGGGGGGATGGGACTACCTGATGTCAAGAGATATTACAAAGCAGTAATGTTAGCAAGAATTTATGATTGGACTTTTAACCATAAGGGGAAAAGTTGGGTAAAAATAGAAAATGAACTGAGTGGAATTAATCTGAGCAAGATGATATGGGTTCCAGCACATTATAGAAGAATTAAAGAAAGCACAAGCACTTACACTATAAATGTTTTAAGGATATGGGATAATTTACATAAACACATGAAATGGGAATTCAACTCTATATTAATGCCTCTTGCAAACACGGAGTTTTTCCCTCCAGGAAAAGATGAGATATCAGGGAGATGGTTTAAAAAGGAAGATATCCAATTAAGAGACGGATTGGTAGAGGGGGAATTGAGAACATTTAAAGAATTAAAAGAGATGGGAGGAGATATGTTTACTAAAATAGATGAGTGGAAATATCACCAATTAAAATGTTTTATTGGAACTCTCCCAAAACCCTTGAGATTAAAAAAGGAGTGGAATATTTTTGAAAGGCTATTAGAAACACGTAGAGATGGGAAACACGGTGTTACAAAAATGTATAGAATACTCACAGAATTAGACACAGACACAAAGTTAATTTTTATAACAAACTGGGAAAGAGATATGGAGGTGGTGATAGATGAAGATCAACAGAATAAGATATTTAGATTAGTTCATGAGAGCGTTAGTATGAGAGACGTTGAGATTAACTATAAATGTTTGACACGATGGCATATTACACCGAGCACTGAGCACAGGATGAGGGGGGAGAATTCAAAAATGTGTGTGTTTGGATGTGGGGAAGAGGGCACGGTGTTCCACATATGATGGCAATGTCCAAAAATTCAGGTTTTCTGGAAGACAATAGTCAATTTAATAGAAATAATAACTGGAAATGACATAGGTTTAGACCCAACCATGTGTCTCCTACATAATGTTGAGACAACAGTGAATAAATATAAAGAATCAGGTGTATGGTACTACTTAAGTGCTGCAAAAGGGTTGATTCCCAAGTTTTGGTGGAAGACAGAGGTGCCGACGGAGGAGGATTGGATCAATAGGGTAAACCAGATTAGCAGAATGGAAAAATCTTATTATATTCAGGAAGATAGGTTGAAATTATACTATTGACGATGGGAAAAATGGGAAAAATCAGGATTGAAAGAGAAATATAGAAAACTCTAAACTAGGAAGTTATTTGAAGTTATTGGGCCTAGAGAGATTGGAGATCTTGCAGAGGGGAGGGAGGGGGGAAGGGGGGAAAAGGTGGGTTGGGAGGGATGGGAAAGAAAAGAGGTAATTAGAAGGGAAAAGGTAGAAATATATTGATTATTTATATGTATTGTGTCTCTTCTTATGGAATTTTTGTAATAATATGAAAAATTAATAAATATTTAAATTAAAAAAATAATAAATAAATAAAGCATACAAATGAACTTTAATGTGTCCCTTTTCAACACACGTCATGTTGGAAGACATATTTAACTTGCAACAGCCCATTCATCTATATATTATGATGTTTTAATTATGCAGCCCTAGCTATATATCTCCCACTCAGAACCATAGTTTTACACAAGTATTGTAGTGTATGCATTTTATCTTTGAAAGAAACTGCACTGTAATGGGAAAATGGCAGGTGCAGGAGATGTAGCTTCCTACTTTCATTGTTTGAAAGATCTGCACTTATTTTAGGCAATTAGGTTTTTGTAGAAAGAAAGGTTAAGAGGCAATTTCTGGATTAGAAGATTTACTTGCTTTTCTACATGTGACTCTCCAGAACACATAGGCTGTGATTACAGAGGAATATTTGTCAGCATGCTGCATTTTAGTGCAGTAATGTTGATTTGCAACGTCTGCACCATCATCTCTGACCTTTTAATCTATTGCTGGGTCTCATGTACTTTAAGCAGAGCTCTAGTAAAAAAACAAACAAAAAAACAGCCCACTAAAAAAACAAAAAGCAAAAAAGCTTTTGCAGCAATACCTTTAATCCAGAGCTATCCTCCACAGCTGTTACCCAGCACTTGATGTTCTTCATTTCCTGGTTGAATAACAGAGAGCATTATGCAATCCACTTCCTTTAATCCCAGGTTGTCATGGACCTGCCCTCAGTCTGTGACTCGGAAGTGAAGAGAAAGCAGCAAAGTGATGATCTTCTCTCTCTTTCACTTTGCTTCCTTCTCCTATTAGCATGTTCTTTGTTAGCACATTAACTGATCGGCTCCTTATGCTATGTCACCCCATCCCCAACTTGGCTGTATAGGGCTTGCTAGATGCCAAGTTAAGTTCAGGTACTTACAATGCTTGCATTAAGTAAAAATACATTTAACGTGGACCTTGCACCAAAAATGGTGGTGGTGGTCCATTGTCACTCAGGATAGTAGGGATGCCAGCGTATAAAAACATCATCCAGTGAGCAATGAACATTTTTGCTTGAAACCACCACTCACCTTAGCCGATCCAAGTATGGATCTGGACATGTGAAAGCCTCAGTCAAAGCTTCTCCTCGGGCCATGCATGGCCCAAGGAGCGGAGTCAACTTAGGCGTTAACATGTATACATCCATACTAGGATCCGCTGACGTGAGCAGCATTTTTAGGGTATGTTATATCTTTCTAGACTTCATCTTTTAAGAGAACCAGAACCATTATAATTGAGCCTATACTAGATTATAAATACTGTAAGGAGAACTGGCTCAACTCTTTTTGGAAGTGGTAAACCAAGCAGGAGGCAGGGACACCCAGGGATTGTCAAAGCAGGTATGTCCTGCACTTTTAATCAGCAGGACAGCAAACAAACATGGGGGAGCATGGCCAAATTGCCAATGTGAGCAGGTGCTGAGCTCTAAGCTGCCGCCGAATCCTTGCTGCAGAGGAATCTCCAGCCCCTGCTGGGCCACTCTGCACTGCTCTCCGGTCACCAGATCTTTTACTAGGAAGAAAGGAGAAGCTTCCCAAGATGGTGCCGGCCTGTTCCCCCTTCTGATTCCTCTGGACAGAAGCAGAGATGCACTGCCAAGCTGGAGTGCTATGTACATTTGGCGGCTGAGGAGGCACAGGAGCACTCAGGCTGAGCCTCCACTGCTGCTGACCAATCTTTCCCTGCACTACTGGCCTCTGGTAAGTCGATCCCTGCTGAGCATGTAACTAATGTCTTCTACCACACTAGGGGTCTAAAGAACCAGCAAACACAAATGCTCCTGTGCTTGGGGATGTACTCGATGCAGGCTACAACTACATTAAGAATGTCCTGGAACATGCACACCTTGCTGCCCTCAAATAGACCGGGGGAATCCAAATATACTGAATGAGGAAAGAACAAAGAGAGGGCGCACAGGCCTAGTGCATTACCATAAAAATGTTTAATAAGAAATAAAATAGGTGTTGTACTCACAAACGACAATAAAGTCAAGGCACATCATAAAGGAACAGCTGGGTCAACACCGCGCTGAGTAACAGTCCGCAATAGGGAGTGTAGACATCCAATAAGCTGACGTGTTTCGAGGACTTGCCTCTTCCTCAGATTGTTTGTTCTTTCCACACTAGGGGTCCATCTGACCATTCGCTCTCTAGTGCCCATAGGCAAAATCATTGTAGGGTCAACCTATTCTGGCTGCTCATACTCCTGCGGGGCAAATCCATACAGAAATCCCTTGCTGGATTTGATGTTTAATCATTTATCTGCTTCACCTTTAACTGTGTGGGATGCTATGAAGGCTTATTTGAGGGACATATTGCTTGAAGAAATTAGTATTTATAAAAGGTTTGTAGCAGGCTGGGAGAGTTTTCTGTCAACTGAGGTTCATAGAACAGAAACACAATATATTTCATCTTCCACCCCACAGACTGTAGCATTTTGGAAAGATGCCAAATCGGTTTTTAGACAAACTGTGCTTGAGAAAGTGGAGAACAGACAATTTGTTTATGAGTTACCTGTACTTCGCTGATGATAAAAACACAAGTCATGTGTTAGTGGTGATTGCAGGTTCCCAAAATCCACCAAACTATGTTTCATCCATTGTGTCCACCATGGGTGCTGCTACTCATGACCCCCAGAAAATCGTAAAGCAATTTCAACAGTTCTATAGCAATCTCTATAGTAGTAAAGTACTCTATTCCCCATCGCAACTATCTGCATGTTTTCCATAAATTTACCATGCTTATCCCAAGAGAAGAGAAAGATTTTGAACTCTCCCTTGACCAATGAAGAAATTATTACCATTGTGACTCAGTCTCCCTATGGAAAAGCACCAGATTTAGATGGCCTTCTGACCAAAATGTATAAGCCCTATGGGGAAGTTTTGCTACCAGAGTTAATAAAAGTTTTGAACGCGGCTTATGAGATGTGTCAACTACTGGAGTCTATAAACATAGCTAGTATTATTGTTCTCCCGAAACCAGGGAAGGACAGGTTTTACCCTGATTTGTATCACCCAATTTCATTATTAAATTCAGACATTAAAATCCTAGTCAAGCTGCTAGCGAGTAGGCTTATCAAGATCATGCGGAGATTGGTGCATTCTGATCAATCAGGCTTTATACCATATCGACCTCCATTAATATTCGTAGACATTATCTCAACCAGCAACTTACTTGTGACAATATGGGGGATAGGACCTTTCTCTCCTTAGACACAGCTAAAGTGTTTGATAGTGTGAAATGGCCCTATCTCTGGGAGGTACTGAAAGTGTTTCGTGAACAATTCATTGTCTGGATTAAATTGTTATACTCTGCTGCTAGGACTGTCATCCATATTAATGGGTTCTGCTCTGATGTGTTTCCTCTTCACAGAGGGACAAGATAAGGGTGCCCCCTTTCCCCTCTCCTCACTGGCATTTCAGCCACTTGCAGTGGCTGTTCATCAGTCTGACTCTATTTTGGGATTTTCGAAGGGGAGAGGGGGAAGATATCTTTATACGCTAATGATGCATTGTTATATCTGGGGAACACTAAAGGCTCTCTGTTGTACTTTATGTCCATTATAGCAACATTTGACTCTTTCTTGGGATCTGTCATCAATTGGGACAAATCTGTCCTCCTGCCCTTAGATGACCATCAATTGCTGCTCCTGCAATACGCACAGCAGTATAAAGTGGTGAATTCTTTTAATTACCTTGGGGTATGGGTCTATCATAGTGTGGAAGATTATCTCCTCTATAACTTACAGCCCTTCCTCGATAAATGCAAGATTAAAAGTAAGGCCTGGTCCAAATTACCCTTGGTGGGTGGGGAGAACGAATCTCATCAAAATGGTATGGGCTCCGCAGTTATTGTATATTATGCACAACTCCCTGGTGTGGATCCTGCACAGCTGGTTTAAATAGATAGGTTCCCTTTTTCGCAACCTCGTCTGGAAGGGCAGGAACCCCAGAATTAATTTGTCCATCTTACAACTGCCTAAAAATAGTGAAGGTCTTGTGCCTAACACAAGATTATATTTCATTGCTGCACAATTCAGCCTTTTGCATGGTGGGGTTTTGAAAATATGATTGACCTTAATCAAGCTATATTACTCTCCTGAGATGCTAAATATCATCTCTTGGCCCCATTAGATGCGGGTGGATTTACAGATTCCTCACCGTATCTCACCTTGAAATTGATGAATAAGGTATGGGAAGAAGTTAAACAAATCATGGAATATGAGGGCATTTCCCAATATACCCCCCCATGTGGGAGGGAAGACGCTTTGAAGAGCTGAGCAAGCCCCACAGTTTTGATCATTGGTATTGCCAAGGGGTGCAATATCTTTAACAATTGTTTACACAAGATCACTTAAGAACATTTCAGGACCTACAGTAGGAATTTGGAATTTCCCCTAGCAAATGTTTTCAGTACCACCAGCTTTGCCATGCCCTTTTAGCACAGGCCAAATTGTCATGAAATTGATCCCCACTCCTCTAATGGAATCCTTAGTTTCTACCATGAATAGAAAGGGTCTTATTTTCTCACTGTTCAGTTTGTTCCTAGATAAATCTCTGTCCTAACTTCGTGTTCCTGGTAGGATGGGATGGGCAAAGGATCTTGATTAGGAAACCTGGCAGGCCATTCTGGAGGAGGATTTATTAGTATCCCTTTCGCCTATGCAATGACTATCTAATTTATTTGTAATACATAGAGTATATAGAACACCTATGGAGCTCCATCAGAGGAACCGCAGGGAGAGTCCAGATTGCCTAAGATGCAGTAATTCTCCAGCAGATCTCTTGCAGATGCTCTGGCATTGCCCTAATCTTGTCAGCTAATAGCAATTCATGTTTGATACCATAAATAAATCTTTTCAGGTTAATCTGAATAATAACCCACTGACATGTGTGTTAGGATTTTTAGATTTTTACCAGATTGCTATTCTTAGCTCGTAAGTGTATTGCCTCCAAGTGGCTATCCCCTCTTCCTCCAACGTTTGAAGACTGGTGTGTGCAGGTTAACTCTGCCCTCCTCAAAGAAAGTCATATTCTACGACAAGGGGTACTCCCTGCAAATTAGAAAAGTTGTGGGGTCTATGGCTGCAGACCCCGGGTCTAGCCCCTTTGGCACTAGTGTACTTATGGATTTTTCTGTATGAATCTTACATAATAAATCAGTTTCCAGTCTTCTGGTTAATTTTCTACCTATGTCACAATATGAGGTATATGATTCTAACTGGTGCAGATGCTGCAGAAGTGAAAGGTTAGATGGTCTGGCACTCGTTATCTCACTTTTTTCATTTTTTTTTTTAAATACAACTGTGACTCTTTTTTTATAGGTACACTTATTAATGGTTTATACCACTAAATATTTATGTACATGGCATCCCCAGAATATAGAGAGGAATGAGTGGTGTATGCTGCTCATGGTCTGATGGTAGTGGGGGTGTAGGCAACAGACTTTAGTGTACTTTTGTTAAATCTCTTATTCTGTTTTGTTTTTTTTCTGTTAAACCTAACAAAATGTTAATAAAAACTTTGATAAAAATAAAAAACACCATTTAGATGCAGAAGAGTTTAATACAGCAGAAAGTGCAGGAGAGATGGTGCTCAACATCAGTCGCAGTCATCACATACAGTATATAAAGGCCTATAGACAGCGGAGACTAATAATGAGGTCTGGCTGCCAGGCAAAGTATGGATCTAGAAATTGAGGCTTTATCCCAACCAAAGCCTCCAGGCTCCAGGACCCAGAAGTACGTATTAACATTCTGAGAAAACAACAAGTTTCCTCACATCACCAATAAACCCTCACTATGTGTACAGTATATGAAAGACACATATACAGCATCCAAAATTCTGCCAGCCTGTGCTTCAAAAATATGTAAAGTTAAATCATTCAAAAATTGTGCGGACCTCTTTATGAAAATGTACAGAGGTTGGACAAACAATGTAATTTGCAGGTGTAAAAGTGAAGACATGTTTTATGTTAAAAGCGCTAGCTAACAGGTGGGAAGATTCACTTTCATCATTCACTGATTGTGCTGCTAGTAATATGGAGTCATGTCAGAGAGCTTCAAAGAGGGCAAATTGTTGGTGCCTGCTTAGCTGGTGCTTCTGTAATTGAAGTTGCCAATCTATTTACCGTATCGTGAGGTACAGAATCAATTTATATGACGGCATATACAGTTTCCGGGAAAATGTCATCTGATAAGCATAAGCGTGAAAGACATGGTCAACTGACCGTAAGAATCAAAGGACATTGTGGCTGATTGTGACCTGGAATAAGAAAACTGCTTCAAAAGTGACTGCAGAGCTCAATTTCAGTCCTATGAAGCTCTCCAGTCACTTTTGCAGCAGTTGTTTTCACCAGCTAAGCTATTTTCACCAGGTAAATGGGCACCAACAATTTGCCTTCTTTGGAGCTAAGTAAGCAATGCAATGAATATCAAAAGTGAGACTTCCTACCTGTTAGCCAGGTCACACAGCTGAAGCAAAAGAATGTTACATCACTTCTGCTTTCAATGCTAAACATGTCGTCACTTTCAAACCTGCAAATCATAGCTTGCATAGCTTGGTGTCATCTGCAAAGACTGAAATGGTATTTTTAATCCCAGACCCTATATCGTTTATAAATATATTAAAAAGTAAGGGTCCCTCCTTGGGACACACCACTGACAATCCTAGACCATTCAGAGTAGGGATCATTAACCACTACTTTCTGAACACAATTTTTTTAGTCAGTTTTCTATCAATTTACAAAATTATTTTTCCAAGCCTGTAGACTTTACCTTAAACATTAGCCGTATGTGTGGAACTGTGTCAAACGCTTTTGCAAAACCCAAGTATAATCAATATAAAGCCTTAAGCATGCATGTCACATGATCAGCAAATATATAAACATATATAAACATAAGTATAAAATCAATCCTGTGAAAATAAATATATAGTGTCCAAATACACGTTGAAAGTGCTTGTGCAAACAGGGAGAAAAACAGCCACATCTATTAGTAAAGCAGCACATACAGTATTACACACATTACATGTTGTTGTGCACACAATTAACCCATTGGTTGCCCCTAGATGTTAACCCCTTCCCAGCCAGCATCAGCAAGTGCCTTATTGCCTGCCTCACTATCACAGTCCCACTATAAGTCGCTGATCACTGGCATTACTAGAATAGTGTCATAGTTGAGTAAATTTCAGTATACATACCATTGTTTATAGATGCTATAACTTTTTCAATCTTTTTTCATTTATTTAAAAAAAAAATAAAAAACCCAGTGGCGATCAAATAGCACTAAAAGAAAGCGCTATTTGTGTGAAAAATGATATAAACTTCATTTGGGTACAGTGCTGCATGACCACGCAACTACCAGTTAAAGTAGCGCAGTGCTGAATAGCATAAAATGGCCAGGTCACAAAGGGGATAAACCTTCTGGAGCTCAAGTGGTTAAAAGAAGTGTATTTTTTTTTTACATAGTAACTAGACTTAGTACTTCTTTAGGCTGTAATACAGGAGCCTTTAAATTGCATCAGTCAACTTCAGGTAGGTTGGACAATTAAAATGTGTTTGGTTCCTGTTAACAACAAAGAACCTTTCAAATGCTTTTCACAGACTTTATAACTAGAGCACCCATATTGGAATATGCTCTCATCTTGTTTTTGTGGGTTCCCCCCAATGTGTCATGGTTGGCTTGAAGTAAGCTGTGAATGTATTCATTACTGCCCAATGTAACCACTCAATCTGTCGGTATCTGACAAATATAAATGTTCAGTGCACGAGCATCTGCCTGATGCAGCTAATCAATGAGTTAGCATCTTCCAGATATAGTCACTCTGTGTGTCAGCGTCTGAACCAAGCAACCACAAAGTGTGTCAGTTAGCATCTGTCCAACATAGTTGGTCAGCCCAACAATGTCTGTCCGGCATACATTTTTCAACAGATTAAACTAATACATTAGTATGTGCTATTCCAATTTTAATAAAGTTGTCAGAATTGGTTGAAATCCTCAATCAACCCGATAGCATCCACATGCCAGCTTCCATCAACTTGTCAGCATCAACCCAGTAGTGTCTGCCTGACACTTTCACATCAGTCAGCCTCTGCCTGACATAACCCATCAGCATATCAGTGCCTATGTGACATAAGCATTTAGTGTGTCAGCATCCTGCTTGCTTTCTGGCACAAAATATAAGTATCCTCCTGACATATCTGGTCAGTGTGTGAGCATGAGTTCAGAATGTTTAGCCAGCACATCAATGCCTGTCTGGCATGATTGTCTGCCATTACTAGTACTTCTTATGAGCCAAACTCAACCAGCCAGCATCTGTCCAACAGCTTCAAACAAATTGTCAATATTTGCCTGCCAGCTCCAGTCAGTCCATTGGTTAGCAACTAACAGCTTCAATCAACACATTGGGGTAGATTTATTAGAACCGGAGCACTCAGAATTTGGTGCAACTGTGCATGGTAGCCAATCAACTTCTAACTTCAGCTAGTTCAATTAAGCTTTGGAAATAAAACCTGGAAGCTGACTGGTTTCTATGCAGAGCCGCATCAGATTTTGTGCGCTTCAGTTTTAGTAAATAACCCCATTGACATTCTCCAAATAGTGTTACTAAACTGTTTAGTGTCAACTATTTAAGTTGTTTTCAACAATATCCAACTAGTTAGCATCCATATGATGTAAGCAGTTGGTGTTGCCCAACATCAACCATCAATGCGCAAGTTACTGTCATAACATAACCGCCCAGTCTATTAGCATTTACCCATCAACACTAATCAATGTATCAATAATCTATGACTGTGTAAGCCTATGTAGTTTCTCAATAGGTACGTATGGTAGCTTGTAGGTGGGGCCTTGGGCTGTTACCCGACCTGGGAGAGATCACACACACACAGTCTGGGATGTTGTATAATATGTTGTTTATTGTAATATGGTTAACAGAGGTATGTGCAGATAGTAGCCTTAGGTAGTGTTATTCAAGTAACAAGCTGTAGGATGTTCTTCCAGTTGTAGTATAGCACTTAGTAAAGACATAGTATTGCAACAGTGTATTACTTGCCAATGGCATGGTATTGCAGTGGTTATATCACTCAGTAATGGCAACATATTGCAGAGTGGCAGTGTTCCAGATAAAGCCTGTTTTACCAGAAGATGGCTTTTGCTGGTAGGGTGGTAAACTGCATAGATATATAAGGTACTGTATAAGGTAGCGGCACTCTATGCTGATGAAGAGATCCCCCAATTTCTGATTTGGTACGGGAATTCCTGTGGAGAACAAGTGGTGCCCCTTCACTGACCCTACTCAGGAACCTCTCCTTGAGAGAATAACTCTCCTGACAAATAGGTTCTCTGTTCCTCTCCAATCCACACACTTCAGGTATGCCCAAATGGTGCAGGCACCCTATTTCATAGAGTCTGACACCAAGATGGCTTCAAGAGGTCATCAGAAGTTACAGCATTGAACCAAACAGATGCAACTACTGGTATTACTACGGGAGCTCCCAAGGAACAATTTTCTGCTATACATACCACTCTACTGGTATAGCAGCACAGCGCCACCTATTGAATGGTGGCCAAGTTGCTGCCTACAAACTGGCACTCTATTCAGTGGAGAATTGTCTACCTAACATTTTCACACATGTATATGACACAATTAGGGGAGACTGCATATATGTTTGGCATAATAAGTATCCAAACAGAAGTCACCTTACCAGACACATTGATTTTATAGGGATTGCTGCACTATGGATTTCTCTAATATCTTTTGCATGGCAGAGCTGTAATACTGGATCAAAAGAGCTATTGAGACCATGATGTGAAGAAAGCACTATAAAAGAGCGCCTTTGAATCTATGGGGTTTATTTACTAAAGCTGGAGAGTGCAAAATCTGGTGCACTTCTGCATAGAAACCAATCAGCTTCCAGGTTTTATTGTCAAATCTCAATTGAGCAAGCTGAGGTTAGAAGCTGATTGGCTACCATACACAACTGCACCAGATTCTGAATGAATCAGCTTTAGTAAATCTCCCCCACGTGTCTAGTATGGTGCATGGAGTGAGTCCTGGTTGGATACTGCTATTAGATACACTTCTCACAGGGATGTAAGAGATGCACAAGGGTTTCATGTCAAATGTGAGTGGTTTTATCGCTATGATTTGTTTTTAAAGAAATATTACACTATATATATTATTTTTCTTTTTGGCATCAGATCTGTCATGTAACTGTATGCAAAGCCTGAGATGACGAAAGTGGACTCTTGCACAGTTGCCATCTGAGCAGCCCTAGACAGTGAGAAAGAGACTGCAGGGCTGAAAGAAACGCACAAGTGCAAAGGTGTAGCTGCTGTAAACAGGAACTTGGGAGCGCTGGTGTCTGAAGGGCAGAGATACAATTGGTGATGCACTATGATAGTACCAAGTTCAGTGGACGGTGTACACCAGGATGTACAAGGAATCAGCATCAGGAACAGGCAGAGGTTGGCAACAATCAGGCAATACGGTACAGAATCATCAGAAGTGTGGTCAGTAGTCTGTGCGGTCGGTAACAGAGGCAGACAGAAAACATGAGCAGGTAGGGATAATCCAAGAGCAAGGTCAGAGCAGAAGCCAGGTTGGTAACAGAATCATGGATGCACATCAGGACTGTATCACAAGTATAATGCTGTGCATACAGCACAAGACTAATGCAGGGTTCAAGTTTAAATAGGCCACTTGTCAGCAGTGCGCACGTGCATGTGTGCATGTGTGCATGCGCGAGTGCTTATATGTGCAGGCAAATGAGCAATCTGTCTTCTATACTTATACCTATGCACATCTTTATTATCCAAACAACCAGTCTTAGGCTTGGTTCACACTAGTTTTGAAAGCAGGCGTTTGAGGAGTGTTTTTAACGTTCCTCAAACGCCTATGGAAATTATACTATGGTCAGCACATAGTGCTGTTCACATAAGCAAAACATGAAGCGTTAGCGCCACGTCAAAACTGAAGCCTCATGTCGAGTCAGGAGGAGTTGAAGCCTTTGAATGCCTCCCATTCAAGTCTATGTTGACACTCCTCAAACGCCTAGCAGGCATTTATGGGGCATTTGTGAGGAGTTTGCAGGGCATTTGCAGGATGTTAATACCATAAGAGTTTATTATAGGCTTTTTTTAGTGCGGTTTTAACACTTGTAAAACTCCTATAAAATGCCTCAAAACCACATTTCGGGAACATTGTTAACGCTTGTAGAAGGCCCATACAAAAGCTCAACACCTATCTAACGCTATAGGAGCATTTTGGATGAGTTAGCAATTTAGTCAAGTGTGAACAAGCCCTAAGCCTGACGGCTGGTAACATGTTCTTGACAATATCCTTCTGCTATATGTTGGGACCTGAGTGGGAAAAGGAGTTTAAAGGAGGAATTGATTTGGATACGCACATGAACAGTTTAAATTTGGTAAGGTGAATGGAGTGATCATATGAAGCATATTGCACATGCTGGAATCACAGTTGGTTAACCACTAGCCTACAGGGCACTTATACCCCCTTCCTGACCAGGCCAATTTTCAGCTTTCAGCGCTGTCGCACTTTGAATGATAATTGCATGGTCATGTAACACTATACCCATATGAAATTTTTACCATTTTTTTCGCACACAGCACTTTCTTTTGGTGGTATTTAATCACCACTGGGGTTTTTTTTATTTTTTGCACTATAAACAAAAAAAGAGCAAAACATTTGAAAAAAAAAAAGTTTTTCTTTGTTTCTATTATAAAATTTTACAAACAGGTAATTTTTCTCCTTCACTGGTGTGTGTTGATGAGGCTGCCCTGATAGGCAGCACTGATTGGCACTGATAGACTGTACTGATGAGGTGGCACCGATAAGGCAGCATTGGTGGGCATTGATGAGGGGGCACTGATGCTGCTGCACTGATATGCAGCAATAATGGTCACTGATGGGCACTCGTAGGCAGCACTGATGGACACTGATAGGCGGCACTGATGGGCAACACTGACAGGCGGCACTAACTGACAGCACTGACTGATGGCACTGACTGGCGGCATTTCTGAGCACTGCTGGGCACTGATGGGTGGCACTGCTGGGCACTTATGGGTGGTACTGCTGGGCACTGGTGGTAGGCATTGCTGGGCACTGATTGGCACTGGTTGGAGGCACTGCTGGGCACTGATGGTGGAACTGGTGGGTGACACTGTTGAGCGGCACTGCAGGGCACTGATCATCAGTGCTCTGATGATCAGTGCCAATCTGTTTTGTGACAGCTGCCAGTTATCGGCAGTACTTTCCTCAAACTGTGACAGCATGAGGAAAGTGCAGCCGATAACCGGTAACTGTATAAACTACGTGATCTGCTGTGTCATTGGATACAGCTGATCATGTGGTAAAAGGCCACTGTGATTGGCCTTTTACCTCATCACGTGATCAGCTGTGTACATAAGACACAGAGATCGTCAGGTGCCATGCCATTCAGCTGGGTTAAAGGGACAGGCACGTTGTGAGCTCACTCAAATGTGAGTAGTAGTTTTATAGATAGAGTGATTTGTGTTACGGTATAACACTATTTAATTTTTTAATCCTTTTGGGTGCTCTTGACACTTACGTTGGAGGGAGGAGTATTCTTGAAAACAAATCTGATATGTGAAGGTTGAAGAATCTGTGGTTTTTTTCAAGAGGTTCATTTTTAATAGAGGAGGGTAAGAGTATACAGTGCCTTGAAAAAGTATTCATACCCCTTGAAATTGTCCACATTTTGTCATGTTACAACCAAAAACGTAAATGTATTTTGTTGGGTTTTTATGCGATAGACCAACTCAAAGTGGCACATAATTGTGAAGTGGAAGGAAAATGGTAAATGGTTTTCACAATTTTTTAAAAATAAATACCTGAAAAGTGTGGCATGCATTTGTATCCAACCCTCCCCCAAATTACAGCTGCAAGACTTTTTGGGTATGTCTCTACCAGCTTTGCACATCTAGAGAGTGCAATTTTTTCCCATTCTTCTTTGCAAAATAGCTCAAGCTCTGTCAGATTGGATGGCGAGCATCTCTGAACAGCAATTTTAAAGTCTTGCTACGGATTCTCAATTGGATTTAGGGCTGGATTTTGACTGGGCCATTCTAACACATGAATATGCTTTGATCTAAACCATTCCATTTCAGCTCTGACTGTATGTTTACGGTCATTGTCCTGCTGGAAGGTAAACTTCTGCCCCATTCTTAAGTCTTTTGCAGACTCTAACAGGTTTTCTTCTAAGATTGCCCTGTATTTGGCTCCATTCATCTTCCCATCAACTCTGACCAGCTTCCATGTTCCTGCTGAAGAAAATCATCCCCACAACATGATGCTGCCGCCACCATGTTTCACGGTGGGGATCATGTTCAATTTTGGTCTCATCTGACCAGAGAACCTTCTTCCACATGTTTGCTGTGTCCCCAACATTGCTTCTCACAAGCTGCAAACGGAACTTCTTATGGCTTTCTTTCAACAGTGACTTTCTTCCTACCACTCTTCCATAAAGGCCAAATTTGTGGAGTGCACAACTAATAGTTGTCCTGTGGACAGATTTTCCCACCTGAGCTGTGGATCTCTACAGCTTCTCCAGAGTTACCATGGGCCTCTTGCATGCTTCTCTGATTAATGCTCTCCTTGCCCGGCCTATCAGTTTAGGTTGACAGCCATGTCTTTGTAGGCTTGCAGTTGTGCCATACTCATTCCTTTTTCAGATGATGGATTGAACAGTGCTCTGTGAGATGTTCAAAGCTTGGGATATTTTGTTATAACCTAACCCTGCTTTAAACTTCTCCACAACTTCATACCTGACCTGTCTGGTGTGTTTCTTGGCCTTCGTGATGCTATTTGTTCATTAATGTTCTCTAACATAGCTCTGAGGGCTTCACAGGACAAATGTATTTATACTGAGATTAAATTACACACAGGTGGACTAATTTACTAATTAGGTGACTTCTGGAGGCAATTGGTTCCACTAGACTTTAGTTAGGGGTATCAGAGTTAGGGGATAAAACCATTTATCATTTTCCTTCTTCTTCAAATTATGTGCCACTTTGTGTTGACCTATCACATAAAATCCGAATAAAATACAATTACGTTTTTGGTTATAACATTACAAAATGTGGAAAATATCAAGGGGTATGAATGCTTTTTCAAGGCACTGTATACAAGTGATGTACGAGTTAAATGTGAGCACCATTTATTGGATTTTGAGCACATTTTGAAGTATCTACATACTGCACAATATAGTTCTTCTTTTTCCAAGGGCTATTATACTACTGTTTGGAGTCTAACAGAGTTTCAAAAGAGTCAAGTACTTTATGATTGGAACGTATCTTGAACTGATTGAGAGACACACGAGTATTCAAGCACTGGTTTATTAAATCTGTCTTAAAAAGTCAGTATGCACATCATGGATAAGTGGCTAACATTTGTCTGACATCATAGAATGTATAGCTCCTGTACTATACTCCAAGATATGGAATTTACAGGTAATTCAAAATTCTTTTCTCGATTTTACAGTACAGGACACAGGCAACTTATTCATATACCATGGGAAATCCCCAAGCAATCACTACAAGGGTAGGCAACAACTAAGCAAACCAAAATGTTCCAACATCCTAAGAACCAACAGGGGTTAAACATTAGGTTCAGAGTGCCACTGCATGGACCTTGCGGCCAAAAGCTGCATCCACAGAAGATTGGTAAAACTTTGAAAGCGTATGGACAGAAGACCACGCGGCAACCTCACTGAATTGGTTGATAGAGGCTTGGTGCCTGAAGGCCCAGGACACTATAACTGATCTGGTGGAGTGAGTGCATAACAGAAGTGGTTTTTGAGCATAAACTTGTTTAGTAAATTCCTTATCCATTGTGTAATGGTGAATATTGAAGCAGGGTGCCCCTTCTGAGGTCCCACAAAAAGAACAAACAGGGAATCTGTATAATGGAAGCTTTAGATTTTAAGTACACTCTATTGGCTCAGACTGCACCCAGGCAATACAGAGATACTTTCTTTGGATGCTTAGGAGCAGGGAACAAGGATGACAGAATAATGACCTCATGGAGATGCAACACTGAAACCCCCTTTTGAAGAAAAGATGATCTTGGGTGTAATGTGTCCTTGTCATAGTATGAGAAAAGGCTCTTTACAGGAAAGGACTGCCAATTGAAAAACACAGTTGACAGACATTGTAATAACTACATTGCTGACAAGAACTTCTAAGGGGATATCCATGACAGGTTCAAAGAATGCTTTCTGCAGGGCAGAAATAACCAAATTAAGGTCCCAAGAAAGCCCTGGATGCTGCAAAGGGGGCCTGATACAAAAAACAGCTTGAATAAATGTTTTTACAAGCGAATACAAAGCTGAGGACCTTTAAGAAAGATGGATAAGGCTGAAACCCAGCCATTTTAGGGTGCTGAGAGCTGGATTAAGTACAAGACCTGCTTGTAAGAAGACCAGAATGTGAAGGACAGAGTAATCTCTGGGACTGAATTGGCTATGCTCACACTAGGCAAAGCAAGATTTCCAATTATGACAATAAATCTTTCTGAAAGTAACTTTTCTTGCCTTTAGCAAGGTAGGAATCATAGACTCCTAAACCCCTCTATCCTTTAAGACCTGAGTTTCAATAGTTTCATTAAAGCCAGGGATTGTGAAGCAGGATGGAATATAGGGCCTTGGGATAGCAAATCTGGTCTGTTAGGAAGAGGCCAGGGGTCGCCTGCAAGAAGTCTGAGTATGTCTCTGAACCAAGTTATTCTGGGCCAAATTGATGGCAGAGGAATTACTGTCTTCCTCTCAATTTTACAGGAGCGGTAAATGTTTGGTAAAGAAAAGGCATAAAATATCCTGAAGTGAGACCAGGGGATAACTAGAGCATCCGAGTTCAGAGCTGGAGGATACCTGGTTCTAGATACAAACAGAGGAAGTTTTTTGTTGTAATAGGAGGCTAGGATGCCCACATCTGGAATCCCTTATTTTTGGGAACTAGATGACCTTGTATGGATGTGCTCTACGTTTAGAGGGGCTAGGAGCTCCTGAAGAGGAAAGTTTTCTCACCTTTTCTAAAAAGCAAAACTTTCCCACCTTAGACATCATTTTTTAATTAGTCAAACGCCTCAGCAAACAGATGTTCCTCTTGAAAGGACATATGTGCACAGCATCGTTTGTAGGCAGCTTCAGCTGTTCAAGCCATCAGCTAGACAATTCTGTGCATATAAATGGAGATTAGAGCCATTCTGGATATTTGTCTCATGGTATGATCCAGAGCATCTACACAGAAAATAAGAGCAGAAGGCAGTTGCAATTGCTCTGAAGCTGTACAATCCTGAAAAATACATGGTCATGTTGGATATTCATTGTTCTAGACCAGTTAGCTGCAGTTTCACACCCAAAAATAGCGGCAAGAGCTCATTACAGGCCTGGGCCTTACAGTTTAAAGTGAGCTTTTAAGAGTTTCTCAAATTTGCTGTCAGCATAATCTTTAAAGAAGGAGCATCTTCAAAAGGTACACTGAGAGGCTTGTTTAGGACAGAGACGGCAGAGTCTATCATAGGAATAACCAACTTTTTTGCAAACTATTTTTCCACTGGATACAGTACAGCAAAGACCTTTGGAGGAGTGAAAATTTTTTCAGGCATGACCCCATCATTATAGACTGTGCATTCTATCTGTTCATGAACAGGGAATGTTTTGGAAGTCTTTGTAAGTCACTTAGTGCCCAATGTAGCATGGCAAGATGGAGGAGAGTCAACCTGCACTATACCAAGGCCTTTTGTGTTACATTTTGTGTCAGAGGGTGTGGAAAGGTTATTGTCATCTATAGCCAGAGGACCCAAACATCAACAACTCCTTCAGAGGTAAGTGCTACACTCATAATGTATGTTTTTTTTGGAAACTGGACTACAGGGGTTGTGATTTAATTATGTGGTAATTTGGTTACTTTTGTGCCATACTATGCTGTTAAATGTGTATCTATTCTTTTCAGTTTGACTTGCGATTTTTACCATTGCAGTTTGTTTATGCTGTTGTTTATTTAGAAACTACTAGCTAGGACACATTCAACAGGTCTGGAGTTCCAGACTTGTGTTCAGGGGCGGACTGACCATTTGGAAATTCGGGCACTGCCCGAGGGCCTGGGGTCAGTAGGGGGCCCCCATGAGATGCCCCTGGTACCTTTTTCATAGGCTTTTTTGATTTTGGGCAAGGACACAGGGGCCCCATGATCCCCTATTGTCTGGGGGCCCCATGAGTTGTCAGTCTGCCTCTGCTTGTGTTACTGCAATTTGGAAGCTATCTAGTCTCTTCGGTGTTTTGATAAGCTGGTCACATACCAAATGTTTCAATGTTATTGCCCAATATATTCAACATCTTTAGATTTAACACAGCTATGCAATGACAGAGACAACCTAAACAATCCACTATATTGTATGAAATAGAAGACATGAAATGTAAGACATTATACAGTTAGAATGCATACAGTCAGCTTTAGTTGTGCCTGTAGTTTTGAATACTCTGGTATCAAAGTGCTAGAGGACACAGCTCTTTAATATCAGGGGGGGGGGGGGGGGTATCAAAAATTAATGCTTGTTAATATACAAGGGTTCTTCAAAAAGTTTTTTTTAACTCATACTGTATATATAAACGTGTGGAAGCTTTTTGAAGACTCTGCATAGAATGTTAATTTATACAGAGATGGAAAAAATGAACATATATAGAGTTAGCCTATAAATTTCCTGTACTCGGAGTTACCCTTCCACATGGTATCAATCGTATTTGATGCATTTGTGCCATTGATTTTGCCAGGAAAAAATCTACAAAGCTCTTTTTGCCCCACTGCTTCCTGCTGTTTTACTTCTTACAGGTCCTCAAATGACATATCATGGATGCAGTCCTTCATTGGCCCAAACACGTGGAAGTCAAATGGTTCCAAATCTGAGCTTGATGAATAACCACTGGCAAGATTATTTTGGCAATCACCTGACTGGTGGCATAACAGGGGTTTGGGTGTACATTATCATGATGCAGCTTTATGGCACGAATGCACTTCTGTCATCTCTTCCGCCCAATGATGTCCTTTAGCTTTCAAAGCATAGTAACATGGATTTCACTCTTGCCCCTTTAGCCAAGTTAGCGATGTGTCTTTCTCCTTGAATTAGCTCATTAGCCTTGCTGTAGTTGTCATAGGTGACTGAAGTTGATGGATGACCATTCCTTGGCTTTTCAATAATTTTAGTTCTCCCTTTTTAAACTTCTTTGCCCAATGCCTAATATTGCTCATGTCAATTATCACATCACCATATACATTTTTCAGGCACATATGGATGTCAAAGGTCAAACAACCCTCTCTCGTCAGAAACTCGATGCACTTTGTTTCAACCTCTCCTCCATGAATCATTTGGTACAATCTGAAAAACAGAAGCACACAATTATTTTCACCATATGTCTAACATATATCATGTATTATAAGTTAACACGAACAGCAGATATAAAGCAACAGGCATTACTTTTTGATACCCCCTCATGTATGTTACATATTGCTAAATGGAAATCAAAATAATATCACTCACCTTTGCAGTTGTTACTTAAAGTTAAACTTCTTTTTTCATATGGAGCTTACATTAATTTGGCCAACCCTATATATCAGCCTTACATAAACAAGTGAAATGAATGTATTTGTGTTCTTTTTTTTTTATATATTTTATGTATATTAACACAAAGCAAATACATGTACATGCATTGCCTTGACACCATTGCACTGCAGGCAGTGGTGTTTTCTGCTTGCAGAACCCTGTGCATAACTCAAATCCTGAATTTACAATTTACTTGCTGTGTATCCAGGTCACTACAGCACATCAATTCTAATTAAGAGTAATATCACAAGTTGTGCCTATGCCCTCACAGAATGAGCACATATGCATTACTCTTTCTGTGTAGCCACTGAATAATTGCTAGTACAGTACTGCAGATGACTGAAACACAAAAAAAGAGAGTAGGAGAAAAATGACATTCTGTTTTGATGTTTCATAATATAGCCATTTCTCAAGGCTTCGAAATTCTGCTGACATGAATCATCAAGTTATTAGTAAAATTCAAAGATACTGCCAGGCACAAATACTCAGGCAACGACAAAAAAAAAAAAAAAAAGATATCCATGCACAGTAGTTGGATGTCATTTGACAGAAAAGAAACATAAACAATAGATAACCCCTGGCACTAGATTTGATACAGACAATTTTCAGGCTAGAAATTTTGGGCTAAACCCTTGTGATTCTCTGTAGTCACTGCAGAGGTAGTATGTGCACTATTGCTCACAGCTTATGTTAGGACTGCACAACATGCTCTACACAGTATTAAGGCAATGCCACACTATCAACTTTGTAGCAGAGGTTTGTAAGAACTATAGAGCACCAGCCCTACTGGTGTAGTACCAGTTCCACCAGTCCTACCAGCCCACCATTACTACCTATTGTATGTATTCTGGTGATCTAGGAACACCAGTCCTTGCGATAATAGAACACCTCTGCAGGGTTCAGAACAGCGATATGCAGCTTTACATTAATTTGTTTGGGAAGTGATGAATCCCAGAGGTACCATGCAACCACAGCTGGGATGGATACAGCAAAGGAGCTAAGATTGAAACCCTGGCTAGCCTAGTATGGTTTTTTCTCTTTATTTCACCTTGACTTTGGGGGTTATTTACTAAAACTGCATGGTTCAAAATCTGGCACAGCTCTGCATAGAAACCCATCAGCTTCCAGGTTTTATTGTCAAACCTTAATTGAACAAGCTTAAGTTAGAAGCCATGAACAGCTGCACCAGATTCTGAGTGCACCAGATTTAGTAAATCTCCCCCATAGGCTTTCAGCTTAGGAAACCATGTGGGCATGAGCATGTTATTAATGAAATCATAGGTTTGTTTGTGAATCAATATAAAAAATGCTAAGTGGCAAGTGCCTGCTCCACCAAGCACCACTCCAATGAAGAGGAAACACCAGCTAAATTCTCTTTAGAAACCCACTCTTCCAGGAATGTTGTACACTCGTGTCCACTGAACAGCTCAGTTGGTCCTTCCACCACCACCTATGCCGCTACAGGGCACAATAGTGACATGGGGGTAAGAGGGAGGAACCATTCACTGCAGCAGGAGACACAGAAGTTCAATGCCCTAGTGTCTCCTTCTGTACACATTCTGAAACTGACACTGCATTTGGAAGTGTTGGTTCCTAAAGAGACTTTGGGTGGTCATTGTTTTCATGGCAGCAGAGTTCTGCCAGGCACTTTTTATTAGAAGATATAGTTTTGCAACAGAGTCACTTTAAAGTAAACGTGTCATAAAAAATACTGGTGTTGTAACTGCTTTTGTTGTGAAAGTACCAGTTGCCAGGCTCTTAATGCTGACCCTCTAACTACAGATCAGGGAAGTCTAAGAAAAGTCAGATGTCCATATTAACATTGTTTCATGTAAAATTTTCAAAGTATTAAAGCTTGAGGTGATTGTAGCCGTATTAGTGTATTTGCAACAGGAACAATTGAGTACTGTCCGTGAAACTTTTTTTATTTGCACTAACATACAATTTTGAGGATAAGCTTCATTCATTCCCCGAAAGCTTGTCCTCAAAATTGTATGTTAGTGCAAATAAAAAAAGTATCATGGACAGTACTCAATTGTTCCAAAGTATTAAAGCAAATTGACCAGCATGATAGCCAGACAAATAGCATTGTCAGAAGTTCAGCAAAGGCAACTTCCATTTTTCTCTCATTACAGTTTTCTTTTAAACACTTGTAGGAAATGTAAAGCCTGTACTTTTAAAAGCACATACACAGACACACACACACACACACACATAACAATAATGTCATATATATTTTCATGGCTTCCTAAATTCAGAAATGTTTTTACTTTTCCAGTAATTTACACATCGTGTAATTTTCTACTTTAGCTATAGACATTTAAAAAGTACCTACACACTTAACGAATATGCAGATTGAATGTTTCAGGAGTGGATATCATTATAGCGGTTTGCAAAAATCATCTAATTTTATGCTGCTTGACTTGATTTAATAGCTTGAGATTGATATGAGCTGCCTAATACTCTTGAATGACATACGTAAGATAAATTAGCATGATTATGTTGCAAGTTAGTTCATTATCAATACTATAAAAAAAAGTCAGGTCACCTCTGCAGATTGTTACTATTTTAGTTTAAATGGGCACAACGTAAAATGGGGACAAAATAACAATGAATAAAACCCGTGAGTCAAAATAAAAAACAGATTTTGCTGCAATACTCACGTCATCCACAGCTCACACAGTCATTTATTTCAGGCATTAGATGTCACCAGTCTTCTAGGCTGAAAGATAGCCAACATCTTTTACAACATTTCCTCTGAGCCCATGCTCAGGACCACCAATGAGGAGGTAGCACTGGTCCTCCTGTACTGGGGCACGGGGAAGTCAGATGTGGGCAGAGAGGGTGATTGGTGTGGTGGGGGAGGCAATTACAGGAACCGGACTCCTGCATGGCTCTCCCTCCAGCAGCTGAAAGCCAGCAGCAAGGAGAAGAGGAAAATGTGGCTTTTAGCTGCTGCAGGGAGAGGCATACAGGGGATCTGTTTTTGTAATTGCCCCCCTCCCAGCGATCATCTTGTCTGTGCACCATTTTCTTCCCTCTGCTGCCTGCCCTCCCCCCAACAGTGCTGCTGGCTTCTCTCACCTCTCCTGCTGGCTGCTATGAGCACACAAGGTGGGGAATCTTCAGGATGGGGAGCAGGGGAAGGGGTAGCTAAATATGTCATATTTACTGGCTCCTTCCTTTTGTGAACAAACACAATCATTGATTGGTACCAATCATTCTATGCTATGCTTCAGTTTATGAATGAATAGGAGCCTCTGTACAAAGGCCTTTCTGTTTATTCACTGTCCAGTGCAGCTGAGGCTGCAGAGACAAGTGCTGAGGAACGGTCTTTGCCTGACTGCATTGTGCTAAGTGTAAAGTTTGGTGGAGGGGGGATTATGGTGTGGGGTTGTTTTTCAGGGGTTGGGCTTAGCCCCTTAGTTCCAGTGAAGGGAACTCTTAAGACATGAGAATACCAAGACATTTTGGACAATTTTATACTCCCAACTTTGTGGGAACAGTTTGGGGATTGCCCCTTTCTGTTCCAACATGACTGCTACAGAACAGCAGGGATGTGCAAAATCATGTACTGTATATATACGTGATTTGCATTTCTGGGTGGGGGGCATGCGCGTTCCCTCCCTGCACCGCCATTTGCTCCTTGGTATGTCAATCACCGCGTCTCGGCCGCCGATTCTCGGCCAGGATTCGGTGATTGTCGGTGGAGCTGACAGGGGAAAGGTCTGTGTATAAATAACACAAATCTCTCCCCTGTCAGCAAAAATGTGCTGCTTTGTATTGCTCTGCACAGCAAAGAAATACAAAGCAGCATGTCTACATAGTAAAACAAACACAGCACACTATGTAAAACACAACACAGCACACTGTTAACCCTTTGATTGTCCCAGATGTTAACCCCTTCCTGCTTAATGGCATTAGTACAGTGACAGTGCTTTTTATTAGCATTGATCACTGTATTAGTGTCACTGGGGATGTCAGTGTCAGTTCCCACCCAGTGTCAGAATGCCTGCCGCAGTCCCGCAATCCCACAATAAGTCGCTGAGCCATTATTAGTAAAAAGAAAAAATGTCATTATATATACTGCCATTTGTAGATGCTATTACTTTCACATAACCAATTCATTTACACTTATTGGGATTTTCTTTAGCAAAGTCATGTAGCGGAATACATTTTGGCCTACTGTATGACCCAGTATCATCTAGGATACTTCTAACGGAAAGCAATCTTGTCATTGTAAAAAAGGAAATACTTACGGAAGGTGTGTTGCAATAAAACAGCTCATGTATTCACCTTTCCAGCAGCCTGTGTCTCTTAGCTTCCATCCTTTCCAGCACTTCAGACTCTGGAAAAGTGTTCAGCCTTCAACATTTCCAAGAGTGTCAATTGCCTGTGTTCCCAGCAGCATACTGTCATTTTATCATCTGGCCCCTACAAACACACCAGTGACATAGAAGTTAGAGAGACTGATAGAGGCTGCATTTCTGAAACAGAGGGAAAGCAGAAGCACAGGTTGTCTGAGTGTACAATAACAAGGTCTATTATTAAATAAACTTGCTGTGCGAATATCTCAAGCATTCGCACAGGCATTATTAACAATCCCATGTATTTTGTCTAATATGTTTATTTCCTAAGCTTGTTGGCTCCATCTAGTGTCCATAATGCAGCATTATCCTGTAATACCTCAATCAGAAAAATACTGCATTATGGCCACTAGATGGAGCTGCAGATCTTAGGAAATGAACATATTAGACACAGGGAATATTCATGACGGCTATACAAATGCTTGAGGCATTTGCACAGTGAACATTTTATAACTGGACCCCTAAGCGCTCTTCTGTGGTAGGCACCTTTCTTTCTGCCCTCCAGAGGATTTACCCCCCTTCCTTGGATTTACCAAGCCATTTTTTGCAATAGGGCGCTGAGTTACTTTAACTGACAATTGCATGGTCATGCAACGCTGTACATGAATGCCCTTTTTTTCCCAGAAATAGAGCTTTCTTTTGGTGGTATTTGATGACCTCTGCATTTTTTATTTTTTGCGCTATAAACAAAAAAAAAACCAACAATTTTGGAAAAAAAACCCATTATTTTTGACTTTTTGCTATAAAACATCCAATACAAAAATTTTCAAAATCTAATTTTGCCATAAATTTAAGCCAAAATGTATTCTGCTACATGTCTTTGCTAAAAAAAAAAATCCCAATACATGTAAGTTCATTGGTTTACGTGAAGGTTACAGCGTCTACAAATGCTGTTATATATACTAGAATTTTAATTTTTTTATACTAGCAATGGCGGCGATCAGCAATTTATAGCGGGACTGCAGGACTACGGCAGGCATTCTGGGTGGGAACTGACTAACTGCCACTGACATCCCCAGTGACACTAATACAGTGATCAGTGCTAATAAAAAGCACTGTCACTGTACTAATGACACTGGGCAGGAAGGAGTTAACATCTAGGGCGGTCAAAGGGTTAACTGTGTGCTGTGTTTATTTTACTAGGGAGGCATGATGTTTTGTATCTCTCTGCTGTGCAGAGATAGAAACAGCATGTCCATGCTGACAGGGAGAAACCTCTATTGTTTACACACAGGTCTCTTCCCTGTCAGCTTTACATGGTGATCGCCGCTTGCCAGCCGGGAATATCCGGCCAGAACCCAGTGATTGACATCCCTAGCCACCAATAGAGGCGCGGGTAGGGTGGCGCGTGTACCCGGAAATGCAAATCACATATATATATACATGATTTTGCGCAGACCTGCCACCCCGCAGCAGTACTTCTACTATAGGGCAGCAGATAACCCTCTAAATTATTTGTTGCTACAACAAACATACAATGCAAAAATAAAAAAAATTAAAAATAGCATAACAAAATGGGCATCTAACTATAAATATCATCTAGTATTAACAGTTGTTGCCGGTGTGGTTGGACTGATGGTTTTCAAGCACCGCAGTATCTAACAATTAGCCAGGTTCTGTAACATGAGCAAAGTAGTCCTTTCTATTAGTAACGGTAACTCTCACAGGATTTAAAAATGTTATTTTCTCCATACATGCATTCAATGATGATAATGATGGTATTTTTGTATTATTTATTTATTATTCGTGTTTGTGAAAAGCTGTCTTATAAGTATTGCACAACATTTTGTGCGGAATTATACAAGGCACTGCGTTCATTGTATAACTCGATCTATTATATTTCTAGAATTTCTAGAGAAAATAGCTATGTCAAAAGCTATTCTCTCTAGAAATATAATAGATCAGGTTATACAAGGGACATAGTTAGAAAGATACTAAGGTAGGTATTATGAAATCACACATTATCAGAAAAGTCTATTGTGTTTTGTTCCATGTTTTCTAAGACTTCATACAAGTGATTGCTGGCTGCTGAAGCATGGCTGCATTACAGACAAAAGGGAATAAATGCAGTAAATAGGAGTTGAAATGATGGAATGGGCATTGCAATCCAATGCTGCCACTCCATCTTTAAACTTTTGGCTCAGTATAATCTTTACTTTGGGCATTCTCTCCCAGCACTAAAACAGCATTATTAGAAGCAGTAATAAAACACTATAATATGTGCATGCTTTGCATAGAATTTGAATATTTAGGTAATTGCTATATGTAGTATTAACAACAATATTTGAAATAATCTGTTACTGTCTCTGTCACAAAAAAATGTCTAATAATACCAGTCTGGGCACTAACCACCATTTTTTGCAACAGAGTGACTTACAGTAAAAGCACATGCTTTTTATTGTTTTGCTTTTTTTTTAATAACATATTTCCTTTATGTATTTACTTTATAGCAGTATTAAACCCAAAAGCAAATATTTATTACATTGCAGCTTACCAGTTCTAAGATGTAATGGCTGTATTAGTTTATTTTTTGGGGGGCTTTCTTTCTTCTATTTTCATCTGGTGATCAAGCCTTTCTCAACCAGGGTGCCTTGAGATTTCTTCAGGGGTGTCTTTGAAAAAGGTCTAAAAATTGCCCAAAACTTGTATACAAGCCAGCAGGTAGAGAAAACCTGCCTTTTAGTTACACAAAGCCATTTTTCATTGTGGACCATTATGACCTTCTAGCCACCGGCATGCTGACAACCACATCATAGTTTGACCCTCCTTTGCCCCTCTCCATCAGTGCTGGGGTCACATTAGCTCAGTGATGGAGAAAGAGGGAGAAGAGAAACATTGGAATACTAGTCTGTACCAGTGTGCAAAAGTTTATTTGCTTTAGAAGAACAAATCACCTCCAACATTGGGTGTCCTACATGTGTGGATGTTGCTGCATTATTTAAACTATTAGAATCCTTTTTACACATTTTAGAATGGGTGCCCTTTTAAAATGATGGACAATCTAGAGGCACTCCATTTTAGAATGGGGTGCCTCAAGACTGTCCATAATTTTAAAGGGTGCCTCGGGACTGTCCATAATTTTAAAGGGTGCCTTGACTGAAAAAAGGTTGAGAAACACTGATCCTGACAGTAAGTCTGCTGATTTTAAGAAGCAAAAGCTCTCCAGCAGAATGTATCAATTCCTATGAATGAGACCTACAGTTGTGGCCAAAATTATTCAACCCCCACTGAAATTGAGTGTTTTGGCCAGTTTGACATTGCTTTTGATCATTCAGTCATCTTGCTTACATTTACATTAAAGAGGCACTTGTAGGTCAGACAAATATAACATAACAGTTATAATGAAATAACCACAAATGTCTTTTCTGTGCTCACAGCATTATCAGTTTTATTCAACCCCCAAGTGACATTCAATCTTAGTACTTAGTACAGCATCCTTTTACAGTTATAACAGCTTTTAAACGTGAAGCATAGCTTGACACAAGTGTCTTGCAGCGATCTACGGGTATCTTCGCCCATTCTTCATGGGCAAAGGCCTCCAGTTCAGTCACATTCTTAGGCTTGCGCACTGCAACTGCTTTCTTTAAGTCCCACCAGAGGTTCTCAATCGGATTTAAGTCTGGTGACTGCGATGGCCACTCCAAAATGTTCCAGCCTTTCCTCTGCAACCATGCTCTAGTGGACTTGGAGGTATGCTTGGGATCATTGTCCTGTTGAAAGGTCCAACGTCTCCCAAGCCTCAGGTGTGTGACGGACTGCATCACGTTTCCATCCAATATCTCCTGGTACTGAAGAGAATTCATGGTACCTTGCACACGCTGAAGCTTCCCTGTACCTGCAGAAGCAAAACAGCCCCAAAGCATGATTGACCCTCCACCATGCTTCACAGTAGGCAAGGTGTTCTTTTCATCATAGGCCTTGTTCTTCCTCCTCCAAACATAGCGTTGATCCATGGGCCCAAACAGTTCTAATTTTGTTTCATCAGTCCACAGAACACTATCCCACAACTTTTGTGGTTTGTCCACATGGCTTTTGGCATACTGCAGTCGACTCTTCTTATTCTTTGGAGACAGCAAGGGGGTACGCCTGGGAGTTCTGGCACGGAGGCCTTCATTACGCAGTGTGCGTCTTATTGTCTGGGCTGAAACTTCTGTACCCACATCTGACAAATCTTTTCTCAGTTCCTCAGCAGTCACACGGGGACTTCTCTCCACTCTACGCTTCAGGTAGCGCACAGCAGTCGAAGTCAGCATCTTCTTTCTGCCACGACCAGGTAGCGTTTCAACAGTGCCCTTTGCCTTGAATTTGCGAATGATGCTTCCTAAGGTGTCTCTTGGTATGTTTAACATCTTTGCAATCTTCTTATAGCCATTGCCCTTCCTGTGAAGAGAAATCACCTCTTCTCTTGTCTTCCTGGACCATTCTCTTGCCTTCACCATGTTTGTAACCACACCAGTAAATGTCTAGAAGGAGCTGAGTATCACAGTCATTTTAAAGCTGCCTAATTGGTGCTTATTATGCTTGATTGCTGCTCGGTGACATCCACAGGTGTTTTCAATACCTGATGGAAAGCACCTGTATGAACCTCTGTTCTTCAGAGTGGTAGTCTTTAAGGGGTTGAATAATTGTGGCAATGAAGAAACCACATAAGAACCATTTACTACTGTATTACATAAACAATTGATGTCATTTTAGTTGCATTTGGGTAGTTACAACGTCCTTGTAGGATTTGATTCTGAATACAATTCCAAATGTACACTATAGTCCCTAAACCCCTTTACAGCATTGGGGGTTGAATAATTTTGGACACAACTGTATTTACCATTGGCAGGATGATAGGAAAATTGCATATTACGTATTTCCTTTTTAATATTGTGGCTCACTAATGTTTAAGAATGCTTCCAAGCCTTAGTTAAAGGGCTATACAAGGACAAAGTATTGTAAATGGACTATTTTGACAAGCCAAGCCAGACCACTAATCTGCTTTCAGGAATGTGCTATCTTTCTTAGAAGGTCATAATGTGGTTTGCAGTGGGTGGGTTGGTCATTCCCTATATTCAAGTCTAGTATATAACACACAGCTAGGCTGAAAATAATAGTCTTGTCTTCAGAGCTTGCAATCATGCATGCGTCTGAACCTGGTCAGCCATGTCAAGAAAAACCGGTGAGGACTCCATTTGGGAAACAACATCTTTAGTTGAGTATTCTTATTATATTTTATAATATTTGTTATCTGTATCTGTCATTACTTTTAATAAATGTTAGTATTTGTGTGATGTCTCTTGTATGAAGACATGATGAATGCATGCTGTTTTGTCTGTGGTACAGTACATGCGACAATAGTACCTCAATTCAAATAGAAAGGTAACACTAACTACAGCTGATTTGTAAAATAAGCTTGGCTACTTATGTTCCTAGGTCCAAGAATGTTTTATTATTATTATTATTATTATTATTATACAGGATTTATATAACGCCAACAGTTTGCTCAGCGCTTTACTGCAGTTAGTGACTTCTTGTTTGTGTGACCCCTCCCTTGCTCCTTATGTCCTGTGTGAGATGTCTGTGTAAAAGGGAGAAAAAGCCTGCAGCAGCCCCCACAACCCCTCTTAACAGATTGCGTGTGAGGTAGGACCTTTTTGACCAGCTGTGAAATAACTAGTATAACATGTGATATTAAAATGTGGGTGATATGAAGAAAAAGGAAAATGTTGCAGAAATAAAATCCTAGTTGAAATGGTTAGCTTTTATTAGGTAACTCTAGGATTATTAAAAACATAGAAAAGAAAATGACTGATTCAGGTCGATACCCTTTAAATTCCTGAACAGCAGCCATGATTATTATAATTACCTAAATGTTTAGCTCTCATTCTAGCCTACTGGGCATGGAAAAGGAAGAAGGAATGGAATACAATTTAAGCACCACCCACAAATAAAACTGTGTGTTCCTTTAATGACAGTCATTCGCAAGAATTGCTCAGCAAGTAAAGGTCTACATGACATGTTAAATTTATGACCAAGATGAGAGTAACTGCTTAAAGCGATTCTGAATATTAATTTTGGAAAATAACAAATATGTCTATACTTACTGTGTGCAGTGGTTTTGCACAGAGCAGCCTGGATCCTCCTCCTCATGGGTCCCCAGCAGTTTCTCCTGGTCTCTACGTCCTGTCGGGTGCCCCCACAGCAAGCTGCTTGCTATAGTGGAACCCTCTGCTTCGTGTGTCCATTCACACATGGAGACACAGCTTGGCCTTGCCCCCTCTCTCTCCTTATTGGCTGACTGGCTGTGATTGACAGCTGCGGGGGCCAATGGCTCTTGCTTGGTGTCTCAGCCAATGAGGAGGCAGAGACCCGGGACAGTCGAGGCTGTCATTCACTTCACTGGATCGCGATTAGGCTCCGGTAAGTATTGAGGGGGCTGGGGGCACTGCTGCACACAGAATGCATGAAGGTAAAAAACCTTCAACCTTTACAACCACTTTACATTAAGACAATGGTGAATGATCACTAGATATGTACATGTATATCTTTGTATTGTCCTTATTGGTGAATGTACTTTAGAATATAACATTAATTGTTTGGTTTTTTAAGTGTTAAGTTTTTTCGTTAACACATAAGGAACCAGATCTGTTCCTAGAAGTAAAGGAGTTTCCAAGATCTGTATGGGACTGAACAAGAGGTTGAAATAGAAAAATCAACATGGATGGTGATGTATAATGTTTGCGCACAAATGTGATGAATCTGTGAATGTCATCTCAATCAAGGTGAATTATTGACAACTTTTGATGGACGTTCTTTAATGAAAATCCACGTGGTGATAATTAATTAATTGATATGAGCTCATTAAATATGAGTAATAGAGTGCACTCTTGAATCACCAATATAATGGCCATATGTTTTGTACATTGTATTTTGTATAATATGTGTTTTGTTGCTTACTATTCGTTTATTTTTAGGAAGGAAATGTATCGATACCTCACTAAGACCATTTATTTTGTTTAGTTGCTAGATAATATTAAATACCATTAATAAATGGTTGATTGAAGAGAATTAAAGAAGATCACGGCCTGGACAGTTCGCGCCATTTTATTATTTTTTTTTGTTTCTGTAAAATATAAGAATATAATGAGAGTTTTTATTAGAGCCCATTGTAAACAGAGCAGCTAATAATTTTAATGCTGCATGATGGCTATTTAAGGGTTTTTCATTGATTTGGTTGAATTTGAAACAAGAGAGAAAATTTGTGTTCAAATATTAGTAATAGTGTATTACATTAAATCTGGTTGTACATCTTTCTGTATTGTCCCTTCCTCAGTGTATTTAAACTAGATTATGGTGGCATGTATTTTTCATATATTCTGCCATAATCATTGCAGTGGAACTGTAAGGCAGAACTGCTGGCAGAGTGAAAAACAGAATCCACAGGATGTGCACAGTACAGGGAGAGATTTATGTATGTGATTGAGCGTTTAAACCACTTTAGCTAATCATTTTGTCCATTATTAAAATTATTGGTGTTAATTAGAGATAACCATGTTATTGTAATGGATGCAATTTTTCCTTCAAGATGAGATGTTCTAGCATATATACATTTTTATATCTGACACTCAGCGATATTTGCTTGAGCTTTCATAAATTTCATAAAGAAATAGGTTTCCAGGTTTTTCCTCAACCCTCCCCGATGCTTGGGCATGGGACTGGCATGCAGAGTATGATGACACATACATTTACAAAAAAAAGTATGTGAACCCCTTGGGATTACGTGGATTTTTGCATGAATTGGGCATAAAATGTGCTCTGAACGTCATCTAAGTCACAACAATAGAAGAACACAGTCTGCTGAACATAATACTACACAAACATTAGATGTTGCCATGGTTTAATTGCACATAACATGTAAACATTCACAGTGCAGGGAGGAAAAAGTATGTGTCAGGGACCATCGCGACGCATGGGTCTGCACATGCGTAGGTGTCTGTCAAGACATGCAGGCATCAGGGCACTAGGACCCAGGCGCACCCGTCGCCTATGACGGTGCTGGGCAGGCACTAGGACCTAGGCTACGCCTGTCAGGTGCAGGGCGGGCTACTTAAATCAGCCCTGCACAGACACAAGTTGCCCTATGGTCTGATCTGGTTCCTGTGTTCCAGTTGTTTTAGATTCGTTGCTAACCTGCCTGGACCTGACCTCTGCTGACTTCTCCTGCTCTGACCCCTGGCTAAGTTTGACCTCTCTTTTGGATATCCCTACCTGATCTGAACTACTGGTACCGACCCCGGCGAGTGACCTGACTATTCTTCTGCCTGCTGCCTTGTACCACGCTGACCCCTCTGTTACGGACCTGGCCCGTTTGACCACGCTATTGCTCAGCCATCCATCCGACCCACACGGATTAGCTGCTACTCTCCAGACCTGTCTGCCTCTTCACGTCAGGCTCTCTACCTGTCATTACCTCTGGTGATTCCTCTACCTCAGGTGGGTGTACTTAGGGGCCGCGACCTGGTCACTGTCCGCTCCAAGCCCATCCCCACCATCAGGGGCTCTGGTGAACAAGCGGACTGGGGCTTAGACTCCGCGCCCTGGGGAATCCTGTCCTGAGGACTGCTAGAGTACACCAGGTGGTCCATAACAGTATGTGAGGCCCTAGCTTAATGACTTCTCCCAGAGCTAATTGGAGCCAGGAGTGAGCCAACCTTGACTCCAATCAGTGTGATGATATTGGATGTGTTGCTGACAGCTGTCCTGTCCTTAAAAAACACACACCTGTTTTGGGTTTACTGGTTTCAAGAAGCACTGTCTGATGTGAACCATGCCTCGCAGAAAAGAGCTCTCAGAAGACCTATGATCAAGAATTGTTGACTTGCATGAAGCTGGAAAGGGTTACAAAAGTATCTCCAAAAGCCTTGATGTTCATGTGTCCACGGTAAGGCAGACTGGTTACAAATGGAGAAAGTTTAGCACTGCTGCTACTCTCCCTAGGCGTGGTTGTCCTATAAAAATGACTGCAAGAGCACAGCGCAGAATGCTGCATGAGGTAAAGAAGAATCCCAGAGTGTCAGCTAAAGACCTACAGAAATCTCTGGCACATGCTAACATTTTTGTTGACACATCTACAATAAGGAAAACATTAACCAAGAATGGAGTACATGGGAGGACACCACGGAGGAAGCCATTGCTGTCCAAAAAGAATATTGCAGCACGTTTGAAGTTTGTAAGAACACCTGGATGTTCCACAGCACTACTGGCAAAATATACTGTGGACAGATGAAACCAAGATTGAGTTGTTTGGGAAGAACACACAACACTATGTGTGGAGAAAAAAAGGCACAGCACACCAACATCAAAACCTCATCCCCACTGTAAAACATGGCGGAGGGAGCATCATGGTTTGGGGCTGCTTTGCTGCCTCAGGGCCTGGATGGATTGTTGTCATTGATGGGAAAATGAATTCCAGAGTTTATCAAGACATTTTGCAGGACGCCCATCTGTCCACCAACTGAAGCTCCGCAGAGGATGGGTGATGCAACAGGACAATGACCCAAAGCATACAAGTAATTCAACAAAACAATGGCTGCAACAGCACAGAATATGCCTTCTGGAGTGGCCCAGTCAGAGTCCTGACCTCAACCCGATTGAAATGCTGTGGCATGACCTTAAGAGAGCGATTCACACCAGACATCCCAAGAATATTGCTACACTGAAACAGTTTTGTGAAGAGGAGTGGTCCAAAATGACTCCAGATCGTTGTGCAGGTCTGATCTGCAACTACAGGAAACGTTTGGTTGAGGTTATTGCTGCCAAAGGAGGGTCAACCAGTTATTAAGTCCAAAGGTTCACATACTTTTTCCTCCCTGCACTGTGAATGTTTACATGTTATGTGCAATTAAACCATGGCAACATCTAATGTTTGTGTAGTATTATGTTCAGCAGACTGTGTTCTTCTATTATTGTGACTTAGATGACGTTCAGAGCACATTTTATGCCCAATTCATGCAAAATTCCACGTAATCCCTAGGGGTTCACATACTTTTTCTTGCAACTGTATGTATGGGTAATACATACGCACATGCTGGGGTCAGTGTAGACAAGAGCCAGTTAGCTAGACAGAATGTCTTTAGAATGTGGGAAGAGGCCAGAGTACACAGAGGAAACACATACATTTGAAGTTGAGCTTATAGTTTAAGTAGATAGTAGTGATGCCCCCCCCCCCCCCCACTGATTCAGTTTGCAGTAGAACATTAGAACGGACCAAAAGTTTGCCACGAACATCAAACCTAATTCAAGTCTATGGGACTCGAACTTGCAAATTCAAAAGTGTCCATTTTGAAGGCTTATATGCAAGGTATTGGCCATAAAAATGGTATGGGGACTCGGATACTGCCCTGAGCTACATGAATCAGTGAAAATATTTTTTCAAAAAGTACCATTTTAACTGCTTTCCCGCCACCCTATAGTAGAAATACTGCTATAGGGTGGCAGGAGTGTGCAAAATCACATATATATATATATATATATATATATGTAATATATATGTGACATATATATATATATATGTGATTTTGCATTTCCTGGTAGGGGACACGTGCCCCACCCACACCGCCATTGGCGGCCTCACCTGTTGATTACCAGGTTTTATTGTATTTAAATTTGCTGGTACATTTAACATTACCCCCACATCCTCCAGACTGACAATGCTGCTGTCTGCTGTGCTTCCTGTACTCATTCCTCCAGAGTTGTGTCTCACTAATACCGGAGGTGTGTTACTGGCCAGATCACCAGGTAAAAACAGAGGGAAAAAGCCAAAGAGAAGAAAACTGATCCAGCCAACACATCTAATGATTGGTAAGTTGCAATATATTACATTTTTGGTTTTGGGTTTAATCCCACTTTGAGGGTTGGATAATATAATTTCACAATAGTTTTGTATTTATTTTTTATCATGTAAAGAATACAAAAAATTACATGGGAATGTGCAAATGTTTTAGATTTGCTATTTGCTATTTGCTACCTGCATGTGAGTAGCATCAAGTAAGAGCCCTCTCTATGTGCATGCTGATTTACAACTTGCATTTTGAATCAGATAAGGTTAGCAGGGAGACCCGATTACATAAACTGCAGAGTGAATCACAGGAGAGGAATACACTGCCCTCCTCCATCCCAACAGAAACTGGACTAGCTGGCTTACGTATGCAGGCTGTCATAAACAATGCTGACAGTGCTGGACTTTCTTAGTAGAAAGCCTAGCATTAAAAAGCCACTTATTATCTGCAAAATAGTGGTTTTATACAACTTAAAAAAAATTTTTGTCTGTTTATAAACCTACAGACTTAAAGCAAATTTAAACTAACCAAACAATGCAAAATGCAAGCCTTTATTAGGTACATTATATAGCCCCCTGCCTTCTATATGTGTAATGCAGACTGCTGCATCTCAGATATTTAAGACAAAACAACTTTGGCAGATTAATGTCAGATACCGTGACAGTGTAGTACAGTTGCGAAATTACAAATCCCATCATGCCTCTGCCTTTGGGAGTCATGCTTGTAACTGTCAATCTTGCAATGCCTCATGGGACCTGTAATTTGGCAACAGCTGGAGGGCCACCAGTTTGACACCCTTGGTGTAGTGGAATCTGAATCTTTACATAGTTTAGCTTTCAGTTATCTTGGCATGCTGACCTTTTTGGATTGCAATCCCATATGTATACACATTATACACTCCCTTCTGATAGATTTTTCTTCCTTATGATAGATGCATTTTCCAAAATTGAAAAAATGTGTGACTTGAATATAATCCTAATCTGGGTCAAATGTACATTTGTTTATTATGATTAATTTCTGATATGGTGCTTTCTCCAAATGTCAAATATTGGATATTGCAAGGTTCAAACTTATGGAGCAGTGAAGAGAATGTAAAAACTTAGATTTTTTTCTCATTCAAGTTGCCATGAACTAATGACCCATTCTGCACATAAATTGTTCATATGCATTTCACATCTGTTTTTGTTGAATGGCATAACACATTCAATTATGTTTTCTCAACAGTTCCGCATGCTGTATAAAAATAAAAGAGTCAGCAGAGATAGCCAAAGCAGCTAAAAGCGGTGGAACATGGAACATGTTCCAAAGGTGAACTTATCCTTTCATGAATACGGTAAAATACCACCTAGTGTTTTTATAAAAGGTTTTTGGCGTTCACAAAAAGCGCTTCTGAAATACCACATGCTGTATTTTTCCAAAATATGCAGTATTTATCCCATGAAACCATGTGCTATTTTATCTCATGTGATATCTAGTGGAATGGATACAGTGGAGAAGCATTGGGTGACACTGCTGGGCACTGCTGGGTGGCACTGCTGGGTGGCACTGCTGGGCACTGATGGGTGGCACTGATGGACTCTGATGGGTGACACTGCTGGGCAGCATTTCTGGGCAGTCAGTTTTTATTGCTAATAAAGAGGTAAAATGGTTTAAACCATAGAAATATGCCAATTCACTTGCACTGACCCTTCAGTATAAGTTATAATACAAGAGAAAAAAGGACTAGAATACCAGTCACAGGGAAACTGCTTTCACAGGACACATGTGATGTATCAAAAAACAAAAGTTAAATTAAGTAAATACAAACTATCTTTCTAAATGTCAAATATTGATTGAAAATAGTATAAAAATCACACACATATATAAATACCCTTTTTCTACAATGTTGTTTTTTTTATTGGTGGAAGAAGGGTATTTATATGTGTGTTTGATTTTTTTTTATATACTATTTTCTTTCAATATTTGACATTTAGAAAGATATTTTGTATTTACATAAAGTATAACTAAATGAAAAACGGTTTTATTTTAGTTTTGGATAGGGCGGAAAGGTATTAGAACACCTTTTAGGTTGTTATTGTTGTCTGTGCCAATCAGGGAGATTAATATTCTCTATTTGTCCTGTTTACCATTGTCATTGAAAGTGAAATGAACCGCTTCCCAATCGCGCTATTGCAAAAGAAGGCTACAGCGCGTTTGCCCAGTTCTGGGAGCACGCAGTCGGTGCTGTCGGTGATCTCTGTGTCCTACGGACACAGCTGATTATGTGATGAGGTAAAAGGACAATCACAGCAGCCTTTTACTACATAATAAGCTGTGTCCAATGGCACAGCAGATTGCAATGTAAATACAGTTGCCAGTTATCGCAGCACTTTCCTCGCGCTGTCACAGCATGAGGAACGTACTGCCAATACACGGCAAATGTGATGGGAGATCTGCTGATTATCAGTGCCCTGATTATTAATGCTGCCCAGCAGTGCCCAGAAATGCTGCCCAGCAGTGTCACCCATCAGTGCCCAGCAGTGCCACCCATCAGTGCCCAGCAGTGTCACCCAGCAGTGCCACCCACCAGTGCCCAGCAGTGTCACCCAGCAGTGCCCAGCAGTGTCACCCAGCAGTGCCACCCATCAGTGCCCAGCAGTGTTACCCAGCAGTGCCACCCATCAGTGCCCAGCAGTGCCACCCAGCTGAGCCCAGCAGTGCCACCCATCAGTGCCCAGCAGTGTCACCCAGCAGTGCCACCCACCAGTGCCCAGCAGTGTCACCCAGCAGTGCCACCCAGCTGAGCCCAGCAGTGTCACCCATCAGTGCCCAGCAGTGTCACCCAGCAGTGCCCAGCATTGCTGACAGTCAGTGCCCAGCAGGGCTATCAGTCAGTGCTGCCCATCAGTGCTGCATTTCATTGCCCATCAGTACTGCCTATCAGTGCCCATCAGTGCCGCCTATCAGTGCATCATCAGTGCCTCCTCATCAGTGCCCATCAGTGCTACCTATCAGTGCCGCCTCATCAGTGCCCATCAGTGCAGGTAAAAAATTAACTGTTTGCAATATTTTATAATAGAAACAAAGAAAACCTTTTTTTTCAACTTTTTTGCTATTTTTTTATTTAGAGTGCAAAAAAAAACCCCAGTGGCAAGAAAATACCACCAAAAAAAGCTCTATTTATGTGAAAAAAAATGGTAAAAATTTCATATGGGTACAATGTTACATGACTGCGCAATTGTCATTCAAATTACAATAGTGCTGAAAGTTGAAAGTTGGGGGGGGGGGGGAGTGCCCGGCAAGTGGTTAAGAGAAAATCTCAAATTTCGGATTGTCCCCAAAAAAGTAATAAAGGGAAATGTTTTCAAAGGGGACACTAGTTCTTGTGAGCTGGGGGTCCCACGGATTCCCTTAATTTTCAGGGACTTCCTCTAACTTTCTGTTTTGGCAATGAGACAGGAAGTGAAGGTAAATCTCCCCAGCACACGGATGGAAAAAAAAAACAGACGGGGTTCTAAACTTCCATTACTCTATCCAAAATGAAAAAGAAAGTTTTGCCTTTCGTTACACTTTCAAGCAGCCTTTCTCAACCTTTTCAACACAGAAGAACCCTTGAAATAACTTTCCAGTTTCAGGAAGCCCCCACTAAAAATTACTATATCAACAACTCATGATACATTAGTGTGATGTCTAGAGTAAAGTATCCCCACTACATATGACATATGTTCTAACAAGGGATTAGACCATTGTGAAATGCATGTACATTGTATTATGTTTGGAGTTATTGGGAGTTTTTTTTTACAGCAAATGATGTATATGCTTGTATATTCACAAAAAGTGTCTACAAATCTGGTGAAATGACAGGGGAAATTGATGTATTTTACTACATGTAATGGGTGGATTTACCACAGGCACATACTGTAGACTGAGCACTTTGCAAGTGAAGTTGCTCCAGAGCTTAGTAAATGAGGGAGAGCTCTGCTGAATTTCATTATCAACTCATGTGCAAGCAAACCTGCTGTTTTTTCCTTGCATGTGATTGGGTATAACTTTTTTTTTTAATTTTGGATATAGTAAGGGAGGATTATACCCCTGTAATTTTTTTTCTGCTATCTGTGTCACACTGGGGTGATTTACCTTCTCTTTCTGGTACATATCCAATAGAGAAAGTTAGAGTAAATATCTACAAATTAAAGGAATCCCTTGGGGTCTAGAACCAGAACCCTTTGGAAAATTTCCCCTCTATTACTGTTCTGGGGACAACCCAAAATGTGGGATTTTCTTTTACTTTCACTTTTAATGACAATGGTAAACAGGACAAATAAAGCGGGTCTAAATTAGATTGTAAGCTCCCAGGATCAGGCTCTCCTAACCCTCTTGTACTGAACTGCATTGTTGCTGTATTGTCTCCCGTTATATTGTAAAGCACTGAGCAAATTGTTGGCGCTATATACATTCTGTATAATAATAATAATAACTTCCTAATGGGGGCACAGACAACAATAAAAACCAGACATGTGTTCTAATCCACCTCCATTCTATAAAAAAACCCAAACATTTCCTTTATTTGTACTTTAGGTAAATCAACCCCGATCATTCTGTGTTTTTTCCATATTTAGGTTTCTATGTATTCCTGTTGAAAGAAATGACCCAAAAAGGTAGAGACTACTTCAAATTGGCTATTATATTTTTCCATTCCTTAAATATCGCACGCCCTGACCACTACTTAATTGCCACATGCATTTAATTATTTATTTCCTTTTGTGAATTGACTTTAAAGCCTTTTCATGTGGTATTTTCTTAGCGTTTTGAGAATTTTGCAGTAATGCAAAATGGCATTGTGAATCGACAACTTCAGGATCGCATGCGATATTTACAGAAAATGTGTCCGGCCACCTAAATACCGCATGCAGTCTGCTTTAGTGAATGGAGCCCACTATTTCTTACCTTCTGCTATAAAACATATTTTAAAAAATCTAATTTCTTCAAAAATTTAGGCCAAAAAGTATTCTGCTACATATCTCTGGTAAAAAAAAAAATCCCAATAAGTGCATAATGATTGGTTTGTCTGGAAGTTATAGTGTCTAAAAACTATGGTATATATACTGGAATTTATTTATTTATTTATTTATTTTCAGTAGTAATGGCGGTAATCAATGACTTATAGTCAGGCAATCTGGCACTAACACTAATACAGTGATAATACTATACACTGTCACTGTACTAATGACACAGGCTGGGAAGGGGTTAACATCTAGGGGTAATCAAGGGGTTTGCTTTGCAGGAACAAAGGAACAAACAGATTGTTCATTCTGTACGGAGCTCTGTGTGTTTGTCAACACAGGGCTCTGGACTGTGATTGGACACAGCCAATCAGCCATGAATCATTGGCTGAAACCTGTTGACAAAATCCCGCTGTGTCCAATCACAGCAGTCGTCGGCTGGGAAGGAGGGGAGGGGTGTGCCAAACCCGAACCTCCAAAGACAGTGCCAGCATACAGGTACATGATTTGTGCCTGTACTAAGTGGTTAACCCTTTGTTTCTTACACATCCTACACTTAGATGGTGGTGCCCTCTTGTGTTTTTTTTAATATTTGTGCATTAGGTAACTCAAGACCTGGATTTTATGGACTTTTATCCCCTACCATACTTATATGCAGTCATTGCAGCAGTGTTTTAACCTTTTTGACAGAAGCAGATTGCTTGTCTTCACTCCTGGAAGAGAATGCACAAATGGTGAAACAACAGCGAATTATTAGTAAGTATAAAAGTCGTGAATTAGTGGGAGGTATGGGTTTTTTCTTTCATTTCTAACCAGACTTATGCAGGTCATAGACGGTTCATTTATCGGACGATTTTTCGGCCGAAAAACGAAGAATGATGCAGGCCATAGACGGTTCGTTTATCGTCCGATTTTTTTGGCCGAAAGAATAATCGGCCGATTTTTGCACCGTTAGTGGGGCAATGTTGTCCGCCGATTTTTGTGGTTCCTCCTCATTTCTTTTATCAGTCATGCTGGAAAATGTGCGAAAAATGGCCGATTTTTGCAATCATTGGTGGCAACAGAACGATCAATATTTTGTTTTTCGGCTGAAAAATAGGCTGATAAACAAACCGTCTAGGCCTGCATTAGGCTATAAAGAAACTTGCTTTTTTGCAACACATTGGGATTGATTTACTAAAACTGGGGAGTGCAAAATCTGGAGCAGCTGTGCATGGCAGCCAATCAGCTTCTAACTTTATCTCGTTCAATGAAGCTTTGACAAAAAACTTGGAAGCTGATTGATTTCTATGCAGAGCTGCACCAGATTTTGCAGTCTTTAAAATCAACCCCATTCCACATTAAGTGTACTTTGTTACCTATATTTACCTTTTTATAGCTACATGTATAGCTTCAATAAGAAACATCCTCTGAGGAATGTTTAAACTTCAAAGGGTTATTCATCAAAAAGAAGATTATATCATAGCTTCTGCAAAACAAGTTTACTGTACATAGAATTCTGTTATAAATAATTTCCAAAAGAGATTATCCCTTAACTCTGTAACAACTGGCACTTGATTAATCAATGTGTGTATTCCTGTTTCCAGACATTAATATCATCATGCTTAAAACAGTTCAATGGATAGCTTTGTAGTAGTTTTGCAGTTCTGTCAGATATGTTATCTGCAAAGCTGGGTTTTCCAACCAGTCTCCAGGCTACAAAACAGCATGAAGACAGAAAAATCAATGACATATTGATAAAACTATATACAAACCGTGGTTGGTAGATGGAGTTTTGGAAGGCAAAATGAATTCTTGTAGATTTAAGTTTTACATTGATAACGGATATACAAACAGTGGTTGGTGAAAAGATTGTTGGCAGACAACAAAGACATTCTCTAAATTTGAATCTTTAAAGTATATCTGCCACCAGGGGTGGACTGACAACTCATGGAGCCCCCGGGCAATAGGGGATCATGGGGCCCCTGTGTCCTTGCCCAAACTCAAAAAAGCCTATGAAAAAGGTACCAGGGGCATCTCATGGGGCTCCCTACTGACCCCGGGCCCTTGGGCAGTGCCCGAGTTTCCAAATGGTCAGTCCGCCCCTGTCTGCCACCTAACATCAATAAATAATTTTGAAGGGTGATTCGGTGTGCCCTTTTTCAGATCACCTGTGTAATGGGCAGTAAGGGACTGATGCTCATATTTAATGGTTATTGGGTCGCCTGGTGATTAGCATACTGAATTTCCAAGTCATATTTAGTTGGTCAGGAAGTTAGGAATCAAGAGTTTAGAGAAGAAACACAGGTACAAGCAGAGAGATTAGGGTTCTGAAAAGCTATAGCAGGGAATAGAATTGAGGATTTGCGCAGACAAAACTTGTACTGGAATATGTGTAGCAAGACCTTCTTAGGAGTTGCTGAGTCCCCCTATAGTCCTGCACAGTCAGGCATTTCTCACAGACTTGCATCCAGGTGTCAGTAACCAGTCCTTGAGCTTGGGGCTTTTTGTAGATTTTATTAGGAGGGCAAAGGTCCTGAAACTATGTACAAGTCTCTGCAGCTAAACAGTCTCTTTGGAGAGCTAGTCAGCATCTCCCATAGTACAACCACAGACCCCAGATAAATCTTCTTCTTTACCCAGCTGTCTGGAAGAATCCCTGGGCAGGGGATCCAGTGCCTGTCACTTTAAGAAATAAGACAGTCCCAGTAGGTGGCTAATCTGGTTTCCCACCAGGGTGCTCCATCCTCTATCTGGCCCAGGGGATGCAGGCTTAGTCACTCAGTCCTGTGCTGCTGGTGGGTTGGTGGCTACTACCAGGCCTTCTAGCTGGGCCACTCTTTCCCTGCTGCACAAGTGATCCACTTGGGGCCAGTGAGGGCCTGAGTTTTCTTCCATTCAAGCTCCACTTCCTGTAGATGATCCCCTCTCTCCATCTGGGCCCTTATCCCAGTGCAATGAACCACCTGGGGGGACCTCTAGCAACCCACAGGATAGGATTCCCCAGAGCGCGGAGTCTAAGTCCCAGTCTGCTTGTTCACCAGGGCCCCTGATGGTGGGGATGGACTTGGAGCAGACCGAGACCAGGTCGCGGCCCCTGAGTACACCCACCTATGGTAGGGGGATCCGCTAGAGGTATCTGCAAGATGAGAGCCTGATGTGAAGAGGCGGATGGGCCCGAACAGGACGGATGGATGAGCAGAAGCGTGGTTAGACAGGCCGAGTCGGTAATCCGTGGGAGCAGCGTGGTACAAGACAGCGGGCAGAGAATAGTCGGGTCGGTAACAGAAGATCAGATTTAATGGGGGGCATCCAAGAGAGAGGTCAGGCAAACCAGGGGTCAGAGCAGGAGAATACTGCACAGTCAGGGACAATCAAGCAACGATCAAAATAGCAAGGAATACAGGAGCAGGAACACAGGATAGACCAAACGGCAATCAGTGTCAGTGCAGAGCGGATTTAAATACCGTGCCCTGCACTGTCATTGGTGCCAGGCACGCACCCGCGGCCCCGAGTGTGCATGTGCAAGTTCCATCTCCGCTGCGGCTGGCCAGGACCTAGTGCCTGCACACCAGCGCGAACCGGCACACTGCGCCTGCGCTGAGCCACACGCAGCGGCAGGCCCTGACACCCAGCCTCCTGCCTTCAGCTTCCCATCCTCTCTTTCATCCACCTGAACTCTCCTGCAGCTGAGCAGGCTTTCTCACTTTTAAGGCCCATTTTTGGAGATTGGCAAGGACCCCTCAAAAGTGCAGATCAGCCACTCCTCAGATCCACCCACTGCTTCCAGACCTTTCTCCAAAGTTCTAGAGAAGGGGGAAATTCCAGAGGGTTGGTCAGCAGAGCCTATCAGCTCTGACCCTCATTTGACCCCTGCTAGCTATCACATGCTTTTCTGTTTGGCAATCCAATGGACGGTACATACCTGACTGCATTGTGCCAAGTGTAAAGTTTGGTGGGGGAGGGTATTACTATGTGGGGTTGTTTTTCAGGGGTTGCGCCTAGCCCCTTAGTTCCAGTGAAGGAACTCTTAAGGCGTCAGCATACATTTTGGACAATTTCATGCTCCCAACTTTTTGGGAACAGTTTTGGGTTGGGCCCCTTCCTGTTGACATGACTACAACATGATTGCGCAGCAGTGCACATAGCAAGGTCCATAAAGACATGGATAAGTGAGTTTGGGGTGGAGGAATTTGACTGTCCTGAACAAAGTCCTGACTTCAACCCCTATAGAACACCTTTGAGATGAATTAGAGCGGAGATTGTGAGCAAGGTCTTCTTGTCCGACCTCAGTGCCTGACCTCACAAATGCGCTTCTGGAACAATGGTCAAACATTCCCATAGACACACTCCTAAACCTTGTGGACAGCCTTCCCAGAAGAGTTGAAGCTGTAATAGCATCAAAGGGTGGGCCAACTCAATATTGAACCCTACGGACTAAGACTGGGATGCCATTATCATCATGTGCATGTAAAGGCAGGCGTCCCAATACTTTTGGCAATATAGTGTATGTACTGTATAATATCTCACATCTACTTTCCAGCTCCATACACTGTTTTTAAAACTCTCAGCATTGTAAAACTTCATAACGTTTTACCAAATGAGTAAGTCAAAGTGAACCAATACATCATAAGTCAGCATTACCAAAAATATTATTTTTTTAGTTAAAATGTACCACTTATTGCCATGATTTAAAAGAAAATGCTGCTCCAGAGCTGCCCATTGAGGCAGCCTAGATTGCATGGTCTTTGGTTACCTGTCCTTAAAGACCAAAAAGCGAATGTCAAGGCAAAATAGTAAAAAAAAAAAAAAAAAAAAGAGTCCATCTGTGGAATGCATGCACATTCCCCCCAAGAAAAATAGCTGTTGATGTGCCAGAAATTTAGTATGATTCTGCCTTTTTCTTTGACTTGACAACACCACTCTGAGTTCCTAAGCACATGGTATCAGCCCTAAATACTTCATTTCTGTTGGATTACAAAAAACACAGACCTCTTATCTCTATAACCTCATGCACAGGCAAAGAGCACAGGAAGTTATCAGGTTACAAGAGCTCTGCAAAAATGAACAAGTATTTTTGTACTTATTGAACATACGTATATAACAAAACATTTTGTTATGGAGCAAAATTAATTGTGATGGTTTACATACACTTTAGTGTTTTCAACAAGTCAGCAGAAGGGTTCTACCTTAACAGGCCCTTAACCTTAACATGTCCTTAACCTCTACCTTAACCTTAAAAGATATTCTAAGCACTGTAAAGGAGTTTAACATTTATCCAAGTAAACTTCTGCCAGATGGGTTTTGGTGGTATTGTGAAGGTGAAGACGCTATAGGGTTTATTTACTAAAGCTGGAGAGTCCAAAATCAGACTCCCTTCTGCATAGAAACCAATCAGCTTCCAGGTTTCATTGCCAAAGCTTCATTGAACAAGCTGAGGTTAGAAGCTGATTGGTTTCTATGCAGAAGGGAGTCTGATTTTGGACTCTCCAGCTTTAGTAAATAAACCCCTATATGACATAAGGAAGACTAGTGCCTCCACAATGATATGGGCATCACCCTAATTTTGCACAATGTGTATAAATAAAAGACTAATGTGCATACTAACTTACCACTGGTTGTAAGCTCAGCACTGGGTACCAAGGCCTTATAATGCTTGGAGTGAGGAGCAGCAGTGTTGATAGTCACACATTCCACAAGAGCAATCCACAAGTATGAGACAAGAAGCCAACCCCTAGCAGTCTGAGAGTTTTTATTCTGAGAGTTTTGGTACTTTTTGTTGTTTTAAAACAATGCGGAGTAAATTGGAACTTGCTTTTAACGACATTTTCTTTAAAAATATTAATTAAAGACGAGTCGATTTAAAAAGAAAAAAGTAGGGCATTTCCTTTGTGTTACATCTTCTTTTTCAGTTGTATCTCTCACCCAAACAAATGAAATATACCAGAGTTAGGATTACTTTAATATCAAGTATGGCTCTTAGTTGGTTCTCTAATGAAGTGTTATTTGTGTTGCTATAGTAACACTGAAATAGTAATGTCACATCATGTAATGTATTTAATTACCAAGAGGGGCTTACAATGTCTACAAGGGAGCTTCTAAGTTCATAGCGACAAGTACAAATTAGTCAAAATGGATTCAAATGAATAAACAGACAATACAATTTTTAGGTATTCTACAATTAGGAACATCTAAATTTGTAGCTGCCCCATGGTATATTGAATATGCATACAGTAAATATATATTAAATATAAGAGGTAGACTCTTGATTTCATAAATAACTGAAGGAAAGGAATATCTGTGCTGCATAGAATAACTAATCCAACTCAAGGTGTTATTTTAAACTGCACTAGAAAACTGAAACAATGTCGTATGTATTTAGATGGTTTGTACAAGACAGACATTTTTGATTAAGGATGATTGAATTGACACATTTCAGGTAGGTCAGAATGCTTCACTTGAGCTTTGGATTTATGGTTTGCTGACCTATCTTGGTATGATACAAAAATGGTGTAATTCCTTTCGTTGTGCTTTGTTGCTTTGTTTCACTTTTATCCCACTTTATAAAATTATCCGGAAATGTGTTGCACTGTGTACTGAAACCCATTTTTTACTCTGACTTTGTATGGCCCACTTTGCAAACTCCTCTAAAAAATACCTCTTTTTTTTCTTGTAAACGGGTGTCTGAAAGTACTAATCTACCTTGGTATCACCCACTTTATGTGGGTGTAGCACCCTCCTAGATATGCTGCTATACAGTATAGGGTAGGCAATTTTAATCTGTAATCAGTGGAGCAGTTTGTGATTACTTTAGGTTTCACTGGCTGTAGGTTCAATTGCTTCTCCCACCCTCTGGAGGATTCTGGAATGTAGTAAGGAATCACATTTGCAGCCTGAATTTTAGGAGAGGATGCCCAGTAGGTAGCTGTGTAGTGCATACATTGTTTGAGGCCTGAGGCAGCCCTGTTCTTGTCCAGGAGGAGAATTTCCCAGCCTGTATGGCTCCTGCGCTTCTAGGCAATGCAGCTGTAGTTCTTACAGAAGCTCACTGAGGTCCCAGTGAAATTAGAGCTGTGGGGAAGGGGGGGCTACTGTTCCGAGAATAACTGGGGTTCATCAGGGATTTCACTGAGGATATGGTCGGAAGAGTTCACGGGAGAAATGTCTGTCTGATATTGGAAGGAGGCATCCATGTATCCAGGGACATTGTGTGTACAGACCTGAATGTAGGATCCTACACTATCCCTTGTGCATTAGTGCCTGAATTTGCTTAATCTGGGACCATTATTATGGTGTCCCAGTGTTGCTGATTCCCTCAGTTGCTATTAGAGGGACTGTTCTAAGAAGCTCTGACTAAGTGAAGAGTGTCCTCTTGTTTCTGCACTGTGTTACTGGAGTATCCCACAGCTCCTTGCACCCCATACAAGATTATTCAGCAAAAAATCTCAAAAAGACAATCCCAGAAAAAGTAACTGTTGCTGTGTGCTCGATGGCTACACTAGCTTGGGAAAAGAACATGGAACTAATCAGCAGGCTCTTTGGGAGGTTAGTGCTACATGTTCTTTTCTGGAAAGGTTTCAATTAGACAAAAAGGTGAGTTATTGACTTGGAATAAGCATGTTTGCACCCTGATCTGTATCCTCTAGCTTTCACACATCCACATTGATCAGAGAATGAGCTAGGTGGCCTCAGTGGCCAATAGGACTAATAGCTATGAACATTCCTACTCTAGTCCCCACTTAAATATTAGAGGGTCCAATATTTTGGGAATCGTAGGGTACTCTGGAAGGTGCATACAGAATTTTAAACAACGCATATTATTCATTCTGCTATCTGGGCTGGACTAAATATAATGCTTGAATGGTTACATATAAATCTCGGGTGTTAGGAAAGTTAAACACTGAGCAACTTGTCATCACCATAAAATTCTGCTGCCTAAGGTATTGGTCTATGTGGCCTTTTAACAAAACCAGGCCATTAACCTGTGAAAGGGACAGTGCAGAGAGTAAGGTCCAGTTATCTACCTGAGGTTCTGCTAAACAAGGTAATTATCTGTTTCTTACTTAGAAATGAGGGAGAGGACCACTTACTAGCTTAGTTACTATCTGCAAAGCATGTCAGCAGTTCCCCTGCCTACCTAATTTCCCTATTGGAACATATGTCCCCTGTCAATTCTTTCTGACCTTTGATCAACTAGTAATTGAGCCAGTAAGCACATTCATCTTTTACTGATGACACAGGGAGTATGTGCATTTTTACTTATATGTCTAACGCTGTACATCGTCATATTTGTACTTTGACTTCCTCAGGTTATAGAGGATACACAGGGTAGAACCCACTACACAAGTAGCATGGGAAATTTAACAGAACTTTTATTGGGTCCAAAGTTGATGAGACTGATTAACTGGAATTGCCAGCAGAGTTAATCTGAGAGATTTTTTCATTATTAGTGATATAGCCATTGGGAGTGGGAGGGTATTGTTAAAGGCTCTGCAAATGAAACATACTACTATGAGATTGCATGTGGAAAAATCTAGTAAAACTTATCAATTTCTGCACACAACATGCTAGCATTGGCAAAGATAGAAAGGTCCAGATATGGCCCTCATGCCTATAGTACTGTTAATTAAAATTAGCTTCTTGTTCGTGCACCAATGGGCTTGAGTTGCAAGCCTGAACTTTTTTGTGCCACCGCTCCAACCTTAATCTCCTGCTGCAACATTTTGACTAGAGATGAGCGAATCGAAGTAGGCGAAGTGGAATTCGTTTCGAATATTAGGAAAATTTCGATTCGCGACGAATCCGAAAATTAGCAGACTTCGGATGCGCGAATCGAAATTTTTCCTAAAATGGCGGCGACATGTGCGGCGACGGAGCGGGGATCTCTGGGAAGGCGCGCAGACAAGGCGCGCTGACCCATAATGCATTCATTCATGACATGTGATCGCATTAGCCAATCAGCAGCCAGCCAGCCAGCACTGTGTAATGGTCGAGCTATAAATTGCGGCCATTTTAGAATTCTCCATTTGCCTCCAGTCATTCAAGAGAGGCAGACCTGTCTGTATTGAGGGAGAGAGTTAGGGCCACAGAATCGTTACTTAGGGACACAGAACCGTTACTTAGGGACACAGAATCGTTACTTAGGGCCACAGAACCGTTACTTAGGGCCACAGAACCGTTACTTAGGGACACAGAATTGTTACTCAGGGACAGACACAGAATTGTTACTGAGGGACACAGAATTGTTACTGAGGGACACAGAATTGTTACTGAGGGACAGACACAGAATTGTTACTCAGGGACAGACACAGAATTGTTACTCAGGGACAGACACAGAATTGTTACTCAGGGACAGACACATAATTGTTACTCAGGGACAGACACAGAATTGTTACTCAGGGACCGACACAGAATTGTTACTGAGGGACACAGAATTGTTACTGAGGGACACAGAATTGTTACTCAGGGACAGACACAGAATTGTTACTCAGGGACAGACACACAATTGTTACTGAGGGACACAGAATTGTTACTGAGGGACACAGAATTGTTACTGAGGGACAGACACAGAATTGTTACTCAGGGACCGACACAGAATTGTTACTCAGGGACAGACACAGAATTGTTACTCAGGGACAGACACAGAATTGTTACTGAGGGACACAGAATTGTTACTGAGGGACACAGAATTGTTACTCAGGGACACAGAATTGTTACTGAGGGACACAGAATTGTTACTCAGGGACAGACACAGAATTGTTACTCAGGGACAGACACAGAATTGTTACTCAGGGACAGACACAGAATTGTTACTGAGGGACACAGAATTGTTACTGAGGGACACAGAATTGTTACTGAGGGACACAGAATTGTTACTCAGGGACACAGAATTGTTACTGAGGGACACAGAATTGTTACTCAGGGACACAGAATTGTTACTCAGGGACAGACACAGAATTGTTACTGAGGGACACAGAATTGTTACTGAGGGACACAGAATTGTTACTCAGGGACAGACACAGAATTGTTACTCAGGGACAGACACAGAAACGTTACTGAGGGACACAGAATTGTTACTGAGGGACACAGAATTGTTACTGAGGGACACAGAATTGTTACTGAGGGACACAGAATTGTTACTCAGGGACAGACACAGAATTGTTACTCAGGGACAGACACAGAATTGTTACTGAGGGACACAGAATTGTTACTGAGGGACACAGAATTGTTACTCAGGGACACAGAATTGTTACTGAGGGACACAGAATTGTTACTCAGGGACAGACACAGAATTGTTACTGAGGGACACAAAATTATTACTCAGGGACACTGAATTGTTACTCAGGGACACAGAATTGTTACTCAGGGACACAGAATTGTTACTCAGGGACAGACACAGAATTGTTACTGAGGGACACAGAATTGTTACTGAGGGACACAGAATTGTTACTGAGGGACACAGAATTATTACTCAGGGACAGACACAGAATTGTTACTCAGGGACAGACACAGAATTGTTACTGAGGGACACAGAATTGTTACTGAGGGACACAGAATTGTTACTGAGGGACACAGAATTGTTACTCAGGGACACAGAATTGTTACTCAGGGACACAGAATTGTTACTCAGGGACAGACACAGAATTGTTACTGAGGGACACAGAATTGTTACTCAGGGACACAGAATTTTTACTCAGGGACACAGAATTGTTACTCAGGGACAGACACAGAATTGTTACTGAGGGACACAGAATTGTTACTCAGGGACACAGAATTGTTACTGAGGGACACAGAATTGTTACTCAGGGACACAGAATTGTTACTCAGGGACAGACACAGAATTGTTACTGAGGGACACAGAATTGTTACTGAGGGACACAGAATTGTTACTCAGGGACACAGAATTGTTACTCAGGGACACAGAATTGTTACTCAGGGACAGACACAGAATTGTTACTCAGGGACACAGAATTGTTACTGAGGGACACAGAATCGTTGAATTAAAGAGTATGTCAGACAACATGCAGAGGAGTGGCAGAGGAGGCAATGTTTTAGGAGCGAGCAGACATGGCAGCAGAGGAAGGGGTCGAGGCAGCACTAGTCGCAGCCAGAGGCCAGTGCTCCCGGTGTCATCCAGCGGTCGTGTCTCCACCGACAACCCTGCCGTCATCGATTGGTTGGCTCGGTCGTCTTCCTCTTCCCAAGTCACCTCTGACACCTACAGCCAACGGTCGGTGGGTACGTCAGACACAACCGTTAGTTGGCATGGCCCGGGAGCAAGCCCACTGAAATCACGTGTCCTCTACCTGCCCCTGTCCTTTGGTGTTCCCTCACCAAGCGAAGTATCGCATGCTGTGGGCTCAGCCCCACTGTGCAGTGAGGAAGAGCGAACAGAGGGCGGTCAGGAACGGGGGGAGACATCCGCCTCTTCAGCAGCCAGGCGAAGAAGTACTGGCGAGGAGAGTGGCTCGGTAGCCGGTCTAGAGACAGGTCTGTCTCCTGACCCACACGCAGCCGAGGGGGCTAGTAGTGACGCGGAGACCCTAATTGATGATGATGAGGCTGATCGCACTTGGCAGCCTCGTCGTCATCAGGCTATTGTTTCCGCATCATCAGGAGAAGAGGGTGCCAGCTTGGCAGCGAGCAAAACAGTCGGTGGGTTCCCCAGGAGGCAGCAGGGTCGCAGCAGTGTCAGTGGAGGCAAACGGCCACGGAGTAGAGCACCAGCTCCACTGCAGCCTACCACCACGGCCAGTAGTGGTGCCGGTGTGCACGGAGGAAGTAGCAGTCAGCCAGTGAGGAGTAGCGGGGGCAAAGTTTCCTACTCGGCGGTGTGGCAATTTTTTGTCAAGCCGCCCGAGGAAGTAAACGTAGCCGTATGTCGACTATGTGGCCAGAAAGTCAAGCGTGGCCAGGGGGCCCATGTTGGGACTACAGCGTTGCGTCAGCATATGCAGCGTCGCCATTTGGTGGCCTGGGAAAACCGTGATAAAAATACGGCGGTTCTGCCTGCCCCAGCCCCCGCTCCATCACCCGCTCCGTTACTTGCTCCGTCACCCGACGTCAATCGCCCTCTATCAGCCAGTCAAGGCTCCAACACCTCTGCTGAGGGGAGTTGTCACTCGTTGGCATCTTCCGCACGTTCAGATGCTCCTTCTCCTGCTACTCCTCTTCACGGATTCCGTCAGCAGTCTTTCTTGGAATCCGTTTCCAAGAGACAATAGTTTGCGAGCACGCACCCGACGGTGCAAAAGCTGAACGTCCTCCTGTCCAAGTTGCTGGTGCTGCAGTCCCTCCCTTTCCAAGTGGTGGACTCAGCACCTTTCCGAGAAATGATGGCTTGTGCCGCGCCGCGGTGGAGAGTGCCAAGCCGTCATTTCTTCGCCAAAAAGGCAGTGCCAGCCCTGCATTCACATGTAGAAGAGATGGTGGGCCAGTCTTTGAGCATGTCGGTCTCTGCCAAAGTGCACGGCAGCGCCGACGTGTGGAGCTGTAACTACGGTCAGGGACAGTACATGTTATTTACGGCCCACTGGGTGAACGTGGTGCCGGCACAGCCGCACCAGCAACTTGGACAGGTCACGCCGCTTTTGCCTCCACGTTTGCACGTCCTTGGTCCGGCAAAGATGTCCGCCTCTACCACCTCTTCTTCCGCCGTGTCCTCAGCCGCCACCCCCGTGCCAAGTCCCATTACCCGACCGGCATATCACATGTGCAGGGCGCAACGGTGTCACGCTGTGCTGCACCTGGTATGCCTTGGCGAACGTAGTCACACAGGGGAGGAACTTCTGAGTGTAATGAACAGAGAAATCGACAGATGGCTGTCTCCGCGCAAACTGAAAATCGGAACCATGTTGACCGACAACGGAAAGAACATGGTGTCTGCTCTGCGTCAAGGAAGGTTGTTCCATGCGCCATGCATGGCTCACGTGTTCAATCTGGTTGTCAAGCCGTTCCTAAAATCCACCATCCCACTGCAAGACATCCTTAAAATGTCACGTAAACTTTGCATGCATTTCAGCCATTCCTACACCGCAAAGCACACCCTCCTTGAGCTGCAGCGGCAGAACGGAATTCCACAGCATCGCCTGATCTGCGACGTTGCAACAAGGTGGAATTCAACCCTACACATGTTAGACCGCCTTTACGAACAACGAAAGGCCATCACCGATTTCCTGATGTTACAAGCGGATAAAGGTACTCCCCTGTGTAACTTCGATGTCAGCCATTGGCAGCTCATGCGTGACACCTGCCGCTTGCTCAGGCCCTTTGAGGAGGCCACGCTATTCGTGAGTCGGCAGGACTATGGGATGAACGACGTCATTCCTCTGTTGCACGTCCTGGAACAAATGCTGTTAACAATGGCTGGTCAGGGTGCGGTAGACGTGGCGCACAGATCTCAACGCCACATGACCCCTGTGGGGGCAGGACAGGAAGAAGAGGAGGAGGTAGAGGAGGACATTTGTGCTCAGGAATTATTGAGTGAAATGGGTGGTTTTTCCACTCAGCGGACAGGAGTGGAGGAGCAGGAGCATCTGGTAGAGGAGGAGGAGACAGAGGACCCAGACGCACCGTGACAGTATGCTGTGGAGATGGAGGAAGGGAGTCCCTCGCATTCCTTGGCACAAATGGCCCATAGCATGCTCGGTTGCTTGCGTAGCGACAGCCGAATAATAACCATCAGACAGAGGGATGACTTTTGGCTGTCCACCTTGTTGGACCCTCGCTACCGTTCAAAAATGGTGGCCTTTTTCACACCTGCTGAGAGGGAGGCCAAAATAACGTACTATAAAAACCACCTATGTAGTCAGTTGGTCTCTGCCTTTCTGTGCCAACGTCCATCCTCAGACACTGTGGGCCCTGTGCGCTCGCGTTCCGCTGCCATGGCAGCAGGGGAGGGGTGGGGTGGTAGGAGCAGTGGCAGCTCCACCAGCAGCGGCTGCCTCAGTCTGCAGTCGATGATGAGTAGCTTTCTTCACCAGCGCAGTGAGGAAACTACTAACCAGCCGCAGCAGCAGCAGCATCAGGTGGACCTGGAGCAGGACCTCAAACAACAGACTTGGGCCTACTTGGACAGCACCCTGCCAACCGAGGTAGACAATCCCCTTGACTACTGGGCAACGAAACTTGACCTTTGGCCCCAACTAGCTGAATTTGCCCTTGAAAGGCTGTCATGCTCGGCCAGTAGCGTGGCATCGGAGCGCGTGTTTAGTGCGGCAGGAGGTATTGTAACTCTGCGGAGGACACGACTGTCCACCCAAAGTGTGGAGAGACTCACGTTTGTGAAAATGAATCAGGCGTGGATTAGTCTGGATTTCAAACCACCAGTTCCTGACACAACTGACTAAATCCGCCATGAATCATGCCCCAAACATGTGCCACTTTCAGGTCTCCTCACACTGCTGGTGGGTTCCATTTTGTCATAGGGTGCTGGCAGATTACGGGCCTCCCATTGCTGCTGCCAGGCCTGTAATCTGCCATGGGCCCCTGTACCGCCTCCGCATGCTGCTGCCAGGTCCAGAGTCTCTCATGGGTCCCTGTACGGCCTCCCATTGCTGCTGTCCCCATCGCCACACTCTGCCATGTGCCACTTTCAGGTCTCCTCACACTGCTGGTGTGTTCCATTTTGTCATAGGGTGCTGGCAGATTACGAGCCTCCCATTGCTGCTGCCAGTCCCGTAATCTGCCATGGGCCCCTGTACCGCCTCCTCATGCTGCTGCCAGGTCCAGAGTCTCTCATGGGTCCCTGTACGGCCTCCCATTGCTGCTGTCTCTTTCGCCACACTCTGCCATGTGCCACTTTCAGGTCTCCTCACACTGCTGGTGTGTTCCATTTTGTCATAGGGTGCTGGCAGATTACGGGCCTCCCATTGCTGCTGCCAGGCCTGTAATCTGCCATGGGCCCCTGTACCGCCTCCTCATGCTGCTGCCAGGTCCAGAGTCTCTCATGGGTCCCTGTACGGCCTCCCATTGCTGCTGTCTCCATCGCCACACTCTGCCATGTGCCACTTTCAGGTCTCCTCACACTGCTGGTGTGTTCCATTTTGTCATAGGGTGCTGGCAGATTACGGGCCTCCCATTGCTGCTGCCAGGCCTGTAATCTGCCATGGGCCCCTGTACCGCCTCCTCATGCTGCTGCCAGGTCCAGAGTGTCTCATGGGTCCCTGTACGGCCTCCCATTGCTGCTGTCTCCATCGCCACACTCTGCCATGTGCCACTTTCAGGTCTCCTCACACTGCTGGTGTGTTCCATTTTGTCATAGGGTGCTGGCAGATTACGGGCCTCCCATTGCTGCTGCCAGGCCTGTAATCTGCCATGGGCCCCTGTACCGCCTCCTCATGCTGCTGCCAGGTCCAGAGTCTCTCATGGGTCCCTGTACGGCCTCCCATTGCTGCTGTCTCCATCGCCACACTCTGCCATGTGCCACTTTCAGGTCTCCTCACACTGCTGGTGTGTTACATTTTGAAATAGGGTGCTGGCAGATTACGGGCCTCCCATTGCTGCTGCCAGGCCCATAATCTGCCATGGGCCCCCGTACCACCTCCTAATGCTGCTGCCAGGTCCAGAGTGTGTCATGGGTCACTGTACGGCCTCCCATTGCTGCTGTCTCCATCGCCACACTCTGCCATGTGCCACTTTCAGGTCTCCTCACACTGCTGGTGGGTTCCATTTTTGTCATAGGGTGCTGTATGGCCTCCCATTGCTGCTGCCTCCACCGCCACACTGTGGCTCCACACTCTGGTTTTGGCCCCGTGACTGCCCAAATGAGTGTGCGGTGATTCTAAGATCGACGGCACTCATCTGCATGTCATACTGACTGACAGTATTATTTCTCTTCCCCAGCAGACTCCAAGGGCATTTAAATTAAAGGTACAGTGTTCTGCACTAATATAAAGGCTCTCTGAAGCCTAGAAACACCCTTTTATAAGTTAAATTCGCAGCGAATATATTCGCATCGAATCGAATTTATTCCTCGAATTCGCCGAATCAGCCGAATCGAATATTTGAATACTTCGCTCATCTCTAATTTTGACCATATCCCAAAGCTGATGCCTCACTCTAAGCACAATACAGCTATGAACATATTCTTTACCTGGCTTCATCCAGTGAAGCAGTCCAGGGATCCAAATCGGTAGAAGCCACAGAGTACACTTGAAGAATCAGATGGTGAGTCACTCTGCTACCTTCTTGGCTTCTCCACCATCAAAAACTAGCAGTTGCACATTTGAAAGCTGTTGACCTCCATTGTTTCTGACACCCTGCATCAACATATGGGAAGATCCTAAATGCCCAGGTCAAATTCAGGTTGTTGAGCTTAGTGTAGACGAACTGATAAATCAAGTTAATCACTTTCAGCAATCAACCAACTGCAATGTAAACCATGTAAAGGTCCTTACTGAAAAGTTTAAATATAAAGCAGATCATGTCAAAACAATTTAAGAATGATAGGACTTCCAAAAAACTTTGTCCTACGCAACCTCCAGAAATTCTGTGCAATTACCATTCCCCAAGCACTTTGCCTCTGCGGGGTGGAACATGCCCAAATTACCTTGATTTCTCCAACAAACAGAAAATATTGTGAGCATAATGCACTTAATGCAACCAAACAATCAGGGCAGGGGGAAGGCATCTTATGAGATTTGCCTAGCCTTAGTGAAAAAAAGGATCAAGCTTGCCCCATCCCTGCCTGATATCATAGTCACACCCCAAATAGCAAAATTATACCATTTACATCTGCTGATCAAGCAAATCAATTTATTCTCACCCTGGCCAACAACCTACACAACAGCTAACCTAAGCGGGGAGATCCTATGATGCCACTGTAGGAGCCTAGAGCCAGGCTACAAAAAGCAAATTTTGTCTTCACTAGACACTTTCTTCTGGCAAGGACATATTCTGCTAATTTTTCTGAGATTACAGTTAAATTCCCAATAAAGTAGCTGCACAATCTTGCTGGTAGGATGGGAACAATTTGTTACTACACCTGCTTACAACTACATTCACCTTGGTCTTTTTGGTGTAAAAAATACTTTCATTCTGTATTGTATCTCCCTACTGGGAAAAAGAAGGTCACCTAAAACCACCTTATGTTATTTTTTCTTTTGTCACAATCAGGTATCAGCTCTATGTTTACCAACCAGCAATCTACATCAATTTGAGCAAAGGGGAGACTGGCACAGATCCCCACACACACCCACCAGTTAGGAAATATACAACTGCATGCCATCATGAATACTTTTATGTGTACATTGTGGGATCCAACACGGAAGGATAGTTGGAAGCAATGAAGGGATACCAATCTCCTCCAGAGATTAAAACACAAGAACAATTAAAGTGCTGGATTCAGATGTTCTAATGGTCGATGAAACTGTCACTGGACACACTGGCTTTTATTCTCATTTTAACAATGGTTGAATGACTATATCGTATATAATGTTGAACATGCTTATGATCTAGTTTTGTTTAGTTAAACTGCTAAAGTAGTGCTGCATGGCAGGTTTCTGGTCTATGTGACCCATCAGAAAAAATGACTAAAAAAAATACCCTGAGACCTGTAAACCGACACAAGTAACATACTGTACATTAAAAAAATGGCACTTGACTGCAGATATGGGAAAACTGTCTCAAAGCCAAATGCAGCTGTGACCATTAGATCTCTCACCATGATCAAAATAAATAGTTTCAATAATGGCTGTGAAGTTTTTAAAATTTGGAAACAAATTGGGTAGATTTTTAGCCAGCCTAGTAAGAGATAGGAACCCCTTACCTCACATTGGCAGACTGGCAGACCCTAAACTATTTTGAACATGTTAGAATAGCAAGTGCACGATTTCTATGTCAGCTGTTTTGATCTATGTATCTCCACTGATCAAGGTTTGCTCTATAAGTGTGTAATGCAAATCTGTAGCGTAAAGACGTTAAGACACTAAGTAGCATGGTAGGGAGCAAGCACATTTTCTCCATACTTTGAAGTAATGTTTTCCTTATAGGTAGAAACCCTGGCAGCAAATCGGGCATGATCTTAAAATATACATTTTGGCATCAAAAGGTGCCCACTAAAACTACGTAATTTTGCTTTCAAGCCCTATATTACAAGGTTGAGTTAATAGTTATAAATGTGACAAAGTCCCTGATAGATTTTGCACAATGTTGCACAATGAGTTTTGTATTAAACATTTTCTGAAACCTTTAGACCTTTAATATCCCTCTGGTTTTCCTTTAGCACATATTCTTAAAATGTAGCCATGCATGTCTAACACACAGCCTTCAACCCACTGTGGTCCCAATTAATACATCAACTCTTTGATGGACATTTAATTAAATTATAAAAGAATTGTTGCATAAATGTAAAAAAACAGAGAGTTCGATTTTATGGCATAATCATAGGCATAGAATATGAAACATCTACTCCTGTATGAATTCGTAGCCTCTATTCTAATCCAACACAATGGTTTGCATTACCATTATATGTGAGTGTACACTCGCACATTGATGCCACATAGAAGTGCAAATTCTATTTGCAAAGTCTACATAGTGCATCAGTAGAATTTATCAAATAGTTTGCTAAAGACTGTAAATTCTAGCATCAAGACAGATGCCAGTCAAGCCTAAAATAAATATGTGCTTGTTCTCCAAGGAGCTGCTATGCCTATATCTCTAGTGCCCAACCTGCAGCATTGGGGCCACATGTTGCCCTTTCTTATTTTTTATGTGGCCCTCAGGAAGTCTAAATTTTTTCTTACTTTAGCAAGTGGAGGAAAATATTTTTTTAGACTGGATTACACAATTTAATTGGTTTGGTTTATTTTGTGTACCCCATTTGAATCATGTTCAATGCTGTTCATCCATTTTCTCATTTTATATTTTTATAACGGATCTTGTTGAGAGAAATACCAAATGTGGACCAAGAAAGTTTATTAATACTTGTGAAAAAGTTGATTTTTAAAGGTGAAATAATGACAGAGATCTGTATCAGTTTTCTGTAACTTGTCTCTAGTCCATGGCTGTCTCTTGATGCATGGTCCCAGTCTCCTACAACCCTTATAACATATACAATATGCTCCTATAGCTCATCTGCAGTCCTTGACCCTCTCTTGTAGCATATGTGTAGCCATTGACCATCTCCTGTTGCATGTCTGCAGTCCTTCACAGACTTCTGTAGTATTACATTCTCTGAATATTATGTGTGGACCTTTAGTGGTGTCATAGGCAGCATTTGAGGCCTTTTATGTCCACTAAGTTGACCACTACAAGTCTATGTTATAATTCCAACGATTTGTTCAAAACAAGTTTACTTTAATGACCTTGTCAGGCTACACTGTTTTTCTGCAGTGAAAAACGTTATTGTTAATGCATGAAAATACATTTAGAGTAGAAAGCTCATTCTTTTCTATATTGATCATTCACATCCACACAATAAAGTTTATTGTGTGTGTTTTTTAACGAAACATAAGGTTCCATTTACATCTACAACTGCATGTTACAGCATGTGCTAAGCTGCACTTGTCTGACTCACAACTCCTTGCTTCCTAGGTGATTTTGCAATCTTTAACATTGTATATTTCTGAGGTTAGTTTATATTCTAAGGCATTTAATGACTATACACCACACATGTTCTTAAAGTGATTCTAAAGGTTGTAATAAAAAAAAATTGTTATACTTTTGCACAGAGCAGCCCGATCCTCTTCTTTTTGGGTCCCCTGCTGGCAGTCCTGACTCCTCCTGGCAGTCCTGGGGCTAAATGCCCCCAATTGCAAGCCTTTTGCTACGGAGCACTCGAGCCACGCTCCCTGCCCCCGGTCTCTCCTCTCGCATCGCTGGATGGAGATGGGGCTCAGGTAAATAAAGGGGGGGCGTTGAGGGGGAAGTTGCATCCAGAGGGTTTATTACTTTAATGCAAGAAATGCATGAAAGTTAAAAAAAAAACATTCTGCCTTTAGAATAACTTTAAATAATTGCTGTACATAACATACTATTTCCGGATTAGAGTTTTCAGAGTTTGCCTGAGTGTGCTTTTTGTCTATGAGAGCACAACTACATAATGCCTAAAGCTCAGATTCAGGAAGATAAAGGAAAATACCAGCTAACACCCTTATGTATTTATATTTGAAAGACAAACTGCAGTTAAAATTAGTTATGGATAAAGCAGGGAAGAGTTCTCTTCTTTATCCAAAACTAATCTTAACTGTCGTTTGTCTTTCCAATATCTTTAAAAAATACATAGGGTGTTACCTGGTATTTTCCTGTATCTTCATAAATCTGACCTCTGTCAAGTTTTAAAGTTAAAGTTTAGTTAACTCCTTCCAATCAGATGTACACATATATGCAGCTTTAAGGCCCATCCACCGAGAGGTCGCATATATGCGTACCTAAAGAAAAGCAGTAATGTGCCAAGAGCTTGCACCATGTGCACTCTCGACCAGGGGCGGACTGACCATTTGGAAACTCGGGCATTGCCCGAGGGCCCGGGGTCAGTAGGGGGCCCCATGAGATGCCCCTGGTGCCTTTTTCATAGGCTTTTTTGAGTTTGGGCAAGGACACAGGGGCCCCATGATCCCCTATTGCCCAGGTGCCCCATGATTTGTCAGTCTGCCCCTGCTCCTGACACAGTTACAGGCGGCTAATGGAAAGCTCCTGATTTATGATCAGGAGCTTTCTGATCATGTGATCATTGTGACAGCCATATGATCAGAAACCCTGCCCCACCTTCCGGCATCTGAAACCTCTTAAAGAACCAGAAGGTGTAGGTGCCAAGTGGTTAAACATTTTTTTTTCCAAAACAACTTTAGTTCTATAACTTATCTATAGGGAAATATGTCCTATAATATGCAGGCTGCTGGATTCTTTAGAAATCTTCACTGAAGGGCTGCCCTGTCCTCTTCCTGCTGCTGTACTTCCACTGTTATGTGGGTGAACAGCATCGGGTGTCCAGTCTCAGCTGCACTAAAGATGATCTGATTGGGACTTTACGCCTCCTGCCATCTATTACATTAAGAAAAGTTATTTCACTAATTACACTGCCTGTAACCTGAGATGTGAATGGGTGAGAGAATCCTGTGACTCATCAGACTTTAAATATTACATGTTTGGGTGCTCCTAATGATGTAATCTATGATGTAATGTGTAGGGCATAGTAAAGAGACATAAGTGGGGGTGTAGCTTTAAGACACAGGGAACAAGTTGGGAAGCACAAAGCTGGAGAGAGACAATGTCGGTGCTCATCTGTGAATGTTACACCTTAACACTTTCATGACAAAGATAAAACAAATCTTAATGCCTGAACACAATTTTGCAACTTTGACATGTGTTAGTAAAACTGTACATATCAATGCAACTACTTACCTTATCTATCTAGGTATCTAGTGTATCTAGGTGAATTATACCTTGTTTTTTTTTCAGGACAAACTGGACTTTCATTTGCTGGTAAATAGTAATGGATAGCTCCTGATTTTCTCTGATTATCAAAGGAAAATTGTCACAAAATTATTCAAAAATATTATTTTTTAAAAATGTAGTTGCACATTTCTTGCTATTACCACCAAAGAACAACTCAAAATAAATAATCCACACTGGCACTAACATTGATGCTAAGTAAAAAAATTATTTTAACCTCTTCACGCTGACGGTTCGCAAATATGCAGCCTCTCGGCGGCTGGGTCTTGACGCTGAGTGGCCACATATTTGCATACCATTTGTAAACAAACATGTGCTAAGAGCGTGTGCACTGTGCGCTCCTTGCACATGTGTTGGTGTCCCACAGAAAAGTCCTGATCTCTCCTTGTGATCAGGACCTTTCCGATCATGTCACGGCGGTCACATGACCCTAAACCCAGCCCCGCCTCACGGCATCAGAAACCCCTTAAAGGGCTGGGAGGCTAAGCCTACTTGAAATACACTAATCTTGACCTTTGACCCAAGTCTTTGACCCTGACTTTGACTGAGCATGACCTATGACCCTAACCTTGACCCTAAATCTAACCCTGACATGGACCTAAACCCTGATGTAGCTATTGTATCTTTCTTTTTTTTTTAAATGCACACACTCTTCTGTTTCCAATTTTCTCCTCTAGCAAGGAGAAAAGATACAATGTAGCTTTCTCTCAGCTCTGATCGCAAATGCTTTAAAATGGCAACCAAAACCCGAAAGACGTGGAAGAAAGCAAAAAACTACCATTCGAATGGATAGAAGAATAGCCAAAATGGCAAGGACTCAGCCAACAATCAGCTCCAGGAAGATCAAAGGTCTAAAGTTACCTGTGAGTACTGTTACAATTAGAAGACGCCTATGTGAAGCCAAGCTATCTGCAAGAAGCCCCCGCAAAGTCCCACTGTTGAAAAAAAGACGTGCTGAAGAGGTTACAATTTGCCAAAGAGCACATTGACTGGCCTAAAGAGAAATGGCGCAACATTTTGTGGACTGATGAAAGTAAGATTGTTCTTTTTGGGTCTAGTGGCCGGAGACAGTTTGTCAGACGACCCCCAAACACTGAATTCAAGCCACAGTACACTGTGAAGACAGTGAAGCATGGTTGTGCAAGCATCATGATATGGGGATGTTTCTCATACTACAGTGTTGGGCCTATTTATCGCATACCAGGGATCATGGATCACTTTGAATACATCAGAATACTTGAAGAGGTCATGTTGCCTTATGCTGAAGAGGGAATGCCCTTGAAATGGGTGTTCCAACAAGACAACGACCCCAAACACACCAGTAACCGTGCAACTTCTTGGTTCCAGACCAACAAGATTGACGTTATGGAGTGGCCAGTCCATCTTAATTCAATAGAAAACTTGTGGGGTGACATAAAAAATGCAGTTTCTGAGGCAATACTGTGGAATATAGTCCAATCATCCTGGGCTGGAATACCTGTTCACAGGTGCCAGAAGTTGGTTGACTCCATGCAACACAGATGTACAGCAGTTCTCAGAAACAGTGCTTATACAACTAAATATTCATTAAGTGATTCAAAGGAAAGCAAAATCTTCAAACATTGTTCAGTTTATATAGTGAATGTTTGAGTTTGTAAAGAAGAATACAAATGCTGCTATTTTTTTGAACAGTCTAATATTTACTTTTCTTCAACTTTTTTAGAGGAACAACACAAATTTGATATATTTTTCTTCATGTTTTGATTTGGAATAGAATGTGTAGTGTTCCCAATGCATTTGTGTGTATAGAAATAAAAGCTATCAGAAGGATTTTGAGCTTTATTCACTTTTTTCAACACACTGCTATTATTTTGAACACAACTCTGTATATATATACAAAAGGGGAGAGGAAAAAAAAGAGAGCAGCTATCCTTGGAAACCAAGTTGATATATAAAGATAAATAATTAATTAGAACAGAAATCCTCACCAAACTGTCTCATACCCTCTTTGTAATCAAAAATTGTATGTTCATCATTATTAGTGCAAAAATACTCTGCTGTACAAAATATGTGTAGTAACCATCCCATGGTTGTATCCCATGATGTATGTTTGATGAGGAGCACTGTTCTAATTAATTATTCATTTTTATAAACAATAAGCAAGGCCTGGAAATGCCCCAATATTTGTCTTGCAGAACCTAAAAAAGGCTATGATCTCACTCTTTTTTCCTCTTCACAGGTTTGCATTGCTGGTCTACATAGGCACACACTCATACCAATGTACAAAGTCTACCTAATACATTGTTTATTTGCGATACTTCACTGTGGGTTAAGGTACTTAACATGCAACTATACCCCACTCTGTCTCCAAATACACATGTACCACTATTGCAACTTAGATTTAATACTTAACCTCCCTGGCGGTATGATTATTTCAGCTTTTTGGTACTGAAAGCGGTACCATTATTTTGCATGGAAATTTGGCGTTTTATATTGTAGGCCTGTAATTCTTAGGAATAACTCACTGAAATCTGTCCGAACAAGAGTCTAGTAAACATCCCGGGTAGGATAAAACTTGAAACACGAAATCATAAATTATAATTTAATAAATAATCATAAAAAATAATAATATAATAATAATACATTTAATTCAATAATATAATCCAACCAAAAACACTCAAATATGAAATATAGCGCCAAGTTCGCACATCACTGAGCAAAGTCGCAAAATCTTTTTCAGTGTCTGATGACGAATTTCCCCACAAATCATTATCACTCAATTCTGCAAGTGGTTCTGATGTTCTCTAGCCGGTCTAAAACCACTTTTGACCTAAAGGGACGCTTTTTGGACGCCATGGACTTTTCTCAGTTTCCAGGCAGAAAGAACAGCAATAATGTAGGCAGGGCACAGGACAAAGCACTCGGGACAAAATGTATGTGAAATGGTTTGATACAGTAATGTTTTACTATGTGATTTTAGTGATTTTAGTGAATGTCACTTTTTGTAATTTTCAAATTTCCCGCTGTTCCGTCCCCCGTACGTCCCGACGCTCGCAGGGGATGGAACCCAGATGACAGATGCCGGCATCCGCCGGATTACATTGCCGGGGACACTGCAGGAGGGACATCGCGGTAGCGAAGGACAAGGTAACTGATCGAGGGATCGCAGAGCAGCGCCGCATGGTATTCCCGAGTGTAGCTCGGGGTTACCGTTTGTGGTACTGAAATTTTACCCCGAGCTACACTCGAGAATTACCGCCAGGGAGGTTAACAGAAACATTGAATATGAAAATCTATGAGCCAAATCCAAAAGGTTAGCAACAAGTAACAATGTAGATAGTATTTTTCCCTGAAGTTTACACCTGGACTGCAGCCTGAGGCGCTGCCCGCAACCTCATCCCCAAAACCAATCCGTATCACTTCTGCTCTGGCTATCTATAACTGTGATCATAAACACATTCCAATAACAGGAACAGTGGTGAACTGCATAGCATGTTGTGTCTCTCTTTGATTATAGTTATCATAAAATCACACAGACCAAAATTATCTTGGGGCCATGTTGCTACTATGACCTACATACAATGGGGCAAAAAAGTATTTAGTCAGCCACCAATTGTGCAAGTTCTCCCACTTAAAAAGATGAGAGAGGCCTGTAATTGGCATCATAGGTAGACCTTAACTATGAGAGACAAAATGAGAAAAAAATCCAGACAATCACATTGGCTGATTTGGAAAGAATTTATTTGCAAATTATGGTGGAAAATAAGTATTTGGTCACCTACAAACAAGCAAAATGTCTGGCTCTCACAGACCTGTACCTTCTTCTTTAAGAGACTCCTCTGTCCTGCACTCATTACCTGTATCAATGGCACCTGTTTGAACTTGTTATCAGTATAAAAGACACCTGTCCACAACCTCAAACAGTCACACTCCAAACTCCACTATGGTGAAGACCAAAGAGCTGTCGAAGGACACCAGAAACAAAATCGTAGACCTGCACCAGGCTGGGAAGACTGAATCTGCAATAGGCAAGCAGCTTGGTGTGAACAAATCAACTGTGGGAGCAATAATTAGAAAATGGAAGACATACAAGACCACTGATAATCTCCCTCGATCTGGGGCTCCAGGCAAGATCTCACCCCATGGGGTCAAAATGATCACAAGAACGGTGAGCAAAAATCCCAGGACCACACGGGGGGACCTAGTGAATGACCTGCAGAGAGCTGGGACCAACCTAACAAAGGCTACCATCAGTAACACACTACTCTACCAGGGACTCAGATCCTGCAGTGCCAGACGTGTCCCCCTGCTTAAGCCAGTACATGTCCGGGCCCGTCTGAAGTTTGCTAGAGAGCGTTTGGATGATCCAGAAGAGGATTGGGAGAATGTCATATGGTCAGATGAAACCAAAATAGAACTGTTTGGTAGAAACACAACTCGTCATGTTTGGAGGAGTGAGAATGCTGAGTTGCATCCAAAGAACACCATACCTACTGTGAAGCATGGGGGTGGCAACATCATGTTTGGGGCTGTTTCTCCACAAAGGGACCAGGACGACTGATCCATGTACAGGACAGAATGAATGGGGCCATGTATCGTGAGATTTTGAGTGCAAACCTCCTTCCATCAGCAAGGGCATTGAAGATGAAACATGGCTGGGTCTTCCAACATGACAATGATCCCAAACATACCATCCGGGCAACGAAGGAGTGGCTTCGTAAGAAGCATTTCAAGGTCCTGGAGTGGCCTAGCCTCAACCCCACAGATAACCTTTGGAGGGAGTTGAAAGTCCGTGTTGCCCAGCGACAGCCCCAAAACATCACTGCTCTAGAGGAGATCTGCATGGCGGAATGGGCCAACATACCAGCAACAGTGTGTGCCAACCTTGTGAAGACTTACAGGAAACGTTTGACCTCTGTCATTGCCAACAAAGGATATATAACAAAGTATTGAGATGAACTTTTGATATTGACCAAATACTTATTTTCCACCATAATTTGCAAATAAATTCTTTCCAAATTAGCCAATGTGATTGTCTGGATTTTTTTTCTCATTTTGTCTCATAGTTGAGGTCTACCTATGATGCCAATTACAGGCCTCTCTCATCTTTTTAAATGGGAGAACTTGCACAATTGGTGGCTAACTAAGTACTTTTTTGCCCCACTGTAACTCTTTTTGCTAATCCACTCTCTGGTATCTTTGTATTAACAACATGAAAGAATCATAACTACAATACATTAAATCCTCATGTTTAAAAAAAAATAACAATGATGCATTTTAGTATGTAGCAATCTATATTTTGCTTAAAAAGCTGATTGCCGATCAACTTCAAGTTGTAACCTAGGAAACCAAAAAAAGGTCAAATACAGCCTCAATGCCTATGTATCTGTAGTAAAAAAAAAAAAAGAAACTGCTTCAGTGAAATGTAATTTAGTAGGCAACTATTTTCTCTGGTACAAAAAGGACATAAATTAGAGAATAGACAACCTTGAAGCAGACTTGGTTGGCGTATAGTAGTAATCCTCTCCCTTCCAGTTTGACAGCAAATTACATGAGAACAGTACCAAGTCAAATTAATGCAAAGCTCCAAACAATAAATGCCCAACTAAAATGTATATATGTTTACTGATTATCTGAGAAAAAAGTTGAAATTGCTTACAGCCTTGTAATTTACACACACTTTACACTGTGCACAGCCAAATAAGTGACTTACATAGCTCATAATTAAAGGGATACTATAGTGGATTTGGGTTATGTTTTATGTATTGTTTATGTATTTATTCATTGCTTTACAAATAAACATTACATGACTAAGGATTCCAACAGCACGATGGGTTAACTAAAAAAAATCATAGCAGATGTTGCTTGCTTAAAGGCTGTATTTTTCTCTCTGAAAGTTTGGAGTAATTTATATCATAAAGTGCCCCCTCAGCTTCACCTATTGAGTTCTGTAAATAATGCTTTTTTTCATCAAACTGGAGAATGATTTATAGCTAAATATATGCATCTTTATTAAAAAACCGCTAAAATTAATTTTAGTGCACACAAAGCCAATTTAATCCCCATTTTTTGTACAAAATAAAAGATGAGGTGGTGTCAACTAAATAGATACCAATTATATCAAGTCTCAAAACTAAGTGCATCCAGTGTAATGACAAATCATTTGCAGTTATCAGCAGGTTATGCTTTTAATGTCCTTATAGCTCATCAGTGTAGAGTTAACCATAGATCATTTACATACACGTGTGTGTGCTATGTGTGCATTTGCGGTCATATGTGTGTGTCTGGAGCGACAGGTATGCTTTTATTTTTTTTTTGTTATTCTATTTATTTTATTATAGTTCACATTTTACATTTTTACTTTTCTTTCTTTTTTTTCATTGCTATCACAAAAGGGCTAAAAAAACCTCTATGTGATAGCACTGGGCAGTTGGCAGGTACCCTTTATGAAAACATCAAGGGTTGATTAGCCCACTAATGTCACAAGTGTCATCCACTGCAGCTGATTAAGCACAGACTGTGCTTGATTCACTTAGTACCCATCTTTCTAACCAGAATTCTGACAGCTGCGAAAACAGAAACACTTAGAGCTAAACACTTTTGGGTCACACTGGGCAGATGAGTTGAGGGAAAGGATGTTCCTCAGTTTCCTCCCTCTACCCATCCTGACATCATCTGGCATGGTCCTGGGCTTCCAAGTGGAGTGGGAGAACACATGAACCACTGATTGGGGGGCGTAGCAGGGTGGTTTGAGTTTTCTATCTGCAAGCACTGTAAAAGTGATTGGGCGGCTCTACTACTGCTCAGATTGTTTTTACAGAATAGCCCTGATCTGGCTGCACAGTGCAGAAACAAGCTCACAGCTGCTATGGCAGCCATAATCTTTTTTAAATCTGTTCCCATTTTGGACATGCTACACACATCCAAAACTGGACTGGAAACAGGATAAAACAGGCCTTTTAAGCTAGGCTAAATGTTCTCTGGCATGAGTTCTAATCTACCTGGGGATACTGGGAGTGGTGTACAGATTATAGAAGTGAAGCTGCAACAATCCTGTCTCTTGAACAGCAGGAAGGGAGTCATGAGCCAGATGCATACAGCCTAATGGGCAAATCAGAGCCCTCTGAGTGAGTACTAGTGACCCTGGGAGTAAGAAAGTAACATCAGGGAGTGCACCCAGCTGGGTAGAGCTATGAAGTGGGACACAGAAAGAGAGACTGGCACTATAGAATGTACCTTGTTAATCTCAGCTAGCAGAGCAAATATAGTATACAGGGGAAGGAGTCTCAACACTGTGGGCTCCCAAGAAGTGTAAAGATACTAAGGGAAGATGACTCATCAGTGATGTTCAATGTGCAGCTTTCACAATTGACTGCTACGGTCCGTCCACTATATGTGATTGGTGAAGTATACCAAGAGACACTGTCTACAGTATGTGACATGATATTATAATATTACCAATACATGTGGCAAAGTCATTTTTACGTCCACCATTTCAAGAACCTGTCCTTATGGCAACAACAGATTCTGAAAGAATTACTGCCAGTTTGCTGATTAGGAAACTAGTGGTAATTAAGACCAACAGAAGTACGCCAGTACTCAGCGTGGGGCATGTCTGTTCTGAGATGCTGTCATAAATGTACAGGGCTGTCTTAATGTCCAGGTGCGCAAGGTGCATGGGGGCCCCATGATAATCCTGCATTACTTCATACTTGCCAACTGTCCTGGATTTTCCAGAACAGTCACGCTTTTTACTAAGCTGTCCTGGGATGGCCCAGGCAGCATCCCAGAACCTGTACTGTACCCTCTTGATCCCAGTATTGTGCCCTCCTAACACCCCCCCCCCCGTACTGTTACTAAGAAAACACAAAATGATAAATCAAAATTGTAATCCCAGTTAACCTTCACCTGAGTTAGGTGCTGTCTTCGTAACCCTAAAGCCTATCACAATACAAACTAATCCCCATAAAGGGGGTATAGAGGTTACTTTTGAAGACAAATAATAGGAACTGGTGTAGAAAAAGTTAATAGGGTTTATTATAATATAAATCCGTTATCAAAATCCAATACCACATATGTAAAAACCATAGAAAAATACCAGTGTGAATAACAAGCATTGACAGGCTTAAGACACTTGTAAACACACATATAATACAGGTAAACAGACAAGACAAAACATAAACAAATAATCAAAATTAAATACGTCTGGACGCCTAAATAATACCATACAAAGGAATATACCGTGGCCCATGCTATATGTAACTGTTAATAATTCAATAGAATATTTCCAATGTATGGATATCGGGGATATGTAGTGGCCGCTATGCCAGTAATTGGTCAAGTACACTAAAAGTCCCATATGGGTAATTTTAATGACCCGGATGGTAATGATAACTCAGTAGAGATGGATAAGTGAACCACAGATTATGTTGTGTTATTGAAGTCCGTTCCATCTATTGCTAACAACCTCATTGCCAAGGCATAATATGTTAGTATGAAGTCCACAGAAAGTGAAATAGCAGTAGGATAGCCGTAACAGAATGAATACCAGCCAATCTTTCTTCTGAATGCGGGTAAAGCAACAGTTAGAGGCACAGCAGGAATTAACCAAGAACATACAACGCAGCATAGCAGCAGCGGTCAGAGCAGACAGCAAGATGTAGACAAGCAAATCTGGCTTAAATGTAGCTTAATGGAGTGGGAAACTCATATAGGTTAAGCTTCCATGGCCAAGTACAAACCCGGCTTACCCATCCACCATTCCAGAATACAGTCCCATTCATCTCCAGCATGTGTGTACAATTAGTCAAGTAAGGCTGCTCTTCTATGTTCTACTGTCCATACTGCTTTGGTTGTGGCATGTCCCGCGATCCTTGGATGTGCCAGTAAGCCATCCAGTGGACGTCCAGATGAAGCTACTTTACTTTCCAGCGAAATGTGTTGACTCACACATCACGTCACTTGATGCCATTTTCACTACGGGGTACTTTACTTTAGTGGCAGTTTACTGGCACATCCAAGGATTGCGAGACATGTCACAACCAAGTAGTATCATTTGGGCATCCAGACGTATTTAATTTGGATTATTTGTTTATGTTTTGTCTTGTCTGTTTACCTGTATTATATGTGTGTTTACATGTGTCTTAAGCCTGTCAATGCTTGTTATTCACACTGGTATTTTTCAATGGTTTTTACATAAGTGTTATTGAATTTGATAATGGATTTATATTATAATGAACCATATTTAGTTTTTATATACCAGTTCCTATTTTTTGTCTTCAAAATTAACTTCTATATCCCCTCTATGGAGATTAGTTTGCCCCCCCCCCTGTATTTTGCCCTTCTGCCCTCCCATACTGCGCCCTTTGTGTAGATTAGTATTGGATTTATGGCATGTCTTCATATTTTTTTAAATACATTTTATTGAAAGTGCTAATACATACAGTGGATATAAAAAGTCTAAACTTTCCTGTTAAAATGTCAGGTTTCTGTGATGTAAAAAAATTAGACAAAGATAAATAATTTCAGAACTTTTTCCACCTTTAATGTAAGCTATAAACTGTACAACTCAGTTGAAAAACAAACTGAAATCTTTTAGGTGGAGGGAAGTAAAAATAAAAAACTAAAATAATATGGTTGCATAAGTGTGCACACCCTTAAACTAATACTTTTGTTGAAGCCCCTTTTGATTTGATTCCAGCACTCAGTCTTTTTAGGCATGAGTCTATCAGTGTGGCACATCTTGACTTGGCAATATTCGCCCACTCTTCCTTGCAAAAACATTCCAAATCTGTCAGATTGCGAGAGCATCTCCTGTGCACAGTCCTATTCAGTTCACCCCACAGATTTTCTATCGGATTTAGTTCTGGGCTCTGGCTGGGCCATTCCAAAACATTCATCTTCTTCTGGTGAAGCCATTCCTTTGTTGATTTGGATGATTGTTTTGGGTCGTTGTCATGCTGAAAGATGAAGTTCCTCGTCATGTTCTGCTTTCTAGCAGAAGCCTGACGGTTTTGTGCCAATATTTACTGATATTTGGAACTGTTCATAATTCCCTCTACCTTAACTAAGGCCCCAGTTCTAGCTGAAGAAAAACAGCCCCAAAGCATGTTGCTGCCACCACCATGCTTCACTGTTGGTATGGTGTTCTTTTGGTGATGTGAAGTGTTGTTTTTGCGCTAAACATATCTTTTGGAACTACGGCCAAAAAGTTCAACCTTTGTTTCACCAGCCCATAACATATTTTCCCACATGCTTTTGGGAGACTTAAGATGTATTTGTGCAAAATTTAGCCGGGCTTTTTCTTCGTAAGAAAAGGCTTCTGTCTTGCCACTCTACCCCATAGCCCAGACATATGAAGAATTCTGGAGATTGTTGTCACATGTACCACATAGCCAGTACTTGTCAGATATTCCTGCAGCTCCTTTAATGTTGTTGTAGGCCTCTTGGCAGACTCCCAGACCAGTTTTCTTCTCGTCTTTTCATCAATTTTGGAGGGACGTTCAGTTCTTGCTAATGTTACTGTTGCTCCATATTTTCTTCACTTGATGATGACTGTCTTCACTGTGTTCCATGGTATATCTAATGCCTTGGAAATTCTTTTGTACCCTTCTCCTGACTGATACCTATTAACAATAAGATCCCTCTGATGCTTTGGAAGCTCTCTGCGGACCATGGCTTTTGCTGTAGGATGCAACTAAGAAATTGTCAGGAAAAACCTACTAGAACAGCTGAACTTTATTTGGGGTTAATCAGAGGCACTTTAAATGATGGCAGGTGTATACTGATTCCTATTTAACATGATTTTGAACATGATTGCTTAATTCTGAACACAGCTACAGCCCCAGATATAAGAGGGTGTGCACACTTATGCAACCACATTATTTTAGTTTTTTATGTTTACTTCCCCCCTAAAAGATTTCAGTTTGTTTTTCAATTGAGTTGTACATTTTATATTTTATACTAAAGGTGGAAAAAGTTCTGAAATGATTTATCTTTGTCTCATTTTTTTACATTATGCAAACCTGACATTTTAACAGTGGTGTCTAGACTTTTTATATCCACTGTATATGTTTAATTCTATCAACTATTTATACTTTAATTCTTGAGAGTAAATTGGAGCAGACTGGTAGAGGCCCCAGAGCAATACTTTGCCCAGGGGCCCATGATGTTATTAAGGCGGCCCCGTAAATATGACAGCTTATCCCCAGTCCCATTCACCTGTTTGTCAGGAGATTCCCCCCGGCCGAAAACTAAATACACAATAGGGACCAGGAATAGTGGTGATCTTTTAACACAAATACAGCAATGTTCATATTCAGAAAATGACTTGTCACTAGGTTGATGGAGCCCAAAAGGGAACTGAGAGACTTGTCCCCCATTAGGTCCACTCTTCTTTTTATTGAAAATGGCAGTAGGCAGTAAATGGCAGTTGGTAGATTTAAAAGCCACTATTGGACTGCGTAGCCACTATGAATCTGCCCATTGCCATGCTCTGTCAATCAAAGTAAAGTAGACCTGATAGGGAACTATTTTCTCACTTGTTCCCTGACACTTTTGGTTCTGTGCCCCAATGGAATTCTAAAGGGTGTCTAAGACACACTTTATGAACTTCAAGCAGATAAAAAGACACATTCCTGAAAAGACTTTTCCTGAAACATTTAAAAAAAAAGCTAGTATTTTTCTTTCAGTAAAAAAATGGTTAACACTATTATATCAGTTCGGTACAGTTGCTACTAATTCTGTGGGCCAAGGAAGGAAATTATTTTCTGTGCCTGCAATTTTTTTCTAAAATACAAATTATCTGCTCTCAAACTGCAAGTAAAATAGATAAATTTGTTTATTGGTTATATTTTTTTTTGGTTAACCTCTTCCCATCCAGCCAATGTACAGTAGACTGGAGATGAGGGTGGACAAACCCGTACATCCTTCACAATCGGCAGCTTGCGCGCAGCTCCTGGAGCATGCACCTTGGATTTCAGTGATCTCTACTGTTCCCCAGACACAGCGGATCACATGACTGGGTACAGGAACAATTAAATCGGTCCTGTACCATGCAATCACTGTTTCTAATCACAGTGATCACATGTACAGTAAAAATAAAGAATGTGAAAGTAAACATTGGTTCTTTCTCCTTCCACAGAGATAGTCTGTGGAAGGAAATAGAACCGCTACAGCACACAAAGTGAGTGTTACACAGCCTGTCACACAGTGCCAACCACCACACCAGTGCCAACCAGTGCCAACCAGCTTACAGTGTCCCTAACCACTAGCCCCCAGTGTAGTGTAAATAAACAGTGCAGCCAGCCACCTGTCACACATGTCCCACTTCACCAGTGCTGCCAGTAACACTGTACCTTATCACTAGCTACACTGGTCAGTGCCACAAGATCTGATCCTGATCACCGCCATACCAGTGCCAGTGTCAACAGAGCCAGTGTCCCTATTTGCAGTGATGCTAGACCAATATACGCCAGCACCAGTCTCCTGATCACCATCACACCAGTGTCATTGTCAACAGAGCCAGCGTCCCAGGTTGCAATGACGCCAGAGCAGTATACCCAAACACTAGTGTCCTGATCACTGCCATATAGTGTAATCATCAACAGAGTCAATGAAGCAAGCAATACTGTTATGATCGCTAGTCAGCAGAGCCGTTCAAACCAGTAACAATGATATGATCACCAAAACACCAGTACAGTGTCACCAGAACCTGAACACCATTTCCAAAAAGGTTCAAAAGTGAGGAAGCCTTTCTGATTCTGAGAATGACAGATGAGAATAGTGGGGAGCTCTCACAGTCAGATTTGGATTCTGAATATGAACCTGTGGAGAGCAGTGGTTTAGTAACTACCTCTGAATCAGAGAAGAAAAGAGTCTCCACAAAAAGAATCAGGTGTTCTGAACATCAGCATGCAAGCACTAGCATCACACTACATCCTGGTGAAGTGGCTAGCACCAGCAGTGCAATACACTCGGATAAAATGCCAAGTACAAGTAGTGGGGTGTCACACCAGCCACAAAGGATTAGGGTCCATACTAATGTTCCAGAGGAACTTTCAAATCCTTTGTTGCTACCTTCTAATTCAGCAGCACCTATCATCCCCCCATGTACAGCCCAACCAGACATTCCTTTTTGTTTCACAGAAGATTTATTTGATTCAATTCACTGTGTACTAATATAATCTGTATGCCCAACAGTACATCACTAATAATCCCAGTTCTGTTTATGCCAGTCCATTTGTGTGGAAGCCCATCACAGTTGAAGAATTTAAAATCCTTCTTGACCTAACGCTAAATATGGGACTCACAAAATACTGTACAGCATATTGACCATGCTTCTGCCTGACACCTGAACTGACCATGGCATGTTTATCAACCATGTTTCTACCTGGTGTCTGAACTAATCCTATGTCTGTTTGCTGACCACATCTCTGCCTGCCACCAGTACTGAACCATCTGTCCACCCCACTGAGTATGCTCCCGTGAGACACCAGTCTGATCCATCTTCTGTGTAAAGCTGCACTACTGGAACCAAAGGAACTCTTTTGTTCACCCTTGGTTCAGCCTCCTGTACTTCCTGGCCATTGATCATAGCATTGTGCTATGGGGTAGCCGAGTACCAGTATGTTAGGACTGCTTAACTTTTTGGAACAAGGACTGCTGTAGGCAAAGCTACACCAAGCTACATTCCCTGACCACTCATACAGAGGCAACCATAACAGTACTTTGTTTTGTATGCAGTGTTGATATATTTTTGTATTACAAAAGATGCAATGTCAGCAACATAATCAGTCCAAACATTGAAAAGGTTTTACACATATGGTATCTCCATGCTCAGGAGGAGTAGCAACATGTGTTTTGGGGTGTAACCATAAGTATGCCCAGACTCTGTGCTAGAAATATCTTATTAATTGACAGCTTTGTGTTAAAAGAATACATTTTAATTTATTTCCACATTTCAAAAAGCTGTAAAAAAATTACAGTTTCAAAAGACTCAACATACCTCTAAAAATACAGTGGGGTGTTTCCTCTTAAAATGTGGTAATTTTGTGGGTGTTTCCACTGTCCTGGTGCTCCAGGGCCTCATGAAATGTGATAGGAAGAACTTAGATGCATAATTTATGCATCTAATAAGTAAATAAAGTGGTTCTGAAGCCTTAACCTCCCTGGCGGTATTCCCGAGCATTTCAGTACCAAAAGCGGTAACCCCGAGCTACACTCGGGCTTACCCTGAGGCACTGCTCCGGCAAGTGTTCTTCACTTACCTTACCCTGCGCTCCCACGATGTGTCCCCTGCAGCGTCCCCGGCCATCTCCTCCGGCCGATGCCGGCATCCGGCTTCTGTGTCCTGTCCCTGTGACGTCGGGACGTACGGGCGCCGCAGCCGCCGGCGGCGGGAAATTTAAAAATTTTAAAAAATGTCATTTTTTTTTTTTTACATATTACCTAGTAAAACATTGCTGTCTCAACCAATTTCACATACATATTGTCCCTAGTGCTTTGTCCTGCGCCCTGCCTGCATTTTGTCTGTTCTTTCTGCCTGGAAACTGAGAAATGTCCATGGCGTCCAAAAAGTGTCCCTTTAGGTCAAAAGCGGTTTAGATCAGCTAGAGAACAGCGATAGTAAATCAGAACCACTTGCAGAATTGAGTGATAATGATTCGTGGGGGAAATTCGTCATCAGACACTGAAAACGATTTTGCGACTGAGCTCAGCAATGTGCAAACTTGGCGCTCTATTTCACATTTCAGTGTTTTTGGTTTGATTATATTATTGAATTAAATTTTTTATTATTTTTATATTATTTTTATGATTATTTATTAAATTATAATTTATGATTTTGTGTTTCAAATTTTATCATACCCGGGATGTTTACTAGACTCTTGTTCGGACAGATTTCAGTGAGTTTTTCCTAAAAATTACAGCCTACAATAAAAAAAATACATATTTCCATGCAAAAAAATGGTACCGCTTTCAGCACCAAAAATCTGAAATAATCATACCGCCAGGGAGGTTAAGGATTTTACCTTAACCCTTTGAGGACCAAGGAATGTATTTGTCCCATGTTTTTAATTGCGTGTATCATCTGATTAAGAACTTAAAATTCTTTTTTTTTTTTGGTTTGAGTCAAAATATTAGTTTTTATCAACAAACAACAAATGGGTCTAGCTTTTTTTCCAATTATTTCATGAAATGGCTTAGTTACAGCAACTGAAGTGTACGAACTTTAAAAACAAGAAAATTGATTCTTTTGGCGTTCCAAAATCTTACGGTCCTCAAAGGGTTAAGGCATTCTATGCATTAAGGTAAAAAACTTCTGTGCCTGGGATCCCCAAGCCCCCCTTATACTTAACTGAGGCCCATCACGATCACAAGATCAGTGGGTCTCTCTGTTCTGTCTCTCCTCACTGGGCAGATCCATAGTAGCAGGAGGCATTGACTACCGCTGCTTTCAATCAAACTCTGTGATGAGGGTGCGGAAGAAGGGGCTAGTCTGTGTCTATGGAGGCAAGCATCAGGGCCATACAAGAGTGCCCCCCATAGAAATTGGTTTTCTTTGGGGGCACTGGCTGAAGATGAAGAGCCAGGAGTGGCAGTGGGGGATGTGAGAAGATGAGAATCAGGGCTGCTCTGTGCAAAACCATTCATGTGCAAAAAGTATAACATGCTTCCTATTTTAATTTTAAAAAAGGTGAAGTTTTACAATTACTTTAAGATGCTCCTTGGATTTTCGACCTCTCTATGTGGTTAGCCTGTGAAAAAGTCTCACACATATCGTCATCCTTCCCTGATCACTTATATAGCAGTGACAATTACAGTACATTGGTTTTGATACAATTGTTTGATTCGCATGATACACAAGATACACCCACTCTCACTGACACTGAAAAACACAGCGTCCACAGTCCACACATGTTGTATCGCCATACTCAGGAGAAGTATCAGAATGTGTTTTGTTGTGTAATTCTAAATATGCCTATGCTATGTGTAAGATTCAACTTGTTTAAATGACAGCTTCGTGGGAAAAATAATTATTTACTTTCATCATTTTCTAACAAATGTTGGCAAACAATTGCAGCTTCAAAAAATTCACCATGTGTCGTACTAAATACCTCATACTGTTTACTTTCCAAATAGGGGTCATTTGGAGGGTATTTGTGCTGGCCTTACAATTTAGGGCCTCAGGAAATTTTCAAATATACTGTATACCATAGTTTGTAGATTCTATAACTAGGTTAAATAATTTACACCTGTTTGTTATTTTTTTCATCAAAGACATGTAACAGAATACATTTTGGCCTAAACCAGGGGTGTCCAAACGTTTTTCAAAGAGGGCCAGATTGGATGAAGTGAACATGGTGGAGGGCCGAACATTTTTCCGAACATTCTTTGAACCATTACAATAAAATGCAAATAAATTATTTTATGCCAAGTTAATTGCAAACGACATACTCTTCATTTCATAACATTAAGATCAACTGACAGCTGAGTTTTCACAATGTATTGAAAATAAATTTAACAAAAACTTACCTGCACTAATGTGAAGGGTCAAAAAGGTAGCTGGAGCTGAAGTCTCTGCTCGGCAGCCGGGAGGGGAAGAGAAACACACTTCACGCTGGAAGCCCGGCCCTGATGTCACCGCCCTCTGTGGCTCCCAGCGCGGCGCAGTCACGCATGCGCACTGCTCTCAAGCAGAAGACTGTCTGCCACAGAAGGGAGGGCCGTGCTACAGCCGCATTTACACAGACCAGGGAGAACGCGCCGCAGTCAGGCATGCGCACTGCCCTCTGCTCTCAGGCAGAAGACTGTCTGCCATAGTAGGGAGGGCCGTGGGAGGGCCACATTACACAGAGCATGGAGGGCTGTTGGAGGGCCGTATTAAACCGACCCCTGGGCCGTAAATGGCCCGCAGGCCGGATTTTGGACATGCCTGGCCTAAACGTATGAAAAAAATTATTTATTTGCAAAACATAACATAATAGAAATTAAGAATATGTTTTTTTCAAGATTTTCAGTGTTTTTCCTTTTATATACATACAATAAAAAACTCATTGGTGGTTAAATGCCACCAAAAGAAAGCTCTATATGTTGTGTTAAAAATGATAACATTTTCATTTGAGTACAGTTCTGCATGGCTGATAGATTGTCATTCAAATTGTGAAAGCTCTGAAATCTGAAACATGTCCTGGACTGAAAGGGGGTGAAACAGTCTGGACATGAAGTGGTTAACCAATTGACCTCCAGAAGGTTTTACCCCCTTCATTACCAGAGCATTTTTTGTTATTCAATGAAATGTATATCATTTTAATCACACAAATAGAGCTTTCTTTTTGTGGTATGTGATCACCACTGTGTTTTTTATTTTTTATTAGATAAATGAAAAGGCAGAATTTAAAAAAAAAAAAACAATATTTTCTACTGTCTGTTGTAAAACATAGCCAATAATAATAATAATTTCTTTATAAAGTAAGATAAAAATGTATTCTACTATGTTTCTTTGGTAAAAAAAAAGCCCAATAAGTGTATATTAATTGTTTTTTGTGAAAGTTATAGCATTTACAGATGATGGTATGTATGCTGAAATTTATATAGCTATGACACTATACTGGTAATGGTGGTGATCAGCGACTTATAGTGGGACTGTGATAGTGTGGTAGGCAACCTGGTGCTAGCTGATGCTGGATGTGAAGAACACTAATTGACACTGACATCAATAGTAATACTAATACAGTGATCAGTGTTAATTCTGTACACTGTACACTGTACTAATGACACTGGCTGGGAAGGGGTTAAAGTGTTACTAAACTCAGGACCCTGCATTCACTATATCTGGTCTCCCACATTACAGAGAACATGGAAATGCAATTATTTTAGTAAATATAAACTGATAAATACCTTTTCTCATTAGCAGTTAGAGCAGTCTTGTGACTACTATCAGTGTCCAGCAGAGCACATGTTAAAGCTTGTAGGAGGAGTTTTCCTTCTTCTCTAGGAGGATGCAGAACCCCTGAATTCTGTCTGTACAGTGCTAATTGACCCTGTGCTGATCACATGCACTCTGCCAAGAAAACAAAAACCTCTCTAGCAATACACATCAAACTGAGCATGTGCAGAGTGTCTCCACACACTATGTCTTATCAGAAGATAAGAGGGGGACACCGGAAGATGGGGAGGATCTGAGAAGAAAGGATCAAACAGCCTTTTGAGTGTAACAAGCATGCTTTACTGCATATACAGACTGATTTTACTGTTGTGCATTTAGTAACATTTTAATATCAAAGGACACTCAAAGGGTTAACTGTGTGCCTAACAATTGTAATATATGCTGCTTTTACTTACAGATCTGGCTGTTTTTTCTCCCTGCTTTTCACTTGGACTGGTCAATTTTCAAATTACCTCACTGAGCTACAGATGAACCCAGGGACTCAGGGATGCATGTATAGGGAACTGTTATTTTATACACTAGTTGTGGTTTGTTTACATTCATATACAGCCACTACCATAGAGGTCCCATTACAGACAAGTCCCTAGGTGTGCTTCCTGCCCCTACAAGGAGGTCAAGAAACCCCAGGATGTTATATAGTTTTTTTCCAGGACGTATCAGGCAGAGGGTGCCAGCTTGCCATGTGCTGTGTATCTGGGGAGAACTGTGTGGTGATTCTGTGAGTAATGATCCAGATTAACAAGGCTGCTATCTATGTAGTTGTTACTGAAGCAGATTAGGTCTGCCTCTGTTATATTTCAACTTCTGTATAGGAACCCTAATATCTCTGTAAGAGAGAGATTTGTGGTTCATTATCATTATTCTATTTACACACTGCAGAATCCTTATAGTTGTCTATATAGATATATATCAGTGTTTTCACTTGCATAAGACTGTCAGGTGAACTTTCTGTTAATTGCAGTGTATCTTTGCAGCCTCTTTGCTTAAAGCCATAACATCCTTATTGGTCTGGATCTCCTTTTAGCTAGGATTAACATAGGGAGCGTTGGATAAGATTAGGCTAGAGGTAGGTTAGGCATCCGACGGCCACTTAGACAGATAGAGGCCCGGTTGCAGTGACAGCCCAGTTTAGGGATAGGGACTAAGAGTAAGGCTAGATAGGGCATTTTATCCTTTTAGGTGATGCATCGCTGATCTTCAGACAAGCAGTGCAATCATCATGTTACTTGGACGCCATCACAGCATCTAAAGTGGAAGCGTGCATCTTATTGACTCTCACCTCTCCAGGGGCCCCTGCAACCGGACTGCGCTATAACCCATGGTTGGAGGTATTCTGTATACTACATGCACATATACCCGGGTATAATTGCAACCTCCCAATTTATGCTAAATTGTAATTCCTGAATGTTATTCTTATGCATCCTGTTTTATGTGGCTGCTTTATATAAACTTTGCATTAATCTCATACAGTTGTGGTGACATGTTTTCATGTTAGAAATATAAGCTGGGTGCATTAATACTGCTACGTATAGTTACTTTAAGTTGTCTACCTGTTACATTCCTAGAAAGGGGTGAGTCTCCTCAATTGCAGGATCCCTATTCTAGGTGGAGGCACTGCCATTTGTATTATTACAACCCCCTCTTCCATATAGCGAAGGCTCAGGATTGCCTACTCATATACAGGTTAGCACCATAGCTTGTTTGGTGTGGGCCATTTCACATAACCCCCCCCCCCAAAACAGGGCTACACATGTATTGCTACTTCTATTATATGTTATGGTCTTGCAGAGAAAATATGTCACCTGGAAGGTGAGTCTAGCTAGGAGGAGTAGGGTTACTTGAAAAAACACAAAAATAATATTTTATGAAAAAATACATAGTAATTATTTGATACACAGCGCTTTAGCAAATTAAATGTTATTCAGGTAGGATTCAGATCTACTTTAATCAACAAGTATTTAAAACATAACCTCTCTACAACACCTAACCTCTAAATAAGCTGTCAACCACTGCTAACACTAGCAAATACACTAATTAAAGTTTATAAAAGGTTCAGATTTTTTTAAAAATACAGTATATATAACGAGCATGGTTTTGCAATGTTTTGACACATAGCAGCCCCGATCCTCCTCCTCTTGGATGCCCCGCTGGTGCTCCTGACTCCCCACTCCTGCAAAAAGCCCCCAGAAAATGACTGTGCTGCTCATAAACACAAATATCAATATACCAGTCCAAGAGTCCCAATCAGCCATCCAGTGTGCATGGTGACTTATGTCAATATGCACCAATGAAAGTTAATAAAAAAATAAATTTACATCAAACAAATCACTGCAACATTTGTGATCCAAAAAACACTCAAAATGGCACTCCACTTAAAAGTATCACAAACATATGTTCTCCAATAATATGTGATAATAAGGTCTTAAAAGGTCTTAAAAGTTTTTTAAAGTGTCCACAGAAATCAAAGCATTCATAAATATTCAACCAAAGTGCTCTTCGTTCAGTGTCACCCTGTGATCACCACACACATCCTTACAGCTTGTTTAGCTGCTCAGTGTATACCGTATTTTTCGCTCCATAAGACGCACCTGACCATAAGACGCACCTAGGTTTTAGAGGCAGAAAACAGGAAAAAAAAATTCTTAACTAATGGACTGCAGACAGTACAGGAGATGACCAGAGACTGCGGACAGCACAGGGATGACCAGAGACTGCGGACAGCACAGGGATGACCAGAGACTGCGGACAGCACAGGGATGACCATAGACTGCGGACAGCACAGGGATGACCAGAGACTGCGGACAGCACAGGGATGACCAGAGACTGCGGACAACACAGGGATGACCAGAGACTACGGACAGCACAGGGATGACCAGAGACTGCGGACAGCACAGGGATGACCAGAGACTGCGGACAGCACAGATGACTGCTGACCTTTGGGGAGCGGGTACCTGAATTTGACAGGTACCCGCTCTTACTTCCGCAGAGTTTTTGTTTGATCTTACCTGTTCCTCGATCCAGCCGCGCGCTGTCTTCCCGGCTTCTGTAATGGCGCTCGGCATGACAGCCGGGTGCCCAGTGCGCATGAGCGAGAAGCACTTGCGCTTTGTGATTGGTCCGGTGGCTTCTGGGATCTGTCATGTGTCCCAGGTACCGCCTTACCATTCACAAAAAGCACCGCTCCTTGCGCATGCGCACTTGGCACCCGGCTGTCATGCCCAGTGCCCACACTACAGAAGCCGGAAGACGCACGCCGCTGGATAGAGGAACAGGTAAGATCAAAGAACAAAGAAGTAAGAGCGGGTACCTGTCAAATTCAGTTACCCGCTCCCCACCTCCCCAAAGGTCAGCAGTCATCTCCATAAGGTCCCGCTGCAGAGCTGAGCGGCCGGCCCGGTATTCTGACACGGCCGCGGTGGAAATACCGGACCGGCCGCTCCATATTCGCTCCATAAGACGCACTGACATTTTCCCCCCTTTTTTTGGGGGAAAAAAGTGCGTCTTATGGAGCGAAAAATACGGTAGTCGTCATTACCATCTGGTAAGCAGCTTTTGAATCACGGTGGTGGATTGTCCTTTCCACATTATTTGTTCCATGGATAAATGTTCTTTTTTTCACAAGTATTTTGAGGTATTTCTTGAAATTTATATTTAGTTGTTAGATGTCAAGGCTTGCATCACATATTGTAGTATGTGTAGTGGCACAGTTTTTTTATTTTACATTTTTTGTTTATGTATAAATTGGGATATTTGTTTTTTCGCTGATAACATTTAGTATATATTTTTATTTATATTAATTATGGTAAACATTTTGGGTTTAGCAAAGCACTGTCTCACCTCATTATTATTAATTTTATATCAGGATAAACTGCACACAACTAACCTGAAGGTGATAGCTAGACCCTCTCTGTTTCTTCCATGTTCTCTCAGTCAGTGTTAGCTCTTTGCAGAGACAGGACTTGGGAAAATCAATAGGGTAGATTTACTAAAACTAGAGAGTGAAAAATGCGGTGCAGCTGTGCATGGTGGAAAATCAGCTTCTAACTTCAGTTTGTTCAGTTAAGCTTTGACAAAGAAAGTGGAAGCTATGCAGCTATGCACCGGTTTTACACTTCTCAGGTTTAGTAAATCAACCTCATTGTCTTCTTACACTTCAAAGACTGGAAAAACATCCTCTGTGTTGCAATTAGCTGGAGTAAAATTGTGTTTGATTCAACATCTGTGTCTTGTTAAGAGTTAAGCTGCCTGTGGATGGTGCCAAATCAGTAGCTGAACATATTGCCTGGACAGAATGGGGTTGATTTACTAAAGGAAAAAAGATTGTTCACTTTGCAGGGAAAGATGCAATTTACAAGGGAATTTTCCCCAGAGCTAAGTGAAACTGTGATTACTTTAACTCCTTCACTCCGATGTAACACAAATATACAGCCTCACAGAACTGGGCTTTTTTCCGTGAGCACAGCACGCTCCAAGCACAAAGACCGGGGTGTCACTGAGAGCCCGGGGCCCTGTTCTAACAAATCCAGGCCCCGTTCTAATGATTCCATGTCACATGATCGCTGTGATAGCCTCTGATTGGTGATCAGTCACTGTACAGCCCGCCCCCCTTGTTTTTTTTTCTCTATGAATGGAGGAGAGAGATATATTGTATCTCTCTTTTTCCTTGCATAGAAGGAAAAAAAATTTTGTTAAAAAAAAAGATACATAAATAAATATGAAAAAATAAAAGAAAAAATACCTAGATAAAGGTTTGATCTAGTTCAGTGCCAGGGTTAGTGTTTGGGTCAAGATCAGGGTCAGAGGTCAAGGGTCAGGATTTAAAAAAATTGGTGTCAGTGTGTTTTAGGTAAAAAGAAACAAAAAACAAAATGCGCACTAATGTTTCTGGGCTGTACTGTGGGTACAAACAACAAATAACATACACATATATGGTATCACTGCGATCGTCAAGAGCTGTAAAATTTATTTTGGGTTGTTCTTTGGTGGTAGGTTATGGTAGTAGCAAGAAATACACATCTACATTGAAAAAACATTTTTTTTACTATTTTGGGCTAGTTTTCCTTCAATAATAAAAAAAATCAGGAGCAATCCATTACCAATTACCACCAAATGAAAGCCCAATTTGTCCTGAAAAAAACAAGGTATAATCCACCTGGATGTACAAAGTAGTTGCGATGACATGTACGGTTTTACTAACACATGTCAAAGTTGCAAGATTGTGCTTAGGCGCTAAGATTTGTTTTAACCTTAGGCATGAAGGGGTTAATCATCCAATCATATGTAAGCAAACAATATGCTTTTTTATTATTTTTTTTTCCTTGCATGTAACTAGGTATACTTTGCAAAGTGAATTATACCACATTCACTAGACTCTGGGGAAAAATCCCATGTAAAGTGCAACTTCATTGCAAAATGAACAGCCTGTTTGCCTTTAGTAAATCCACCCTGCAGGGTCTAAGGAGGTAAGTCAATGCATAAAGTAATATTTGAAACATAACAGTATTAAAAGAAACTGTTGTTAACTACTACTGAGCAACTTTGCCTGAAACACAAACCCAAGCAAATAATGCAATATACAAGTTTATATTTGATATAGAAAATGTCTTTTATGTTCAATTCAAGCTGCTGAATACCAAGTGGGAAATTATGATATATTCCTGGCTCCAATTGATATTTAAATGTGTTTGACTTCACATCGGCTGTTTATGTTCCTCCAAGGCTTTATTGATAGGATTTATTGTCTTGAAGTGCTAGCTCATTATTACTGTTTTGCTTAGAATTAAGACAGACTAGATGCTTAAACTCCTTTCAATGAAATTTTTAAAGGTGCGAGAGATTTGCTTTTTAATTTAAAAATAAACTTTTTTTTCATACCTGACAGTTGTGCTTCTGTTATTAGCAAAAGAAGAACTGGCACACAAAATGTTCTTTTGTGTGCACGTGTATTTTCAGTGCAAATGATACCTTACAAATTCTTTACTCAGGAATGTCATTGCACAAGTAAGAGGTGGTAATTAGAGGTAATTTGATAAGTTAACATTTTCATTTTGTCACATTCATTATATTAAAATTATTAGTTTTATGAATTCTTTTTGTATATTCGGATCCATTTTACATATTCATTATTTGAACAGTTTTGTCTCTTTGAATCTTCTTCAGTGAATTCTCTTCTTTAAAATGACTCTGCCATTAAAAAAAATAAAGCTGTCAGCAATTATAAAGTGCAGGCAACTTGCCATATTCTTATTGGCCATTAAGGCAACCCATCATAGTAATGGGTGAAAAAAAATGTACAGGGAGCAAAGAGGGATTGGTCAAACCCTGATGACATTACCCAGATGCGTTGGAACTTTGCCTATTTTAGAATCACCCATTGAAAGTAGACAAAAAAATTCAGCTGCAGTATTAATATGCGATGTGCTTAGCAAAAGGCATATGGCACAAAGCAGGTTGAGACATGACCCTGGCACTAGTACCTTTCATATAAGCCTCTCTGACACAGAGGAAAGCTGGAAGTACAGATTCTGCTGTGCTTTCCAGGGAAGTTAAAAACAATTAGTAAATAAAGGTCAGAAGTACACAACATTAAAGTGTTACTAAACCCACAACAGTAAAACCAGTATGTATATGCAGTAAAGCATGCTTCTTATACTCACTGTGGAACCTAAGGGGTTAATCAACTGCATTGTGTAAAAAGGCTGTTTGATCCTGACTCTTCTGATCCTTCCCTTCTTCTAGTGTTTCCCTCTAATCTTCTGATAAGACATAGTGTGTGGAGACACTCTGCACATGCTCAGTTTGATGTGTATTGCTAGAGAGGTTTTTTTTTTTCCTTGGCAGAGTGCATGTGATCAGCACAGAGCCAATCAGCACTATCCAGACAGAGGTCAGGGGTTCTGCATCCTCCTAGAGCAAAATGAAAACTCCTCCAACAAGCTCTAACATGTGCTCTGGTGGAAACTGATAAAAGTCACATGACTGCTCTAACTGCTGATGAGAAAAGGTATTTATCAGGTTATATTTACTGAAATAATTGCATTTCTATGTTCTGTGTAATGTGGCAGACCAGATATAGTGAATGCAGGGTCCTGGGTTTAGTAACACTTTAAGCTATCTAAAAAAGATAAAAAATTAAAATATTTCACTTAGAGCTCTTTCTGCTGGCTAATCTTCAACTCCTTTTTTATTTAATCTAACCAATGGTGCTTTTTTGCCATTGGTTCTCTTGGTGCTACTACTGGTCATATATTTGGCAACATAACAATTTTATAGAGTGTTACATAAAGTTCAATCACCCATGTCACTGGTGGAAGATGTGGGCTTATGTCAAGTCTAAGGAACAGCCAGGCTCCAAAACTGTACCTGCAATGAAGGATGGAGTTGGATAAATGCCAGTACCTAGTTTGTATCTTTTAGGTTTGTACTGCTGATGACATTTAACAAGCAGTCAGAAAGTAATTCAAATCTCCAATTTATAAGGCAGAGACAAATTTTAGGCCAGGTCAAGTGTAGATGTAGCAAGTAAATGAATAGACCTCCCAGTAATGCTATTACTAGGTTGCAGCTAGAGGGAGCTCTAATGACTTGTAGTGTGACTGCAGCAGACTGATACCAACAAGCTCACATTAAACTCAGAATGCAAGTGATCAACATATTTTCTGTACTCTCCTCTTTGATACATGTTAGCCACACATTGTTTATGCTATCTTTGTTCAGCTTTGTGTTTGTTCTGACATTCACTTTCTCTGTTTAGTACCCTATATGTTAGTAATGAGAACTTTCTAAGGCTCCATGCACACTGGGTGTTTTGATAACACTGGTAACGTTAGCTGTGTAAAGTCACTTTAAAAATGTGAGTTTTTCAGCTTTTTTTTAGCATTTTTGCATTAGCCTTTAGCGGCATTTTGCTGCGTTTAGTGGAGTTTGTGTTTTGAGTTTGTGTTTTTTGGGTCAACCATCCAAAAATGCCTGTTTGCGGCATTTTACCGTGATTTACCACATTTTGCCACGTTTTTCAGTGTTAGAGTGTTTTTACAGCTAAAAAACTCCTCTAGAAACCCACTAGTCCTGGGTTTTTCTCCAGCCAAAAAACATCCCTGCCAAAATATATTGATTACAGTCTATGTGTGCATGGACACATAGGATAATATGCTGGTGCATTTACTAGCTGTAGTAAAAAATTTAAAAAAACGTCAAAAGCCAAAAACAGCTGTAAAAATTTCCAGTGTGTATGAGGACTAATACAAACTGATGCACGTTTCCATGTGGCCTGCGCTGCCACCAGGGGCAGACTGACAACTCATGGGGCCCCCGGGCAATAGGGGATCATGGGGCCCCTGTGTCCTTGCCCAAACTCAAAAAAGCCTATGAAAAAGGTACCAGGGGCATCTCATGGGGCCCCCTACTGACCCTGGGCCCTCGGGCAGTGCCCGAGTTTCCAAATGGTCAGTCCGCCCCTGGCTGCCACTATGAAGTAAATAATTATCTGCATAATGTAATCCATTTCTGTTTGATACATTAAGCTCTGAATGCAAGTAAGCAACATGTGTTTTGTGCTCTCCTCTTTGACATAGGTACTGCAGGCTGCATCTTTGTCCTACCTTGTACTCAGATCACCGATAATTCTGTAACAGACAAATGTAGTTGCATAACCAGGTAGAAGGTCAAAGCAGGCAACAGACAAGAAGTACACCTCTAAAACTTCTAAGTCCTCATGCGTACTGGATGTTTTGATAACGCTGGTAACATTAGCTGTGAACAGTTTTTCAGCTTTTTTCAGCATTTTTGCATTAGCATTTAGAGGTGTTTTGCCGGGTTTGCCGCATTTTCCTGCGTTTTTCCGTGTTTGCATTTTTAGCATTTTTTTGGACCTAAAAACATTTTTTTTTATAAAGAAATCCAAAAATGCAGTTTTGCGGCGTTTTATAGCATTTTACTGCATTTTGTCATGTTTTTTAATGTGAGAACATTTTTACAACTAAAAAAACTCCTCTAGAAATCCACTAGCCCTGGTGTTTTTTTCCAGCCAAAAAACATCCCTGCCAAAAAACGTTGATTACAGTCTATGTGTGAATGGACACATAAGATAACATGCTGGGGGGTTTACTAGCTGTAGAAAAAAACATCAAAAGCCAAGAACAGCAGCTGTTAAAACATCAAGTGTGCATGAGGACTAAAACTGAAGTTTTCTAGAACCTTTCCAGTAATGTTGGTTCATACACTTTGATAGATCAAGTGGTTTACTTGAAGAGTCTGCTACAATGATAAATTTGATTGCTTTATTCTTTACATTTCTATCTCACTACAAACTCATTCCCAGACTTTCTGCAAGTGATTTTAAAGAACAATTCTACTTTTCTGAGAAAAAACAATCCTCTCTAGGTGATCAATGTACATTGCGGGGATTTTAACAAACTATGTTGCATATTCCTACCTTTTTGGTTGTGAAGAAATAGCTGTCTGCTTCACCACACTGAAGAAACAGGAACAATGCTGGAGGCATTTTACAGCACACACTAATTTTGGTAGCATTAATATTAATGCGGAATGTATGCTCCATGCTGAAGAACATTATTTTTCATCAAACTATTATGGGTAAAGTTCCACTTTAAATTACAGCATGGCTTGTGCAGCAATTGTACATGTTATACTATTTTTTTAGTTACAATATTTGTATCCATGAAAGTGGAGTTACTCTTTAACAGCTAATCCATATTACCGATTATAAATGATTCTCTCTAATTTAGCAGTTCCTGCTCTCTCCTGTGAAATACTGATTTTCAGCAATGCAAAGTATACTCGCTTATCTCCTTTGATAAACCAGTGTCTGTTATTATCATGCACCGCAGACTGTTGAAACCCAGCTATTGGAAAACACATTCCGCCTAACGTTCCTCAAATGCAAAGCACTTTCACAGTGTACAGAACTTTATTACGTTTTTTTTCTCAAAGCTTATTTTAAATTCCCTAACTACACATAAGGCAACAATCTCCACATTCTGAAATATCAGATAATTGATCAGTGAAACATACTTTAGTATATGCATAATCATTTTTACAGACATAATAGAGTTGAAAATTATATTTTAACATGCAAATGTTTTATTTCCTGTAAAATAAATACTAATAATAATAATAATGTATATGCCTCTAATAATACAGTTGCTTTCATTTAATTTTTATTAATTAAAATGCCTGACAATGGGCAAAGAGCAAGATTATTCACAGTAATCACATGTGTTTTGGGCAAAGCAAAATGGCTACCCAAATTTGGATCTACAAATACTATACTGTATATGGGTTACACAATTTAATGATGATCCATACTGTAGAATTGAATTTCTAGGACTGTGTATTTTGGTCTTTTAATAAGGAGGCATGTTGATGAATGCTCATGAGATACAAAAGGAATCTTCTCTTGCATTAGCTGAATACTTCAGTACTTAATGGAAACCATTAAGGCAAAGAAATAAAATATATTATTATATGGTCCCAATGAGAGGTAAAGGTCTAATATAAGACAGTAAAGGTCAAGCTACTTACTTCAGGAATGACTATGATGTTATAAAGTGAATACACAGTCTTGACAATCAATCAGACAAGTGAAACACTCTTCCAAAAGGGCAAAATTTTGCTTATCGTGGTTTTGGGAGTCCCCCTATTTTAAAGGGGCAACTCTCTTTTTATAAATGTCCACAATATCCTGATGTAGTGTTTGACAACCTATATAAATGCATATGGTTTTATTATCTGTTCTCTCTTCCTAATGCAGTTTGTGTTGCCTAATCATCCGCAAAGAATTATAGAAGACAGAAACCATTAGGTCAAGTTTAGGGAGCATTATGGTTAGTGAAGAACCAGAGAAAGTCAATGCAACATTAATTAACCACAGGCAGGAAAGAGGGGAGGATGTTTATAAACGGCCTCCCGCTCCTGCAATGCTCCCGTCTGGTCGTTTATATACATGGGTCAGATGGGAGCATTGCAGGAGCGGGTGGCCGTTTATAAATGTGCTCCCCGCTTCCCTGCTTGTGCGTGCTCCCTATGAACCCCGATCAACGTACAGGATCTCTGTTGACCAATCAGTGATCACATGAATAGTAGCAAGCAAGATGTCACTTCTGACATCATTGCTTACTACTAGTGAAATCTGTGAATGATCACAGAAGTCACATGGTAGGCTAGTCACAACAACCTTGTACCATGTGACAAGCTGTGACCAATCACAGCTCACACAGTATTTCTCAATGGCTGCAAGAATGCAGCCAAAGAGAAGGAGAAATGATTGCTTTTACAGCCTTTATGGGTGTAAAAGCAATCAGCGTAAAAAAAAAATAAAAAAATCTTCATCACCCCCCACAAGTAGTACAGTGTCACTGTACTGCTAGGGTGACAGTATGTTAAAAAAAAACAAAAACATAAATAATAATATAAAAAATTAAAATTTTTGAAAAATTATAATTTTTGGTTATAAAGTAATTTGTTTTTTTTTTTACTAAAAAGATAGATGAATACATTTTGGCCAAGATTTATGAAGAAAGATTATTTATATGCAAAATTTTATAAGAAAAACACTTTTTTTCAAAATGTTTGGACTTTTTCATTTATATAGCAAAAAAATTAAAATCCCAGTGGTGAATAAATACCACCAAAATAAAGTTTTATCTATCTCAAAAAAATGCTAAAAAATTCATATGGGTACAGTGTTGCATGACGGCGCAATTGTCATTCAAAGTGCGATAGCACTGAAAGCTGAAAATTGGCCTGGACAGGAAGGGGGTGAAAGTGTCCGGTCTTGAAGTGGTTAAAAGGGTCAGTGTGTAATATGTTCAGAAGCATGGGGCAGGCGGAAAATAGATAAATAGATGGTCTGGAACTGTCTGAAGATACAGTTAGCATCCATTCCGGCAGTGAAAGGGTAGGTGTTGCACCACCAAAAGGATTTAGTGTAGCCAGAGGCTTCTCCCTCCCCAGGTGAGACATGCTTCAGGAAACAGCAGGTGTATACAGTTGCTATCTGTGTTCTAACCTATTGGCCTCAAAGACAGATGTTCTAACTATGGCCATTGGCTGAGATAGAAAATGTGTGAGTCTGTGCAGAGACAGACTCAAGGTCTGAGGGGACCAAAAATAGGCAGGGGGCTGAATACTTTCTGTTTGACTGTTGTGTTGCTAACATTCCCCTTCAAGGGGAACTTGCTGTAAAGTTTATTGTTGATTAATATAGTGGGAAGAAAGCTCTACAATGCAGGTTGGTGAGATGACTGAGTCCTTATAGATGTACTGAATGGATTTGTTTTTATTTTACCTGGTGCCATGATTTAGCTTTAAATGTAGCCACTTCCCTACTGCGCTATAGCCGAATGACGGCTACAGTACAGTCGCCCAGTTCTGAGAGGGCATCATATGACGTCCTCCCAGAACACGCCCCCCACGCGCTCCCAGCAGCGTGCACCCGCCTTTGTCCTTTGGACACAGCTGATCACATGACATGGTAAAAGGCCTATCATAGTGTCCTTTTACCACTTGATCAGCTGTGTCCAATTACAGCTGACTACCATGTAAATACACTTGTCGGTTATCGGCAGTACTTTCCTCACTCTGTCACAGTGTGAGAAAAGTACTGCCGATAACTTGCAACTGTCAATGGAGACATTTGCACTGATAATCAGGGTTGGGTGGGGAGCATCGGTGCACAGTCATTTTCAGATGTTTATTTGGGTTCAGGGCTGGCTGGGCCACTCCAGGACATTCACAGAGCTGGCCTGTAGCCACTCCTTTGTTATGTGAGCTGTGTGCTTAGGATCGTTGTCCTGTTGAAAGAGATGAACCATCACCCCAGTTTAAGGTCCAGAGCACTCCGGAACTGCTTTTCATCTAGGATGTCTCTGTACATTGCTGCATTCATCTTTCTTCGATCCTGACTAGTCTCCCAGTTCCTCCACTGAAAAACATCCCCACAGCATGATGCTGCCACCATGCTTCACTGTAAGGATGGTATTTGCCAGGTGGTGAGCGGTGCCTGGTTTCCACCAGACATGACGCTTGGCATTCAGGCCAAAGAGTTCAATCTTTGTTTCATCAGACCAGAGAATTTTGTTTGCCTTCAGGTGCCTTTTGGCAAACTCCAGGGGGCTGCCATTTGCCTTTTACTGAGGAGTGTCTTCCTTCTGGCCACTCTGGCCTGATTGGTGGAGTGCTGCAGAGATGGTTGTCTTTCTGGAAGGTTCTCCTCTCTCCACAGAGAAACACAGGAGCTCTTTCAGAGTGACCATTGGGTGCTTGGTTACCTCACTGGCTAAGGCCCTACTCCCTCAATTGCTCATTTTGGCCGGGCGGCCTGCTCTAGGAAGATTCCTGGTCTTTCCAAACTTCTTCCATTTACAGATGAGGGAGGCCATTGTGCTCACTGGGACCATTAATGCTGCAGACATTTTTCTGTACCCTTCCCCAGATCTGTGCCTTGATACAATCCTGTATCGGAGGTCTACGGACAATTCCTTGGACTTCATGGCTTGGTTTGTGCCCTGACATGCACTGTTTATTGTGGGACCTTATATATACAGGTTTATGCCTTTCCTAATGATGTCCAATCAACTGAATTTCCTACAAGTGGACTCCAATCAAGTTGTGGAAACATCTCAAGGATGATCAGTGGGAAGAGAATGCACCAGAGCTCAATTTTGAGCATCATGGCAACGGCTGTGAATACTTATGTATGTGTGGTTTTTTTAGTTTTAACATTTTGCAAAGATTACAACACAAACTTCTTTCACATTGTCATTATGGGGTATTGTTTGTAGAATGTTGAGGAAAAAAATTAATTTAATCCATGTTGGAATAAGTCTGTAACATAACAAAATGTGGCAAAAGTAAAGCGCTGTGAATACTTTCTGGATGCACTGTATGCCTTGCCATGGCAGCAGAGAACATGGGCATCTGATGAATCGGGTATATGGACCAATACAACCACAATTCATTTTTTTTAGTAATGCCCATGTTGAAGGTTAGGCCCAAAAAAACTTTAAATTCGGAAATTGTAATAGGTTTCTTTGCAAATGGTCTAGCAAGGTTTGAATTTGGGTTGGTGGTGATAAACTGTTGTGCATATAAATTGCTTTGATCCACAATCAATGCATACAGATCTTCCATGAAAAACAGCTCCAAAAAAGGGGAGTAGTTACATTTGTTGTTTCCACCTGCATTCTGGGTTGGGCAGATAATGGTGGAAGTACGAGTGCTGCAGAATTTGTGAGCTGCCAATCAGGATTTGTAAGCACATCCAGAAAGACACTAGGGGCTCTACAGGCCTGTGTGCGAATTCTTGGTGGCTGCAAGACACTGCAAGTGCTAGCCACTGCACCAGCTTGTACTGTACTTATGGGATGTCACCAAGTGATACTGCAGTGCTGGTATGTATAAGATCAGGATGTACTAGGCCGCTGGTGCTCGCCAGTCCACCAAAAGGTACAGTGGCGCTAGTACTGGCACTCTCATCTGACATGCTCAGAATCCTGTAGGCCTCTTCACTAGAGTACCTTTCGTTGGACATTTTGGACACTAAATTTATAGGTACCTGGTGCGACTCACGGGAAAATAAGCACCTGGCTGTCAGGGACTGCTTGAACTGCTACAAAAAAATTTACCTGCAAGTGCTAGCAGTGATCAGACCTGATTATGTGAACACTGTGGTTTTGTGTGCAATGTATCATGTGACAGTGACCTACTGACACTGCAGTTGCTGGGGGAGAGGGTGGGAGGGGGGTTAAGCGTAGGGGCTAAACGCAGGTTCTGGCAGGTGCCAGGGCTGATCCTGCTAATGCTGCATTTTTGGGGACACTATACTAATGTGAACGCTGGTATTGTGCTGATCTGATCAAAGATATTGATCCGTTCAGACACTATACTAGCAATAGAGGTTTATTTTGAATGTGTGCATGTTCCTGGCAATCAAGAGCTTAAATGTGATGACTGATGTAGTCACGGGCAATCAGACACAATCTAGGTGGGACGCTAACTGATGCTAATACTATCTGAAGTCACTGGTGACACTAATACAGTGATCAGTAAAAAAAATCTGTACATTGTACTAGTGACACTAATACAGTGATCAGTAAAAAAATCTGTGCACTGTACTAATGACACTGGTGACCGGGCAGTGATGGGGTTAACTGGAGGAAATCGGGGGTTAAATGTGACCTAGCAGTGATTTTAATGTAAATGTTTACTCATGTGGATCTGCTTTCTTCTCTCTCTGGAACAGAATGTGCTCAGAGAGAGAAAATGTCATAATTTCCTGTACCTGTGTAAATGTAAACACAGGTACAAGAAGATCTCTGATAGGGCAGAGATCGATCATCAGATCCAGGCCAAACAACACTGGGCTGAATCCGATGATTGATCGGTCAGGCACCGAATCACGGCACCAGCAGATCAGCGCAGTCACCACAGGAGCGCAAATCACGTATATATACATGATTTTGCACAGGGAGTCCACCCTGTAGCAGTATTTCTGCTATAGGGCAGACTTAAAGCGGCTAAAATGCATGTTTCTACATTGTTTATCACTTTAAAAACACTCTAAGGACAATAAAATACCTGTTGATTTACTAGAAATGTAGTACATCTAAAAATCCAAACTCTGTTGTCACCCTTGTCTGTGGGACTACAAAATTCTGCCTATCTCCACTCCTCTCTGTCCTATTTCACGGGATTTTCTCTTCCAGCAAGAAAATGCTGCTGCTTTAACTCCAAGAACCTTCCCATACACTATGCATAATTAAAGATTTGGAAGATGAAGTTTTAGAAGCACACCTACATCATTATGGTCTAAGCTCCCAGTAGCTGCCCCTGCCAGAATTTTACAAGCCTGATGATGAGATCACAGTGAATAATATACACAGTTTCTTTCTTCAGGAGCTAGGTGAAAGAAAAAAAATAATTTTGAAACGTTCTAGTTGGGGAGAGGGAACAGATAATGTACGCTTTCATTTAAAAGGTACCATGTCTGTAGCTTCCTGCTGTAAGAAATAGCCCTTGTGAACAGTGTTTCAGAAGCTCACTTTAGAGACACATTATTGTGCATGAATGTTCTTTAATCTGCATGTTAGTTAAAGCAACCTTACAAGTAAAAAAGCCCAGGAAAAAAATGTGTCCCTATTTAACACCTTAATAACATTTAGTTAAACCTATTCAGACAAAAATAATTACTCCCTATCCTTTAATTTTTTATTAAACTATTAACTTTTAAACTTTTCATTGGGGTTTTATTTTAGTTTTTATTTGTTCTGTTCAAATATTTTTTGAGACACATAGTTAAAAATGCACACAATTTTAACAAAGACTTTATTTCATATGTAAGTAACTTTGCATTACTGGAATTGTAATTTTAGTGTTATTTTAAAAGAGACAAATAACTGAAGAAAATAAATATTTTTTTAAACAAACACTGATCAAAGTAGAAAAGATTTGTTTTCAAAAAGAAATTATATTTTTGGTCTATACATTCCATAGGAAATAAAATATTTTTGCTAGACAATATTACCATAAAAAAGCCTTGTCTGTCCTGAAAAAAATTCAATATACAGTATGAATTACTTTGTTATCTTAAGTAATCACAAAGTTATCTTGAATAAATAGGGGATACAGGTGCAAGAGCAGAAGTGCTTAAAGTGTAAAAACTTAAGGTTTGGCTTCTGTCAAATGGGCATGCTGGAAAATCAGAAGCCAACCGGCATCTGATCAGAGCTTGCAGATCTTAGAGGGCTGACTGTGTTCTGGCAGGCTGGGGAGGGGATTGCTGTACTAACATCACATAGATAGTACAGTGAGCTCCTCACAAGCTCCTCAGTTATTTTTTGGTTCAGGTCACTGGGATGAAGGAAAAAAAAAACTACCTTTGTGTACCAGGCTTTACTCCGTAAAAAAAAAGCATGTGTTATTTCGTCTAGGGGCATCACATTGTTTAAATATTCATAGCAGTTTCCTTTCTCAACACATTTCACATGTCAAGTTTCTTCAAGAGCTTTTTCACACCCAGCCCAGGCAGGCCATCTATCTTTCTTAGCGCTACGCTGCAAGGGATTCTTTTCTACTTTTCAGCCCTTTGTTCCTTGTAGCTGCCTGCTCAAGTGAGTCTGAAAACCACAACCTGGGAATCGTTTGCAGTGCAACCTCTCTCTATCTTCAGGGGCTCTGCAGACGACAAGGTGGTTCCTTAGACTCTGCTCCTTAGGCTTTCCAATGCTATCACATTTGCTATAAGTGTGGGCATGCTGCGTTCTCCTCAGAGAGTACCAATAGGTATCCTTCCCATACTAAACTCCTCATGGACCTCAACTGTATCCCAGGTTCCTGCATTCCCTTGGACCTCTGTGTACCTCAATGTTCCTCATACATATTGCCACCTCTGTGTTCCTGTATGCTCAGCATCCCACTGCTGCTAAGATACTCTTGTACTTTTGCCTTCCTGTGAGCTCTGCACCCTCAGGGCAGTAAGTGCCTCTTACAAGTGTTCTGTGTCTTGACTTCGTGAAAGACCTGCACCCCAGTGCTGAACTAGACTAGAGATTCTGCATATAGCCCTACAGAACAGACAGTGGACAGTCTACATGTGTTTATCTGCTGCTACGCTACTAAAAGGAAACAGATACTTTTATTATACAGAAAAAAACAGAGTTCTATCATCCATGTAGCTACACATTTATAAATGCTGCCATCTACTGGTAGAAGAATATATCTCTACTGAATACTGTTGTTGAAGTTGTTGCACAAAAATACATCAACATTGTATTCTAACACCCCCACTCAACAACTACTCCTCATATTAGTCCCATTTCAGATCTCAGTACTATAAATCTCTAGGCTCTGAAAATGTCCATGTCTGCACTAAGAGATATTCACTAAGAGATGTCATCTCTTCATCAGTAGAATGTAAAGTTGATGCAGCGCTAAAAGACTAAAGCCTAAATACAGTATATAACCAGATAGTAAATATGAGTAATAACATGACCCAAAACCACCTAGGGATAAACAGAAAAACAATGGCCCTTAATAGACTAGTAACAGTGGTTAAGTGCAGGATAAGGTGTCCATAGTTCATACAGGAGTGTAAGTGAATCACAGCACACTTCAAAGAACGTGACCCCGGGCAGTCTTGCTGCAATGGCCTCTCACCTCCACTCTACGACCCTACAGGGCCATAAAGCGTAATGTAGATCACCACGGAATCCTCCAATTCAGGGGCTCTTTAGATAGATTGGCATCACATAAACAGGGACCGAATTCCTCCAGGCCAGTAGGTGAATAAAATAGACTCTCCTCCGATGTCACAACCGCTCATATGCTCATAAATGAGGAGATAAACACAATCCTCATAGTGTATTACCGCACAGTCTCCAAAAAACAATAGCCATACGCTAAGACACGCCCCCCAAAGGATACGTCACATATGTGACGTATCCTTTGGGGGGCGTGTCTTAGCGTATGGCTATTGTTTTTTGGAGACTGTGCGGTAATACACTATGAGGATTGTGTTTATCTCCTCATTTATGAGCATATGAGCGGTTGTGACATCGGAGGAGAGTCTATTTTATTCACCTACTGGCCTGGAGGAATTCGGTCCCTGTTTATGTGATGCCAATCTATCTAAAGAGCCCCTGAATTGGAGGATTCCGTGGTGATCTACATTACGCTTTATGGCCCTGTAGGGTCGTAGAGTGGAGGTGAGAGGCCATTGCAGCAAGACTGCCCGGGGTCACGTTCTTTGAAGTGTGCTGTGATTCACTTACACTCCTGTATGAACTATGGACACCTTATCCTGCACTTAACCACTGTTACTAGTCTATTAAGGGCCATTGTTTTTCTGTTTATCCCTAGGTGGTTTTGGGTCATGTTATTACTCATATTTACTATCTGGTTATATACTGTATTTAGGCTTTAGTCTTTTAGCGCTGCATCAACTTTACATTCTATTCATATTGCCCTTGTTTGGTATGGGACAGATGCTGGCTGCTTTTTAGTTAGTTTTTTTATTCACCACTTACCATAAGAGCGCAGGAGGATTTTTTATGTTATTTAATCTCTTCATCAGTAGCTCTGATCCACTTTTGTTTCTTGTGGGGTGGAAATCTTTGCATCTCATCTCATGAATCTGGTTTAATGCTACGCGAGCAACATAGGACAGACGTTTTGCTTAGGTGCCTTTATTGCTTCTGGTGGATTTTCTGATTAAAGCCTCTTGTGGTTCTACTGTTGGTTACCTTATTTTTGTCTTGGTGCAGAATTTTGTATACTTTTTCACTGTACCCCACAAGTACACCTTCCTTTGACCAAGCATCCCATTTTGTATGTTTTTTTTTTTTTAGATGTACATATAGGCTTTGCTTCCAAAAATGTTAAGATGGCTCATGTTTGGGGTCTATCCATTCCACAGTTCATATGGAGTTTTCTCAGTTGATTTTCTTGGTAGTCAATTTTGGGGATTGCGGTCATAATTGCCTCCCCCCAGTATGTGGTTGGCATATCTGCATCAAACAGCATGGTTCTTTCACTCTCATATAGAGTACAGATCATTCTTTCTGAAAATCCATTGTGTTCTGTGTTCTATGGTACAGTAGTTTGAAATATTATGCCATGCATTCTGAGAATTGCCTGTGTATTATCACCTGTATATTCAATTTCATTGTCTGTGCGCAATACACTCAGCATTATGCCAAATTTGTTGCTTACTTGAGCTAAATACTGTTAAAGTTTCTCTGATACTTCACTTTTGTTGTGAAATAGATATAGTGTGGTATACCTGGAGTAATCATCTATAAAAGTGAGAAAATACCTCTTCTTTCCTGGAGCCAATTTTTACATTGTTCCACAAAAAGCTGCATGAATTGTTTGAAGAATTTATCTCTACTAAAAACTTTTATTATAGTTGTTGCACAAAAATATATGAACATTGTATTCCAACACCTATAAGTCCTGTATTCCGTGTTTTTGAAAATTCTCATCTTTGTGCTTCCCTGTATGAGTTCAGTTGTAACCTGCACAGGTGCGCTGTCACCACCATCAAGCGTACAGACTGCACAGAGGATCCACCATCCCAGTCATACTTGACCGCTGCCCAATCGTGACAGAGAACAAAAAGAGAAAGATTCTACAATATCATTAAAGTCAGAAGTTATTTTAGTTAGATATTTACATACTATTTCATGTCCTATTTTTTTCAATACAATCAATATTTGTATAATTTACACCCACGTGTTGGTCATTTGTTCACACATTTAAATGCATATAGGACTCAGGAGATGTGTCTCACCCCTTGCGTATCCACATGCAGGAGTAGAGGGAACGAAGTCCCTCTGGGATAACTAAATTGAAATGGTGATTGTCACATACTACTCATACTACTGTACATATACAATCCTAGTGTTGCATGCTCTTAAGCCTTGTACACGCGATAAGTATATCGGACAAATGGTTATCCATTTTTTACTTGCATGCTAGTCACATATCAAAAATGAGGAGATTACTAAATTACTAATGAAAATTTGCATACAACAGGATACAATTTTGTATTGTATTGTATTGTAATCATAAATGAAAGAATGGGGTAAGTGAGCACAATCCACAGAGCGAGCAGCTAGCATACAAGGCAATCCTCAACACCTCAAATAACAAGATAAATTAATGGGGTATGCAGCGCTATAACATGATATGGCAAATTAAATGATACAAGGATCAACCACACATCACTGAATCAGCATATAGTAATCCTTATAGTGAGACTCATATAATCAGCCTATCAAGCATTGACAATACTTATAGTGATATAAATAATATATATAAGAGAAGATAAATGCATAAAGTGATGACAGTATCAAATGGTGCTAGATGTACTCCAAATCCAGTTTGACTTTTCGAAGAATCTAGTGCAATTATGCGCTTACCACAAAAACATACAAACTGAGCGTTGTATGTATATCATCATGTATATCATCATCAGCGGACATCAGGGCCTGGTCAGCAGTTTAGGCAGCATCCGGTCACCATGGTAGACACTCGGGGATGACGAAACACACTCGGGGGTCACCTCAGGCTCACCGACAGGTCCAACAAAGTCCAGACTCCTAATGGCACTCTTCCCAAAAAGCTCCACCTTGTGAGGCTCGTAAATAACGAGCCGGGGGGCAAAATGGTAATTTGAGCACAAAATGGCCTCCAGGCCTTATTCCTAGGCTCCCTGGTGGCTAATGGCTCTTTGGTGGCTAATGGTGTCAATTGGGTGGATCCTTTGCTGGTTGGGTGGATCCTTTGCTGCTTTTGCATAGCCCTGACCCTGGAGAAGTCCTGTCCCTATTAATGGCTTCCTAAGACCCCCCATAAGAATCAGCATTAACACTGTTATACAAGTAGCATTCTGGTGAGTGTACATCCATATAAAGTGGTGGATTCCCATACTGGAGCATGAGCACTCTTGAGCATCCTAGCTGGTATTGCTGCACCTTGTAGTTACACGATCATCGGGCATTGCTGTGACCTGTATTGCCACGGACTATGTATAATCACCATTATTGCTGTATAAGCACACATATATCACTTGGCACTTCTATGACCTGCAGTGCCATGGACTATCCACTATTTATATTCAGAATTTTAGAGTTTTTTATGATTTTATGATTCTATGTGATCTGAGACGTTTTATTTGATTTATTTCACTGGAATATCGTATGAACACTTCTATTCACATAAACGCTCTATGATTGCATTTGTCACTTATGCTTTAGCGCTGCACTTACATTTGAATTGATTACTGTGGGTTTGTTACCTTGCCTTTTGTGCTAGTGGCTACCATATTATCTGCGCTCGCCTCATATCTTGTGTTATATGCAGCAGAACCTGATTGGCTCTTGAGTTCTCCATTACAGGAAATTACAGAAGGCCTGCACCAAGTCAAATTCAGGTGCTTACACTAGATGCATTTCAATTAAATTTCATATTTTAAAGGAACGCATGGCTGCAATAACTTTTTTTTTAATATCTGCCTGGAGTTCAGGTTAAATAAATACATTTATGTAAGTTACAACTATACCATTTGTACACAGTTGTAGCTGGAACTACCAAGACAAGTTGTGAACAGGGAAAAGAGCTGCCACGGTGATGTTAACAGAACTGGACACCCATTCTTCTGAACAACAGTGCTTTCCGTTTGATGTCACAGCTTATTATAAAATCAATTTGTTGTTTTCATGCTTCATTGGGTTTATGGGAAATTTTGAAATCAAGTATACTGTATGTCAGATTTTACCTTTAGAATGATTTACAAACTAGCGTTCTCAGCTCTGAAGCAATGTAACACACTCTGATTTTCCCATCAATGCATCTCAACCCCTCCACAATACAACTAGCTAAAATAAAATTGTATATTTTCAAGTTCTTTTAACATTAGCTCTGTTAAAGTGACCTTAAACTTTAAATGGCGGTCGTTTTGGACTGAGGGAATAGCAGAAATAGCACCTGACCTCAGAGAAACATGTTGCACCTTTAGTTCCCTTCTGTTCAAATGGCAATCAGCAAGCATGCTATGAACTCCCAGTTATCACAACTTGCTATGTCCCAGTTAGCAAAGCAGTATATAGTGATATTTTTCCTTATGGTACAAATTGTACTGGAGATATGGGGAAGGATTTACTAAAGGCATATACACTGTTCACTTTGCAAGGGATGTTGCCTTTTGCAAGGGGATTAGCCACAGGGCCTAGCAAAGGAAAGGACGCTCTGCTGACTTCCATCATCCAACCATGTGCAAACAAAAATGCTTTCTTTTTTTTTTCTTTAACGTGATTGGGTATTTTTTGCAAAGTGAGATTTCACCCCATTCACTAAGCTCTGCGTAAAATTCCCTCAAGTGAATAGCGTATTTGATTTTAATAAATCAACTCTGGTGCCTGGAAAAGAATGTGCAATTATTATACAGTACAGTATTATTATACAGTATTTATAAAGCGCCAATAGTTTGCTCAGCGCTGTACATTACAATGGAGACAGAACAATAACAATACAATACAATGCAAAACATGAGGGGATCGAGGGCCCTGCTCTTTCGAGCTTACAATCTAGGAGGGAGGGGATGGTGGCACAGGAGGAGAAAGCTGTGGGGGATGGAGTGGTAGGGAGAGTGGAGGAGGTCGGCAAGTTAGCAGGAGGTGGGGTAGGCTTCCCTGAAGAGGTGGGTTTTCAGAGTGCGCCTAAAGGAGAGGAGAGTAGGTGATAAACTGATGGGTTGGGGCAGGGAGTTCCACAGGATGGGTGACACCCTGGAGAAGTCCTGGAGGCGGGCATGGGAGGAGGAGACCAGGAAACTAGAAAGAAGGAGGTCTTGTGAGGAGCGGAGTGTGCGTGTTGGGTGGTACTATGCATATTAGGTCGGTGATGTAGTTCGGGGCAGTATGGTGGACAGCTTTGTACGTCAGTGTTAGGATTTTGAATTTGATCCATTGCGCAGTCGGAAGCCAGTGGAGGGATTGGCAGAGGGGGGTGGCGTAAACGGAGCGGTTGGAAAGGTGAATGAGTCTGGCAGCCGTATTCAGGATCGACTGAAGCGGGGATAGCCAGCAGCGAGGCAGGCCAGTAAGGAGGGAGTTGCAGTAATCGAGTCGTGATATGATGAGGGAGTGGATGAGCTGTTTAATCAATTAAATATTTCTACGGAGAACCTCACTGGAAGAAAGTTATAGGGTACCAATCAGGGGCGGACTGACAATTCATGGGGTCCCTGGGCAATAGGGGATCATGGGGCCCCTGTGTCCTTGCCCAAATTCAAAAAAGCCTATGAAAAAGGTACCAGGGGCATCTCATGGGGCCCCCTACTGACCCTGGGCCCTCGGGCATTGCCCGAGTTTCCAAATGGTCAGTCCACCCCTGAATGGAACACCAGTATAATCCAGAAGCCTTCAGACACTCTTGTCACAAACAAATGAATACGCACACCACCAACATCCAGTAATGCAATCTTGGGGCCATCTTGAACTATTAAGAGGCAGAAATATTGCATTTTGATATGCAGGAAAGTGAATTATACACTGATACTTTAACAAAAAATGTTGCTAACAGGTATAGTCTTTACATAGGGTGCAGGGACAAGCATGATTAGCCAACAAGTATTACGTGATGTTGGTGCCTCTTCATACACACATCTACCATCAGTGTTGACAACAAAAATGCCACTTAGGGCTTGTCTTCTTAGCATCTGAGTGATAATTTAAAGCAATTTGCCTGTGTTCCAAGCTGATATTTTGTCACTGCTTTTAACCATGCTCTCAAGTTCTCCCTACCTCTGCCTTGACCTGTAATTGACTGCCCACTTGAAATGTCACTATTTGTTAATGACTTTGGCCTGATCCTTAAAGTGGTTGTAAATCCCTACATATATCCAGTAAAGTGATTAGCCTCAGGTGATACACAGAGATAAAACAAATCCTCCTATATATGTTGTATCTGTTTATCTGCAGTTGTCTGTCCCTTACATCCATTCAAAGTGCTGAATTTATAAAGCTTGTCTGAGAGTTCAGAAAAAAGGGGACAGAGCTAAAATTACACTCTACAGAGCTCAGTGAGCAGAGCTCTGAAAGCTGATTGGGGGGAAGAGACACTTAACTTTCAGGTCATAGGAACAGAGCTGAGGCTGTCAATCTGCTGGAGGTCCCTCCCATGTCACCATTTTATCTCTTGGTGTCAGGAAAACTTGTCAGAAGTGATTCATGCTGATAGCAGAGGAACGAAACAGTGGACAGAAATGACACTTATTGCTCTGGATTGATACAAGTACACACTGAAGAGGAATATGCTTTGTTCATATTTCATGTCTGAGGCTTACAACCACTTCTCTCTGCTGTGTGCTGTGCAGAGAAATACACAGCAGCATGATACTGCTGGCAGGAGAGAGACCTGTGTTGTTTACACACAGGTCTGTCCCCTGTCAGTGTTACTCAGCGATCGCTGAGCCAGGACCTGGTGACTGACATCTGTAGCCGTCAATGGCAGCACGGGTAGGGCGGTACACATGTACACCCTACCCAGACATGCAAATTGCATTTTGCGCAGCCCTGTAGCCCTGTAGCAGTATTTCTACTATAGGGCGGCGGGGAAGCAGTTAATCAGTGCAGTAGTCATCCGAAAATACAATACAAATGCAATACATGACATTACTTCTGAAATTCTATTCTGTTGTATGAGAATTTTCATAAGTTGAGTAACCTCTTCATTTTCAATATGAAGAGTAGCATGCAAAAATAAAACCAGATGATCATTCGTCCAATATTCTCATCATGTGTACTAGACATTAATGATGTTAACAGCTTTTATTGCCTTTTTTAGCTGTTATTTTACTTTTTTAGTTAACCACTTGCCTACCAGGCACTTATACCCCCTTCCTTACCAGGCCAATTTTCAGCTTTCAGCGCTGCCGCACTTTGATTGACAATTGCGCGGTCATGCAACATTGTACCCATATGAAATTTTGATCATTTTTTTTCTCACAAATAGAGCTTTCTTTTGGTGGTATTTAATCGCCACTGGGCGCTTTACTTTTTGCGCTATAAATTAAAAAAAGTGCAAAAAATTTGAAAAAAAAAGTTTATTTGTTTCTTTTATAAAATTTTTCAAACAGGTATTTTTTCTCCTTCACTGATTTGCGTTGATGAGGCGGCACTGATGGGCACTGATAGGCGGCACTGATGGGCACTGATAGGCAGCACTAAAGGGCACTGATAGGCAGTACTAATGAGGTGGCACGGATAGGCGGCACTGATAGACAGCACTAATTAGGGGTCACGGATAGGCGGCACTGATATGCAGCACTGATAGGCAGCACTGATAGGTGACACTGATGATGGGTACTGATAGACGGCACTGACTGGCATCACTTCTGGGCACTGACTGGCGGCACTGACTGGCACAACCCCTGGGCACTGACTGGTGTCACTGACTGGCAGCACTGCTGGGCTGCACTGGTGGGTGGCACTGGTGGACAGCACTGGTGGGTGGGCACAGGTGGGTGGCACTGGTGGGCACAGGTGGGTGGCACTGGTGGGCACAGGTGGGTGGGCACAGGTGGGTGGCACTGCTGGGCACATGTAGGTGGCACTTCTGGGCACAGGTAGGTGGCACTGCAGAGTGGCACAGGTGGGTGCACTGATGGGCACAGGTGGGGGCACTGCTGGGCACAGGTGGGGGCACTGCTGGGAATGGGTGGGCGGGGCTAGTGGGCGCACTGCTGATCGGAACTTGTGGGGGTCACTGCTGGGCACCGATCATCAGGGCACTGATCATCAGTGTCCTGATGATCGGTGCCGATCCCCGCTCTGACAACAGCCGGTTCTCGGCAGTACTTTCCTCACGATCTGACAGCGTGAGGAAAGTGCAGCCGAGAACCGGCACTTGCATTTCCCTGTGATCAGCGTGTCATTGGACACCGCTGATCACGTGGTAAAAGGCCGGTGGGATCGGCCTTTCACCACATCACGTGATCAGCTGTGTCCGTAGGACACAGCGATCACGGAGAACGCCGGGTGCGCGCCCCCTGGGGCGCGCAGGAGAGCGCGTTCTGGGAGGACGTCATATGACGTCCACTCAGAACTGGCCGGCCACGGTGAAGCCGTCTTTCGGCTATGCGCGGTCGGCAAGAGGTTAAAGAGTACCCAAACTGTGGAATCTGTGCCTAAAAAGGTAAACGGGCAAAGGCCTAGTTACTAGTAGTCTCCCTGCAGCTGATCTATCCTCAATACTGACTTACCTTTGCTTGTTCTGCTCTGTAGTTTGTGAGGAGATGGCCATCTTTGTATAGGCAGATCTTTGCTTCATCATGTCAGAGCCCCTGATGACTGGAGATCTCTTGCATGGGGAGAAATATTCAAGAAGCAGCTGGAAATATTCAGAAGGCACAGATACATAAAATGAATAAAGTAGAAGCAGTGAGATATTTGCACTGCAGGTCCTCAAGGACAGTTTTCTCTCAAGCATGGAGATATAATTACATTTTGTTAACAGAAAAGCTTTTTGAATTGAAACAAAAAGGTAACAGTAGTGTATGACTATTTTATGCCAACAGATAAATAGAAATAAAAAAAACAAAGCGCTCAACCTCAAAGTACTCCTGCCCACCACAATATTAGTCTACAAGTCTATAATAATTTTTTTTTATAATTCTATATATTTAATCATTTTATTGAATATATTTTATAATATTAATAATAATTTTACTCCTGTATGGTCTCATATCCAAGTTTGGAGCTGTCATCCATTCAAGCTCAGCTTATAGAAGTAGGATCACATCATGGTTTACAGAGTTTATTGACTCCGACCTCTGCCTGCCTGTTCTTATTATTTATTAAGTTTTAGAATTTCATCTGTTATTCATGATATTTTATCATGTACTAAGATCATTGCTCTGTTATGGCTTTTGGAACTTTAATACATTGATAATGTGTTTCCCTGTTTACTGCAGTGTCAAATTGCAAACATTTTAGTGCATTTTACATCGACTGTAATTCTTGCGATGTACATATTATTAATCTAGTTGATATCTGCCCATAGACCCATTCTACCTATATTTACCTTATCCAGTTGCCTTTTCCACTATATATAGAGTTACAGCTAGTTCCCAGAGAAGCTTTTGATTTTATACACACTACACTATGATCTTTTGTGCTGGTCTTTTTCTGTTCTTATGACTATTTCATGCACTCATCTACTTTTCTACTGGAGGCAGTAGTAAAAATCTATAGCTCCACCTGAAGCCATATCGTATTGGCAGTATTGGATGAGAGTGACTTTGGGTGGGAACACATGGAACACAGCTCACTTTAGAGCTCAGCTCCCCATATTCCTCTTATGTGTAAGTCAACCTGTGCCTGTTGTTAGGGGTACAGGGTGGAATGTCCTGATATTGTGTAGACATGTATAGGTGGGGTGTGGGGGTTGTTCATTGTACTTCCATGTGGTGCATCCCATTGTTCTATTGTGTCCTGCTTGGGAGCAAACTATTATGGGATGTATGTGTTTGTATATTGGCTTGATGGGAGGTGTTTCCGGCAGCCCTTCCCCCTGATGGGACTGTCTGCTATTGTGTTTCTTATTGCTAGATTTGGTTTGCCCCACCCTGTGTCCTTATGCAGGGAGGTAGGTTGTTCTCTTGAATGTTTATATCTTGTGTCTGTGTTAAAATAAAGCAGTTTATTTATTGGTTTCGTTCAAGCGTGGTGTCCGTGGCTCTGTGTTCGGACTGGGGCGTCTAACGGAAATACCCTAGTGCAGTAGGGGTTCAGTTCCGTTACGCAGTACATTGAACCTCACCAGCAAGGAGAACAGTAAACAGTGGTAACATCACCAGTCTCACTCCAAATCTCCTGCCCGAGAAGCTCTTCAGACTTTAGGGGGGCTGGACTGTGGCCAATGCGAGTAGAAAATGCCCCAGCATCAGTGTCAGTAGACAACATCCCAAGATTGGTGGTCACTGGGAGTTAAAAAAAAATTACAAAGCACCTGTGGTCAGTGCAGGAGGAATCATTGATGTCAGGAGGAATAGTGCCTTGTATCAATTGGAGGAACATTGCTCCAAGGGCCAGATGAAGGCAAGCAAAGGGCCACATCTGGCCCACGGGTTGCAGTTTTGGAGACCACTACCCTAGATGATCTTACAATGAGGATATTTAACTATGAGGCCGTAGTCACAGGAGCACTTTGGCGAAGGAAAAGCATTGCTCTTTTCCAGAAGAAATTCAAGACAAAAGCTTCACTTTTTGAGTTTAGGTCCATTTAAAAGCCCAACTGAACTTCCAGTTGAAATTAGCTAAATATATTTCAGGGGAAACAAAACAGAAAGTTTGCAAAGTTTTACAGTTGGTTTTCTTATGAAAGCAATTACTGCCTGAGAAGAAAAGTCTGCCCCCCCCCCCCGGCATGCTGCAGAAAAGCACTCTTGCTCTCCATGTAGAAGCAGTGGTCTCTCTTTAGTGGTCCCACACACCACCTGCTGAGGCAGATATTAAGAAACTTTATGCTCATTGCTGATTGGAGAGCTCTATCTCTGACTCAGCATGAAGTGTGTCAGACTTCTGCAGACTTTCATACTAAGGATATGGCAGAGGTTAAGTTAAAGCAAACCTGTTATTTTGGCCTGATACTTAAAAATATCCTCATTTTCTATACAGACAGTCCCTGAGTTACAAACATCCAACTTACATACAACTCGTACTTAAGAACAGAGGCAGCTTGATGTCACTCTGGTCCCAGAAATCGTCAGGTGGCCATCTTGCTGCTCACCGCATGTTGCAACCCACTGTCTGGCGGACATGTCAGCAATCCCACATCACTGCATGGCGAGTTAACCCTTCCCTATTCCATCCAAAACGTAAAAATTATTTTTTGGCTGGAGTTACACTTAAAAAATTTACTTTTTCCAACTTACATACAAATTCAGCTTAAAAACAAACCTACAGAACCTATCTTGTTCGTAACCCGGGGACTGCATGTATATATTTTTATGTACTATACAATGCAGTGTACACCATTTCAATTTTCCTAATCCTTTTGTTTGTTTACAGCGTCTTTTCCATTGAGGAAAGCTTAATCCCATGTAACAAGAATTCTGTGGATCTTTCAAATCAGTTTTCCAGGGCTCCTATCAAGAAACACCAGCTGTTATTAAAACATTTCTGAATCAAGCAATACTGACATTAAGCACAAAGATTACTGTACAGATTATTGTTCCTTAAAATAACATTATTTTCAAGTTGGTGATAACTATAGTCTCTGTAGGCATCTTTTGAGGAAATAAGGAAAAACAGCCATTAACCATAATGCTTTATGAGAACAGTTAAGCACCAGCATTTTTGCAGAAAAAAGGGATAACATACCAGGTGATGTTTAAGTCTGTGAATTGTAAATTTTTAGAACCCTTATAATCGTTAAAAAAGGAATAGAGTTAAAGGTAGGAGCTTAAACAATCTTAACAAAATAAACATTCAGTGGAAAAGGTGTGGATGGTTTCTAGGAAATGTTTGCAATGGGCTTTACACTTAGACCCAGCATCGGTTTAGATTTACTAAACTGGTGTGCTCAGAATTTAGTGCAGCTGTGCATGGTAGCCAATCAGCTTCTAACCTCAGCTTGTTCAATTAAGCTTTGGCTAAGTTGCACCATTATTTTCACTGTCCAGTTTTAGTAAATAACTCCCATTGTCTTAATCTTTTGACTTTCAAGCAGGCCCATACTGGCCATAGGGCACATTGGGCATTGCCTGGTGGGTCAGTCCGCCATGCTCAACCTCCCAGCTGGTACCGGTCAGTGGCCTGTTGATGACTGGGCCACATAGCGGGAGGTAAGTGGCAACCGTGGCCGTGCCTGTGTCTCCTCTCCTGTTCCACTGTGAGAGGAGCTAGAGATCTTCACTGACACCCTCCCCCCCTTCCCCAACTGATCCAGCCCTAATCCCCTGGAGCAGTGCACAGATCAAACACAGAAGACTGAAGAGCAATGACACTTCAGGAGGAGCATTCAGGGACCACACCATGCCCGGTCATAGGCTGCAGAGCGACGACAAGTGACCTGTGGAGAGCCAGAAGAAATAGTGGTACAGAGAGAGGCCTCAAGAGTGTGTAAGAGAGAAATCTACTACAGAGAGAAATAGATATCTAAGAGAGAGAGAAATAGAAGGATAGAGAGAGAGGGAGGGAGAGAGAGAAAGAGAGAGAGAGAAGAGGAGAGGAGAGAGAGAAGGGGAGAGAGGAGAGAGAGAAGGAAAGAGTGGAGAGAGAGAAGGAGAGAGAGGAGAGAGAGAAGGAAAGAGTGGAGAGAGAGAGGAGAGAGGGGGGGGGAGAGAGAAAGAAAGAGAGAAGGGGAGAGGAGAGAGAGAGAAGGAGAGAGAGAGGAGGGAAGGAACGAGTGGAGAGAGAGAGGAGAGAGAGAGAGGAGAGAGAAAAGGAAAGAGCAGAGAGAGAGAAGGAGAGAGCGGAGAGAAAGAAGGAGAGAGAATAATAGAGTGGAAAAAGAGAAGGAGAGGGAGAGGGGGGGAGAGGGAGAGAGCAGAGAGCAAGAGGGGGGAGAAGGAGAGAACAGAGAGAGAATGAGAGAGAGAGAGTAGGAGTGAGAGAAGGAGAGAGACAGAATGAGAGAGAGAAGGAAAGAAAGAGGAGAGAGAGCAGGAGAGAGAGAATGAGAGAGAGAAGGAGAGAGAGAGAAGGAAAGCAAGAGAAGGGGAGGGGGGGAGAAAGAGAGAAGGAGAGAGAGCGAGAGAGAGAGAGAGGGGGAGATAGAGATGAGAGTGGAGAGAGAGAGAAGGAGAGAGCGGAGAAAGAGAAGGAAAGAGAGAGAAGGAGAGAGAATAAGAGAGTGGAGATTGAGAAGGAGAGAGTGGAGAGAGAGAGGGAGAGACAGAGAGAAGGAGAGAGAGATGGAGAGAGTGGAGAGAGAGAAGGAGAGAGTGGGGAGAGAGAGAGAGAAGGAAATAGAGAGAGGAGAGAGAATAAGAGAGTGGAGAGAGAGAGAGAGGAGAGAAGGAGAGGGAGAGAGAAGGAGGGGGAGGGGGAAAGAGAGGGGGGAGGGGGGAGAGAGGGGGGAGGTGAGAGAGAGAAAAGACAGAGAAGGAGAGAGAGACGGAGAGAGAGATAAGGAGAGAGAGAGAGAAAGAGAAGGAGAGAGAAATAGAAGCAGCTAGATCTGATAAATAGAGAAAGGTCCCATATTTAAAGAGAGAGTGATATATTTAGATAGACCTGTTATACAGAGTGCTCAAGAGAGGGGGGTGCTATGCGGCCATGCTTGTGTTTCCTCTCCAGGGTCTCCCGCCCCACCCATCTGCACAGAGAGTGGGAGCCTTTTCGTATTCACAAGCTTCTCCCTGGCATATTAATATGATCCAGATCAGAAGCTCCTCCCGCCCCTGCTCTGCTGATAGGATGACATCGTCAGTGGGGCAGGAGACCCTGAGAGGACACACAGGCTGAACCCTGCCTCTGCCCTGTCAAAAGTAGGACTGTGCAGGGGAGGCAGAGTGTAAAAGGGGGAAACTGTGATTAGAGAGAAAAGAGGCAGGGGCATGACTGCAGGGGGCACTGTGATCGGGCACTGTGATATAAAGGGGACTACACTGTAATCATTTCATCATTTCAGTGCCCCTTTACATTACAGTGCAGAGGACCTAAGGACCTACTCTGTGAATATCCCATCACCACCGTAAATGCCCGCTAGCTCACCCCAGAAAAATTGGCTGCTCAGTCTAAAATGCCCGGGCCTATTTTTTGTCCCAATTTGGGCCTGCTTTCAAGGATGCATTCCATACATCATGATGGTACCTTATCGTCTTATCCTAGATAGGCAATGATGCACGCACATGTGTACGAATCTATGCTCCTAGACAGTCTTCTTCCAGGATTGTGCATCCATACACATGCATGTGTTCACGTAAGTTATGGTGTAAACCTGTACAAAGCCATTTTTTCTATAAACAGCACTTGTAGATCCCAATCAGGAAAATATGCTTGAATTTTACGTTTTAGAGCCACTGTCACCAAGACAAAAAGTAATTTACAATCCAACATTTTGAGAGTTTAGAGAACAAAAATAGAGGGAAAATCTTCCAGTGAGGACACTTGTACAGATGATAGCTGTCTAAGAGGCAATTTTGCTCCTTTTATGCCTCATTCACATGGAGCAGTTACATTTTCTACTGACACCATGATGTAGAAGTGTTGCATGCATCCTCGTTCTGGCAGTCCCATTCATGTCTTTTGGGACACAGCAGCTTAATGGGCACATCTGTGTGGGTGTGGGGGCATGTCCCCAAATTAACCCTGGGAGCATCCAGAGTGTACCCGCACATATGTCATACCTGGAGCAGCAGCTGTGTCTGTGAAGCTGCTGTGTCCCAATAGACATGAACAGGACTGTTGCTGTTGGGATGCACGGAACACATGTGCATCCCTGTGGTGGTAAAACATGGTCCTTCATGGGGCTCAGATGTAATCCCCTCGTGTGATAGAGGCCTTACAGACATTTCATCTCACTTTATGCTAGGTCTACAGAACAGAAAATGAAGGGACACCTCCCAAATAACACAAAGTTGGCAAAAAAAACCTAATAGTAACTTACACTATTCTATACTATATACAAAACAAAGAAAAATGTTTTGGTTTTAACCACTAGCCTACTGGGCACTTATACTCCCTTCCTGCCCAGGCCAATTTTCAGCTTTAGGCGCTGTCACACTTTGAATGACAATTGCACGGTCATGCAACACTGTATCCATATGAAATTTTTATAATTTTTTTTGTGACAGATAGAGCTTTATTTTGGTGGCATTTAATCACTTCTGGGTTTTTAATTTTTTCTTAAACAAACCAAAAACCACTGAAAATTTTGAACATAAAATGTTTTTTCTTAGTTTTTGTTATAAAATTTTGTAAATAAGTGATTTTTCTCCTTCACTGATGTGCGCTAATGAGGCTGTAGTGATGGGCACTGATAAGCTGCACTGATGGACACTGATAGGTGGCACTGATGGGCACTGATGAGTAGGCACTGGTAGGTTGCACTGATGGGCATTGACAGGCATCACTGATGGGCACTGAAAGGCAGCACTGATATATGGCACTGATAGGCGACACTGATAGATGGCACTGATAGGTGGCACTGACTGGCCCTGTTAGGTGGCACTGACTGGCACTGTTAGGCGGCACTGACTAGCACTGATAGGTGGCACTGACTGGCACTGATAGGTGGCACTGAGTGACAGCACTGATAGGTGGCACTGATTGGCATTGATAGGTGGCACAGACTGGCACTGATGGGTGACACTGAAGGGCAGCTCAGATGGGCACTGATATGTGGCATTGATGTGCACTGGTAGGCACTGATATGTGGCATTGATGTGGCACTGTTCAGCACTGACAGCTGGCACTGATGGACACTGACAGGTGGCACTTCTGGGGCCACACTGATCATCAGGGCACACTGATCATCAGTGCCCTGATGATCAGTGTACATGTCCCCTCCGCGGAATGCAAATTACCGGCTCTCCTCTCCTCTCGAGCTGTCAGCGTGACAGCTCAAGAGGAGAGAAATGCCGATAACTGACATTTCCCTGTTTACATGTGATCAGCTGTGATTGGACACAGCTGATCACATGACCAAGCCGACATCTTCGGCTCTTTCAGTGGATCGGTGATCCGCTGTGTCCGAGGGACACAGAGCACCACCGATGTGCGGTGAGTATGGAAGGCCGTCATAAGAACGAGAGAACCACCTTGCGCCCATCATTGGACTATATGGCGGGCGGGAGGTGGTTAAGGTTAGGGGTTAATTATTATTTATTTTACATTTAATTATTCATATATAATTACTATTTTTTAAAACATATTTTCATTTGAGCAGACAATCACGCAAAACTTGTGTAAAAACACATAAAAATGGGCCAATTGCGCATTTATATTCTTTTCTATGAGAATAAAAGTGTGCAAATCTGCCCAAGTTGAGCTACAAAAGTAGCTTCAAAACTTTTTTGAGTTTCAGGCGTTTTGCTTCAGGTGACTTGGAGTGGAGATGTGAACCATCTCCATAGAGTAATATTGATTTTTTTTCCCCCCATGAGCATTTTGGAGCTTCGAGCTACAAAACGCTCAGGTGTTAATGGGGATTTAGTAAATTGACCCCAATGTGAGTAAAATGGTCTGCCAACACATTAGGTCTGATTTATTTCATATGGGTACAGTGTTGCATGACCGCGCAATTGTCATTCAAAGTGCGACAGCGCTGAGAGCTGGAAATTGGCCTTGGTAGGAAGGGGGTATAAGTGCCCTGTAGGTAAGCGGTTAAAAAAGGGTTAGGGTTGTTGTTGTTGGTTTGTTTGTTTGTTTGGTTGGTTGTTGTTTGGTTGGTTGGTTGTTAGTTTGGTTGTTGGTTTGGTTGTTGTTGGTTTGTTTGGTTGGTTGGTTTGTTTGAATGTTTGTTTGTTTGTTTGTTTGGTTGCTGTTGGTTTGTTTGTTTGTTGTTGTTGTTTTGTTGGTTTTTTGTTTGGTTGGTTGTTGTTTTTTTAACTTTTTTAGGTTTTAGGGCATTTAGGTTATGGGTTAATTTTTTAAAATGTAATGTTACATGCATTTATTTATAATTATTTTTATTTGCGTATTTTTTTATTTATTATTATTATTGTTGTTGTTGTTATTATTATATTTATGTTTGGGATTAGGTGTGTATTATTATTATTATTATTATTATTAACAATAATAATAATTACAAAAATACAAAAAATTATTATAATTTTTTTTGTTTGGGTGTAGGTGTTTATTATTATTATTATTATTATTATTATTATTATTAATAATAATAATAATTTGATATATTTTTTAAGGTTTAGGGGGTTGAGGTCAGAGGTTAATTATTATTTATTTATTATTACATAGCATTTATTTATGATTATTTTTATTTACGTGTGTATTTATTTAACATTTATTTTATTATTATTATTATCATCATCAGCTATGTAAATCCGGTATAATAATAATAATAATCACCCTAACAAACAAAATAAACAAATAATAAACTAATAAAATAATTAATAATGTATTAATAATAATAATAAAAAAATAAACTATTAATAATAATAATAATAATAATAATAATAATTATTATTATAATAATAATAAAAATAAAAGCTGATGGAAAAGCTGAAGCAGAAAAACCTAGCAACAAATGATGCAACAGATGATATTTTTTCTCTATTGGCTAATAAAAAAACAGCAAAGCTCAACTACGCTGTATGAAAACGTGCAAAAACGCACAAAATGCACGAAAAAAAACACGCAAAACACTACACTCAGATATGAATGGAGCCTGAAGGTTACCATAAATATAGAATTAAGACCACGTGTTGCTTTTGGATGATAAGGCTCCCCTATTGATATGCAAATGAACCTGTTGGACGTATTTATGAGCTCAGCACAGGAAGTCAGGCTACAGGATATGATGTAGCATGAAATAGGGGGAGGGAAATAGAACTTTGAAAGGTCATGTGCTCAGACAAAGAGTTGTTCTGAAAGACAAAGAAGCAACAGTTGTTCTGGAGACCGAGAAGGACTTCTGAGGAAATAGATGCTTTGTGCTGGACTCTGAAGGAAGAAACCATGAAGAAGATTCCATCAATGGAAAACTTAAGTTAGCTAGCTGATTAGTATACTTATACATCACATACATGGTCCATGGTTATTTGTTGGGAAGGATAGTTTGGGTATGTGTATATTGTATGCATGTTTTGTTATACTTTGCATGCTATGAAATGCGTTTCCTGCAGTTGTATGTGCAGCCTTTTTGTATAGTAAAGCACATTAATACAATACAGAGTCGTAATTACTTCCTTGGGTTCACTGCAAAAACCTTAACAGACCAAGTCAGAACAATTGGGGGCTCATCCAGGACTTGCACTGCAGTTCAACTGAAGAAGACCTGTTTTCTGTGGTGTGTTCTGTTGCTTGAGCCAAGGAAAGATGGTGCATATGTTTAGGAAACGTAAAGCTGCAGAGATTTCTGGTGTTCAGGTGTGGTGCACCCAGGGGCGGACTGACAACTCATGGGGCCCCCGGGCAATAGGAAATCATGAGGCCCCCTGTGTCCTCGCCCACACTCAAACCACACCCAAAAAAGCTTATGAAAGGTTCCAGGGGCATCTCATGGGGCCCCTTAATGACCCCGGGCCCTCGGGCAGTGCCCGAGTGGCTAAATGGTCAGTAAGCCCCTGGGTGCACCCTGCCTACCTGGGCCAGATACAGTAAGTGGATGTCTGTTGGAAAGAAGCTTGCTAGGTATGCTTCTCCTTTCAACAGTGTGGAGTGATGGAGTCTTTGATTTTTGCTGTTTTAGTCTTGGAAGTTTTGGATTCAGTAGGGGAGAGATGTGGGTAGCTGTGTTTGGTTTGCACTTCCTGCATGATTTACGTATTAAATCTGAAAAGAGGAAAAATGCAGAGTCTGAAAAAGACTTATTGAAAGAGCAGCTTTCAGGGGCAATGGAGTGTTTGGAAGACACTGCAAGCCAGGCAAAGGGATTGGTACAGAACATACAATCTGCTTTGTATTTTACTCTTTTAAGGTAATGAACATCAAAGAGGGGGAGCAAGCAGAGCAGATGACCAGGCCAGATGGGATGAGGCAGACCAAAAGAGGAGATGAGAACATGAGGAAGATGCGGATGATTTCCTGATGATGGCTGAATTGCAGTGGACTTTCATCTGAGAATTTCCTTATGAACTGGAGGACAAGGGACTTACCTGACAGTGGTGGGTGCTGCTGTCAAAATGCAGTATCCACCTAGTTTTCGTGGATGGAGAAATCAATCCCTTTTTTTTCATGAAGCCTGCTGGTGGAACGAACAAAAACATTCATGGCCAGCTTTAGAGCCCCATCTTGATGTTTTCAAAGGGAGCTGCTCATCTAAATAGATGCAATGTTCAACACTGGGACTAATTCAGTGATTAGCAGAGGAAGAACCATGTGTCACAATCGTGGAGTCAAACCCCAGACCTTCTCACCAAACTCGTGACCGAAGGACTGGCCAATCCAAACCGTGATGTGACGTGTGTAACAATACCACGCCCAGCTGCACCCTGCACAAAGATTTTCCAGCTAATGACTACAATCTATGTACCTGCAACCTGAGCGATTGTTACTGGGTCCGGTTAATTACGCAACTACTCCTCCACACTGCCACCACCTCCTTTTTATACAGAGAAAGAGGAAACTCGCGTTATCAGTTATAACACTATAATGATTGAAATGATCGTCTGTATAAAACGGTCCGCAGGCCGGTTATACAGAGGTTTAAACAAACAGTAGCGTCTCTTCAAAGGCAGGGATTCATAAATTGCAATTAAGAACTATAGAAACAGTTCAACACTTTCAGAAAGAGAGATTTATTACTAAAAGGGTCAAACAGGTGCAATAAAATATTTACAGAGAAGATGTAACTAAGATATATATATAAATATACAGAGAACCATAGCACAGTAAAGAGATATCAGAGAGAGGTGAAAGGCTTGAAGTACTTGCCAAAGTCCTGGGTTTAGCAGATCCAAGTCAGAGCAGGAGGGTGCTTTGATCTCCATATGTTACGATGGAAAAATGGGAGACTTCTTCAACTCACTTCTCTTAGGCTTGACAGCCTGCTTTAAAGTTTTGCAGCAGGGGGTGGTTCTGAGTAACTGACCAATACACTGTTTAGGGAGGGATCGGCAGGCGGAACCCAAAATTGGAACCAACATCTTTCCTAATTCATATTCTGGTCTATAACTTCCCAGCTGCACACGCGACAATTTACCTGCAGGTAAATTATTATGCAGACAAGTCTGAGGATTATCTAGATATGAATTATGAAATTCTGTGTTGCACGGTTCACAAGTTCTATGTTTCGGCTCCCCTGATGGTCCGAGATAATTCGAATGACTCATCAAACTGTTCGCCTGCTCCTAGCCAATCTGATGGGATGTCTGGTTTTTATATAAGTCTCTCATATTCCAAGATATGAGACATAGTGGAAAAATGAAGTTTAACAGAGTTTATCTGATTTTATCACCTCCACTGAGTTCTGCTCATCAGGACAGCATTTCTTTCAACTTCTGGGAAGGCTCGTTATCTGTTTTATGAGGTGTGAAACTACACAGGCAGCTTGGTCAGTGAGGCTCCAATTCTCTTGGGAACTCTGGCCTTATCCTGGCCTAGGTGAGAAAGGCTACACTTTCGCAGACCGCTCTGCACGGAGCTAGAAATGCCTTGCCCGGCCAGTGACCCATAAACAGTACACATACACACACTGGCCAGAGGTCTCCTCTCAATGAGAGGGAGGGGTGGAAAGATGAGGGGAGAAAATGGAGATGCCTAACAAAATGGTTGAACCGCCTCCATCTCTGATGTGCATGTTTGCGACACCATGTTAGTGGTTTTAAAAAGTTTACAGTTAGGTCCATATATATTTGGACAAAGGCACAATTTTAGATTTTTTAAGTTATTTACCAAAACATATTCAAGTTATAGTTCTATAATGGATATGGGTTGATATTGCACACTCCCAGGTTTAATTCGAGGGTATGTACATTCAAATTGGAGGAAGGGTTTAGGAATTACTGCTCTTAAGAGTAGCCATCCCCCCTTTTTCAAGGGACCAAAAGTAATTGGACAATTGAATCAAAAGCTGTTTCATGGCCAGGTGTGGGCTACTCCTTTGTTAATTAACAGTCAGTTAAGCAGGTAAAAGATCTGGAGTTGATTCTAAGTGTGGTACTTGCATTTGGAATCTATTGCTGTGAAACTACATCATGCCTATAAAGGAGCTTTCCATGCAAGTGAAATAGGCCATTGTAAGGCTTCAAAAACAAAACAAATCCATGAGAGAGATAGCAGCAACATTAGGAGTGGCCAAATCAACAGTCTAGTATATTCTGAGGAAAGAAGAACGCACTGGTGAGCTCAGCAACATAAAAAGGCATGAACGTCCATGGAAGACAACAGTGGTGGATGACCGCAGGATCCTCTCTATGGTAAAGAAAAACCCATTCACAATGTCCAGATAAGTGAAGGACACTCTCCAGGAGGTGGGCGTATCATTGTCAAAGTTTACAATCAAGAGAAGACTTCACAAGAGCAAATACAGAGGGTTCACCACAAGGTGCAAACCATTCATAAGCCTGAATAATAGAAAAGACAGATTGAACTTTTCCAAAAAAAATCTAAAAAAGGCAGACCGATTCTGAAAAAGCAATCTTTAGACGGATGAAACGAAGAATAATCTGTACCAGAATGACTGGAAGAAAAAATTGTGGAGAAGGCTTGGAGCAGCTTATGATTCAAAGCACACAAAGTCATCTGTAAAACATTGTGGAGGCAGTGTGATGGCATGGATATGCATGGCTTCCAGTGGCACTTAGTCATTGGTGTTTATTGGTGATGTGACAGAAGACAGAAACAGCCGGATGAATTCTGCAGTGTTTAGAGATACACTGTCAGCCCAGATTTAGCCAAATGCAGCAAAATTGACTGGATGGTGCATCCCAGTACAGATGGACATGATCCAAAGCACACTGCAAAAGCAACCCATGAGCATTTGAAGGAAAAGAAGTGGAATATTCTGCAATGGCCAAGTCAATCACCTGATCTCAACCCAACTGAGCATGCATTTCACTTGCTGAAGGCAAAACTAAAGGCAGAAAGACCCACAAACAAATAATAACTGAATACAGTTGCAGTTAAAGCCTGGCAAAGCATCAGAAAGGACGAAATACAGTCTTTGGTAATGTCCATGTGTTCCAGACTTCAGGCAGTCATTGCCAGTAAAGGATTCTCAACAAAGTATTACAAATGAACATTTTATTTATGATTATATTCAATTGTCCAATTACTTTTGGTCCCTTGAAAAAGGGGGGATGTCTACTCTTAGGAGCTGTAATTCCTAAACCCTTCCTCCAGTTTGAATGTACATACCCTCAAATTAAACTTGAGAGTGTGCACTTTAAGCCCATATCCATTATATAACTATAGCTTGAATATGTTTTGCTAAATAACTTAAAAAATCTAAAATTGTGCCTATGTCCAAATATATATGGACCTAACTGTAATTCAATACCTACAGAAGCAAGTAAGCATTTGCAATAAAGTTTGCAAAAATATTTCAATCTATAGCGCTGACCTGGAGAGATTTGTTTTTTATTTTAACAAAATTGAAGTTTAACTTGAATCCACCCTTTTAATGTTGATTTTTTTCTAGTCTAAACTTTCATCATTATCTTCTGGTCCCTTCTCTTATGTCTATTATTTAACAGAGCCCATCTTAGTGCTTTGAAATATACATGAAAATAAATTGTTGTTAAAATGATTTGTTATGATCAAAAGTATGTAAATACTAAAACTAATAGCAACCAAATGTACGATATATACAGTATATGAACAAAAACATAAAACAGTAATATTTATTAAAAGCATATTATTAAATACATGGCTGCTACAGAAATGATTTTACAGAAAAAAAACACAAATCAATACAAATCAAAATCAAACATTCAGTATGTCATATACTTCCAATCAAACAGATCTTAACCGATTGTTACATGTGAGTCCAACATGTTTCAATTTCTAAAAACATCTTCATCAGGATAGATGGGTGGTTTGTAATCACAGCTAGAAGCATATAAAAAAATTGTCCAAGATTGAAAACTGCTGCATCAAGATGGTTGCTGGTAACCCACACAGTGGACTATCTAGGGTCCAGGGGGCACAAGGAGCGCAGGAAAACCTCCCATTAGGGCTGTCCCACTACAAAAGAAAAATACATAGAATGGTAGGGGGAGAACCTAACATGTAACTTGAACATATGAGTCTGCCATGGAGCTTCGACCTAAAGGCATAAACAATGTGAGACCTATAGGGAGCAAGGGCAGAACCTCCAGTTTGCACAGATCTATCCTGGGGTACCAGACTGGGAAGACAGATGACAAATACAAATGCAATGTGATTCAAAGGTCCCAATGGTCTCCCCAAGGTAGCAGCATTATACAGTATATACTGTATTATATATTTACAAAGTAACTACAACTCAGTAAATACTTTAAAAACTAATTCTACCTATTGGACCATGTTGCAAATTAAACTCATATTCAGGATGTAACATGCACTATGTTGACAAGCAGACACCCTTGTACTTCCCAATGGAACATAAGTGCAGTGATTAATGAAAGAAGAGTTTGCAGGAGCCTGTGCATTGCACTGACAATCAACTGTTCGCAGTGGTTTGATGCTTTGCAGACTCATTTGCAAAAAAAAATGCAAATTTTTTTGCTGCAAATACATATGCAATTATTATTTTTGTTACAACAGGTGGATTTAGCCTTTAATACAACTTCTATAGCTAATGATGGTAAGCAAAATATAACTAAGAAAAAATAATTATTTTATTATTGTTGATGTTGCCATATTACATTTTTTTAAGTTACTTAAAAAAATAATAAGCTTTCAACATAATATATATATTAGTCTGACTATCCTAGATATAGCTGCAAATGTGGTACATTGGAGATTATATATTTTTAATATCCTGTTTATTAGAGGTTCTACAAACCACTATTGATTTTTTTTTCCAGCGTTCCCGGGTTTTCACCAGTTGCTTTTGGTTGTAATTGATTATGTCTCATTTAATAAACATCATTGCAACTGTAGGTCAATCATTTATTCAGCGTGAAGACATCAGAAAAGGTCAGATGCTATATATAGACTTTTTAAATACATTAAATTGATGCTCTGAGTAGTGCATGCAGATATTATGTGACTGTATCATTGAATGTTTGTGATCTAAAAGTATGTTTTGCTAAGGGCAATGGGGTAAATTATAATGTATTTGGTTAGTTAACAGCCTCAAAACCATCAACATCTGGGGCAAAGGCAGACTTTGAAAATTAAGATTCTCAGATTCACGGGATAGAATTGTATCATGAATGTCAACGTTAGAGAATTGACAGATAGGCTCATACATTATGAAGCCCATTTGTTTCTTGAAAAATGTTGGTGATTAACAACTTCTTAATCCTAATGTTCCCTAGTCTCCATTCATATTAAAGTTTCTGATCCCATCTGCCATTTTCTTTTTTGACTAGGACCTATGGGAAACAGTAACATTTGAAAAAGATGAACGTTTGCCAACAAAACATAGCAAAATAATTTACATTTTCATATTTTCGATGTTTTATGTGAAAATAAAATGTAGAATGCTAAAAAAAATAATAAAATGAACTGTTCTGCTTTTGGACATTAACATGGGTGATGCTTGCTTACAGTTCACGAAAAAAGACACTTATCGTGGTAAGGAAAAGTATAAGAAAAATAATTATCTAATAAACAAACAGGGTTCTAATGAAGCAAAATATTGATATCACAGTTATCTCTATCCCTGTGCAGTAAGCTTTGTGTTTATAATAGTTGAGAATATTCATATTTTTAAAAGATGCAATAGAAAATATAGAAGTATGGCTACAATGTTCACTAAATACACAGGTGAGAAAGGTGGCCCCTATAGTTAGTTTATACTAGTAGACAAAATTGAGAGACAGTGATTGGGGGGCTCATGAACAGCACACAGATGGGGAAAAGTGCAGGAGCCATCCATGCTTCCAGCGCCAAGCAGGCCGATCCGGACTGTGCGGCCTACCCACTGGCGGACTCCCTGAAAGTCCCAGCCTCGAGTTTGGAGCTGTTACCGCCTATGTTTACAGGTGGCACAGATCTCCCTTCTGATGTCGAGAATGTTTCTGAGACTCCGCTGCCACCACCTTCCCCAGTCTTGAGGGACGCAAACTCTTGTGCCACTTCAAAACCATGCTGCAAAGTGAGTTATCAGCTGCCACCTCCAGGCTTGCACCACCACCAGGGAGATCTGGGAACTGCACGAACGACCTCGAGGACAAGATGGATGTCACAGTCATGATGATTGAAAATCATGAACAAGACCTGGCTGACCTTAAGAAGGAATTGGCTGATGCACTACTGTAATAGAGATGCTGGGTGCAATAACTAAAAGAAAGTCATATACATGCACACAATCAACATGTAGTCACGCAGATACCTTGTAATCAGCATTTAAACCATTACATATTCTATGCATGTGAAAGACCATCTACCAAATGAACACCTGCCCTGGCACATCATAGCATTTACCCAGCACTCCTAGAAATAACAGAATCCAACTGCAATATTCTTGCACTGTCAAAACCTCCACTTTTATCATCACACGACACACAGCAGGATACATCTTATAGTCAAAAGTTGGTTCGGGCCAGCTCAGTGGATTGCTTCAAATAAGGCCTGGATTATTTCTTAGATACACAGAATATAACTGGATGCTGACATTTATAGGTAAAGTTGATCTAGGGAATATCCGATTGCCTCTCGGGGGATCAGGAAGGATTTTTTTTCCCAGCAGGTGCAAATTGGATCATGCTTTGCTGGGGTTTTTTTTTGCCTTCCTCTGGATCAACTGTGGGTATAGGATTATAACTTTTTTTTTTTTCTGTGGTTGAACTGGATGGACTTTTGTCTTTTTTCAGCCAGACTAACTACTGTATGTAACTATGTCATCACAATCTGCATTATAACACACACCAGTAAGAGTGTGAGCATTAAAGCATGAACTAGACACATCATTTGACAGCGTCACAGCATAGAATTAATACATTACCAAAGCTATGTTAGAAGCTGGGAGGAACAAATCCCATTGGAACCAAACTGCCCAGGGAGTCACGGGGAAGCTGTAGGCACGACCAGTCAATAAGCCCATATAGCCTTGGCAAAAATCCCAGTTTCAGAGTGTCCTCTGGCCACTAAGGGAGGCTTCTACTGGTCTTGCCCAGAGTTCTGCCTTATAAACTAATTTTCTGGAAGCTGTCCAATAGAGGCCGGCGCCACACCCACCACAGGAATTAGCAGAAGGGTTCCGCGAGGATAACAGTCACGTACAACCACCATGTTTGTTATCTGAAGAGTCACACTTTTGCTTCTTATCTACCCCAAAACCTCTTCTCATCTCCCCCAGACTTAAGGATTTCTAACTTAGACATCTTTAAACAGGTTTTTATCTCCTAATGTGAGGTTACTAGATGTTATAAACACGTTTCATTCCATAAACAAGTTTTTATCTTGCTCTCAGCAGAATATCTTGTGACTTTGTTCCTTTGATCTAGAGCAGGGGTGTCCAAACTTTTTTCAGAGGGCCAGATTGGATGAAGTGAACATGGTGGAGGGCCGAACATTTTTCCGAACATTCTTTGAACCATTACAATAAAATGCAAATAAATTATTTTATGCCAAGTTAATTGCAAACGACATACTTTTCATTTCATAACATTAAGATCAACTGACAGCTGAGTTTTCACAATGTATTGAAAATAAATTAAAAAAAAAACTTACCTGCACTAATGTGAAGGGTGAAAAAGGTAGCTAGAGCTGAAGTCTCTGCTCGGCAGCCGGGAGGGGAAGAGAAACACACTTAACGCTGGAAGCCCGGCCCTGACTTCACCGCCCTCTGTGGCTCCCAGCGCGGCGCAGTCGCGCATGCGCACTGCTCTCAAGCAGAAGACTGTCTGCCACAGAAGGGAGGGCCGTGCGACAGCCGCATTTACACAGACCAGGGAGAACGCGCCGCAGTCAGGCATGCGCACTGCCCTCTGCTCTCAAGCAGAAGACTGTCTGCCATAGAAGGGAGGGCCGTGGGAGGGCCACATTACACAGAGCATGGAGGGCTGTTGGAGGGCCGTATTAAACCGACCCCTGGGCCGTAAATGGACCGTGGGCCGGACTTTGGACATGCCTGATCTAGAGAAATGACACATCAGTCTCCTCTCATGCCCCTGGCATTTGGGCAACAATGCTTTAGTGTAAAAATTACCCAAGAAACAACGGGTCCAAGTCCAACATATTTCATAGGCATTACAATTAATATGGCATGAGGACTTTGAAGACCGTTCTCGCCGAGGAAATTTGCGCCTAAGAGGTATTCTGGAAACCATGCTGAGCCAATGCTAGTGTAACTCTACACTGGACCCTATCCTAATTGGTGTTTGCCACTATGACCGTGAGTTTTGGCTGGCAGGCTGTTATGTTGTCGCATTGATGTTCCTATGTGACTGTTTTATTTTGCCGCTCACCTAGCGAGTTTACTTGCCTCTTCCTTCTGGCAGAGGATTGCCTTATGTCCACTGATGCACCACATTTTGGTCCCTGTTTGCACAGGACCTTTTACATCTATGAGACCCCCACACGGTCTCGAAGACAACACAGTTACCTGTTGCTTTATTTTAGACACTTGTTCAACTTTCAGTAGGATCACTCCTGCAAGTCCTCTTCAAGACCAGATAAGGCCTAACTTCCTTGGCTTTCAAGTGGACATCATCCTCTCTTGATTTGCAGCTAATTATTATCCATTGCTTTGCTCTTTATCTACTCTTAGGCAATCCTGGCAGTTCCCGCACTTGTCCTTGATAGGTTGCATTAACTCAACTGTAAAAATGACTATTCTGCCCAAACTATTATATTACTTTCAAACCCTACCAGTGGGGGTCCTATCACATTTTCTCTGTGTGCTCTAGAATAGGATCATGCACATTATCTGGGCCAATAAACGTCCTAGGGTCTCTAGAGCCACCCTTTTTTGTGCATTTATTACAGAGGGGCCTAGGGATTCCTAATATAGCTAAATACTACCATGCTGCTCAGATTTCTGAATTATGTTTGCTTCATGCTTCAGTCGATGTTCCCTTATGGGTTCTTCTGGAGCTTCCCAATTGGGTCCTCATTGCCATGTCAGTGCTTCTCTGGCTCCCTTCTAACCTCTTCCCGGCGACACTGAGTCTGCTTATGCATCATAGCCTATAATTATGGGACTCCATTGCGGTACTCTAGCTGTCTCATGTCACCCTTTAGGCCCTTGCTCTCTATAACCAACAATCTTCTCTTTTCACCTTAGACCAACCACAGGCGCTCTCTTGGTGGGTGGCCAATGGACGCTTCCACATTTGATACTTTCTAATCTTCAGGTCCTTTCCCACATGGGCCTCTCTTTAGGAGACTCATGGCATCCCTTTGAGTTCTTCCATTATCTCCAATTACAGCATTGACTCATCTCATTATGTAGAACATCCAGATATCCATTCCAGAAAACTGCCTTTGAGCACACATGCCAGCATTACCCTGGTTCTCCAGGTCTTATCTCAACCCCTATGCGTATCTGAACGGTTTCCTTTTTTATACTTCCCTTTCCTATGTTACTCAGTGGGAACGGGATCTGGCAGTTGAAATAGACCTAGCAGAGTGCAGTAAGGCTTAGTCTTCTGTAGCTAAATGTTCATTTAACAGCTACCGGAGGAGTCTGATCATGGCGCCGACAGGGTGTTCGTTGTGAGAGCTCCAGAACAACAGGGCTCCTGTGACTCGCCAGAAATAACTATGCCCAGGAGGGTGTGAGTTACCGGGGTGTCTTGGGCTGTCTCACCTGGAGGTGTCCTGCTTGTGTGGGGTGCATCGCTTGCTGTCGGCCTGGGGTGGTGGTGCAGACGGAGGACAGTCTGCTGGGTGCCAGCTGGAGAGGAGGCGGACTCTGTCGAGGAGTGGAGTGGTAAACGCTGGGTAACTACGTGGCTGCCATAGAGGAGCACTGTGAAGCTCAGGCACTGGCTGGGTATGAGTGGAAAAGAACCTGCCCACCCAACTCTGGTTTAATCAGGATCCAGTGGACCCCACAGAGGGTGGGCCCCCTTAACATTGAGCACATAGACCAGATTGGACCACCATTGAATACCCTGGAAACCTCCATGGGAGGAGGAAGGAGAACAGTAGCAGTGTTCAGAGCAGCGGCAGTAAAAGCAGATGAAGGTGTAGTGGAGGAGATATTCGAGGGGCTACAGAAGATGGTGAGTCAAAAAGTTTAAATGGACTAGAACTGTTTAAAGAACATTTGGGCGATCACCCGGTGGGCTCAGAAGAGTGGAAGCAGGAGACACAAGAGAGAGAAAAAAAAAAGTTATAGAGACCATCAGGGAGGAAATTGGCGGAGGGGTAAACAGGAATAATTAATGGACACTAGTCCAGGTGAGCCATAACCCCAACGTATTCTGCAGAAGTAACCCTCTTGCCTTGGAATTAAAAAAGATAGAGAAAATACACTAAAATCATGAAAAGTAAAGATGCGAAGGGGGGAGGGTCTAAAACATCCCAAATAAGTACAATCCAAAAAATATATGCCTTCACAAGAGAAAAGTCCAGAAGGTCAAACCACAGAGAGAATACAGGGAGTAATCGGAAGACGGGAGATGGAAAATAGCATCGGCAGTCGCTCCAGGTTGTCTCTGGGAGTAGCCAATATGAGTCAAAGTGTAGAAACTGAAGATATAGAAAAAGAGTTTGCCATAGAAAATGTTGAAGAACAAGAGAAGACTTCACAAATGCCTACTAAAAATTAAATAGCAGAAATATTTATGAGATTGGAATGATCTATCAAACAGGAGATGGCAGTAACACATAAAGACCTGGGGCAAGTTCTGTCATAGTTAGAAGAAACTGAGGTTAAACTGGATAAACATGCCCAAGTAATAACCAATCTAGAAAAACAGGTGGAGGAGATGCGAAAGGAGCAAAGGAGACTGCTATATAAATTGAAAGACCAAGAAAACAGAGATAAAAGAAGAAGATTTGATGGAGATAACAAGGAAAATGTTCAATGCAATAATGGACAGATCAGTAACAGAGCACTTGAAAATCGATAGATTACATAGAATAGGAAGAGCTCAAGGAACTGCGAGTGAAAATCCCAGAGATGTGATCGTGTAATTTCATCAATACAAAGATAGAGTAGATCTATGGAAGAAGATAAGAGGGATACCAGTAATAAAATATGACGATGCAAGTCTACAAATTTTAGCTGATATAACATTGAAAACACTGGCCAGAAGGAGACTGTTGAAACCACTATTAGAACAAATGAAAAAACAAAACATACAATATAGCTGGGGATTTCCAGCATGTTTAATTGGATGGAGAGATGGCCGCTCCACAAGACTGCGGTTCCCAGAAGATCTTGGTGACTTTTGTGAGAGACTAGAATTACAGAAAATAGATGGAAGGATGGGAAGAGGGGGGAAAGGAGAATAGGGGATTAGAGAATGAGAGATGGCAGTCAGCCCCCAAAAGAAGAGTTCATCAGAGATAAAATAGGACCCGGGAGGGAGGGAATGGGGGTAGATTTTTGGAAGTCGTGAGAGGACTTTTTTTTTTTCTTCTTCCCTTTCCTTCTCTTCTTCTCTTCCTCTTCAGAAGGGTGAGAATATTAGAAGATAGGCGGGATATGGGAAGCCATATATACATCCAGACACATGACCCAGAGATTGGGAACACAGCCAGGGTGGACGTATGTGATCAGAGCTCCACCCTAGTCCGGAATCGACAGCGGGACTAGGACCACAAATGATTCAAAGGCAAAATAAGAGCCTAGGGGTAGTAGGGGGTGATATTGGGTTGGTGGGAGAGGGGGGATGGGAATTACGGTGGGGATATCTTCGTGTTCCTTCAGATGGACAAATGTACTCTCGCTGGGACGAAAATGGGTTGAGAAAAAAGAAAATATGGGAAATGGAGGAGGTTAATTTTATGACCTATAATGTAAAGGGAAGGAATACCCCAGGGAAGAGGCATAAGATTCTTAGAGAATTACAACAGCGATCTATTGCAGTAGTGTTTCTACAGGAAACTCATTTATTACAGGAAACAAACGTTAAGTTACACTCTAAGTATTATCCAACCTGGTATTATGCAGATTCACCAACTAAACGTGCCAAAGGAGTAGCAATTTGTTTAGCTAACAATTTAAGATTTAAGATGGAAGATAAAAAGATTTCTGTACCTGAGGGGGAGATTACAGGAAATAGAATGTACAATGGCAAATATCTATTACCCCAATAGAAATTCAATGGCCTATCTGAAGAATATACTAAGGAGGCTATTGGATTTTAAGAAGGGCAAACTAATTGTGGCAGGAGATTTTAATTTGTGCATGGATTCTCAAATCGATACGACGTCGCATGTGCAGAGAGATGGAGGTAGATGTTTGAAATCTATGCAGAGAATGCTATATCGGTGTCAGCTTCTAGAAATTTGGAGGATTAAACACCCTGGAGAAAGAGATTATACGTTCTATTCTCCTGCACATGCAATGTATTCTAGATTATATTATATATTGATAGAACACAGACTATTGGAGTCGTTGGTTAAAGTGAATATAAAGGTTACAACAATATCGGACCATGCACCTGTCACTTTTAAGTTATTATAGAAAGAGAGCAAAATAAGACAAATATGTGGAAACTAAATGAGACGCTCCTTCAGGATCATGAGATGGAACTGAGAATTAAAAAAGAAATAGAACAATACTTTAGAATAAATGAGACTGAAAGTTTCAATTGCTACAGTGTGAGAAGCACATAAGGCAAATATCAGGGGAATTTTGATAGCTATTGAAGTAGAAAAAAAGAAAGAACGGCGAAAGAAAATGAATATGTTATTAAGGGAATTATATGAACTGGAACAATCACATAAAAAGAGAATAGTAAATGATATACAGCAGAAAATAATAAAAAGAGATAAATTAAGTATCTTAATGGAGCAAGAGATGAGGAGAATATTTAACATGATGGTAAGAAAAAGATTTAATTGGGGAAATAGACCTGGTAAATATTTAATGAGAGCACTAAGAAATAAGTAATCAAGGAACTATATAGAGAAAATTAAAGATGATAATGGTGAAATGGTATACTCAACCACTGATATCGCTAATGTATTTAAAAAAATATTATACAAAGTTATATGAAGTAAACCCAAAAAACCTAAAAGAGGGGGAAGAAGAAAGAACTAGTAAAAGACAGAAGTATCTAAAAGAGGCGGGATTACTGAGATTGAGAGAGGAATGTTTAGCATTTTTAGAAAACACAGGAGGAAATACAGGAGGCATGGAAGGGCACAGTTGAGGGGAGGAGCCCTGGGCCAAATGGGTATACTGTGAGATATTACAAGAAATTTAAAAAACAATTAGTTCCTAAGCTGAGTATATATATGAATGCACTAGGAGATGAACTGGAAATGAGGGAGGAGTCATTCCAAGCACATATTACAATCATACAGAAAGAGGGGAAAGATAGAACCCAAAGTGCTAGCTACAAGCCTATATCACTGTTAAATATTGATACAAAACTATATGCAAAAGTTCTGGCAACTAGGTTGAAAGACTTAGTGCTAGAATGGATTAATTTAGATCAAGTGAGATTTGTCCCTGGGAGGGAGGGAAGAGATAATGGGATAAGATCATTATTCCTCATACAAAAAAGTAAGAGAGAAAAACCCTCAGTTTTGACTTTATCGATAGATGCTGAGAAGGCATTCAATAGGGTAGATTGGGGCTTTATGATGGATACATTGTAGGCTTTGGGAATTGGCCCCAAAATTAGAGAATGGATAGGAAAGCTTTATAGTCAACCTTCAGCAGCAGTAAAGGTCAATGGTTCACTATCAGAGTTTTTTAAAATGTATAATGGGACAAGACAGGGGTGTCCGCTTTAGCCTCTGTTGTTTGTGTTATTTTTAGAGCCTCTATTGGCAACAGTATGAAACAGTCTGGATGTAAAAGGGATACAGATAGGAGAGATAGAACATAGAGTTGCAGCATATGCCGTTGATATGATTTGTTATGTGGTAACTTCTAGGCTGACACTACCCAATTTAATGAGAATAATGAAATATTATGGAGATTTATCAAATTTAAAATTCAACACGTCAAAATCAGAGATTTTAAATGTTAATGTTCCGATAATAGAAAAAAAGTTTTTGCAGAGAAAATTTCCCTTTGCATGGAGGGAAAAAGAACTAAAATACCTGGGAATAAAAGTAACCTCGTCCTCTCAGAACTTAGATAAAATAAACTACATCCCATTAATAAACGAGATAAAGGATGAATTGAGAAGAATCTCAGTAAGACCACTCTCCTGGACAGGACAGATAAATTTGGTAAAAATGATAATTGTCCTGAAAATTCTATACAAATTTCATGTCTTCCCATACATCTTCCGGGATCCTATTTTAAAATTATTTAAAAAATGATATTGAGGTATTTTAGAGGACATTAAAAACTGTAATAGGTTATGAAGTGCTGTGCAAAGATAAGGAAAATGGAGGTTTAGGTGTACTTTAAGAGATATTATCATTTTGTAATAATGTCACGTATTTTTGATTGGATATACAATGCACCAGGGAAAAATTGGGTTAATATAGAAAACACATTAAGTGGGACACAACTTGACAGGACTGTTTGGTTGCCACATTAGTATAGTAAGTTGGCTGAAAACACGAGCACTTACACGTGAAATGTAATTAGAGTTTGAGAGGTAATTCACAAACAAATGGTATGGGAGTTTAATTCAATGTTAATACCGCTGGTGGGAACAGATTTCTTCCTGCTAGGGAAAGAGAACATTTCTGATAAATGGATAAGAAAAGGGAATACACAGTTGAAAGCTATAATGAAAAAAGGAGAAAGATGCTCCTTTCAGGAGATAAAAAATAAGAAAGAGGTGTTTTTTATGTTAGATGAGTGGTGATACTTTCAATTAAGACATTTTGTTGCAATGCTCCCAAAGCCGCTAAGGACAATGGAGGATTTTAATCCATTTGAACAACTGTTTAGTGCAAGTAAGACACAGAAACATGGTACTCCCCGAATCTATAAAATCCTTACTGCAATCAAGGGATCTACTTCCCCGCCATATATGGCGAAGTCCAAAAGGGAACTCAGAATATCATCTAATGAGCAACAAAAAAAGAATATATTTAAATTAATGCACGGGGCTATAGACATGAAGGTGGTGGAAATAAACTCTAAATGTTTAAGTAGGTGGTATATTACACTTACAGGAGTATTCGGAAGAAATAATTCACCAAATACAGGATATTATGGGGATTAGTATTTCGAAAGATCCTGGCATATGCTTATTCCATAAAACTGAGGTTACAGTAGAAAAATATAAGAATTTGATATTTAATTTAATAAATGCAGCAAAGGGATTGATACCCAAATTTTGGCAGGCACAGGAGGCACCAAAAATAAAAGATTGGATAAATAAGATAGACTGTATTTATAGGATAGAGGAACTTTACCACATTAAAGAAGATAAAATGGAGAGATTTAAAAAAAGATGGGGTAAATGGGATGAGTTTAAAAGATCAAATAAATATGTTGAATTAGTAGGAATAGAGAATGACGAGAAGAGAGAACATGTCTAAAAAAGCTGGGAAATGAGAGACAGGAACAAAGGAAGGAGGAGAAGGAAGTCCCAAGAGTAATAATGGGAGGGTAGGAACTGGGAGAAAAGAAATGAGAGTTAATAGAGACAGGGGTGGACAGTGGGGGAGAGTAGTGGGGGAAATGTGAAAATTAAATGTTTTGTTGTGTGATAATTTTGTTTTTTGAATGTTACAATGTTGACATTAATCAAGTATGAATTAACCACTTGCCTACCGGGCACTTATACCCCCTTCCTGCCCAGGCCAATATTCAGCTTTCAGTTCTGTCGCACTTTGAATGACAATTGAACGGTCATGCAACACTGTACCTATTTGAAATTGTTATAATTTTTTTTTCACACAAATACAGCTTTCTTTTGGTGGTATTTACTTGCCTCTGGGTGTTTTATTTTTTTGTGCTATAAACAAAAAAAGAGCAAAAAATTGGGGATAAAAAAATTTGCCTTTGTTTCTATTATAAAAGTTTGCAAACAGGTAATTTTTCTCCTTCACTGATGTGCCTTGATGAGGCTGCACTGATAGGCAGCACTGATGGGCACTGATAGGCAGCACTGATGAGGTGGCATTGATAGGCAGCACTGATAGGCGGTACTGATGAGGCGGCACTGATGATGTTGCACAGATATGAAACAATGATGGGCACTGATAGGTGGCACTGACTGACGGCACTGACTGGCAGTACTGCTGGGCACTGACTGGTGGCACTGCTGGACACTGATGGGCAGCACTGATGGGTGACACTGCTGGGCACTGAAGTGCACAGGTGGGCGGCACTGCTGGGCACAGTTGGGCAGCACTGCTGGGCACAGGTAGCTGGCACTGGTGGGTGGCACTGCTGGGCACTGATCATCAGGGCACTGATCATCAGTGCCCTGATGATCAGTGCCGATCCGTCCTGACAATTGCTTGTTATCGGCAGTACTTTCATCACACTGTGCAGCCAATAACCGGCAACTGCATTTACCGGTGATCTGCTGTGTCATTGGACACGGCTGATCATGCGGTAAAAGGCTGCAGTGATTGGCCTTTTACCACATCATGTGACACAGCAAACTTGGAGATCGCCGAGTGCCCGCCCCCGAGAGCGCGTTCTGGGAGGGCATCATATGACGCCCTCCCAGAACTGGCCACTCACAGTGAAGCTGTCATTCAGCTATCTGCGGTCTGCAAGTGGTTAAAATAAAAAAAATTATTTAACACAGCTACCTTGGAGGCAGCATATAAGGTGCTATTACGTTGGTACTGAGTTCCAGCCCATATCGCTTATGCAACTCCATACTACAGTGACCGCTGTTTTCAGGGTTGTGGTCATTAAGGTGATGTTATACATGCATGGTGGACATGCCCTAAATTTATTGGATTTTGGTCCAGCGTATTTGGTCTCCTCTTTACACTGTTCCATCTACCTATACGTAGAGAGGCCAAGTTTGCCTTATCACACTGCCCCATACTAGGTTTGTTTGCTCATCAGCAGAAGCTTGCCTCCTATCTTTTTCTGTAAGCTACCAGAATGATAGCCCAAGTCTGGAAAAAAACATCAGTCCCCTTCCAGGAGGTGCAGGATTGTACGACTGCTCTGATGCTCAATGAACAGATGTCTGGTATCCAAAATGACTCTCAGGCTACGTTTCTTAAAATCTGGGAACCATGCTGACGTACGCCTTTCCCACTGTCCCTTCAGCTAGCTTGGGCTTACTCTGATGGAAAGTCCTGGTGCTCCCGTGTACTTGTCCCTGTCCTTCTTTCTGGCTTCTGGTCATACGGCTGACTCTTCTTTCTCTCTGTTCTTTCTCTCTTTTTTTCTGCCTCACAGGTGTGCGACTCTTTGCCCCGTCACATCATCTTTTAGCCTAGTTTGTTTTTTTTACTTCTGCTCCACTCTTCTACCCACTTTTATCTATACAGTATGAGCTACAGACGGCAAACTCGCATGGGTCTAGGTGGATCCAGGGGATGCCCCGCTGTCATGGAGGGGACCCTCCTAGCCATCCACTCTGTAGCTAACGATGTGCATTGAGTTATTGCTGCTGTGTCAGTTTCTGACTAATATCCAATGTCTTTGTCTGTCTTTTGCCTTTATGTATGCTCACCTCTTTTGCACATACCACTGATAGCCCCTGCGTGGGCGAATCTATTGCTTACCTATTTTCTGTTAAAACCAATTAAACATTACTGAAATAGAAAAACTGTGATTGGCTGCAGTATGGTCAATAGCTTTAGCTCTCACACTGCACCCAACAAGAGGTTTCAAAGTGGCTGGGACCCATGAGTAGAGCAGAGAGCCCACTAAGGAGCTGAAGGAACCTCTTCACCAGTAATCTAAAGAAAGGCCTCAGGGGGTTTCTGCCACTGGTGTAGTGTGCCTGTTGTCTACAGGGGCTCATGGCTTCTTCTATCACTGCCCTTTTGAGATAGATTGCCTGGAGTCTGGAGACAAGACTAAAAACTTGCTGCTGAGAGCCGGGTGCTGTTGTGATGGCTGCAGAGAGCCCTGCTACTATGTCATGTAATGTAGTCCAAACAAATTGTAACTGCCCTAATCTATAACTGGCCTTTGCAGCAAGGAGCACATGAAAGGGCAACACATGTCAAACAACAACAATGAAAATTCCCACGTCAACTTACCAACCAGCCTTCAACCAACCAAATTATCCTATAAAAGTTCACGTTAAAAACAGGGGTTTAGTTTGCACACATTTGAAAATACATGCGTAGGCTGCAGAGCCTCTTCATGGCATCCCATTATTATCTGCAGTCCTAACTCTTTACATTTTGAGAGCCTCCATAGTAGAAGAACATGTGTTAAAATAGATAGAATGAGGGCAGGTAAGCCTGGAGGGAGCCTACCTCTCCTTAAAGGCACAGGGGCACACTTGACATCCAGCATGTAGTACAATGGCAGCTAAGGTGTCCAGTGCGCCCTTCACCAATATACCAACAGTACAAACAAATGGCAACTGCCCCAATCTATAACTGGCATTAGCAGCAAGGAGCACATAGCATGGCGATGCATGTAAAACAAAAAGAAAGAAAAATTCCCAGCTCAACTTACCAACCAGCCTGCAACCAACCGAATTTTCCTGTCTAACAGTCCACATTAAAAACAGGGGTTTAGTTTGCACACATTTGCAAATACATGCATAGGCTTCAGAGTCTCTTCATGGCACCCCAGTATTATCTGCAGTTCTAACTCTATAAATGTTGAGATCCTTCATAGTAGAAGAACTTGAATAATAATGTATAGACTGAGGGCATGTAATGCTGGCCCACAGAGGGACTGATGCTGCTTGTCCGTGTTGTAGGCCTGCTGCTTTTCACACATCAGCCCTGCTAAACAATGACCATAAGAAGCTGAAGCCAGGTCAGGTTAAGAGTGTGTTGCCAGCTGCTGTTCTAGTATCCTAATGTTTGGGTATTCTGATGCTCCATTTTCCTGTTGTTCCAGTGTAGCCCTGGTATGCAAGACTGAGAGATTCCTAGGTAGGTGCAGATTGGAGTAGTTGACCCAAGGCTTGATGGGCTACCTTTCACCTGACTACACTCATGAGCTGTGGCTTTGTTCCTGTCAGTTACCATCTGGATGTAAGAGTGGTCATCCAGGGCTGGACTGCATTCACTACTACTGGAATTGTGAGAGGCTTATGGGGTACTATCTGTGAATAGGGGAAAGAGAATCCTGTGAATTATCAGACTCTTTTCCCTGTTCACAGGTCATGTTACAGTTAGTGAAAGTAATGAAATGTAGCCAGGTGCTTAGCTAGGGATAGAGAGTAAGAAACACTGCCTGCAGCTGCTCTCTGTAGCTGCTGCCCTGTGGTTATGAACTGGTTAACAGCTATATTATCAAGAGGTGGGCATTGCTGAGCAGGAAGAGTTCAATAGACTGAGTCAAGCTGCACTGCACTGCACAGCACAGCACAGCACAGGAGAGAGAGCTGTTGAACTGCATTTCCCAGAGAGAGAGATTGTCAGGAGGAGGGAAAAGAGCTGCATTTTCTCAGGCTGTACAGGACACACATCTTCCTCTTGCTGGGAGGGAGACTGGAGAGTTTAGGTGTGCCGACAGCCAGAATCATCTAAGTGCAGAGCAGAGAGTAGACTACTTGCTGTGTGTGACCAGCTGGTAAACTGCAATATCACTGGGACTGGTTATCTGCTGCTAGAGAGACTGAGCCTTTTAGGATTTGACCATACAGCCATCTAGTAGTCTCATTGTTGCCTGCAGGCTTGACTGGGACTATTCTCACGTGCACCAACGGTACAACTGAGCCCCCATACTACCAGGCTGAAGAGTTAGGACTAAAGACTGTCCCTTTTACAGATGCTACATAAGGACCTTCACCTATTGCTTATTGTAAGAAAAGGCTCTCATTGGACATTCCACCATATTCTAGCCCTTCTCCTAGAGTGCACTATAACTAGACTAGTTATAGTATTATTATTCACATTGCAGTTAATGTTTATACTCTGTTTATTGCGGGCTTTGCTGATTTATAAGATAATTCCAGTCTATTCGTTCACGACTCCAAATCTAAGTTTCCTTGGCATAGTGGTTATACTGTCTAGCAGACTGTGTCTGAACCTACCTTCTGTATGCTCAGTTATGCTCAAACCACCATTTATTCTTACACGTACCAATACATTGAGTACATTTACCACTATACAGTCTTGTGTCTATTTCTTGGTGCTAATTCACAGCCAAGTCCATACTTGTGCACTTATATGTACTTGCATTAACTTCCATTCAATCAGGTGTGTTAGAGGGGCTGAGGTTGTTCTTGGAGTCGAGGCACAGAACAGAGAACCAAATTATCAAGTGGCTCCTGCAGGGGTAGAGCAGCAGAATGTTTCTCAATGGAGGAGGAAAGAAGAGGGACCACTTTCCTTGATAAGAACTTTTTAATAGCAGCTTCACAGATGACCCAAAGCAATTATCCCCACCAGTTCAAGGACAGGAAGAGGACTGGACATCCCTGCAGTAAAGATTTCTCTAGGATCCAGCTGGATCCCTCCTCACTGCCTGTGATTGAGAACAGCAGGAGCCAAGGGCTCTTGCTAATGTGTCTGAACCAATGAGGATGGAGAAAGCTGAGAGAGAGCCTCTGCTCTTGTGCACATTGCTGGGTCGAGATAAGGCTCAGGTAAGTATGAAGGGGGCTGGGGACGCTGCATACTGAAGATTTTTTTATGTTATCTATGCATGAAGAAAACAAAATACAGCCTTTAGAACCACTTTAAATGTCATGGAATGTAGTTTCTACCTGGCCAATGTGCCTAATAAATACAGCGAATTTATCCCAGTTGAGAAAATGTTCGCATAGAATCTTTTCAGATATGCTATTTCCAATTACATTCATGGCTAAGCTGTGGAGAGCAGTTAAAGTAGTGGTGATTAACATAGCTTTAAACCCTAGGTGGGTGGCAATTTCTTTGCTAAAGCATGTTACTTTAAAGCGGTTGTAAACCTTTACACTGAAGCAACTAGTTTCAGGTGATACACAGGTAAGAAACAAATGCTCTTGCATAGGTTGAACCTGTTTATCTGCAGCCTATTCCTCTATAACTGTTCAATACAGAAATCAATAGCTACTGCTCAGCAGTAGAAGGCAGTAAAGGTAAACTAACCCTTTAAAAGCATGGTACATTATTAGTAGGTATAAGTGTAGTTATATTTGTTTGTTTGACTTTCCTTGGAATGTTGTGGCTGCAGTTTGTAGTTTCATGGATGATCAATCTCTTATGCCCATGGCTACAGCTACCTTGTCCCTAATCGCCAAAGTCACAAAACAACTTCCAATGCATGCGACTTTGTGTTTCATCACAAATGTAGTATTGCTTATGTATAAAAAAAACATCGTCCAGTTGCATGATGAGCTCTTTGTGTGTCTGTAAATGTTCCAAATGGAAACATTTATTATATTGCAGCTTACCATTTCTTAGATATGATGGCTGCATTTGCTTTCTTTTTCAGGCTTTCTTTCTTTTATTTTCATATGGTGGTCCAGCCAGTAAGTCTGTTTTTTTCAAAAAAACAAGCTCTCCAGGAGAATGTATCAGTTACAGAGATGAGACAAATCATTTACCACTGACAGGGGTGCTTACAATGATCAGCTCAGGGGCGGACTGACCATTTGGAAACTTGGGCACTGCCCGGGGTTGGTAGGGGGCCCCATGAGATGCCCCTGGTACCTTTTTTATAGGCTTTTTTGAGTTTGGGCAAGGAAACAGGGGCCCCATGATCCCCTATTGCCCGGGGGCCCCATGAGTTGTCAGTCCGCCCCTGGATCAGCTTTTATATATTAATATAAAATCCTTATCCTGAAAGGAAAAAATAGTTTGCTGTAACTGAATACAAAATATTAGCTGGATTTCAGCTTTAATTTGTTAGTTTATTTACATCTGCTTGTACATCTAAGACTCCCCTTCCCCAGACTGAAAATGCTGCTGTCCAAAGGTGCTCCTGTGCTCCTTCATACAGAGTCGGGGTACTGTAATACAAATGGTGTTTTACTGGCCAGATCACCAGGTGAAAACAGAGAGTAAAAAAGAAAACTAATGCAAAATATTACATTTTTGGCTTTTGGTTTAATACCACTTTAACTCTCCCCTGCACGAGCACTAGACAGAGTTCAGAGGATTGTGGGCTTTGTAGTTTCTTCATAGGGAGTGTCAATTCTTAGGCTATGTTCACACCTGTGTGATTTGTAGTGCGTTTACTGAACTGCAACAACACATGACAATCCATTTAACATTGTTTTCTACCAGGTCTGGAATTTGCTACAGGGTTAATGTCAGCTTAATTTTTATGTTGGATGTCTGTGGCTCACTCTCCAATTAAACAAACTCTTGCTGCTAAGGGACTTTTACCACTCAACAAACTATCACCTATAGACAACTTGTATGCAGGCCGTTGGATTCATTATTTCTAACTTCAACATTTTTATAAATATTTCTCGAAAATAGGCTCATCACATAGAGATCTAACCCATTTTTAATCACTCTGTATGATGAGTTCGATTGCAACAATATATGGCATATTACTATCGCATGCATACCCACATCAACGTTATTATACCAGAGACTGGGATAGAGAATTGGCCCATAGATTAACCAAGAAGAAGTGGAAAAGATTGTTCAGGCTAACTTTTAAATCTAGTATCTCAACTTATATTCAAGAGAAAAATTATAAAATACTTACAAGGTGGTATAGGTGTTCAGTGGGAATACATAGGATAATTTCAACCTACCTTGAAAAGTGTTGGCGCTGTGGGGAGGATAAAAGTACAAAGACTCATGTATGGTGGTCCTGTTCTAGGATCAAACCATTTTGGGAATTAGTATTTCTTCTTTTTCTTCTGAAACAACCACAGTTTAGAGTAAACTATAACTAGTATTCTTTAGAAATTTTCAGAGGCAAACGCAGTAGCTTTATTTTTTTTTCTTTTCTATAAACACGGGGTAGAAAATTTGTTATAGTTGTACTATTTTTATATCAATCAGAATGAAACTATGAAACTTAAAAAGGTATTTTGTATATGACTGTTTGTTGGTTTTTGTCAAATTATAATAAAGTTTAATTATAAAAAAAAAAGAAATGCTTGTTGCTTTATATTATTATTCATTTTTTTTTTTCAGTTCATGGTAGCACTGCACTACTTGAGTTAATGGTTAATTATGCAGGTGAAAAACACAAGGGGTAGGAAAAAAGTTTATGATGCTTTTAAGTGACAGCTGCAAATTAAAAAAAAAAGGTCAATAACCTTTTTTTGAAATTTCATTTAACATGTTACCGATTATAAAATATTTTAATGATTGGCTTTCAATCATTCACTAAAGGTTTTTTTACTTGTAGCTTTGTGTAAGCATAATTATGTGTAATGTATTTATCCAGCAATAAAAAATAGAGTACAGAATATTGTTATTGGAAATTAATTTTTTTTCAGACCCCTTATTTGAGGCTCACTGTGAGCATTACATAACACAAGCCTGTTTGTCTCATGTGCATTTTTACCTGCAGAGGGCACTTTGCACTGGTTGCAGCCATAGTTGTACTGTGGGAGGATATCATCAAAATTCAGAGAGCCTCCAACTGCTTTGTGACAACGACACGCAAGCTGCTACAAGTTCTCAAGACTTTGGACTGCTGAGGTAATGTGAATATAACCGTCATGTGCCTTTCTGAACTTAGGAAATGATTGACTGTTTTGATTAAATATTAAGTCTGAATGCAGTTCTGATATAAATCTGCAAATGTGAAATATTTACTTAAAAATTATCTAAATGAGGCAGGATTTTTTATGTAATGATACCAATGAGTGTTTTGTAGCTCAAAGCTCCAAAATGTTCAAATATAAACAAAATCAGTTTTTCTCAATGGTGGTGGTTCTAGGGTTGCCACCTCATCCCTTTAAAACCAACACATATTAATTACAAAACTTATGTGGCTGATTAAGATGGTGATTAAACTCATTTAATGCCTTATCTGCATTAAATTAGCCTCAGAATCTGTGTAATTAATATTTGCTTGGTTTTAAAGGGATGAGGTGGCAACACTAGGTGGTTTGCATCTCCACTCCAAAACGCCTGAAGCTCCAAGTTTTGGAGCTACTTTTGCTGCTCAATTCGGGGAGATTGGTATGTTGTCGAAGCAGCTGAAAGCAGAAACGCATAGCAACAAATGATGTAAAAAAAGATAGATATCTCTATTGGCTAATAAAAATTCAAATGTTCCAAAACACTTGGAAAACACTGTACAAAAAGTGCATACAAGACCAAGCATTTTCTGGGATGTTTTGTTTACATGTTTAAAATGGTATTTTTTGCTAGAAAATTACTTAGAACCCCCAAATATTATGTATTTTTTTTTAGCAAAGACCCTAGAGAATGACATGGTGATTGTTGCAATTTTTTATGTCACATTGGTTTTTCAAATGCTTTTTTGGGGGAAAAAATACACTTTAGTAAATACAAAATAAAAACACAAGAGTTACCCCAAAATTTTTTAAATATGAAAGAGTGTGTTACGGCAAGTAAATAGATACCTAACATGTCATGCTTTTAAAATGCACATGCATGGGGAATGGCAACAGTGCTTAAAAATCTCCATAGATGATGCTTTAAACATTTTAACATGTTACCTGTTTAGTGTTACTGAGGAGATCTAGTGCTAGAATTATTGCTCTCGCTCTAACATTCCTACCGATACCTTACATGTGTGCTGCGAATACCGTATACATATGTGTAAGCCATTTACGTATGAGTCCACTTGTGCGCACGAAGACGATTGGATGGGGGTACTTAAAAAAAAAAATTTTTATCTTATTTTTTTTTTTTACACTGTCCCTTTAATTTTTTTTTTAATCTCTTTTATTCCTATTACAAGCGATGTAAACATCCCTTGTAATAGAAAAATGCATGACAGGTCCTCTTTAAGTGATTTAAGAGATTTGGGGTCAAAAAGACCCCAATCTTCCTTACCTTTAAAAGCCAAAGATGAAAAAAAAATGTTTTTTGAACTTTTGCTTTAAAAAAAAAAAAATCTGTTTACTTCCAACGGCCACCAGATGTGACGTCATGAAGTCACTCCAGTCCTCCATCATGATAGAGGCGATAAAAAACCAATAGAGTCTTTCATCACTGCCATCTTGAGGAGGCCGCACTGTTGGACTGTTTCTTGGGCTTGTGGTGTTAATGGTAAGCCCCAAAAACTCTGGCAAGCAGTGGGAGGGGTGTTACAGAAAGTGATCTAGCGACTCAAGAGCTGCTAGGGCCGCTTTCATGTGAAAGCTGGCCATCCACTGAACAAAAGGATACCGGGGTTATGGCTGATTTCTTTTCCACTTGAAACCTGCAACATTTATATAAATATTGCCAGCAGGAACTTGGGAGAACGCAGTTCGATCACCTCCAGCACTGAATATATCTAATGGCAAAGGGTGCTGGTGGGTCTATTGATGCTGGCTGCTGGGGTCTTTTTCGCAAGAGGGATCTATTTTTGTTTCGGAGGGTTGCTATTGCTGCTGGGGAGGCCTACTGTTGCTGGGGGGGGTATCTGTTGTTGCTGAGGGGGTCAACTGTTGCTGGGAGGGATCTACTGCTGAGGGAGGGGTCTATTGATGTTGGCTGCTTGGAGATCTGTTGTTGCTGCCATAGGCCTATTGTTGCTGGGAGTATTTTGTTACAGGTAGTCCATTGTTGCTGGGCGGTCCACTGTTCCTAGGGGGGGGGGTCTATTTTTGGGGATCTATTGTTGCTGTGGGGGTCTGTTTAACTGCTTTCCTTGCTATCGTTAACACATTCCATACAAATTACTTTTAATATATTCTCTGAAACGAGTGGTACTGGGAGGTGTGTAGGGGGTGGAACCAAGGAATGGTGTTCGGAGGTGGGTAAAGGGCGGAGACAAGGGGTGACTTGAAGAGGAGAAGTTCCTGCACCTATTACCTGAGAAAAAAAGTCCTGCGTTTTGCAGTCATCAAGTGGTTAAAAAGCCCCCAAGTACACGGCACTCAGGTGTGAATGCAGTCTAAGCCGTATATTGGCTGATGCATTTTTCTAACAGTCGCTACTGATGTCTTATTAACATATCTGCAGCAAATAGTTCAATGATCACATTTAGGCCCAGCATACATATTACAATCTATATGTACAATCTTCTCTAGATCTACCGACAAGTATGTAGTGCAAGGGCCTGCCTGATTGGATACGGATTGGTTGCATAGATTAGGCAGTTCCTCATATTTCATCATATCTAAAGTCGATTGTAATATGTGTGGCGAGCCTTAGGTCTTATTTACATTGCTTATATATACTGTGTATATATATATTATTTTATTTCAGGTACTTATATAGCGCTGTCAATTTACGCAGCGCTTTACATATATATTGTACATTCACATCAGTCCCTTACCCTCAAGGGACGTACAATCTAAGGTCCCTAACTCACATTCATACATACACATACTAGGGCCAATTTAAACAGGATCCAATTCACCTACCAGCATGTCTTTGGAGTGTGGGAGGAAACCGGAGTACCTAGAGGAAACCCACACAGGCACAGGGACAGCATGCAAACTCCAGGCAGGTGGTGGTGGGGTTGGGATTTGAACCAATGACCCTAGTGCTGCCAGGCGGAAGTGCTAACCAGTTAGCCACTGTGCTGCCCCAATATATATATATTTTGTGTTTCCTTTGTGTATGTTAGATTTTATAAAAGCTTCAGGGATGCAGACTAAAGGCCTACATAAAGGCTACACAGGAGGTCTGTCTGTTGGCAAATGTGTTATTTGCAGCCCATTGAAAGTAATAACATCAGCCAAGACACTAATCTCAAGCTATTAGATGATTGAAAGTCTAGTGTGTAATCAAGTGCAGATGTTTAGGAAACTGTCAGCAATTCTCATCAGTGTGGTGCATTGCTCCGTAAACTGCTATACAACGAATGTGATAAGACCATCTCTGGTGCTGATCTGTTTAAGAACTGTAGGAAGTTTCTCTCTTTCTAGAAGCCCATTCATGAAAATGTCATGTAAGCTTTAGCATGAAAATGTCATTATAAAGTAATGATAAAGCCTCCTCATAAACATCAAATAATAAATGCAGCCTTAAAGCCCCTCTCTGAGCAACAGCAAAAAAATTACACTTATAGTGAGACCTCCCTGCGCTACAAGGCTTAAAGGCTTGTTAAAGCGGAGCTCCACCCAAAAGGGGAAGCTGTGGGGCTTTGTCCCCCGCTCCCTGTTAAGGACTGGCACCCTTGGGGAGAGGGTACCCGAATTTGACAGGTACCTGCTCCCACTTCCAGTGCGAACACCTAAGGCGATTGGAAGTAGAAGTTGTCCTCCCCCCCCCCTCGCTGTAGTCTTCTGGGACACGTGACAGGTCCCAGACGACTACAGGACCATTCACAATGTGCAGCGCTTCTCGCGCATGCGTAGTGGGCACCCGGCTGTAAAGCCTCAAGCCATCAAAGCTGGGTGCCCACACTGAAGATGTCGGCACCGGGGACAGAGGACCGGTTTGAGAACACTGCAGGATCAAGGGACAGGTAAGTGTCTGTATTTTAAAAATCAACAGCTACAGTTTTTGTAGCTGCTGCCTTTTATTTTTTTTTAATTCAACTGGAACTCCCATTTAAAGCGGGGCTCCACCCAAAAGGGGAAGTTCCGCTTTAAAAACTGGTCCCTCGCTCCCCATAAACCACCTCCCGTCCGGCTGTTGTATATAAACGGCCGGATGGTGGCAGTGCAGGGGCAGGTGGCCGTTTATAAACGGCCTCCCTGCACCTTGCTTGTGCGCGCTCCCTGGGAGCGATCCGGTGCGATCCTCCGGACACAGTGGAACACCGATCGTCGTACGGGACCTCTGTGCGAGGTCCCGATCATGTGATCACTGATTGGCCAATCAGTGATCACATGCAGAGTAGTAAGCAAGATGTCACTTCTGACATCATTGCTTACTACGTGTGAAATCTGTGAATGATCACAGAGATCACATGGTACAAGGCTATTCACAACATGTACCATGTGACAAGCTGTGACCAATCACAGCTCACCCAGTATTTCTCAATGGCTGCAAGAATGCAGCCAGAGAGAAGGAGAAATGATTGCTTTTACAGACTTTATGGGTGTAAAAGCAATCAGTGTAAAAAAAAAAATCTTCATCACCCCTCACAATTAGTACAGTGTCACCATGGTACTGCTAGGGTGAAAGTATGTAAAAAAAAAACCATAAATAATAATATAAAATTGTAAAACAAATTGTAAAAATTATAATTTTTGGTTATAAACTAATTTGGGTTATTTTTTTCTAACTAAAAAGATAACTGAATAAATTTTGGCCAAGATTTATATTATTTATTTGCAAAATTTTATAAGAAAAACACTTTTCAAAATTTTTGGACTTTTTTCATTTATATAGCAAAAAAATAAAAATCCCAGCAGTGAATAAATACCACCAAAATAAAGCTTTATCTGTCTTAAAAAAAAGCTAAAAAATTCATATGGGTACAGTCTTGCATGATCACGTAATTGTCATTGAAAGTGTGATAGCGATGAAAGCTGCAAATTGGCCTGGACAGGAAGGGGGTAAAAGTGTCCGGACTTGAAGTGGTTAAGGATTTGCACCTTTGGGAAGCGGGGGGGGGGGAATCGGGTACCCAAAATTGACAGGTACCTGCTACAACTTCCGCTACAATCACCTAGGCGATCGGAAGCGGAAGTTGTCCTCTTACCCTCCCTCCCTGTAGTATTCTGGGACACATGACAGGTCCCAGAAGACTATGGGCCATTCAGGAAGCGCAGAGCTATTTGCGCATGCACAGTGGGCACCCGGCTGTGAAGCCGCAAGGTGTCACAGCCAGGTGCCCACACTGAAGATGTCAGCGCCTGGAACACCAGACGGCTGGTGAAACGGGCTGCAGGGAGGACACTGCTGGACCGTGGGACAGGTAAGTGGCTGTTTTTTAAAAGTCAGCAGCTACAGTTCTAGTGTGAACCTAGCCTTAATGAGCATTTAACCCTTGCAGGGCAGGGAGACCTGACTACAAGTATAATTCTTTTTTGCTGTTGCCCAGAGTGGGTTAAATTTCAGGTTTTTTGGAGAGGACTTCTAGCTAGTTGTAATGAATCCATGCATCTCTCTCACATCTGACTGTCAGTTGAATTCAGGTTCAGGCTGGTACACACTATGAGAAAATTGGATGAACAATTGTCTGATTCTCTACGAAGGTGCATATCATGATGTAACCGGCAATAATAACAGTATTAGAGCTGATTCACACATGTGCGGTGCAGATTGAAGCTCAGGTTTAACAGCTAATTGATACAGTAGTTGTTCAGCAGTTCAGATCAGGTTTACATTAGGTTCAGGACAGGATTTTATTCTGTTCACAACTGATGACGTGCACTTTAGAAACGGTTCTCATAGAAGTCAATAGCCTGTAATCCACATCTGAACCAGACAGCACTGTTCAGAAATCGTACAGGATTCTTTTTCAATCTGTACTGCCACCATAGGAAGCAATGTGATTTCACATGTCAAGCGGATTGGATGCGGTTCAATATGTGAACCGGAACTTAAAGTATAACAAAATGCAAAACTTTTTTTAGTTTTGGATGAAGTAACGAGGGATTAGAACAGCTATTAGGTTTTTATTACTGCCTGTGCCCTAGTTAGGGAGATTCCCTCTTTCTCTTTGTCCTTTTTACTGTTATCATCCAAAGTAAAAGAAAATCCCAAATTTTGTGTTGTCCCCAGAAAAGTAATAGAGGGGGAAATTTTCCAATGGGGACACTAGTTCTCGTGATTTGGGAGTCCCCAAGGAATTCCCTTAAATTTCAGGAATTTCCTCTCACTTCCTCTTTGGTTATGGGATAGGAAGTGAAGGGAAATCTCTGCAATGGGATACAGATGGTGAAAATAAATCTGACATATTAGATTTAACCCTCCCTTACTCTATCCAAAATGGAAAAAAAAAAGTTTTGCCTATAATTCTACTTTAACTGGTACGAAAATTCTCAACCGGCAAACATAGCTACATGCTAGCATAGTAGAAGAGGAAGTGTAGGGTTGGTCTTTGCTTCTGATCATGAATGTTTTTTTGTGTTCTATTATTTCCATGTGATTACTGTACACATTGAACAAAAATTGGACATTGTGTTCAAGTACAAATAAAATTTTCTAGCTTCCTCAGTTTTTGCTGTCCGAACAATCGAAATTGGGTTTTGAAAGCAGTATTCTATCAGATAATCAATCGATCGTTCCTTGTACGATTTGTCATATGACTTTCTTATCATGTGTCCGGGCCATTAAAAAGAGGCGCTAATTGGCTGCAACATATAAAGCCCAATTCACACTTGGACACTGAAAAAGTGTTACTTAATGGCACCACAAACAGGGTGCAATTTTTCCAGGTGACAAAACGATCAAAATAGTGTCAAAACGCATGCTGAAAAAATATGTAACACCCCACGTCAAAAAAGGAGCTTCTTTGGCAAATTTTATCACACATATGGCAGCCCATTCAAGTGAATGGGTTGCCGTATGCATGGCAAGTGGAAACATGGAAAACACTTACAAAATAAAATGCACACACATTCCTGCTTTACAAGGTGTGAACGGGGCCTTAGTGTCTTTCCTTGACACAGAACCTGCCCTTTAGAAGATACATAGGCACAGCTGGTGAGAACCTGGAAGAGCCTACTCCAAATAACCAATACGTTTTTCAGGGCTAAACAGGTTCACTACTACAGTCTACTTGTGTAGCTTATAACATAGGAAACCATTTGTTCCATGTGTGACTGATACACCTGTTGACTCTTTCGCATGGGTGGTGGTGCTTACCGTCATCTGATCCATGGTGGATCACCTTTCAGAGGGTAGTATAGCAGCATCTAGCAGGCACTCAGGAGGTGATCCTGCATCCTCCTGAATGTCTGGGGGTTTTTTTTTTGTTTTTTTTAATCCCCCAGGGGAACTACGTATTAAAATACTGCACTGCAACTGCTTGGCTCATGGATGCAACACACTCCCATTACCCAGAGTGCTTAGGTTGGCAACCGGGGAGTTGCTTGTTTTACCATTGTCTGTTCATGTGAAACAGCCCCATACTGAATGATTGCTTGTGGGGTTTTTTGGAATGTTATCGGGCTGCCCATTGTGTGAAGTCAATCAGGTTGTGTCAAATAAACAATAATATGGTGCAGCGCTATATATATATATATACTCTAAATAAATAATAAATGAACCAGTGATATGATCCTCACAGGATCTCTATTAGATGTGAAAAACAGTGAACAGATGTGAATGCACACACAAGGTCCTATGCTTGGACCCAATAAGTGAGCTAGTATATATAAGTGATGAACAAAACGCATGTAATCAACCCAATCCCTGTCACGGGATGAATAACATACACCAATTGTGTACACAGTGAATCCCAAATGTGGGATATGAATATGACATAGTGCTGTAAAGTGTATACACCTGTCTGTGTATACAGTGAATCCCAAATGTGGGATATATTACAACTGTGTGACAAAGTGCTCAAAGCAATAAGCATGTAAAAAAACACAATCAATAAATCAATACGTGAAAAAATATATTAAGTCCAATTAAAGTGCAAATATGCAACTAAGGTGCTTCACTGCTCCAGGGAATGCAACATGTGCAGTGTATGTGCACACTACATTGATAGATAATCCTTCACTGGCTGAAATGGCCTCTCACCTCAAGCCGGCGACCCCAAAGGGCCAATGCGCCTTTTGGTCCACACCTGGATCCTTCCTGAATGTGCACTCCTTGCTATCCGATCTCCTGGGACTTTATCCACAATGGCACCACACAGCAACACTGGTATCCCTTCCACTGGATAGGTAGGTAGGTACCCTCAAAAATGCCAACTTACTTTCATGTAGCTCATGAAACAAGAGAAAAGATCCTCCATAGTGCAAAATAGCTTTTTATTCCATGTAAATAGCTCAAAAAATGCCAAAGATACACTCACATTTTGATGGTATAATATAAGCCTTCACACCACATGTAATAGGTGTATCTGCATGAATCAAAAGGTGTACCAAGATGATGTTCCGCCAGATGTACGTCACCACGTATACACATTACTTCCTCAGGACAAGTCTCAGCTGGCAAATGGACTTTAGTTGTCAGTGGAACACACGTACAATGATTACCACACTCATAGTCTACTGAGCCTTTTTCTGGTCTCTACCTGATAGTACGTACTTTGGCACAATTGTAGTCAGGCCCAGTCTACTTTGTCCACTGCAGGTAGCACTCCTCCACAGGGAGAGGAAGTCAAGAGGAACAATGCTCTTCCATGGTTTCCTGGGTCAGTGAAGAAGCTATCTGGTTGGATGCTGTTGCCCCATGTGACCCTGGTGGCCATCTTGGGTCAGGCAGAGCCTATATAGGACTCTGGATCTTGGGTTTGGTGCACATTTTGCAAGGGGGCAATGTAGAGACAGGTTACACATCTGTCAAGGAATGTAAGTAGCAGCAGGGAATGGTTCCAAACAAGTAAGGACTGGATAGGGACACGCCATCTAGAATCCTCCTATTTGGGTACAAACCAGTTAGGCCACATTCTACCCTCAGAGACAGACGCTGTCGGCACATCCTAGACCTGTTTCGTTCTACATTGATGTTGCAACATTTGAGTGTGCCCAGATGGGTGCCTTCCTGTCGTGCTGTTTGTGAAGTTAAATACAAGTTTTGTTACTGCAACTGGACACTGTGTATTTACTGCTGCCACACCTCCCAACATGTTCGAGGAAGAAGAGCCTGGTGGAGTCTATGCACTGCACCCACAATCCAATGGTCACGGCTGCAATGCTTTGCAGGCACATTTGCAAAAAAAAAAATAGTAAAAGGTGGTGTTAACCTTTAATTATTCAGTGTTACCAAACCCACAACAGTTAAATCAGCCTGTATTTGAAGTAAAGCATTCTTGTTATACTGTTGAACCTAATCCTCCGCATTGTGTAAAAAGGATGTTTGATCCTGACTTCTATGATCTTCCACTTCTTCCACAGACCCCACTCTATCTGCTGATAGAACAGAGCTCTAAGAGGCACTCTGAACATGCTCAATTTAGTGTGTATTGCTAGAGAGGTTTTTTTTTTTTGTGTTTGTTTGTTTTTAGGAGGGTGCATGTGATGGGCACAGGGCCAATCAGTGCTGTCCAGACAGAGCGTCAGGGGACATGCAGCCTCATAGGACAGTCAGAGGAGAATGAAAACTCTTCCTACAAGCTTTAACCAGTGCTCAGCTGGACACTGATAGAAGTCACAGGACTGCTCTAACTGCTCATGAGAAAAGATATTTAGCAGTTTATATTTACTAAAATAATTGCATTTCCATGTTCTGAGCACTGTAGGAGACCAGATATAGTGAATGCAGGGTCATGGGCATAGCATCAAGGGTCTCATGGGTCACAACTGTGACCCTGCTCATGCTCTGGGGGGCCCATGCTGTCCCCCTGTCCCTATCACGGGCAAAGTGGAGTCCGGAGCAAAGTGGAAGCTCTGAGCCGGAGAGTAGAAGAGGAAGGATGGGGTGAGGCCAGCCTTGCTGGACGGGAAAGTGTCAGTGCTGACAACCACTGGACACCGAGCTACCACTAGGCTGAGTGAGGGAGGAGGAGAGCACCATCCGAAAGCTGGTACTGCTGCCATTGGGGAGGTACAAATATACCAGTCGGATCCATGCAGAGAACAGACACACACCGCCCCACAACTCCTGCTGACACACAAAAATTCTCACAAAATCCCGTGGGGGGGGGGTGGTATCTGTCATTACCTGGTGGGGGAGAGGGGTGGTCATCTGTCATTACCTGGTGGGGGGAAGAAGGCCATCTTTCATTACCTGTTGAGGGAGAGAGGTCATTTTTCATTACCTGGTGTGGGTTAAGGATCATCTGTCATTACCTGGTGGGAGAGGTCATCTGTCATTATCTGGTGGGAGAGGTCATCTGTCATTATCTGGTGGGAGAGGTCATCTGTCTTTACCTGGTGGGGGGGGGGGGAAGGTCATCTGTCATTACCTGGTGGGGGGAAGAAGGCCATCTTTCATTACCTGTTGGAGGAGGGAGGTCATTTGTCATTACCTGGGGTGGGGTAAGGGTCATCTGTCATTACCTGGTGGGGGATGGGCTCATCTGTCATTACATGGTGGTGGGAGGGGGTCATCTGTCATTACCTGGTGGGGGAGAGGGGGTCATCTGTCATTACCTGGTGGAGGGGAGGGTCATATGTTATTCCCTGGTGGGGGAGGGGTCATCTCTCATTAGCTGGTGGGGGGACACGTGTCATTACCAGGAAGGAAAATCATCTCTCTTTACAGGAGGAGGGGGCCATTTACGATTAGCTGAAGTGGGGAGCTCTTGAAGGAGGGTCATCTGTCAATACCAAGAGGAGGCAGGAGGGCATGTGTCATTACCAGGAAGGGGGTGTTACTTTTCCCTAATATCCTGCATCTCTATATCACCGCAGCCTGGCCATGAGAGAGGTAACTGGGTGCGGTTTCATAACATATAAAAGAAAGGTGTTTTTTAAAAAAATTGTGATATCTGCAGTGGCACACTCTCTGATCAGCCCCCCACCCAGCCAAGTAGAGTACCCCCCTCCTACCCCTGCTCAGCCCTGCATATGCACGCAAGGTAGGGGCAGGCAGGCCACACTGTAAGCTGCTGGATGAAAACGGTGGGCAGTGTGGTCTCCCTCCTACTTGTTTCTCCAGTATTTGCAGAGGGCGTCACTTGTCCTTTTAGAGTTGATCAGGTGGCAGTTGCACATTGAGCACTTGCCCTTGGGTACCAGTGCTCTACCCCCCAGTTTTGACCATACTGCTATACATTTGTGTTCTTTTCCTGGTGACAGAGTTCTTTTGAGAACACTAAGGCTCTGTTACATGGACTCAGGTATAAAATATGCTAAGTTCATGTGGTTTTTCTGCATGACTTGGGATCATTCAGGGGCTCTGACAATTAGAATGTTTTCTTGCCATAGATGCCTTGTAGAAAACTTTTCAGACATATGCCTTCTGTTCAATGCTATGTTGTGTCTAAAGGTCCTGTGGGAATTTCACACTTCCTATGCAGACACATAGTACACAGAGACACAAAGATCCCTTCAGTGCTGCAGTAGCAATGGTAAGGTACTGTATATCACCAGCATTACATTGTACGTTTTCTCACTAAGGTAGCCTTGTTATAGTTTTAGAAGTGCTTAGTGTCCCATAATGACTGCTGCAAACAAATTAGTGATACTAAACACACAATGCTGAATTTACATGATCCTTTCTTTTTATGTATATGAATGATGACACTGTACTTGTTACAAAAAAAAAAAATCTAAGCACCTGTTGTCATATACAGCTGCCATGTGACCCAGCTCTTTTTCAGCCTGTCTGCAGGGAACCATCAGCCGGAGGCGCTTCTAGTCCTCTGCTGACAAAAAAACATCCTTTAGAACACAGAGGAAAAATACATAACAGTAAAATGTTTTAAATCGTCATACAAATATATATTTACATTCAAATCTTTATTATTTTTGGGCAAAAACATGGTGTGGGCCATCTAATGGGAGGCTCTGCTATCCATAACCTTCAGCCTGTGTCTATTTTTTGTATGTGCTTAAAGTGGAACGTTAGGTAAAATAATAAAAATGGGCTAACAGGCAGGAATTTTAGTGCAGAAGAGACATGCTTTTTCTCTTTTACATTCAGTTTACTTACTTGCCTGTCCATCCATCCCTGTACAGTGAGCCATGCATGCGCAGCTCACTGTACAAATTCGGCAATGACAAATCTGACTGGACTCCCACGCATCCGCAGGGGTGATATCATCCCTGCCCAGCCAATAACAACAGCCAGAGATCGAGACCCACAAGCCAGCTTCTAGAAGATTTGAGCAGCCTGGCAGAATGCAGAGGGTCACCGTATTGCTGGAACTGAGGTGAGTATAGTTCCACTTTAATTGATATTAAACTTTTTTATTTATTTTTTTAAATAACAAACAAGTTTTACTTACCTGCACTGAGCCATGGTTTTGCTCAGAGCAGACCAAATCCTTCTCTTGTCGGATCCCCCACGGGCGCTCTTGGTTACTCCCCCTTGACCGGTGACCCCAATAGCAAGCCACTTGCTATAGTGGCACTGGTGCGTACTCGTTCCCGAACCCCACTCTATGCATCCATAACACATACAGCTGTGGCTCAGCACTGCCCCCTGCTCTCTCCCCACTGGCTGTGATTGACAGCAGTGGGAGCCAATGGCTCCCACTGCTGTGTCTCAGCCAATGAGGAAATAGAAACATGAGACAGCCAAGGACCCTGTGCACATCGATGGATTGAGAGGAGGTTCAGGTGAGTATTGGGAGGGAAGCTGTGGGGGAGCAGTACAAACACTTTAGAGTTACAGGCAGGGGAGGACTGACAACTCATGGGGCCCCCGGGCAATAGGGGATCATGGGGCCCCTGTGCCCTTGCCCAAACTCAAAAAAGCCTATGAAAAAGGTACCAGGGGCATCTCATGGGGCCCCCTACTGACCCCGGGCCCTCGGGCAGTGCCCGAGTTTCCAAATGGTCAGTCCGCCCCTGGTTACAGGCAGATGACACCTCCATCAATTAATATGTCATATCCCGTCCCCATAGTGTGGAGGTGTTTACTGAACATGAAGGAGAAGGGAGGGAGTGGGCTGTCATTTACCTGGAGTGTATATGCCCACATGTGTGACTCTATAGTCACATGGGCAGCACAGATAAGAAAAAAGGTTGTATGAGACAAGGAACAGTGATGATCAGAGAGTCCAGCTAATGGAGAAATAATACTAAGGGGTCATGACGTCACCAGAACTTGAGGAATGGAACTTTTCCCTACCTTTCTCTACCACTATTTGCTTTCCATAACAAACGGGATCTCTCTTCCTACAGTAGCCACTCAAAAAATGCTCTCCAAAACCCAGGGGCAGGGACTTATATAGACCCTGCTGACTCAAGATGGTCACGAAGGGTCACATACAATAGCTGCAGCATAGCCAACCGGGACGCTGCTCCATTGACCCAGGAAACTATACAGAAACCCTTTGACTTCCTCTCCAGGCTGTGGTACCACTCAGGTGGAGCGCCATCTACAGTAGAAAAAACACACTGCACCTGTCTACACTCCCCCACCCCTACCCTCATCCCCATCACCTCTTTAACAGATGCTGTCCTCAGCACTGCAACATCACAAAATGTAAACAGTAATATGATAAAACAGGTTAACGCAGAACCAATAAACACAGTTAAACAACATAATCATAGAATCTTGCAGGTACTTTGGGCCACACAAGGTGGCGGTTGTCTGGGCTTCCCTCAGAGTCACTTGGCAAAGTTTCATCCACAGGTGGCAAAGGGGTTGTTGATGTCCTCTGGCTGCTCTTCACCTGGGCCCTAAGTAGGATTTTTCTACGGACCTGTATAGTCTGTGGCACTAGTCGGGGTGACCAGCTCGGCTGAACTTTCAGCTTCAGAGCATTTGGATTGAGGGTCACTGGAGGCTCCAGCTCAAGGGATGGCAAGAACCAGTCCAGGGGTGCCTCTTGCACCAGTGGAAGGTTAGCAGGGTCAAAAGCTTTTGGGTCCTTGGGAGACTTATCTGAGCACTTACCATCCAGTACGCAAGGTCTCATAATATTTTGGTGCAGTTTTTTTTTATGAGGCCAAACACCTCAGAGACCAGGTTTTAGACAGGGGTAGGTGGTAATAGTTGCCCAACTACCCAGTATGGGGTGTGTTCCCACTAATCCTTGAGTTTGTTTGGCCAACACTAGCAGCTTGGCCTGTTGCATCTGCTCCCAATGTTCTTGTATCCAGGTACTGGAGGTGGAAGCTTTTCAGGGGTATCCAAGAGGAGGCATACAGGCATGCCCAAACATGAGGAAGAAGGGTGTATGATCGGTGAATCGGTGGACAATGTTGTTGTAGGCCCACATTGTGGCCCCCTCTTATTGATGCCACTGGTCTTGGTAAGTCAGTTCCAAGGTTCATAGCATGCCCAGCAGCATGCAGTTGAACAGCTCACAAGCCCTGTTACCATGAGGATGGTAGGGAGTGGTGTGGTGTGGGACTTTTGTATATCACTCAGGTGGCACAGTTCTGTCATGATCACTGACTCAAAGTTTGGGCCTTGGTCCAAAAGGATTCACTTTAGATATCAGTAAGACTGGATAACATGCTCCCAAAAGAGTAGTGATAGCTGTCTGGTCTTTGATAGGCACCACTACTGCAAATTTAGTGAAGTGATCAATGAATACCAGCACGTACAGGAATCCAGTGGAAACTGTGGATATTGTGAGGTCCATAGTCACCAACCTAAAGGGCTCAGAGATAGTCATGGTGGCACGTTTTCATGAGGAGTCTTGTGGATGGTACAACATATGAACCCAGTGTGACAGATGGGGCAAAAAAATATCTCCAGACCAGTGTTTCACTTCGGTCTACCCCAAAATGGCCAACTGTGGCATTTAGTAGTAGGCAGACCGTCAGTATATGTAACTGGGGGACCTGACCTGTAGAATATCTCGCTTTTCAGAAGGGATGCAGGCTTGCCCAAAGCTCCAGTCCGTCCCACAGTCTCAGGATGGCCCGAGCCACAGAGCACAGTTTCAGACACTCCCAGGTGAACTGCCTATACATACAGAAAAGGAAGCACTGCACCTGTATGACTTCTGGGTCCTATTGCTGGATTTGAGTCCAAACCTTCCACCCATAGAGCTCAACCAACTTGATTCTTGGATCAGGGCATGTGAGGCAGTTGGTACAGGCAAAATGGGTGCGACCTCTATGTCTCCCAGTCTGGAATCCACATATTTGCCAGGACACTCCACCAGAAATCGGGAAAGGGTGTCTACACAACCGTTGAGTTTCCCATCCCATTGCTGGTCTTGGTATAGTCAGCATAAGCCAGCAACAGGGAGGAGGACAATTTTTGCTTCAATGTCTCAAACGCCTGTTGCTGTGCATCCTGCCACAAGTCTTAAATGGAAGGCAAGAGCCCATCCTTGCTTTGGGTGCTGTACCCACTCAGTAACTGGGTCAGTGAAGTAGCTACTTGGGCGATCTTGGGAATGAATTGCCAGTAGTACCCCACCATTCTTAGGGAAGAGCACAGCTCCATGTCAGTCTTTGGAGGCATCCAGTCCCTGACAGCTTGCACCTTAACTGGGTTCCAGAGACATGCCCCAATCTTCAACTACATACCCCAGGTACTGCATTTTCTGTCTCATCCTGTGGAACTTAATGGGTTTCAGGTTCAGTCCATACTCTGCCATTCGTAAGAACACCCATTCCAGATGTTTGACATGGTCCTCAAATGTCTTGGAAAAGATTGTATTATCGTGACAAATTAATACAGTCTCACAGTTAAAGTCTCTCAGACATCATTCCATTAAGCATTGGAAGGTACTGGGGGCAATGCTGAGGCCAAAGGGCATTTGTGTAAACTCAAACAGTCCCAAGGGTGTAATGAAGGCGGTTTTCTCTTGGTCTTGGTCCTGGACCGTGAGCTTCCAGTAGCCACTAGACAGGTCTAGGGTAGAGAAGAACTTTGCTTGCCCTAATGCGATTAGGGACTCTTCTACCCAAGGTAGGGGGTAGGCATCCCTATGGGTGCAGGCGTTACGTTTGCGACAGTTCACACAGAACCGTAAGCCACCATATTTCTTGTGCACGAGGATGATGGGGGTGGCCCAAGGACTGCAACTTTCCCGGATTATTCCACCTAGTGCACTCTGGATAAGGTTCGGGCCACCATCCACTCCCCCGGCATTACTGTATCCTTGTGGGGCTCAACCATGACAATGGTGCCTTGCAATTTACATTCTGTCTGGCTGAAAAAGGACAAAAGTCCATCCAGTTCAACCACTAAAAAAAAATAAAAGTTATAATCCCATATTCACAGTTGATCCAGGAGGCAAAAAAAACAGCAAAGCATTACTCAATTTGCTCCTGCAGGGAAAACAAATTCCTTCCTGATCCCCTGAGAGGCAATTGGATATTCCCTGGATCAACTTCACCTATAAATGTTATTATCCAGTTATATTCTATGTATCTAAGAAATAATTCAGGCTTTTTTTAAAGCAATCCATTGAGCTGGCCAGAACCAACTCTTGAGGGAGTCTATTCCACATTTTCACAGCTTTCACTGTGAAGAAACCTTTGAGGGACCAGACCACCTCCTGTAGGGGTGCTAATAATAACTTCTGTTTGGGGGCATGTATATCACCCCTACTTGTTCTGGTTGTTTCTTTGCTGCCTTCCATTGGGCTTCATAGGCCTGGAGCACTGAGAGCCCAACTGCTCTCAAGCCATATGGGCCAACCTACCAGAGCATTCATATTTGGCCAGCAGGTAGGGTAAGTCCAAGTCCTTCAATACATTCATTTACCAGTACAACAGGTACTGCCGGGTTTACTAGACTGGGGGTCACCACTGTTCCTACTCATTCCATCACTTGGTCTTCAATTTGGATTCTCACCCAAGTGATGCCCTCCTCCAGGATACGCAGGTTGTTGGCTGCCTGGAGTGAAAGCCAGCAGTGGCCTATCTGCTCTTGTACCCCACATCTTCATACGTAGAAGTCATATTCCATAATGGTGACCTCGGACCCAGTGTCAATCAAGCATGGGACTTCCTGTTCGTTGACCAGGGCAGACACCACTGGGCTGGGAGCAGCCATAGCTTTGGGCCTACAGGTACTTTGAAGAGCTGGTCTCGGGGGTAGATATCTCCTTCCTAAAGCGTTGATAGCCAGCTTAACCACTAGCCTGGCCTAGTAGAGGATTATGGACCTAGTACAGGTGTATGGCAATCTCCAGCCTCTCCTCCCATTCTGCCAAGGGGATGTTAAAGCAATTGAACTTGGGAATCAGAGCTAAGGCTGACCCTAGCGGAGCCATGCTGGAGCCCAGTTCTGCTTCTGCACCTGCTGCAATGGACATATCCTGCCAATTGCTGCCAAGTGTGGGGAAGTGCAGCAGCAGTGAGTCCGGTTGTAATGAACTGAAAACTTGTATCGAGCAAAATGCCAACAGTACAAACACCCTAGTGGAAGGCTACCTCTACAGGCTGTGGTACCACTCAGGTCAAGCACCACCTACAGTGGAAAAACTGACTGCACCTGCCTACAGGTATATCACAAAACCTATGATAATCTTAATCTGCCATGTTGGTAGGATAGATGTCTATCAAGAGATTTAGCAAGTAGTGATGATTGATCCAAGCAAAGTTCGGTTCGCTGGAGGTTTCCAAAAAAAAGAAAAAAATCAACAAACCCCAAACATAGCACTCAAACCCAAATGAAGTCTATTGAAGCCTAATCTTGTATCTTATCTGGTCTTTTTTTAAGGCCAGTTATCAACATTTTGGTGCAAAAATGGACATGGGTAGCTGTCACTACAATGGAGGACATGTACCAATGCAAAACAATTTGGGCTATGGGTCCTTTCAAAAGGCATAAAGAGCAACATTAAACATACTGTATACAGTTCCATTAAACAACATTTGGTGCTTTCTGAGATGAGAAGGAGGGACACAAACGTCTGTTGGCAGCACTGTCAAGCCCTCTATTACATGGATCATGTAAAATAAAAATTGTTGATGGCACATGAATATGGCCCTGCCTGGTCCTGAGCATTAATGAGCATGCACACACATGCAAAAGGTACTCCTACATTCAGGGTGAGGTGGCCCCGCCCACAAGCATGTTTCTTATCAACACAGGAAGGATTGGCTGTGCTGCTCCTTCCTCTCCTATTCCAGCTCTGCTGTACAGGAATTCAAGGGCTGATAATAGGTCAAATACAGGTCCTTACACTGCTTTGTTTTCTTATTTTAATATATACATTTACCTTTGTAATATGATTACAGAGCTGCATTAATTTGTGTTTTTTATATCTGCCTGAAGTTCAGCATTAACCTTTCACTGTCACCAAATGTAAATTGAGATGGGCAGCAGTGGGGGTGTTTACATACAATCTGTGCTTGTTCAGCTTAACTAACACCTGACATCTTGTAAGAGGACCTGCCACCAGCAAAGCAATATTCTATCATATAGGGGGCTATTGCCCCCATGTTAGAATCCATATCTGAACCCAGGTTCTCTGTTGCATCTGGCAGTAGCTCTTCTTACTGTTCAGTCTAAGATTCTGAACAGCTCCCTGCCTGATCCCTTGGACAACTTTTTTTTATCTTGTTTCTGGGGAACCTTGAACTCCTTGCTCCTTCCATAAACCTCCTTTTTAAGCCATGTCTTTTAACTTCCTGTTTGCCAGATTATTGTGCTCTTCTTCAGCCAATATCTTGCTACTTATGCTTTTGCTACGCTACACTACCACTCATTACCAACCTTTGGCTTGTTCCTCAACTACTCTTCTGCTTGATCCAATAATGCCACCGCTTGTTCCTGATCTTTGGCTTGTTTTCCGACTGTTTCTGCTGGAACCCTACCTACTACATCTGCTACCTGACCAGTAAGAGCAATAATTTTAGGGTCGTTATTCACAGTTACCTCTAAACTGATGATCTGTAAAGGCTTTTAAACTGTCGCTTATGGACAATTTTGGGTCCCAAAGTTTGTCGCAGCTGCACTGGAACGTGTAATTTTATGATTTGATATGTTGGGTATTTACCAATCTAATGTAGCACTACCCCCTTAGGAGTTGCTGAGTTATTTTCGGGCTCCCTGTTGTTCTGGAATCCTTTCGGCTGGCTTTGGGAAGAACAACTTCTTTAATGCTTGTATTACATCAGTAGTAGGGTCTGTCATGGACTCATTTTGTGGGCATTGAGTCTGGATGTGTTCTGGCCCTCCACACTGGAAGCATCTGGGGTACCCAGGGCTGGATTCTCCCTTGCCTGCTGCCATGGCTGACACAGTTTGTCCGATTTCTGACATGGCCTTCTGCATAGCAGCATAGGCTTCCATGACTTGTCCTACTGTCCTCTGGACTTCATAAAAAGACATTGAACCATGGCCTGAGCTTGAGCTATCTGGGACAGGGTCTGCACTTTACTGTCCAGCCATACTCTGCATATCAGGCACTCCTTCCATAGTCGGAACAGCTTAAGTGACACAAGAGAAGGCCCTGGGCCGGGTTCCAGGCTGAACATCTGCCTTCCTGGCCTTGGCTACAATCAGAGCTTCTTCCTCCTGGATGGTCTTCAACAACTTTGAGGACATCACAGTGCCATAGGGATAGCTGACCCTGAGCTTCTGTGCAATCATATGTAAGGGTTGAGTCCCCTTTTGTACTTGGGTCCAAAGGGCCTTGCTGGCACTTTCCACCTTCATTCCTCCCTGGACAACCACCTGGTGCAAAATCTTGTCCAGCCTTTGCACGTAATCAGACAGTTTTTCCCCTTCTTGTAGAGCCTCATTTCAGATCCTGTAGAATCCCATTTTAGATCCCACATGATGTCAGAGGCAGGAGTCCCTAAGCTCTCCACTATTGTCTCTTCCCAGCATCTGTCACTTTCCACTCTTCTATGGCCTGAAGGGCTTGATCAACCCAGGTGTCAAAGTCATCCTCCCCTGGAGGGGTAGGTGCCTTCCCAGAAAAGAATCTCAGTGTTCGGTAGTTGTGACTAATGATAGAAGAGTTCTTTAGTAGAGTCTCTATAAACTTCCCCAGCTTGTCCAGTGTGGTGGCGAGTATGCCCCCAACAGCATCTGATGAGGTGGACAGCTCGGGCTCAGGGGTTCTTTTCTTTGGATTCTCTGTGTCATCATCAGCGTAGCCCGGCCATGACAACTGTGCCACCACTGTGTTGGACAGGTGTATACTTCCTTCTTCAAGTAAAGAAGGAACTCCTTTCTTTCATTCAGTCAGCACTAACACATTAGATGCATTGGGACTTCGTCTTATATCTAGAACACTCACTCTCTGTTCAGGGATGTGAGCCATCAGCATCCGTTCAACCTGTTCTTCAGTCCAGCCATCTCCTGGGATACTCAGCACCACAAATCTGTCTGGTCTTCTATTCTCCTCTTGGCACCATGCGGTGTTCTCGGAGGGTTCCGAGCTTCCTTTTTGGAAGGAAGCATAGACTTTCAGGACAAGGGTTCCCTGGACAAGCAACCAAATTGTAGAACTACCCCCTTAGGAATTCCTGAATTATTTTGGGCTTCCTTTTTTTCTGGACCCCTTTCTGAAAGCCCAACCCCTGCTGACACCACAGGATTCAGGAGTAAATTACCACCAGAAAGTAGACTCACACACAAATTAAACTGATTTGAAGTTTATAGTAAACTTCCATGTAAGCTTGGTTAACCAGTACAAAATTGTATTGGTACATGTAATAGCAATTATTACTCTTAACAACTCTAAGCAAAGAAACAACACATACAGTAGAATCTCAATCAGTGTTAGCCTGGTTTTCAGAAGTTAACTTAATACCTCCAACCTGAGGTGTTATCAATCCCCAGTGTCAGCAATGAAAACTAGCAACCATTGAACTAGTTCACTTTGGGCCCTCAGAATCTGATGGCAAGGTCTAAATCTGAGATAGAAGGAGCTCTTTAAACAGGGTTGTCAATGTCTCTTTAAATGCAGTGAGGTGCACACGTAAAAAGTGATGTAAGTTACAGTTCCTTAAAGGATTAACACAAGGAGAGGAAGAAGAAAGGTCCAGCTCTTTCCCTTTACATGGCACTTGACTTGGGTGTTGTCCCCTTTTTGTACACTGAGGAAAAAAAGGGCAGCTTTAGGCAAAACTGGCAGTAGGGCTTGTTGGCAAAAGGCAACTCCACTCTGGGCTGCAGTAACAAATGGCAACGGTGATAGAAGTTCCTTTAAGAGGGTAGGCCAATGGTTAAGGGAGCACTGATGTGATATGGACTGCAGTAGGAATACACTGCGGTCAGCTCTGATGATTGGACTATGCTGCAACTGTGTTCAACAGTAGTGGCTGTGGGAACTAGGCCGCAAAACATATTAACTAAATTCAGTGCCAGCAACCATGTGCAGGAAAAGTTGCAGATTTGAGGAGAATGTCAGTGTTCTCTTGTTTAACTGGTGCATGGGACTCTTTCACCTGATCAGTGGCTTCCAGTAGATCCTGGCTTTCTCTCTCTCTGTCAGTGGATGGGGGCCCCCACAGGTTCTCCAGCCTCACTTACAGCCTTCTGTCTGGTCACCTGCTGGCAGACTATCTCGCTGAACAAGTTGGCAAGGCTGGTGATCAGTGACTCTTCCTTGCCTCTCCTCTCTTTAGCTCTGTGGCCTGGTCTGGTTCTCCAGCAGTCAGCACAACTCTTTCTGCCCTTCCTCTCCAGCTCTCTCCAATCTTATCTACTGTTTCTGTTCAGGGACTTCCCCATTTATATGCCCCCACCCAAACGCCTGCTGTTCTGGGAAAAATGTAGTCCCCCAATTAGCAGCTTTCTAACAAAGTCCTGCAGTTCAGCCTATAAGATCCATAAAGCTTTTACCAGAGTGTGTGTCACTGAGTTGCAGGACACTGTCATCTAATGTCTGTTTCAACATCCTGCGACTGTCATTGCAGCAGGGCATTACACAAGTAAATCAATTTACTCAATGCAACCTCATCGAAACAAATATGGTAATATATTGTGCTTGTGTGGCATAAAATGGGCTTTTTTTTTTTTTTTATTTAAACATATGCATTTGCTAAACAATTGGAAAATACTGTAATATGAAGTCTTGCAAAAGTAATAGGAACTATCTTACATTCCTTCCAGGAAATCTCAATAAAAATATTTCTTGGAAATGTTGTGCTTATATATCCTTGAGGTAGTGTTGACATGAGTAGGAAGCCAGTATTTCCCATGAAATGAAAGCTTATTCTTCTTTGCCAGGAACACAAAGATGAGTCTTGTGTTCTTGCTAAGACTATCATTATGTTATGTTATCCACTTGGACGTTGATGTGCCTTCCTGCTCAGCTTGTGAGCCATGAGAAATGATAAGTTAGAGACACATCCCAACTTTACTTACTGTATGTATGTACTGGTTTGGAATTGATGTGTTTCAGTATTATGCTGTATGTGTTCTTGAAAATACAGCTCAAGAATAATAATCCGTAGAAGCTGTTCTTATTAATGATACACAATCTCGCATCAAATACAGACCTCTATAGTTCTTTGCTCTAAAGCAGTGATCTCCAAATTGTCGCCCATGGGCCAGATGTGGCCTTTGCTTGCTTTCATCTGGCCCTTGGGGCACTATTTCATCCACTGATACCAACTGGGTATAATTTCCGCCAATGACACCAATGATGAGGCACAATTCCTCCCAGTGCCGCAAATGATAGGGTCCAGTGACATCAATGATGGGGCAGAATTCCTCCTACTGACACCAAACAAAGGAGCGTTATTTTTTCCCCTCTGACGCTGGGACCTTTTTTACTCCCACTGGCCGCAGTCTAGCCCTCATAAGTCTGAAGGACAGTAAACTGGCCTTTTGTTTAGAAATTTTGGAGACCCGTGCTCTAAAGCAATAAATCCTGTACGGCACAGAAGTTCTGTGGTTGAATTAAGTCCTTCTTTAACCACTTTCCTAACAGGGCAAAATCTTAGTCTTTCACACATGTGTAAAAATCTGCACCTGCTGTGGCAGGTTTGGCTCCCATATCAATAATAGCACAACTCTATTGCAATGTTGACCCTGGTTATATTGTGAGTGTATTGTGGTATATGAGGGGTGTGATGCAGATATTCAATTGATCGATGGATAAGTGGTTGTGGCATGACCGAGCTATTTTGCACCAACACTTAAAGTGGTTGAAAATCTCAGACATGAAATATGAAGAAAACATATCCCTCTATAGTGTGTATTTTCTCAATTAAGAACACTAAGTGTCATTTCTGTCTGCTGCCTCGTTCCTCTACTATCAGCATGAATAGCTTCTGACAAGTTTTCTTGACCCCAAGAGAAATATGCTGACAAGGGAGGGACCTTCGGCAGATTGACAGCCTCAGCTCTTTTTTTGTGAGCTGTGTGGAGGGGGGGGGGGTGTCTCTTCCTCCCAATCAGCCCTCAGAGTTCTCCTCACTGAGCTCTGCAGAGCTCACAGTAATTTCAGCTCTCCACCCCCTGTTTTCTGAACTCTCAGACAAGCTTTAAATTCAGCACTTTGGACAGATGTAGAGAAGATTGCAAATAAACAGGCACACAGCTTATCCAAAGATAAATGGCGAGCATTGCAGAGATGGAAGCAGCGTGCACAAAAAGAAAGTGACAAAATCTCAATACCTGTGTAAATAACAAAACCGTGCAACGCATAAATATCTATCATAATAAATGGTGTACCAAAGTGGAACAATATGAATAAATTATATCCAAAAGTATCAAGTGCTACAGACAACAGAATTATGTATAATAGTCCTTCCAGTGTGAATCTGTATGCTTGCCGTGCCAACCAAGACAAACTGTGTTCAATCCCACCAAGTGCTCCTTTCCAGTGTGGGGTCCTCCACTACTATGCACTCACCAGAAAGCTACTTGGTCAGTAGCATGTAATTCCTCACCATGAGATCTATGTTATCCGCTCTCCAGCAATATTACCAATACGGTTTGGACCTTGAAAAAAGATGCTCACCACACAGGGCCCCAGAATTTGCATATAGTGTAGCAGTTTAATGATCATAAAAGCATTCCATACAAAGCATTCCACGTGGAACAATCAAAATCACATATACTGTACCAAAATGGTCATGGCTCCGATTCGCAGACATGGCGGCATGACGTCAGCACATAGGCTCCACCCAATGCGTTTCATGCACATGCACATCCTCAGGGGCACGCCAGTTTGTCTTGGTTGGCACGGCAAGCATACAGATTCACACTGGAAGGACTATTATACATAATTCTGTTGTCTGTTACACTTGACACTTTTGGATATAATTTATTCATATTGTTTCACTTATTAGAGTTTACAACCACTGTAAGCACTGATACTTCTGTGCAGACAGTATGTTAAAAGGTTAATTTAAGGTAAAGTAAAATTAGAATGTGTTTATTTTTGAAGAAGTCCCCTGCTATGGTTTATTATGCTTGTGAAAAATTGCGACAATATGAAGAAAAATTTGTATGTGCCTTTTATACCAGTTGTGTGAAAACTGCTGTTACTGCTTTTCCTTGTCATTATCGTAATATTTGTACTCTTGGAAAACTTTTGATGGTGGTTTTCACATAACTTGATTGAGTGTGTATGTGTTTTTGTATTGTAAAACTGAAAAAACAAGCATTTGGGAGGAAAAATGGACTTGAGCTACTCCTGCTTAATGAGTTACAGTGGTTTACTACCCAGAGGAATGGGAGTTCCCAGAAAACACAGCAGGCATTACTGTCAGGCGGAGGGTGTTCCCTTCTCAGCACTGTAGAGTCACCTAGATCACTTTCACTTTTTACATGGCAGCTGATAGCTAGCTGAAAAAGTAAAAGCTCATGACTACGTCCATGACGTTTATAAGAACGTTTCTGAATGAACCTTCGTAGACATCACTGATGTTTCACATGACAAATTCCACAATATCTTCAGAAATATATTTGATATCTTTAACCACTTGCCCTCCAAAGCATTTACCCCCCTTCCTTACCAGGCCATTTTTTGTGATACATGATGCATTAGTTTAACTGACAATTGCACGGTCATGCAACGCTGCACCCAAATTTAATTTATGTCCTTTTTTTTCCACAAATGGAGCTTTCTTTTGGTGGTAATTGATCGCCTCTGTGCTTTTTATTTTTTGCACTACAAACAAAAAAAGATGACAATTTTGAAAAAAAAAAACAATGTTTTTGACTTTTTGCTATAAAAATGTATCCAGTAAAAAAAATCAAAAATCAAATTTCATCATAAATTTAGGCCAAAATGTATTCTACTACATGGCTTTGCTAACAAAAATCCCAATACGTGTAAATTATTTAGTATACATGAAAGTTATAGCTTCTGCAAATGGCGGTATATATACTGGAATTATTTTTTTGTACATTTTTTTATGCTAGTAATTGTGGTGATCAGCGACTTAGAGCGGGACTGCGGCGGGCATTCTGACACTGGGGGGAACTGACTGTCACTGACATCTCCAGTGACACTAATACAATGATCAGTGCTAATAAAAAGCACTGACACTGTACTAATGACACTGGGCAGGAAGGGGTTAACATCTGGGGCAATCAAAGGGTTAAGTGTGTGATGTGTACTGTTTTACTGTGTGCTGTGTGTGTTTTTTAGTGAGGCATGCTGTTTTGTATTGCTCTGCTCTCCTGTCATGCTGGAGCTGACAGGGGACAGGTCTGTATTATTTACATACAGATCTCTCCCGTGTCAGTGATACTTGGGGAATCTCCAGCCAGGACCCAGTGATTGACAGCAGTAGCCACCAATGGTGGTGCGGGTAGGGAGCGCACGCAGTGAGCGTGTGCCCCCTACCCATAAATACAAAATGACGCATATATATATATACATTATTTTTCCCAGCCCTGCCACCCTGTAGCAGTATTTGTGCTATAGGGTGGCAGGAAAGCGGTTAAAGTTAGTATGTACTGTATTGAAACACAGGGTTTCAATATGATTTTACATCTGTCATGGTGGTTGTGTTCATTCTTATACACATTTACCACTTGAGCTACGGAAGGTTTTACCCCCTTCATGACCAGGACATTTTTTGCTATTCAGGTGGCGTGGTTGCGTGGTTATACAACACTACCCAAATAAATTTTTTACCTATTTTTTCACACAAATAGAGCTTTCTTTTGGTAATATTTGATCACCATTAGGTTTTTAATTTTTTTGTGAAAACTGAAAATTTTGGAAAAACAACATTTTCTACTTTCTGTTATAAAACATATCCAATAAAAAAAATTTAAAAATAAAATTTCTTCATTAATTTAGGCCAAAATGTAGTCTGCTAAATGTCTTGGATAAAAAAAAATCCCAATAATTGGTTTGTGTGAAATTTATAGTGTCTACAAACTATAGTTTATACGCTGGAAGTTATGCAGCTGATACTATACTGGTAATGGTGGTAATCAGCATCTTATAGTGGGACTGTGAAAGTGTGGCGGGTAATCTGGCACTAGTTGACGCTGGCTTGGAGATACACTAACTGACACTGACATCAATAGTGACACTAATGCAGTGATCAGTGCTTATATTGTACACTGTCACTGTACTAATAACACTGGCTGGGAAGGGATTAACATCTAGGGGCAAAAAAAGGGTTAACTGTGTGCCTAACAATGTGTAATGTATGTAATATGTGCTGCTTTTACTTCACTATCTATCTGTGGAAGACCACTGTTTGTCTTCTCTGTGATGCTGCACTTTGGAGGAGTAGAGGATAAGAGTGGCTACTTGCTGATGGGCAGAGGATACCATTTAAAGGGACCACACACTGTCTTTTGATCACTGAAGAATAAAAGGAGCTGGAGGAGAGAGGATCCCATTTAAGGAGGACACATGCTATTTATGACCTTACATAGTATGGGGGTCATAAACGTAAGGTCAACACAACTGGAGATGGAGGAGTGGAGTAAACACATTATAAGAGCATGAATGCACAATACAAAATTACTAACCACTTGCACTCCAGAGGATTTACCCCCCTCCCTGACCAGGCCATTTTTTTGCGTTACTTTAACTGACAACGCTGTATATAAATGAAATGTATGTCCTTTTTTTCCCCACAAATAGAGCTTTCTTTTGGTGGTATTTGATCACCTCTGCATTTTTTATATTTTGTGCTATAAACAAAAAAACTGGCAATTTTGAAAAAGAACAATATTTTACTTTTTGCTATAAAACATATCCAATACAAAAATAAAAAAAATCTAATTTCATCAGAAATTTAGGCCAAAATGTATTCTGCTACATGTCTTTGATAAGAAAAATCCCAATATATGTAAATTAATTGGTTTACGTGAAAGTTATAGTGTCTACAAATGGTAGTATATATAATGGAATTTTTTTTTTAATACTAGTAATGGCAGCTATCAGCAACTTATAGCAAGATTGCGGCTGGCATTCTGACACTGAGTGAGAACTGACTAACTGCCACTGACATCCCCAGTGACACTAATACTGTGAGCAGTGCTAATAAAAAGCACTGAAACTGTACCAATGACACTGGGCAGGAAGGGGTTAAGCTTTAGGCGATCAAAGGATTAACTGTTTGCTCTTTTACTATGTGTGCTGTGTGCTGTTTTACTACGGAGACATGCTGTGCAGAAAAATACAAAGCAGCATGTCCTTGCTGGCAGGAGAGAGACCTGTGTTGTGTATACACAGGTCTCTCCTATCAACTTTAATCAGCGATCACTGGGTGCCAGCCGGAAATCTCCAGCCGAGACTCGGTGATTGACATCCACAGACACCAATGGCGGCACGGGTAGGGTGGCGCACGTGCACCCTTTTTCGATCACACCACTAGCAAGGATACATAATTGTGAGTGACTATTCAGGACTCTGTTAACGGGGTTGATTTTTGTCAATACTGCCATTCACAACAGATCATTCAGCGCTACAGGCTGTGTGTCTTTCTATGGAGAAGTGTGATCTATCTGCCATGGTTGTATATGTTTACAAGCACTTGCAGATAGACAAACAGCCTGCAGTGCTGAATGATCCTTTACCATTATGAATGAGCAATCAGCACTGCCTACTTATATAACCAATGGTGAAGTCTCTGTATGTCATGCAGTTTGATGGCAATCTATCTCTTTGGTTAAAGCTGAAAAATACAATATTTGAGGGAGTAGGACTTTCTTGGTGCTGGTGAACTAACCATACACAAAAAAACAATTATATCAAAACAAAACTTTTTTTAATTAAAAAAAACATTTTCTATTAAAAACAACATAAACTCAGTCATATTTACACGGATTCCCATATGAACTGTAAAGCCATACCCATGCATTATATATTCATAATTGGTTTATCACAATCTTTTACTTGATCTATCAACAGATGCCATAGAATAAATACAACAAAGACGCATTAGAAAGCCTTTTCGCAGTTGAGGTATTTTTACATGAAAAAACATCTACAGAAAAAACAAGACAATATATTACATGCATAATACATATATATCAAGAAAACCCTACCACTGGGCAGGGATCTAAATGGCTTGCAGGGTTAGAGATTGGACCGATATGCCCCAAGCTAGAGTCCAGGAAGCCACATTCTACCCCTGGAGGGTATGGGGGACCCACAGACAGATCAGACAGCTGATAAAAACTCTAAATAGAAGAAAATTCTGATTTCAGTAAATAGTAGCCGTTGTAAAGAGTTAAGTTGGTAATCCTGGTATATCCAAAAGAAACCTACCAAAAGGATATGGTATCAGTGTTTATGGGTAGGCCATATTAGGGCGGGACATGAAGCACTCAAAGCTCTTCCAGCTAAATCCAATTATGGTGAGACGCATCCTAATAAGCAATCCTAGTGTGATAATTGATGGGTTGAACAATAGAAATCTAATGTTATTTGTGTGCCTACATGAGTTTCTTCTGGGTACTCTGGTTTCCTCCCACACCCCAAAGACATGCTAATAGGTTAATTGGCTCCAGTCTACTTTGGCCCTAGTATGTGTATGTACAATATGTATGAATGTGAGTTAGGGAGCTTAGATTTTAATCTCCTCGATGGTTAAGGACTGATGTGAATGTATAATATATTTATGTAAAAGCGCTGTGTACATTATCAGCGCTATACAAGTATCCGTAGTAGTAGTAATAATTATAATAATAAATTCCTCCAATTACACTATTGTATCCTCCAGCTGCTGTAAGAATACCTAGACAGTGCCTGTATCTGATTGGATGCATCTGATTGTTTTCCACTTGGACCCTTCAACAAATGTTGATTGTTCAGTCAACCTTTGTTGAGCCTGGTGGTGCCGACAGGGACACTCATAGCATGAAGTTGTGTACATTATCAGCGCTATACAAGTATCTGTAGTAGTAGTAATAATTATAATAATAAACTCCTCCAGTTACACTATTGTATCCTCCAGCTGCTGTAAGAATAACTAGACAGTGCCTGTATCTGATTGGATGCATCTGATTGTTTTCCACTTGGACCCACCAACAAATGTTGATTGTTCAGTCAACCTTTGTTGAGCCAGGTGGTGCCGACAGGGACACTCATAGCTTGAAGTTGGACCAATTCAGCACGAACTTCTCAAAATTCAAACCATGTATGGCAGCCTTTAGCTAGAAAGAGTCCATTGCAATAAGATAGTTATTCTTATGCCTTGAGATAAGATTTAATACACAAAGTACATATACAGTATACTAAGATGTTCTTAGTAGTGAATCCTTGTTGAGAAATTGACCATACCATCATATTTTGAGTTTATTATAATGTGCCTAAAAACATTTATGTTGATAAATAATCAAAATAATTTAGATATAGTTATTAGGAATAGGAAATGCATAGATTCTGTTGTAGCTCCACCAACCACCTTAGTGCAGGGGTGGACTGACAAATCATGGGGCCCACGAGCAATAGGGGATCATGGGGCCCCTGTGTCCTCACCCACACCCAAAAAAGCCTATGAAAAAGACAATGAAAGGTACCAGGGGCATCTCATGGGGCCCCCTTCTGACCCCGGGCCCTCGTGCAGTGCCTGAGTGCTCAAATGGTCAGTCTGCCCCGGTGCACATTATATTACTAAAGAGAATGTTTAGTACTTTTTCACTCTTTATGAGAAATATTGAGATTGATTTATAAAACGGAAATAGACTGTGCACTTTACAAGTGCAATAGTAAATGATGGGAAGTTCTGCTGACTTCCATCATCCAATCATGTGCAAGAAAAAATGCATTTTTTTAATTTTCCTTGCCTGTGATTGGGTATTCTTTGCAAAGTGAAGCTTTACCTCATTTAAGAAGCTCTGAGGAAAATGCCCTTGCAAAGAACACATTCTTTTTGCCTTTAGAAAGTCAACCCTATTACATTTTGGGTCTCATGCACACTGCTGCTCCTATACATGAGTTTAAGAGCTTTTGGCATTTTTTTTGCCAAAGCCCCTGAACTGAACTCAACAAAAGCCTGTGTGTCCATGTGTCCATGCACACATAAGCTTTTATCAGAGTTTAGCAGCAGCAGAGTTTAGGGGCAGTTAAATGTCCCTGTCCTGAACGCAGAAGACTCATGTTCAGGAGAGGAACATTTTGGCCAATAAACACCAAATGCTGCAAAAAGCTTTTGGTATTTTTTGGTGTCCAAGTGCTAAACGCAATACCTTGTTTACACTGGTTTTTGCCACAGTTAGCATTTTTCTGCTGCTGTGATGGCCATTCCAGTGGCTATCAAAATCTGTCAAAAATGTTATCTGGCTTTTATTTCTTTTTATTGCCTATTGATCAGATAGATGCCTGCCTCACCAGAGTTACGCTTAAATATAAATAGTAGAGTAACACAGGTATGTCTTAAAGAACTGTCCTATTCATGGCAAACAGTCAGACGATTTATTGCTCTAATACAGGTCAAAAAGGGAAGGAGTAACCTGATTGCTTTGAGAATCACAGTGGTTCTATGTGTTTGCTCACAGTAACAATTTTTAAAATTGCACTGGAAAATTCCAGCTAGAAACTTGTTGATTGCAATGAGGACACACAGGCAATTCTTATTTCACACATACTGATAAATGAGGCCAAGTATTCTTTAAAACACTTTATGTGGCTGAATGCAGCTTCCTGATATTTATGCACTGATATACCTTCATGTTTCTGCATGTGGTTACCAATCCCTTTTTCTCTCTTACCTGCTATCATAATTTTTTTGTTTATCATTACCAAAATTAACTTCTCCATTCCAATCTGCAGTCAGTTTTTCTAAATCTCAAAAAAAAAAAATTCATTCGGGATCCTTGAAATCATGGAGGCTTTTTTTTGTACATGGGAACTCTTTTTTTTTTTAAGGTGGCTCAATTTTCCTCTTTCTTTTCATGTAGCTGGCTCTTTTCCTGCCTTCCTTCATTGGTGAATTGCCTTTCAAATTTACTGCACATATGAAAGAATCCAAACCTTTTTTTTAATTACGCTTGGGCTGATTATGTGATAGTTGTTATAAAATATCTATCTATCTATCTATCTATCTATCTATGACTTATCCAAGAAGTATTTTTTTTTTTTGGGGGGGGGTTCATCAACAAAGTATATATGAAGCTAAACCTTTTTTTGGAAGTGATTGGAAATCTCTCCAAAATCAGGGAAATCCCATTTAAAAAGTTGTTGCCAGAACAAATGTTCTCTCCATTGTGGGGACAACTAATAATTTGGGGTTTTCCTTCACTTTCAACCTTGCTGAAAATGTTTACCAGAAAAATTAGAAAGTGTGAAAATCCATAGGGGATACAGTTGGCAGTAAAAACCTGACCCCTCATCACTCGAAATCAAAAACTAAAGAGAGAAACTTTTGGCTTTATGTAGACTTAAAACATTAGCATGAAAAAATAGCTTTTGGTGACAGTTATGCTTTAATGACCAGCACTGAGAGCAATTTTAAAATACATTTCCAGCTAGGTATGGGGAGTAATGTATTTAATAAATTCCACTTTTTGCAGAAACAAGTCATGCCAATCTATAAGCTCACCTACTTCAATTTCAGAGGAAAGGCAGAGCTCCTTCGCTACCTATTTGCCTATATGAATACAGAGTATGAAGACTGCAGAATTGAAGAAAATGACTGGCCTGAACACAAGTCTTGTAAGTGTTCAGATATTATACAGGTTTTCAACAGATTATTGTGCTGAGCTAAACATCTGATATTTTGCAAGTAAAGCTTTTTTTTTATCCTTTCCAAAAGATAGAAATAAAAGGTGACATTAATAGGTATTTATAGGAGAAAAATGTTGATAAGAGGCTGCTTATGGTGTGTCTATACAATGTAACAAATTCATAACTGCTTAGGATGTGCCTGTACATCTTTTTAATCATGATGTTTTGTGTGTTCTTATTGTAGCCAGTTTTAATATCCATTTATCCTTAGACCTGTAGAAGGAACACAATGGAGTTGCTGCCTTTTTACTTATTGAAATTGCTTTTTTTTCTTATTGAAAACCAAATTGCAAAACCGCAGTTACATTAAAATCAGTATTGTACATATCAGATATAGTAGTTTTGGTCATGATAGTTAATTGACCAGCAATTGAGTTATTGTCCACTCTCTTTGTCCAAGGTGCTAAGCATCTTACAGGTGTCACAATTAATAATGCTTCAAAAATAACCATATTTGCATTTAAATCCTGTTATGACAGGTTTTGCTCTAAGGAGTTTTGTTATATTAGGCTAATGTGTTGCATTTAGGGCCAGATTTACGTTCCTGCACCCTTCAGGCACAGAAAATCAGGAGCCTTATGTCCCAACCATGCCAGGCCCCTGTTGTACTGCTTACCTTGTTCTTTCTCAATCACCTTTTTTGTGATTGAGCAGTGTTCAAATAGTTTAAATGGCTATGGAAAAAAATTGTAAAGTAGTGCCCATAGGCATAAGCTTGCCATGGCTTCTGGAAAATATTTTCATCCAATCATAGGTATAGAAAAAGAAGGGAAGTGTTATATTTTATTGCTCAGCTGTGCTCTTTTTTTTTCTCCAACAGCTTATCCATTTGGGAAAATCCCAGTTTTAGAAATTGATGGGATTGTTTATTATCAGAGCCTTGCTATAGGCAGATACTTGGCCAGGAAAGCAGGTAAATTCGTTGTAATGTAAAACATAACTGAATTGGGCATAATGATTAACAATAATATCTAAAAATATATTTATATCATGTATATAGTATGTGTTCGTGTGTGTGTTTTTATACTGTGAATACCTGTAAAGAGAAAGTATGGAAGCCACCATTGTTGACCCACCATGCTGAAAATACAAGTTCCTGGTCTGTCATTCTGGTCCAATGGCTTTCGGAGCATAAGAAAAGTATGTAGATTAAAGCCTGTGATTTTAGTCTAACTTTTTAGATATAAGTACAAAATCTTAATCAGTTTAAGAGTGAATTGATGTTAGGGACAACCAGGCATAAAAATATGTATGGTAATACATAGAAAAAGATTTCCTTTAACTTAGAATGGGTTCTTGCACATATTTCAGAGAGCATAGACTGGCATCTGGTTTATACAGATCTGAAGACGTTGAACCCAATATATGGACTGCATGTATTTATAACCATTGTGGTTTTTCTTTTCTTTTCTGTTTATCATCAGGACTGACAGGGAAGACGGAACTGGATGACCTTCATATTGATGCCATATTAGACACCATTGATGACTTTGTGTCACGATTTCCCTGGTACGCAGAAGACAAAGTATGATTCTTTTACTGTACTATAATATAATGTTTTATATGCAGCATACATACAGTATATTCCATCAGTGCTTTCAGACCCAGTTGTGTATGTGCTTTTCATGCAAAAATAAATATGTAATAAATGTCCCCAAATCAAAAATGCATTAGATTTCTATACTATTTATTCAGGGAAACACAGTGATTGGTAGATACTGAACAGGGGTGCATGCATGCCAGTAATGTCCATAAGTGATAAAAAAAATAGATGCTGCAAATGCCTGGGTGCAAGGAAAGACCACTTAAAAGTAAACACACACACACAGTAAACTGTCTCCCACTGCTAGCTTGCATGGATGTACACACTTATACAGACGTACCTCGGTTTACAAACGCCTCGGTTAACGTAATTTTCAGGTTACGAATGAAAATCCATTGAAAATAATGCCTCAGTTTACTAATTTTTTTCACAATACGAATGGATTAATTGGTTTTCAATGCATTTACAATTTTTGTTTTATCATGTCCCTGTACAGTACTATGCCTTTAAAGTACACTTTATAAAGAGTTTTGAACAGATAAGACTTTTTTAAAACTTTTTTCTGACGTCCGGAACGGATTAATTGGTTTTCAATGCATTCCTATAGGAACCACGTTAGGTTTATGAATTTTTCGCAAGTCCCGCAGAACTAATTCAATTCATAAACTGAGGTACGCCGGTATTCACCACAGAGGGTGGAATGGGGAATTTTCTTGTATATCAGTGACAAATCAAGAGTTCTTATAAAAAATTCAGCATGCCAGTCACTCACCCCTCACAGCAGTTGGGAACAACACATCCCAGAGTCCCATTCTCATCAGTGTGCTGGACCCTGTCTGCTTTCTCTATTATGGACAGGACCTCAACAGGGCTTAAACTAGTCACTTTTGCTTGGTGCCTCTCCAGCTGCAGTTTACAGTCTGTTATATTCATGGGGGGAAAAATGATGGTTTCCTTCCAGGTTGATTACATCTCGAGTTCTGCTCACATGACTGCTCATTCTCAGCTCCTTTAAAGGAAAGTTCACTTTTCATAACATGTTACACCCATGTTCAGGGTGTAACATGTAACATGTTATAATCAGACCAGCCCCGGATCCCTCCGCTCTGACAGCTCACGGGGAATCTTCTACCCCCGTTGCTAGTTGTCAATTTTTTTAAAAAAACTTGGCCATGCAGGGCTCCGCCTGCCCAGCCACATCATTCATTCACAGAATTCTGTAAGTGAGAAACTACTAATCCCGACAGCCTTAGCAGTTGTAGGCTTGTAGTTCTCAATGAACAGCAGTGTGGTAGTTCATTAAGTCTTCTTGTCAGTATATCAGCTTGCCTGTACGGGATACACGGGCAGATCTGCAGGAAACCTGCATGGCACCAACGATCTAATGGTTTACACGCTCCTGCAACAAAAAATAATAAATGCACATTTATTTTACCTGCAAAAAAGTGCATTTAATATTTTTTGTATAAAGGTGAACTTCTCTTATAACCCTCTTGTCCATAGCATCTTCAATACTTCATACAGGTTCCCTTTTTAGTGCAGGTGCAAAAACTGAGTTTCACACAATCAGATTTATGAAAAGTATAAACCTTTTTTTTCCTGAAATGTTTTTCTTTTGAGCCAAGCATGACATCGCATTAAACTGGTGACAACAGTCTGAGAATGCATCATAATTCATGTTATCAACTTCTTACGCTGCATGGACACACTCACTCTTCAAGAATATGTAAACCCAACATTTTTATATTCCTAATATGTGCCTGCTGTACCATGTACTTGTGTGGAAAAGTATCCTGTTCTCTTTGTATTGCGTCCTTTGTGTGAAATCACTGGTGTTCCTTCCAGTCACTCTGCTTTGCTATTAATAACTGACTACACTAGGCATAACAGCACATCATGGTCAGTTTTCTAGCTGTGCTGGGAACTTAGTCTGTTCTCCTCCAATGATCAGGCTTGTGTTGACACTTCCCCTTCCCCCAGAACAGCCATTCACGGGGAAGATCAATGTGCTGCTGCTGCTTCTCCTCTCATAGCTCTCTATACCCAAAAGAAAAAGCAATTTAAATAATGTGAAACAGCACTTTTGATGTGATCTCTTAATTCACCATAACTCTGTACCAAGTGCAATACTAATCATATCAGCCCGTATATATATTGTATCTTTTATGCAATGCTATTGGTTTTTGTTTAAACATGTGCAATAAACAAACATATAACAAAAGTATACAGGCGAGCGCTAGTAAAAATATATAGAAGCAGCTAGCACTCAAGGTATACGTAACAATCCCAACAAGAATATGTATATAGAAGCACAGTGCTAAAAACACATAATAAATATATAAAGTGGAACTATATATATATATATATATATATTATTTTTTTTTTTCAATCCTCATATCCTCAAATAAAAATTAAACATAATTCAATGAAGTATTCTTTGTGCTTCAGTAAAGTCTCTCTGTTCATATAAAATGCCCAAGTGCTTTCAGTTATTCACAGTATAATGCACAATGCCTTCAAACTTATAAAAGTGTCCATGGTCAAAAAAGTGTTCCATTTCCAACAATCAGTGCCACAGTGTTCCCGAAATCCTCCACCATAATCACAGAACACTCACCAGATTTATATGACTACCTATCACAGGTGAGTCATACAGCACTTAGTATCATGGATAACCACCATCAGCCTTCTTCTTGGGCCAGTTGCACTCTTTCCTTTTAATTGTCTCACACATGTAGGGAGAGATGGAGGGAGACTACCATAGTGTGAAATTTTTAAAACCTTTTAATTATTAAAAACCATTTCAACAATACTCACATTGTTAGGTGCATACCCTTGCACCAGGATAAAAATGCATGTTACATTATTAGTAGAGATGAGCGAATTATTCAAAAATTCGATTCGGCTGATTCGCCGAATTTGAGGAAGAAATCCGATTCGATGCGAATTTATTCGCTACGAATTTAACTTATAAAAAGGGTTTCTAGGCTTCAGAGAGCCTTTAAATTAGTGCAGAACACTGTACCTTTAATTTAAATGCCCTTGGAGATGAGGAAGGAGAAGGAGAAGGGGAAGGATGAGAAGAAGGAGAAGGATGAGAAGAAGGAGAAGGATGAGAAGAAGGAGAAGGATGAGAAGAAGGAGAAGGATGAGAAGAAGGAGAAGGATGAGAAGAAGGAGAAGGATGAGAAGAAGGAGAAGGATGAGAAGAAGGAGAAGGAGAAGGATGAGAAGAAGGAGAAGGAGAAGGATGAGAAGAAGGAGAAGGAGAAGGATGAGAAGAAGGAGAAGGAGAAGGATGAGAAGAAGGAGAAGGATGAGAAGAAGGAGAAGGATGAGAAGAAGGAGAAGGATGAGAAGAAGGAGAAGGATGAGAAGAAGGAGAAGGATGAGAAGAAGGAGAAGGATGAGAAGAAGGAGAAGGATGAGAAGAAGGAGAAGGATGAGAAGAAGGAGAAGGATGAGAAGAAGGAGAAGGATGAGAAGAAGGAGAAGGATGAGAAGAAGGAGAAGGATGAGAAGAAGAAGAAGGATTAGAAGAAGGAGAAGGATGAGAAGAAGGAGAAGGATGAGAAGAAGGAGAAGGATGAGAAGAAGGAGAAGGATGAGAAGAAGGAGAAGGATGAGAAGAAGGAGAAGGATGAGAAGAAAAAGAAGGATGAGAAGAAGGAGAAGGATGAGAAGAAGAAGAAGGATGAGAAGAAGAAGAAGGATGAGAAGAAGAAGAAGGATGAGAAGAAGGAGAATTCCAAGCCGGCAAAAAGTGTATCTGCAGAGCTCCGCTATTTCTTAGCGGAGCTCTGCAGATACACTTAGCGGAGCTCTGCAGATACACTTAGCGGAGCTCTGCAGATACACTTAGCGGAGCTCTGCAGATACACTTAGCGGAGCTCTGCAGATACACTTAGCGGAGCTCTGCAGATACACTTTTTGCCGGCTTGGAATTCTTCTTATTTTCATCCTACTTCTTCTTCTTCTTCTTCATCTTCATCCTCATCCTCAGAAGAAGAAGAGGATGAGGATGAGGATGAAGAAGAAGAAGAAGAAGTAGGATGAAAATGAGAAGAATTCCAAGCCGGCAAAAAGTGTATCTGCAGAGCTCCGCTAAGTGTATCTGCAGAGCTCCGCTATTTCTGACAGTTCTCTGGCATTCACTCCATACAGCGGTTGAAACATTGTATCTATTTGTTTCCATTTATGGAAACAAATAGATACAATGTTTCAACCGCTGTATGGAGTGAATGTCAGAGAACTGTCAGAAATAGCGGAGCTCTGCAGATACACTTAGCGGAGCTCTGCAGATACACTTTTTGCCGGCTTGGAATTCTTATTTTCATCCTACTTCTTCTTCTTCTTCTTCATCCTCATCCTCTTCTTCTTCTGAGGATGAGGATGAGGATGAAGAAGAAGAAGAAGTAGGATGAAAATAAGAAGAAGAAGAAGTAGGATGAAAATAAGAAGAATTCCAAGCCGGCAAAAAGTGTATCTGCAGAGCTCCTCTATTCTGCAGATACACTTAGAGGAGCTCTGCAGATACACTTTTTGCCGGCTTGGAATTCTTCTTATTTTCATTCTTCTTCTTCTTCTTCCTCTTCCTCTTCCTCTTCCTCTTCCTCTTCCTCTTCCTCAGAAGAGGATGAGGATGAGGATGAGGATGAAGAAGAAGTAGAAGTAGGATGAAAATAAGAAGAATTCCAAGCCGGCAAAAAGTGTATTTGCAGAGCTCCTCTATTTCTGACAGTTCTATGTCAGAGAACTGTCAGAAATAGAGGAGCTCTGCAGATACACTTTTTGCCGGCTTGGAATTCTTCTTATTTTCATCCTACTGCTTCTTCTTCCTCATCCTCATCCTCATCCTCATCCTCTTCTTCTTCTTCCGAGGATGAGGATGAAGAAGAAGAAGAAGAAGTAGGATGAAAATAAGAATAATTCCAAACCGGCAAAAAGTGTATCTACAGAGCTCCTCTAAGTGTATCTGCAGAATAGTGGAGCTCTGCAGATACACTTTTTGCCGGCTTGGAATTCTCCTTATTTTCATCCTACTTCTTCTTCTTCATCCTCATCCTCAGAAGAAGAAGAAGAGGATGAGGATGAGGATGAAGAAGAAGAAGAAGAAGTAGGATGAAAAGAAGAATGAAAAGAAGAAGAAGAAGAATGAAAAGAAGAATGAGAAGAATGAAAAGAAGAATGAAAAGAAGAATGAAAAGAAGAATGAAAAGAAGAATGAAAAGAAGAATGAGAAGAAGTATGAAAAGAAGAATGAAAAGAAGAATGAGAAGAAGAATGAAAAGAAGAATGAGAAGAATGAAAAGAAGAATGAAAAGAAGAAGAAGAAGAATGAAAAGAAGAAGAAGAAGAATGAAAAGAAGAATGAAAAGAAGAAGAATGAAAAGAAGAAGAAGAAGAAGAATGAAAAGAAGAATGAAAAGAAGAATGAGAAGAAGAATGAGAAGAAGAATGAGAAGAAGTATGAAAAGAAGAATGAAAAGAAGAATGAGAAGAATGAAAAGAAGAATGAGAAGAATGAAAAGAAGAATGAAAAGAAGAAGAAGAAGAATGAAAAGAAGAAGAAGAAGAATGAAAAGAAGAATGAAAAGAAGAAGAATGAAAAGAAGAAGAAGAATGAAAAGAAGAATGAAAAGAAGAATGAGAAGAATGAAAAGATTCTTCTTCTTCTTCTCATTCTTCTTTTCATTCTTCTTCTTCTTCTTCTTTTCATTCCTCTTTTCATTCTTCTCATTCTTCTTCTCATTCTTCTTCTTCTTTTCATTCTTCTTTTCATGAAGAAGAAAAGAAGAATGAAAAGAATGAAAAGAAGAATGAAAAGAAGAATGAGAAGAATGAGAAGAATGAAAAGAAGAAGAAGAAGAATGAAAAGAAGAATGAAAAGAAGAAGAAGAATGAAAAGAAGAATGAGAAGAATGAAAAGAAGAAGAAGAATGAAAAGAAGAAGAAGAATGAAAAAAAGAAGAAGAATGAAAAGAAGAATGAAAAGAAGAATGAAAAGAAGAAGAAGAATGAAAAGAAGAAGAAGAAGAATGAAAAGAAGAATGAAAAGAAGAATGAGAAGAATGAAAAGATTCTTCTTCTTCTTTTCATCTTTTCATTCTTCTTCTTCTTCTTTTCATTCTTCTTTTCATTCTTCTCATTCTTCTTCTCATTCTTCTTTTCATTCTTCTCATTCTTCTTTTCATGAAGAAAAGAAGAATGAGAAGAATGAAAAGAAGAATGAAAAGAAGAATGAAAAGAAGAAGAAGAATGAAAAGAAGAATGAAAAGAAGAATGAGAAGAAGAATGAAAAGAAGAATGAAAAGAAGAATGAAAAGAAGAATGAAAAGAAGAAGTATTCCAGTACAGCAAAAAGTGTATCTGCAGAGAGCTCCGCTATTTCTGACAGTTCTCTGACAGTTCCTTCACATGTACAGCGGTTGAAACATTGTATCTATTTATTTCCGAATAAAAACATCTGTATCCTAAATGGAAACAAATAGATACAATGTTTCAACCGCTGTACATGTGAAGGAACTGTCAGAGAACTGTCAGAAATAGCGGAGCTCTCTGCAGGGACACTTTTGCCGGCTGATCGGGAAAAATCCGATTCGCGCACCCGAATTATGCAAATATTCGGATTCGACGCGAATCGAATTTTTCCTGAAATTCGAAACGAATTCCACTTCGCCTGGTTCGATTCGCTCATCTCTAATTATTAGCATAGGGATAACCCCGATCCGGCTCTAGGCTCTCTCTCTACCACCTTCTCCTGTATTAACCACTTCCAGTGTCACTGTGTTGGCTGACGTCCCTTCCAATGCGGCGTTTTGGCTTCCTGATGTTCTCAAAAGGCACCAAACAGAAAGTCATGGAATTTTCCCATGTGGCATTTCCAGTTCACACACCTCACTATATCCAAAACTACCTGGTATTTTCTTTACTTCCAGCAGCTGAACAGGGTAGGAAAGCAAAGGTAAGTCTTGATAGTGAGGTTGGATTAACACAAACCTGTTGCTTTCCCTTCCATAGTTTGCTTTAAAGTTTATTTGCTAATCTGCTATGTATATTGGTAATCTGGCATCACATAAAAGCAGACCCCTCCTGGTTCCATATTTCTTCTTAGTTCTTAGTTTCTTACTGAGTTCTTACAGTTCTTACTGACGTCGGATTTGCAAATCTCGGCTTCATTGGAAGCTCTATTCTTATCATCTCTTACAGCTACTCACAGCCACCCATCACTTTATCTGGCCAATAAGGAAGAAGGGGGGGGGGGCAGTTGGCCGAATTCTAGATAAATCAAGATATACATATTACATATTATAGTACCCCTGGAATTATATAAGAAATAGTATGTAATTCAATGTAAATATTTGTGGCATAAAACGTGTAGATTTAATTAGACTGATTTATTTTTTTATTTAGACGAGGATGAAGGAGTATACGGATAAAAATGGTCCTACAACCCTGTCTGGTTTAGAGAAGGAACTGGGGGAAAAGAATTGGTTTGGAGGTGACTATGTAAGTACCGTATATTTTTGGACTATGATCTCACAGGCCTCAGACTGGGGTATTAAGATCTTCAGTGCACATCCATGCACCAGATAAAATACCTGAACCATTTTTTCCCAAAACAGTGCTATACATGTTTGCTTCCATTAGAAATGAATGGGAGTATTGCCCAAACATGCAAGTGTCCAACGTATTCACATGCATTACAACATGCATGAATAGGTGTAAATCTACAGAAAATGCCATTAACTTCAAAAAAGAGTATGCAATACACATACGTTAAAAAAAAAACAATTTAGGAAGTATTCAGGTGGCGCATACATCAACTTTCAGTGCAAAAACTCTATAAAAATATAGTATCCCAGGACAGGCGCTCCTGAACTCCAGTGTACAAATTCCTCCTCCTAATACTCCATACTCAAATGACCATGTAAGAGAAAAAAACGAGAAAGCCCCAAATGGTGCAGTACCAACTAGACAATTCTTTATTGCAGCAATTCTTTATTGATTATTTATTGTGGCAATAAAGAAAAGTCTAGTTCAGGGGTGGACTGACAACTCATGGGGCCCCCGGCAATAGGGGATCATGGGGCCCCTGTGTCCTTGGCCAAACAAAAAAGCCTATGAAAAGGGTACCAGGGGCATCTCATGGGGCCCCCTACCGACCCAGGGCCCTCGGCAGTGCCCGAGTTTCCAAATGGTCAGTCTGCCCCTGGTCTAGTTGGTACTGCACCATTTGGGGCTGTCTCGTTTTTTTTCTCTTACATGGTCATTTGAGTATGGAGTATTAGGAGGAGGAATTTGTACACTGGAGTTCAGGTGCGCCTGTCCTGGGATTCTCATTTTTCAAGATATAAGGAGAATAAAACTTCACAGTGGTCTAATTCATTTCTTGGAAAATCATCTATTAAAGCCTAGTGTGCCAACCAAGAGAGTGGGAGGCAACACTCTTTAGTGAGTGCACACCTGAGGGGGGAGTACTGCACATATAGTTATGTATTTACTCATTCTGCACAAGTTCTTCACACGGGGTGATCATCTTGTGGACTGATTCATTTGGACTTTTTGGAATATAATTATTATTAATTATTGTAATTTCATTAATTATTCCTTTGTGTGGAAAATTTTATTCATTATATATATATATATTATTTATTTTTTTTTTTATAGAGCTTTTGCACTGAAAATTGATGTATGAGCCACCTGAATACTTCCTAAAGTGTTTTTTTCTTGATGATTTGTTTATTTTTTAATGTGGCAGCGTAGTGGTTATATACAGATGTTATTCAATAGTGATAAGTATCGCTTATTTATATATTCAGTGCAGTTTGTTGGTTATACACCTTCATCACTTTCACAATACACATACATTGCCTACACAAGTTATGCAGTGTTCTAGCTATAGTATCTTTTTAAAGCGGAGCTCCACCCAAAAGGGGAAGTTCCACTTTAAGGACTGTTCCCTTGCTCCCCATTAAGGATCGGCACCTTTGGGGGGTGGGGGGGGGGGGCGAGTACCCAAATTTGACAGGTACCTGCTCCCACTTCTGGTCCGTAAGCCTAGGTGATCGGAAGTGGAAGGTGTCCTCCTTCCCTCCCTGTAGTCTTTTGGGACACGTGACAGGTCCCAGAAGACTACAGGACCATTCATGAAGCGCAACGCTACTCCTGCATGCGCAGTGGGCACCCGGCTGTGAAGCTGCAAGCTGCACAGAAGATGCTGGCCTCCTGGAATCCAGGATGACCAGTGAAACAGGCTGCGGGGGACACACTACAGGACCAAGGGACAGGTAAGTGGCTGTTTTTAAAAAGTCAGCAGCTACAGTTTTTGTAGCTGCTGACTTTTATTTTTTGACAGAGTGAGTGGAACTTCGCTTTAACATGGTCACATGGCTTGGACAAGTACACAACTGCCACTGTTTCACCTCAAAATTGCATAGATGGAGAAAGCTGCTCTAGATTTCAGTGGAAGATTAGTCAACATCTTTGTTATTTTTATTGATTTGTTACAGCAAGTAGTTTTTTTCTTGCTGAAAACAATTTCATGTTGAAAATGTTACGTTGTTCCAAAGCTACAGAACAGTAATTGTGCTTTCAAAACCATCATGAGAAAATGTGTTTTAAGAATTGCTACAAAGGGCAAAAACTAGCCTATATTTTTAAATGTAATTTCTGTGACAACGTGGCAATTGCTGTGTTGTTGAGCCTTGACGTATCAAGACAAGCAACTAAATTGTATCAAGATAGTTCTGTAGAGGTCTCCAGAGCAGAGAATTGTCACAAAGGAGGTCTGTTCTTGCAGAACTAACATAACTTCCCAATCCTTGAAGAAAATCTCCCACTCCTAAGGAAAATGCTACTTTTTTTTTAACACAATAAAGTTGCATCCTTGAAACACAAGAAGATATAATTATGTGCAGGCCTCAGGCCAAAGATAACATCTGTGAAAAGGATGGTTTGCTTTAACCCATGACACCAAAGGGATGATAAGTAACCTTTTAAATCTGCGTAGGCTGCATATACAGAAATGTCTGCAATACTGGACAAGAGGATGCTTACTAATATGTGAATATTACCTTAATGTACAGTGTTTTTAATTAATAAATATATAGATAGATAGATAGATATAGATATATCTATATATACATATATATATTGTGGGGTTAGCTCAGGTGGGGGATCTCCTTCCCTGGGACAAAGGTAGACCGCACAGCAGGCTTTCGTCAAAATCTGACTGTTTGTCAGTTTTATTAAAAGGTTTGCAAGAAATATCAAAATAAAACAAAACATCAAAAATAAACCCTTGCCATTCAGGCACTAACTAAACAGAAGATGATTCCTCTCTCAGAGGTGAAGGGCTTCTCCCTGTCACCAAAACAAAATAACAGCAAACCTTTTCTTGTAGGTATAGTCCATACACACAGCTCTCTCAGAATACCTCTCTGAGTCCCAGGCCACGAGCAACTCCTTGCTCCAGCCCTGCCCTTTTATATCACCTGTTGGTGGAGATCAGTGGAGTCCAAACTCTGGTCCGGAACCACCTGCTTAACTGTGGTCCCGAAAACCCGGAGTGGACTCCACCTAAACGGTCAGGTATGAGCATATGCGAGGTGACACATAGCGTCCCTCTATCACCTCGCCGTTCATCCTGTCACATATCCCCCCCCTCTGCTCAAGCCCCTGCGGCTGAGCAACTGTTCCAACCAGGCAATGGACCCGGGAGAGGGCATCTACATTACTTTGCAGTTTCCCCGCTCTGTGTTCCACTGTAAATTTGAACACTTGTAGCGCGAGAAACCACCTTGTCACTCTACTGTTTTTCTCCTTATTATCACACATCCATTTGAGCGGGGCATGATCAGTCACCAACTTGAACGGTCTTCCTAACAGGTAATATTTCAGGGCCTCCAAGGCCCATTTGATGGCCAAACATTCCTTCTCCACAATGGCATAGTTTCTCTCATGTTTGTTGAGCTTTCTACTTAGGAAGACCACAGGGTGCTCCCCCCCATCTCTGATTTGGGACAGTACCGCACCTAGTCCCACGTCAGAGGCATCAGTCTGTACCACAAACTCTGTTGTGAAATCTGGAGTCACAAGCACAGGTTGAGCACAGAGAGCTTGTTTCAGCCTTTGAAATGCGGTCTCCGCCTCAGGATTCCACTTAATCATGACTGACCCCCTACCTTTTGTCAGATCTGTCAGTGGGGCTGCAATGGTGGCAAAATTGGGGATAAACCGCCTGTAGTACCCCGTGATTCCAAGAAATGCCCGGACTTGTTTTTTATTTACAGGTTGGGGCCACTTTTGAATTGCCTCAATTTTATTGATCTGAGGCCTAATGAGACCTCGACCAATGATGTAGCCAAGATATTTGGCCTCCTCTAAGCCAATGGCACACTTTCTGGGGTTGGCGGTAAGACCTGCTTCCTGCAGCGAATCTACGACCGCTTGCAAGAGGGACAAATGAGATTCCCAGTCGGGACTGTGGATGACGACATCATCCAAATAGGCAGCTGCATATTGGCGATGTGGTCTCAACGTCTTGTCCATCATCCTTTGGAATGATGCAGGAGCCCCATGCAAACCAAACGGCATCCGCTTATACTGAAAGGACCCCTCGGGGGTGGAGAATGCTGTCTTTTCTTTTGAAGCTTCCGTTAAAGGAATCTGCCAATAGCCTTTGGTCAGATCTAAGGTGGTTATGTACCGAGCCGTTCCCAACCTGTCAATGAGCTCATCCACCCGAGGCATCGGGTATGCATCAAACTTAGACACACTGTTCAGTTTCCTGAAATCATTACAGAAACAAATGGTTCCATCTGGTTTTGGGACCAACACTATGGGACTCGACCACTCACTGTGAGATTCCTCGATCACTCCCAACTCTAACATGTCTTTTATTTCCTTTGCCACTGCTTCCCGCCTGGCCTCGGGTATTCTATAGGGCTTTACGTTTATGCGGACCCCTGGTTGGGTAACTATGTCATGCTGTATGACCGTAGTCAGTCCAGGTAGGTGAGAGAAGAAATCTCCATTCTTTCTCACAAACTCCTTAACATCATTTTGTTGGGCTACTGACAAGGTTTCCGTTATAGGTACCTGAGGGGCCACGGGAACCACGTCATTTTGGGGGCTTGGTACTGCCAACAAACTTTCCCTGTCTTTCCAAGGTTTTAAGAGATTAACATGATAGATTTGTTCGGGTTTCCTTTTTCCTGGCTGGTAAACTTTATAATTTACTTCCCCCACTTTCTCCCTAATTTCAAAGGGACCTTGCCACTTTGCGAGGAATTTACTTTCCACGGTGGGGACTAGCACCAGCACTCTATCCCCAGGGTTGAAGGTACGGATCCTGGCACCCCGGTTATAAACCCTTCTCTGGACCTCCTGGGCTTGCTCCATGTGTTCCCGAACAAGTGGCATGACAGCTGCGATTCTATCCTGCATCTGTGAGATATGCTCGATGACACTTCTATAGGGCGTGGACTCTGTCTCCCAGGTTTCTTTTGCAACATCTAGCAATCCCCTGGGATGTCTACCATACAGTAATTCAAAAGGTGAATATCCTGTAGAGGCCTGAGGTACTTCTCGTATAGCAAACATGAGATATGGTAGCAAAAAATCCCAATTTCTCCCATCTTTGTCCACCACCTTTTTTAACATATTCTTAAGGGTCTTGTTAAACCTTTCCACAAGCCCATCGGTTTGGGGGTGGTAGACCGAGGTACGGAGATGGGAGATTTTGAACAATTTGCATAACTCTTTCATAACTCTAGACATAAATGGCGTGCCCTGATCCGTTAATATCTCCTTTGGAATACCTACACGACTAAACACCCGGACAAGCTCTTTGGCGATATTTTTAGCGGAGGTATTACGCAAGGGGATGGCTTCAGGATACCGGGTGGCATAGTCAAGTATCACCAGTATGTGCTGATGGCCCCGGGCAGACTTTACTACTGGACCCACTAGGTCCATGCCCACTCTTTCAAACGGTACTTCAATTATGGGTAGGGGTACTAGCGGACTGCGAAAATGGGGTGAGGGCGCAGAATATTGACATTCCGGGCATGATTCACAATGCGCTTTGATGTCTCCATGTAAGCCTGGCCAGAAGAATCTCTGGGTTATTCTCTCCTTTGTTTTCTCTACACCCAGGTGTCCACCCATTATATGCCCATGGGCTAAATCCAGTACCATCCGGCGAAAGGGTTTGGGGACCACTAACTGTTCTACCACCTCCTCCCCTTGCTTTACCACTTGATAGAGCAAGTTATTGTTAAGAGCCATGTAGGGAAAAGACACCGCTACATCATTTTCCACTGGTTCCCCATCAATCATTTTAATGTTTTCACGGGCTCTATTAAGTGTGGAATCTTTCAGTTGTTCCGTACAAAAATCCTCTTTTCTGACCTCTAGGTCAGGCACCACATTCTGTCCACTCTCACTAGAGCCAGCGATCATCTCTTGTTCCATATCTTCAATGTCTGGGGTTGGATCCAACTTCTCCTGCTCCCCAGCCATTACAGAGAAAGGGAAAAGATCTACGCCTTCCTCGGACACACCCACAGTTTCCACTTCCACTCGGCAGTCAAAGGGGTCAGGAGTGAGTTCAGGAGTTTCCGGCGTTTCCCCAGCAGGGGGAGCTCGGTCTTCCTGACTCCCCTCCCTATCCCATAACTTCCAGAAATGGGGAAAATCTCTCCCCACTATGGCTTCATGAAGCAGAGAGGGCACCACTCCCACAGAATGGGTCACAGGGCCCCAGGGAGTACCAATCTCCACCAGAGCAGTCTGGTAATTACGTGTATCACCATGAATACAAATAACCCCAATCGTGCTAGGGTGTAAGCTTGCAGGGTTTACCAAATCACTTTTTACTAAGGTCACAACACTACCCGAGTCTAGCAGAGCAGTTACTGGCTTTTCATCAATGGCAATCACACACATTTGTTTTTCCATGCGTTTCTGACATGCTGCAGTACATACCACCTGTGCAAAAAGAGACATGCGTTTTCCTAAATAAGCATTTTCACATTGCATAGGTTCATCATTTAAAGGACAGTTTGCAGCAATATGACCTAACGCATGACAACGATAACAGATTATATGTTCAGTGCTTAGACCTCTAAATGGCTTTGGGGACCTTCCTGACCTATTTGGCCAGTCTCTAGGTCCTAAGCCTACAGTCTCATTATCTGACACAATAGTCTTATCATTTTTTCCTGAGCCTTTGGCCCATGGAACAGTCTTACCGGATCCTCCGGATAGTTTTCCACCCCTAGTGACCTTGGGGTACGGCCCAGGTAAATGAAAAAAGTCCTCAGCGGCTGCATATCTCTCCACCAGGTCCACCAGCTCGTTTGCAGATTTAGGGTCTCCACGGCCGACCCACTTCCTCAAAGTGGCAGGGAGTGCACGCAAATATTGGTCCATGACCACACGCTCCACAATCTGAGGGCCTGACAATACCTCTGGCTGGAGCCACTTTTTGGAGAGATGTATCAAATCGAACATCTGAGATCTGGGTGGTTTGTCAGCCCTGAAATGCCACTGATGCACCCACTGAGCCCGGACTGCAAGGGTGACACCCAGGCGTGCAAGGACCTCAGCCTTCAGTTTCTCATAGTCCTGGGCATCCCCTGGTTCCAGGTCATAATAGGCTTTTTGGGATTCACCTGTCAAAAATGGTGCAAGCAGTCCTGCCCATTGCTCCTTTTTCCATCCTTCCCGAACAGCAACCCTTTCAAAAGTTGTGAGGTAGGCCTCCACATCATCCGCAGGTGTCATCTTCTGCAAAACATAGCTGGCCCGCGCCATTTTCTGCTCCACTGGCAGTGGATCTGCAGATTCCTTCTTTAATTCTAATAGGTGTTGGGCCACCTGCTTAAGGAGCTCTCGGTCTGCTTCTTGGGCCTCTGCAAACTGGCGATTTGTCTCCCGTTGTGCTGCATTGGCCTGCAGCAAGGCTCTTATTATTTCCTCCATCTTCCCACTTGCTCAGGAAGTGCCCGCCAAATCCACCATATGTGGGGTTAGCTCAGGTGGGGGATCTCCTTCCCTGAGACAAAGGTAGACCGCACAGCAGGCTTTCGTCAAAATCTGACTGTTTGTCAGTTTTATTAAAAGGTTTGCAAGAAATATCAAAATAAAACAAAACATCAAAAATAAACCCTTGCCATTCAGGCACTAACTAAACAGAAGATGATTCCTCTCTCAGAGGTGAAGGGCTTCTCCCTGTCACCAAAACAAAATAACAGCAAACCTTTTCTTGTAGGTATAGTCCATACACACAGCTCTCTCAGAATACCTCTCTGAGTCCCAGGCCACGAGCAACTCCTTGCTCCAGCCCTGCCCTTTTATATCACCTGTTGGTGGAGATCAGTGGAGTCCAAACTCTGGTCCGGAACCACCTGCTTAACTGTGGTCCCGAAAACCCGGAGTGGACTCCACCTAAACGGTCAGGTATGAGCATATGCGAGGTGACACATAGCGTCCCTCTATCACCTCGCCGTTCATCCTGTCACAATATATACAGTATATATATATTTTTTATATTTTCTCTTCCCTATTTTTCTTTTTCTTTTGTTCAGGACTAAAAAATACCTAAAAAATTTGTATATGAATATTTCATGTTTAATTAGTAGATCAAGCTCAGATTAACTCACAGAACTGAAGGGGTCAGAACAACTTCTCACCCTGCTCCCTTCCCTTCTATGCGTGCATGTTTATAGGGGCCCTATGGCATTAGAAAAAAGTGCATAAACCTCTATGGAATCGTTTATCGCATCCTGTGTAAAATGTTTATTTGTAAAATATAGATTTTTATATACATATTTAAAAAATGCATCAGTATGAAAAAGTTTTTCTTATTTTTTAAACAATCAAAATAAAACTGCCCCCATATATTGTCAGGTGACTGAAAGGATAGGTTCACCTATCAAGAAGAAAAAAAATTTGAATGTATTATTATTTATTGTAAAGCATTCAATCCATGATCAGCAGAACGTGGGTGCAGTGTCAGGCTTTTGCAACCTCTTAGTACACTGTCTACCCCATTCCTCGATATGGGCAGGCAGTTACTGAACAACGGGAACATCAATAAACTACCAGATCGCTCATCAGTGTCCTGGTAGTTTATTGAGAACTGCAAGCTGTCTGCCACAATGGTTGATGGTACTTGTAAGCATTTATTCACAGAACTCTGTAAATGGATGACACAGGTGTGTGGGCAGAGCTCCCCACACTCTTTTTGAATTGTGGCAGTGGGTGCGGGGAGAAGATCCTTGGCTTGCTGTCACAGGGCGTGGTGGGTTGGGGGGAGAGGAGGCAGATGCTGAGCATGTTACATGCTAAATATGGGTGTAAAATGGAAAGGGTTCACAAAAGTGAACTTTTCCTTTAAAGAAAACAATTAGCAGAAAAATAAGCATGATGCTGCATAGCAGGCACCTTAAGATGGTTGCTCTTATCCTTACTTTTCTCTCATCTGACCCCATGGCCTACTGTGCACACCAGGTACTTTAGGTATTGGGGCAAACATCTGCAGCCTCCCTGCTTCCCACAATGCAGCACTCTGTGTCAGAGCAGGCAATTGCCAGACTTGAATACTATTGAGTGAGTGGTGGTGGTGTGAGCTGGCTTGACTCTTTGCAAGTTTTGACTTTATAAGAAAGTTGAAATTTGTATTGACATTGTGTTGGTTTCAGCAGTGGTGTGTTAAAAATGAGAGCAGACATTTTATAATGCCTGTTATGCAATGCCCTGCTTAGTTTGATTTTCCCTATAGGATCACTTTAACTAAAAGAATATTCAAATATACACTATATTGCCAAAAGTATTGGGACACCCCTCCAAATCATTGGATTTAGGTGTTCCATTCACCCCCCTGGCCACAGGTGTATAAAATCAAGCACCTAAGCATGCAGACTGCTTCTACAAACATTTGTGAAAGAATGGGTCGCTCTCAGGAGCTCAGTGAATTCAAGCGTGGTACTGTGATAGGTTGCCAGTTGTGCAATAAATCCATCCATGAAATTTCCTTGCTACTAAATATTCCATGATCAACTGTTAGTGGTATTATAACAAAGTGGAAGCAACTGGGAACAACAGCAACAGAGCGGGGTCAGCACACACTGAAGTGCACAGTGCATCGAAGTTGCCAACTGTCTGTAGAGTCAATAGCTAAAGACCTGCAAACATCATTTGGCCTTCAGATTAGCACAACAATAGTGCATAGAGAGCTTCATGGAATGGGTGTCCATGGCCGAGCAGCTGCATCCAAGCCTTACATCACCAAGTGCAATGCAAAGCGTTGGATACAGTGGTGTAAAGCACGTTGCCACTGGGCTCTAGAGCAGTGGAGACGTGTTCTCTGGAGTGGCAAATCATGTTTTCCTCTCTGTCAATCTGATGGACGTGTCTGGGTTTGGCAGTTGCCAGGAGAACAGTACTTGGCTGACTGCATTGTGCCAAGTGTAAAGTTTGGTGGAGGGGGGTAATGGTGTGGGGTTATTTTTCAAAGGTTGGGCTTAGCCCCTTAGTTCCAGTGAAAGGAACCTCACAACCTCAGGAATGCACTTCTAGAAGAATGATCAAACATTCCCATAGACACACTCCCAAACCTTGTGGACAGCCTTCCCAAAAGAGTTGAAGCTGTTATAGCTGCAATTTGTGGGCCAACTCAATATTGAAACAACCAACATGGTTGAAGTCACGCACTAAAGGGATGTATAGGTGTGGCAAATGCCAAATTTGTAAGTTTGTAGATCGTACAGATATATTTTCTGATTCAAATAATAAAGCTCATTTTAAAATTCAAAGCCTTGTACACTGCTCCACAGCTAGAGTACTCTACATGTTGACCTGTCCATGTAAAAAAAAATGTATATTGGTAAAACTAAAAGGCAGCTAAAAGTGTGAATAGGTGAACACTTTAGGGATGTTAGGTCCAATGACCCTGAAAGCAATTTGGCTCAGCATTATGCTAAGTACCATGGAGGTAGGTTAGAGGGCACTAAGGTTAAAGGAATTTATGCACTTAATTTCCCACAGAGGAGAGGTGACTTTGATAGAGAACTTCTAAAACGTGAAAAACACTGGATATTTAAACTAGATACTCTATTTCCAAAAGGGTTAAATATTGAATGTGATCTCCAAGTGTTTTTGGAAAAATAAGTAGATGTATAGTACAATAAACTGGTTGCGCCATCTTGTGGTGTTTAGGATGGCTATCACCAAATTCCTCTGGCTAATGGCAATCTGTAAGAATGAATAGTTCCCCTCTCAGTGTACCCAGGTATCTGTCCTTTTAATTGTAGTATATGACCAGTTCTTTTGCTAAGTAATTAGCTCTTTTTTTCCCATTGAGTACTATTGCCATTAATAGATTTGCATATTAGAGTGGTAACAAGCCCATTATAAATAGAGTGTGAAAGGCAGGTGTCTCATTGGTCTTGACGAAGCCGACTGAGATACTCCCATCGGCGAAACGCGTTGAAGTCATACGTCAGACTCGTCATTCCCGGCCATACGCATTAGCGCCATACACGCTGACCAGCAGGGAAGCCAGCCATACACGCTGGCCACAAACGGTGCAAGGCTGCACAAGCACCAAGGGAGGAGCGGAACCTACCGGATCATAGTCCTAATGGTGGCGGCTGCCTCCGGGACTACGCCTGGTAACCCAGATGAAGGAAACGCTGAAAAAGTATCACCTATGGCTTGGGTGGTGAGTGAATTGTTGTACAGCAAAAAGGAAATAAGGCGCATGCCCACCATTTAATACGTTTACTACAAGGAATATGCATTGATTGACTGTCCATATGTTACCTATTTGTTACAGGATGGGGACAGTATGTTTCACTATATAGGTGCAAGGCACCCTATATATAAAACAAGACACGGAGGACCCAGCAGTCTATACAATCACATCAATACTAAGGTGGTTAATAGCCCGCATGTCGCAGTGAAGAAACCCCTTGGAGCAGGGCCCTGCCACCTCTATTATATTGAGGACATTAATGGTGATTCTTTCATTACTGACTCTGTATCCATACAATATGGACATAACTACTGTAATTTCATATTTCACCACCTACTCTTGCCTTAAATCATAATTTTTGCAAAAAACTCATCTGGTTAAAATAGAGGTATCCGCATCCCTATATATGTTTTTACTATTTTTCACCCACATTGCCTGGTTAGGTTTCTGGGCAATAACATCATTGTTACTTGGTGCTTGATATGAGCCATTATTGCTAAGCATATCATGCCTATATGGTATCATTTTTTGATACACTCCCTTCATGGTGGTGTAACCAATGGGCTGGTGCTGCAAATGTATTAGACAGTATTTCATCACTATGTCTGCAGCACATTATTACAAAAACCGGTCTTGATATTGTTTTTATGTGATTTTAGGTCTGTTTTTGTATTATTTCTTACTGAGGTGATGGTGAATCAAGGTGTTTACCTTAATTGTCCACATATGTATTGTGTAATAAAGCATAATTTTTTAAACTACTTTTTGTATCGCATTCTGTCCATAATGTAACCACTTTTTAGTGATTCTCTTTTCACGTCTTCCTTTTTGTACAACTCAATATTGAACTCTATTGACTAAGACTGGGATGCCTTTAAAGTTCATTGTCTAAAGTGCTTGTCTAAAGTAACTGTTTAAAATTGTATTTCTATTCCTTATAAGTAGCCAAAAATAACATAGGTCTGTTTTCTCTCCAGGTAACATGGGCTGACTTTTTCTGGGATATCTGCAGTGATAGTATTGATTTTTATGTACCTGGCTTTGCAAAAGACTACCCAAAGCTGATAGCTCTTAAAGGAAGAGTAAAAGAAGTCCCAGCTATTGCAGAATGGATAAAGAGACGCCCACAGACACCTCACTAAAATATTCTTGTTACAGTTAAGAGCCTAATAAAAATGTACAGAAATGGTATATTTAAAAGCTGAAACTCTTTGGTAGAGCTTGTAATTTTCATGTCTCTCAATATCCAACAGATGGTTATTAAAACATAATGTATTCTTAAAGGAAATGCATAGTGGTTTTATACATATTTTTTCAATATGGATTTCAAAATTCAGTGGTAAAAAGCGTTGTAAGAAATGTATATTGAAAGTAGTTCTTAATTGCTAGGTATTTTTAGGCCTAATGCATTTACAGTGTTAAAGTGCTTGTAAATGGCTGAAATGAAAAAGTGTATCCTTCTATGTGTGTACTAGCCTAGTGTGATTTCTGTCAGCTCTCTCCTTCCTCTGCTATTTACATGAATCACTTTTGACACTCTGTGCTAGCACTACAGAATCCTGGAGGACAGCCCTGCCCCCCCCCCCACCACCACCACCACCACAAAGCAAGTGATTGACACCCTCAACTGTGCATGTTTTTCCTATGAGACTGTGTAAACCTCCACATAGGTCTCAGATTACACTCAGTTCTGTACTTTATGCTGTGAGAAAGATGTGTAAAGTGTATGCTTTAGGAGGCCCTGGAGAAGAGAGGCCTGCAGATAAATGGAGAATTTGATTCATCTCTGTGTATCACTTAAGGCCATTCATTTCACTAGGGTTTAAGAGTTTACAACCAACCTCTTTAAATGAAAAGTGGCTTGTACATTTGTAAACCCCCCTGTCCACAACACTTTTTTTCTTTCCAAGAAAATAGATCTTATGCGCTGCCAAACAGAATGAATGGATCACTCTGACATCTACTGTGTAAGCTGCACACATCGACACGTGTTCCCACACACAAATTATGACATAGAAATACAGTTGTGTTCAAAATAATAGCAGTGTGTTGAAAAATGTGAATAAAGCTCAAAATCCTTCTAATAGCTTTTATTTCCATACACACAAATGCATTGGGAACACTACACATTCTATTCCAAATCAAAACATGAAGAAAAATATATCAAATTTGTGTTGTTCCTCTAAAAAAATTGAAGAAAAGTGAATATTAGACTGTTCAAAAAAATAGCAGTTTGTATTCTTCTTTACAAACTCAAACATTCACTATATAAACTGAAAAATGTTTGAAGATTTTGTTTTCCTTTGAATCACTTAATGAATATTTAGTTGTATAAGCACTGTTTCTGAGAACTGCTGTACATCTGTGTTGCATGGAGTCAACCAACTTCTGGCACCTGTGAACAGGTATTCCAGCCCAGGATGATTGGACTACATTCCACAGTTCTTCTCTATTTCTTGGTTTTGCCTCAGAAACTGCATTTTTTATGTCACCCCACAAGTTTTCTATTGGATTAAGATCCGGGGATTGGGTTGGCCACTCCATAACGTCAATCTTGTTGGTCTGGAACCAAGATGTTGCACGTTTACTGGTGTGTTTGGGGTCGTTGTCTTGTTGGAACACCCATTTCAAGGGCATTTCCTCTTCAGCATAAGGCAGCATGACCTCTTCAAGTATTCTGATGTATTCAAACTGATCCATGATCCCTGGTATGCGATAAATAGGCCCAACACCGTAGTATGAGAAAGATCCCCATATCATGATGCTTGCACAACCATGCTTCACTGTCTTCACAGTGTACTGTGGCTTGAATTCAGAGTTTGGGGGTCGTCTGACAAACTGTCTCCGGCCACTAGACCCAAAAAGAACAATCTTACTTTCATCAGTCCACAAAATGTTGCGCCATTTCTCTTTAGGCCAGTCAATGTGCTCTTTGGAAAATTGTAACCTCTTCAGCACGTCTTTTTTTCAACAGTGGGACTTTGCGGGGGCTTCTTGCAGATAGCTTGGCTTCACATAGGCATCTTCTAATTGTAACAGTACTCACAGGTAACTTTAGACCTTCTTTGATCTTCCTGGAGCTGATTGTTGGCTGAGTCCTTGCCATTTTGGCTATTCTTCTATCCATTTGAATGGTAGTTTTTCAGTTTCTTCCACGTCTTTCAGGTTTTGGTTGCCATTTTAAAGCATTTGCGATCATTTTAGCTGATCAGCCTATCATTTTCTGCACTTCTTTATATGTTTTCCCCTCTCCAATCAATTTTTTAATCAAGGTATGCTGTTCTTCTGAACAATGTCTGGAACGACCCATTTTCCGCAGAATTTCAGAGAGAAATACATTGTAACCAGCATGTACAACATTTGCTGCCTTCCTTCCTTAAATAAGGGCAATAATTGCCACCTGTTTCTCAAAGAATAAATGACCTCACTAATAGAACTCCACGCTGCTATTACACACAAAAGTGCATAAGAACGGAGGGGCTAATAGTAAACACCCGGCTGCTCTACTTGATAAAAATAAACATTTCTACCATGTAAAAACAAAACCATGATTTAAATAAATATATATCTCAAGAAAATAATGATAATTCAAAAAAGTGCATAAAGACGTAGGGTATATTAGTAAACACCCAGCAGCCCTCCTAGGCAGAAATACAACACCGTATATAAAGTAAACCTGGTAACAATAATATTAAACATACAGCATAAATTAGAATATCATAATCAAATTAAACAAAGTATACAGTGCAAGTGCACAGTGATGAATCATAAAGTCACAAATAAGTATCAATTCATAATATGTGAAAAACTCTTCAAGGTGTCCACTTCAAGCACCGCTGTGTCCATCTTCACCAGGGGTGTGCACTTAGCTCCCAGTTTTGACCTAAAAACCAGGTCAAATTGCGCTCAGTTGAAATTCTCCATCACTTTCAATATCACAGTAGTAGAGGTCTGCTTTGATAAACCATGGTTTGGCGATGAACTCAAACAGAAACACAGAGACTCCTCATAGTGTAGTAGGTAATGATACTTAATAGTAGAGATAAAAAAAATACACTCACATGGAGCAAAGGGCTAAGTGGCCCACTCAAGCATATATACAGAGGTAAACCAAGATGGCGGCTGGCATTGCCACACTGGAAATGACGTCACCACACTTCCATCCGACGCATTGCTTCACGCATCACATAACTTCATCAGGGCTATCCTGTAATTCATCTTGCTGAGAAAAAAGCATGCCTTGCCGGTACTGTGTGCATCTATGAATTCACACAGATCAGCTCAGGTACCATGCAGCTAGGCATGAGTAGGCACAGGTGTCTCCTCAGCACTTGACCAGCTAAAAGAGATACCTGCAACCAGAAAGGTGAAGGAAGGCAATGACAGATTTTTAAAGAATAGGGCCATTCTTTTCTGGTTATTCTGCACCTACTCTTTCACAATTTAAAATAAAAGGGGTTTACTATCGGTTTAAACTTAAAACATTTCATAGAACAAAACATATATATATATATATATACAGTATGCACTAATCTAGAGACTGTAGGCATCTTGATATAGTAGGGCAGGGTTAGACCCTTTCTCAAGTTTTTATTGTTGTCTGAGTCCTTATTGGGGAGATTTACACCTCTGTTTGTACTGGTGACAATTGTTGTTGAGAAAGTGAGGGGAAATCTAACATTTCAGAGTTATCCCCCCAAAAAAATGTGAGGCAAAATCTTCCAATGGTAACTCCTTTTCCGGGGACAATTGTTTAAGAGGGGACTTCCCCTGACTTTGAGAGATTTCCAGTTGTGTGTCTGTAACAAGAAATGAAGGTGAATTTCCCCAATGGTACACAAATAAAAAAATTTGTAGGGGTTTTAACACTTCTCTACTCTATCCAAGCTAAAAAAAAGTTGGTTATACACTTTCAGCACTGCGTTGGAAGATGTGGAACAAAAAAAGTTATGCTTTTCAAAAATCTGCACATTGACAGTGACATCTAAATTGAGTCATTATGTACCTGTGAAGATAGCAGATTTGTTATCATGACTGTAGTCATCTCAACAAGCAGTCAGTCCATCAGGTCAGGTTCAGCTGATCTGAATTTTTCAACATAACCTTTTCACCTAAATGCAGCATGCTACCTAGTTACCCAAATGAAGACCCCCAAGGAGATCCTCCACATTGGTTTGTAATCATCCATGGTCTCACAGCACAGACGACTTTTCAGCCTTATACAATAGGTGCCTGGTCATACCGATACAAATTCAGGTGCAAATGGGAATTGAAATCGCACCTGAAATTGCATCTAATGAATGTGAACTCCAGTGTCTCAACATTTGTGATTTGCTGCACTGCAATTTCTAAAGTAGTTCTTGCATTACTTTTTCTGCACTTTTGTTGTGATTTTACATACATAGAATATAATGGAAATCGCACTGCAAATTGCAAGAAATCGTTGAAAGTCTTAACAAGTAGCAATAAAGTCTTCTGAAATTGTGCTGAAATTGCACACAAATCGCAGTGGTGTGGTTGGTGACTAAAAGCAGGTAAATATGAGTTTTCCAACTTGGGTTTGCAAGTATTCCCAAATCACTTAACAAGCACACTTCCTGTGAGGTAAGGTATCTTTGGCAAAAGTAACTTCTCAGGACAACATTATATGGGTTTATTGGTTACTGACCAAAATCAAGCACAAGAAAAATGATTTCCAGACACTTTACTGGGTGCATGTTTTTCCAGGTCACCAATTTGCTATGCAGTGGAGCACAAACAAAATGGTCAACTTGGAGTTTGCAATTAGAGATGAGCGAATTATTCAAAAATTCGATTCGGCTGATTCGCCGAATTTGAGGAAGAAATTCGATTCGATGCGAATTTATTCGCTATGAATTCAACTTATAAAAAGGGTTTCTAGGCTTCAGAGAGCCTTTATATTAGTGCAGAACACTGTGCCTTTAATTTAAATGCCCTTGGAGATGAGGAAGGAGAAGGATGAGAAGAAGGAGAAGGAGAAGGATTAGAAGAAGGAGAAGGATGAGAAGAAGGAGAAGGATGAGGAGAAGGAGAAGGAGAAGGATGAGAAGAAGCAGAAGGATGAGAAGAAGAAGAAGGATGAGAAGAAGGAGAAGGATGAGAAGAAGGAGAAGGATGAGAAGAAGGAGAAGGAGAAGGATGAGAAGAAGGAGAAGGATGAGAAGAAGGAGAAGGATGAGAAGAAGGATGAGAAGAAGGAGAAGGATGAGAAGAAGGATGAGAAGAAGGAGAAGGATGAGAAGAAGAAGGATGAGAAGAAGAAGAAGGATGAGAAGAAGGAGAAGGATGAGAAGAAGAAGAAGGATGAGAAGAAGAAGAAGGAGAAGGAGAAGGATGAGAAGAAGGAGAAGGATGAGAAGAAGGAGAAGGAGAAGGATGAGAAGAAGGAGAAGGATGAGAAGAAGGAGAAGGATGAGAAGAAGGAGAAGGAGAAGGATGAGAAGAAGGAGAAGGAGAAGGATGAGAAGAAGGAGAAGGATGAGAAGAAGGAGAAGGATGAGAAGAAGGAGAAGGATGAGAAGAAGGATGAGAAGAAGGAGAAGGATGAGAAGAAGAAGGATGAGAAGAAGAAGAAGGATGAGAAGAAGGAGAAGGATGAGAAGAAGAAGAAGGATGAGAAGAAGAAGAAGGATGAGAAGAAGAAGAAGGATGAGAAGAAGGAGAAGGATGAGAAGAAGAAGAAGGATGAGAAGAAGAAGAAGGATGAGAAGAAGGAGGAGGATGAGAAGAAGAAGAAGGATGAGAAGAAGAAGAAGGATGAGAAGAAGAAGAAGGATGAGAAGAAGGAGAAGGATGAGAAGAAGGAGAAGGATGAGAAGAAGAAGAAGAAGGATGAGAAGAAGGAGAAGGATGAGAAGAAGAAGAAGGATGAGAAGAAGTAGAAGGATGAGAAGAAGGAGAATTCCAAGCCGGCAAAAAGTGTATCTGCAGAGCTCCGCTATTTCTTAGCGGAGCTCTGCAGATACACTTAGCGGAGCTCTGCAGATACACTTTTTGCCGGCTTGGAATTCTTCTTATTTTCATCCTACTTCTTCTTCTTCTTCTTCTTCATCCTCATCCTCATCCTCTTCTTCTTCTTCTGAGGATGAGGATGAAGAAGAAGAAGAAGAAGAAGAAGTAGGATGAAAATAAGAAGAATTCCAAGCCGGCAAAAAGTGTATCTGCAGAGCTCCGCTAAGTGTATCTGCAGAGCTCCGCTATTTCTGACAGTTCTCTGACATTCACTCCATACAGCGGTTGAAACATTGTATCTATTTGTTTCCATTTATAGAAAAGAAGAAGAGGAAGAGGATGAAGAAGAAGAAGAAGAAGAAGAAGTAGGATGAAAATAAGAAGAATTCCAAGCCGGCAAAAAGTGTATCTGCAGAGCTCCGCTAAGTGTATCTGCAGAGCTCCGCTATTTCTGACAGTTCTCTGACATTCACATTTACAGCGGTTGAAACATTGTATCTATTTGTTTCCATTTATGGAAACAAATAGATACAATGTTTCAACCGCTGTAAATGTGAATGTCAGAGAACTGTCAGAAATAGAGGAGCTCTGCAGATACACTTTTTGCCGGCTTGGAATTCTTCTTATTTTCATGCTACTTCTTCTTCTTCTTCTTCTTCATCCTCATCCTCAGAAGAAGAAGAAGAATGAAAAGAAGAAGAAGAAGAATGAAAAGAAGAAGAATGAAAAGAAGAAGAAGAAGAATGAAAAGAAGAATGAGAAGAATGAAAAGATTCTTCTTCTTCTTCTTTTCATTCTTCTTTTCATTCTTCTTCTTCTTTTCATTCTTCTTCTTCTTCTTTTCATTCTTCTTTTCATTCTTCTCATTCTTCTTTTCATTCTCATTCTTCTTTTCATTCTTCTCATTCTTCTTTTCATTCTTCTTCTCATTCTTCTTTTCATTCTTCTTCTTCTTTTCATTCTTCTTTTCATTCTTCTCATTCTTCTTTTCATTCTTCTTTTCATTCTTCTTCTCATTCTTCTTTTCATTCTTCTTCTTTTCATTCTTCTTTTCATTCTTCTTCTTCTTCTTCTTTTCATTCTTCTTCTTCTTCTTTTCATTCTTCTTTTCATTCTTCTCATTCTTCTTTTCATTCTTCTAATTCTTCTTCTCATTCTTCTTTTCATTCTTCTTCTCATTCTTCTTTTCATTCTTCTCATTCTTCTTTTCATTCTTCTCATTCTTCTTTTCATTCTTCTTTTCATTCTTCTTCTCATTCTTCTTTTCATGAAGAAGAAAAGAAGAATGAGAAGAATGAAAAGAAGAATGAAAAGAAGAATGAAAAGAAGAATGAGAAGAAGAATGAAAAGAAGAATGAGAAGAATGAAAAGAAGAAGAATGAGAAGAAGAATGAAAAGAAGAATGAGAAGAATGAAAAGAAGAAGAATGAAAAGAAGAAGAAGAATGAAAAGAAGAAGAAGAAGAATGAAAAGAAGAATGAAAAGAAGAAGAAGAAGAAGAATGAAAAGAAGAATGAAAAGAAGAAGAAGAATGAAAAGAAGAATGAAAAGAAGAAGAATGAAAAGAAGAAGAAGAAGAATGAAAAGAAGAATGAAAAGAAGAAGAATGAAAAGAAGAATGAAAAGAAGAAGAAGAATGAAAAGAAGAAGAAGAAGAATGAAAAGAAGAATGAAAAGAAGAAGAAGAATGAAAAGAAGAAGAATGAAAAGAAGAAGAAAAAGAATGAAAAGAAGAATGAGAAGAATGAAAAGAAGAAGAATGAAAAGAACGAAAAGAAGAATGAAAAGAAGAAGAAGAAGAATGAAAAGAAGAATGAAAAGAAGAAGAAGAATGAAAAGAAGAAGAAGAAGAATGAAAAGAAGAATGAAAAGATTCTTCTTCTTCTTCTTCTTTTAATTCTTCTTTTCATTCTTATTCTTCTTTTCATTTTTCTTCTTCTTCTTTTCATTCTTCTTTTCATTCTTCTCATTCTTCTTTTCATTCTTCTCATTCTTCTTCTCATTCTTCTTTTCATTCTTCTTCTCATTCTTCTTTTCATTCTTCTTCTTCTTTTCATTCTTCTTTTCATTCTTCTCATTCTTCTTTTCATTCTTCTTTTCATTCTTCTTCTCATTCTTCTTTTCATTCTTCCTCTTCTTTTCATTCTTCTTCTCATTCTTCTTTTCATGAAGAAGAAAAGAAGAATGAGAAGAATGAAAAGAAGAATGAGAAGAAGAATGAAAAGAAGAATGAGAAGAAGAATGAGAAGAATGAAAAGAAGAATGAGAAGAATGAAAAGAAGAATGAAAAGAATGAAAAGAAGAATGAAAAGAAGAAGAAGAAGAATGAAAAGAAGAATGAGAAGAATGAAAAGAAGAAGAAGAATGAAAAGAAGAATGAAAAGAAGAAGAAGAATGAAAAGAAGAATGAAAAGAAGAAGAAGAATGAAAAGAAGAAGAAGAAGAATGAAAAGAAGAATGAAAAGAAGAATGGGAAGAATGAAAAGATTTTCATTCTTCTCATTCTTCTTTTCATTCTTCTTCTTCTTCTTTTCATTCTTCTTCTTTTTTTCATTCTTCTTCTTCTTCTTTTCATTCTTCTTTTCATTCTTCTTCTTCTTTTCATTCTTCTTTTCATTCTTCTCATTCTTCTTTTCATACTTCTCATTCTTCTTCTCATTCTTCTTTTCATTCTTCTCATTCTTCTTTTCATTCTTCTTCTTCTTTTCATTCTTCTTTTCATTCTTCTTCTTCTTCTTCTTTTCATTCTTCTTCTTCTTCTTTTCATTCTTCTTTTCCTTCTTTTCATTCTTCTCATTCTTCTTTTCATTCTTCTTCTTTTCATTCTTCTTTTCATTTTTCTTCTTCTTCTTTTCATTCTTCTTCTTCTTCTTTTCATTCTTCTTTTCATTCTTCTCATTCTTCTTTTCATTCTTCTCATTCTTCTCATTCTTCTTTTCATTCTTCTTCTCATTCTTCTTCTTCTTTTCATTCTTCTTTTCATTCTTCTCATTCTTCTTTTCATTCTTCTTCTCATTCTTCTTTTCATGAAGAAGAAAAGAAGAATGAGAAGAATGAAAAGAAGAATGAAAAGAAGAAGAAGAAGAATGAGAAGAAGAATGAAAAGAAGAATGAAAAGAAGAAGAAGAATGAAAAGAAGAAGAAGAAGAATGAAAAGAAGAATGAAAAGAAGAAGAATGAAAAGAAGAAGAAGAATGAAAAGAAGAATGAAAAGAAGAAGAAGAAGAATGAAAAGAAGAAGAAGAATGAAAAGAAGAATGAAAAGAAGAAGAAGAAGAATGAGAAGAAGAATGAAAAGAAGAATGAAAAGAAGAATGAAAAGAAGAAGAAGAATGAAAAGAAGAAGAAGAAGAATGAAAAGAAGAATGAAAAGAAGAAGAATGAAAAGAAGAAGAAGAATGAAAAGAAGAATGAAAAGAAGAAGAAGAAGAATGAAAAGAAGAAGAAGAATGAAAAGAAGAATGAAAAGAAGAAGAAGAAGAATGAAAAGAAGAATGAAAAAAAGAAGAAGAATGAAAAGAAGAAGAAGAATGAAAAGAATAATGAAAAAAAGAAGAAGAATGAAAAGAAGAAGAAGAAGAATGAAAAGAAGAATGAAAAAAAGAAGAAGAATGAAAAGAAGAATGAGAAGAATGAAAAGAAGAAGAAGAATGAAAAGAAGAAGAAGAAGAATGAAAAGAAGAATGAAAAGAAGAAGAAGAATGAAAAGAAGAAGAATGAAAAGAAGAATGAAAAGAAGAATGAGAAGAATGAAAAGATTCTTCTTCTTCTTCTACTTTTCATTCTTCTTTTCATTCTTATTCTTCTTTTCATTCTTCTTCTTCTTCTTTTCATTCTTCTTTTCATTCTTCTCATTCTTCTTCTCATTCTTCTTTTCATTCTTCTTCTCATTCTTCTTTTCATTCTTCTTCTTCTTTTCATTCTTCTCATTCTTCTTTTCATTCTTCTTTTCATTCTTCTTCTCATTCTTCTTTTCATTCTTCTTCTTCTTTTCATTCTTCTTCTCATTCTTCTTTTCATGAAGAAGAAAAGAAGAATGAGAAGAATGAAAAGAAGAAGAATGAAAAGAAGAAGAATGAGAAGAAGAATGAAAAGAAGAATGAGAAGAAGAATGAGAAGAAGAATGAAAAGAAGAATGAGATGAATGAAAAGAAGAATGAAAAGAAGAAGAAGAATGAAAAGAAGAAGGAAAAGAAGAAGAATGAAAAGAAGAATGAGAAGAATGAAAAGAAGAATGAGAAGAATGAAAAGAAGAATGAAAAGAATAAGAAGAATGAAAAGAAGAAGAAGAATGAAAAGAAGAATGAAAAGAAGAAGAAGAATGAAAAGAAGAAGAATGAAAAGAAGAATGAAAAGAAGAATGGGAAGAATGAAAAGATTCTTCTTCTTCTTTTCATTCTTCTTTTCATTCTTCTTCTTCTTTTCATTCTTCTTCTTCTTCTGTTCATTCTTCTTTTCATTCTTCTCATTCTTCTTTTCATTCTTCTCATTCTTCTTCTCATTCTTCTTTTCATTCTTCTTCTTCTTTTCATTCTTCTTTTCATTCTTCTCATTCTTCTTTTCATTCTTCTTCTTCTTCTCATTCTTCTTTTCATTCTTCTTCTTCTTTTCATTCTTCTTTTCATTCTTCTTTTCATTCTTCTTTTCATTCTTCTCATTCTTCTTTTCATTCTTCTCATTCTTCTTTTCATTCTTCTTCTCATTCTTCTTTTCATTCTTCTTCTCATTCTTCTTTTCATTCTTCTTCTTCTTTTCATTCTTCTTTTCATTCTTCTCATTCTTCTTTTCATTCTTCTTCTCATTCTTCTTTTCATGAAGAAGAAAAGAAGAATGAGAAGAATGAAAAGAAGAAGAAGAATGAAAAGAAGAATGAAAAGAAGAATGAGAAGAATGAAAAGAAGAATGAAAAGAAGAAGTATTCCAGTACAGCAAAAAGTGTATCTGCAGAGAGCTCCGCTATTTCTGACAGTTCTCTGACAGTTCCTTCACATTTACAGCGGTTGAAACATTGTATCTATTTCCGAATAAAAACATCTGTATCCTAAATGGAAACAAATAGATACAATGTTTCAACCGCTGTACATGTGAAGGAACTGTCAGAGAACTGTCAGAAATAGCGGAGCTCTCTGCAGGGACACTTTTGCCGGCTGATCGGGAAAAATCCGATTCGCGCACCCGAAGTATGCTAATATTCGGATTCGCCGCGAATCAAATTTTTCCTGAAATTCGAAACGAATTCCACTTCGCCTGGTTCGATTCGCTCATCTCTATTTGCAATGTAAAAAAAAAACAATTTAAGTTCCTATGAAATGCATTAGTATGGAGAAGTCCTAGGCAAGGCTTCCATGCGCATGTTCTCCAGAGCAGTAAAGTTTTACTGAACATAAAGCTCATTGTGTGAAGCCTGCTTCATGTTGTGGATGTTTGAATGGACAAGCTCCATTTGATGCCTGCCCAAGCACTACCATCATGAAGAGAGCTTTCCTCCATGATATAAAGGGTCAATCAGCCCTCCACTTTGGATCTTTATTAAGAAATTGAGTGATATTATTACTTGTGAGCTAATAAGGTGAAATTCAATAGTGATATAAATAATCAATTAATCAAGCCCCTCCCCTCTGACGTCACCAGACTCACCACGTTCTGTCGGCTTGTAACAGCGAGTATAGGAAGTGTGCAGAGCACACACAAAGGCATTTATCACAGGCGCATTTTATTTGGTTTATATGTGAGTGGGACCACTTATTTGATTAATAAAACGCATAAAAGGATAAGGCACTATTTCTTGTTTTCTTTTTGACACTATATATGTGGAGCTCTGGAGGGGATATAAGGAGGAATAGACCACTGGAGGTGAGAGTGAGGAATCCATCCATCTATATCCATCATAGGGAGCAGCACTTTGGAGAGACACCAGGTAGATTATTTGTATACTGCAACGTAAAACCATCTGAGTAGGAGATCTGGAGCAGGAGCAGTTTCATCCGTCCTTTTAGGACATTAAGCGATTTTCAGCCTAAATTCACATTAGGCTAAAAAGGAAGTGAGCGCATAATAAATTAATACTCACCGTTGTTTCATCCATTTGGATGCACACGTTTTTTCATATATTAGGAGGACTGTTCACATAATACGGACTATTTTTGATGTTTATTTAATTGGATTGCATTGAGGCAATTATATATTATTTTTGATTTGGTCACCATATTATGTCTTTCACTAGTGATGGTATGAAAAAGTTTATAGTTTGATCACAGATATGTCACAGACGAATGGTTTATTTAATTTATTTATTCTTTTAAGATATATCACATCATATTATGAGTAAACATTACTAAGAGCACAGGAGCGCAGCACTATTATTTTTATTTTGGATCTTTATTTAACATCTCTAAACTGGACATGACGAGTTCTCTATTCACACTTCTGCATCCATTAATACATATTTTGTTCTGTGCTGCAATCACTTGAAATGGACCCTTAAGACGTTTCAGACATTCCTGTACTTCCTTTAAGAAACAAAACATGCCACATCAATCACATCTGTGCATAAGTTGCCCTGAAGGGTTGGTGTACAACTTTAAACTGTAAATCAGCATTGGGGTGCCATTCACAATGAATGGCAATGTACAACAATGCACATAGGCCACATGTCAGTGGCTTCACTAGGGGGGTGCAGACCTCACCTGGGTGACATCCGCCAGAGGGGTGGCACCTAGCTGCTTCGCCCTCCACCCAGCTTGGAGATTCTGTGGCTGGGAGCAGGTGCACAATTCCAAGCTGTCAGTGTGTGTCACAGTGAGCCACGCTTCCAACATAGTGATATCATTACTAGCTACTCCCGAAGTTTGCTGAAAGCTCCCAGAAGCCACCAAGCTTCAGGAGGAACTCCAAGCTTCAGCCTTACAGTTTTGGGTATACTCTCCAGCCATTTGCCTGCCGATTTTTGCACACAGCCTGACAGCTTGCCTGCCGAACTCTGCATGGTTCCAACAGCATTCCAGAGACCCTTCTACACCACTGATGTGCCTTCATCACCATTAATGTGGTGATTACATCATCTTTAAATTGACACCTTTTATAATACAGCCTATGTGTAGGTGGGGGCACCCTCATCTCTATTTATATGTGTACTAGGCAACTCAGGACCTGTCCTAGAGGAGCAGCACTGTCTTCACTTATCCTGCCCAGCGCTTTACAGGTAAAACATGGTGTAAACCCCCCCATTAGTGACTGCCATCTAGTGACAAGTCAACAGAAGGTAGATATAATTATTAAACTACATTCAAAAAATCCAGTACTCTCAAAATACATAGGTTACCATTGCTAGACCCATTGCTTTTAAAAAAAAGTCATTGCCTAGCTTCTATGTTATTCCAAAGAATTCAAAATTTTGAGTCACTGATCAGAAACAAGTACATAGATTTACCCCTGAGACTTGGATGCGAGTCTGTCACAGATTTGGGACTCAACATATTAAGGTCTAGGAGAACCAAGGACTTGGTATTTTTAGAAGGAGAGCAGCAAAGGCAGCCTTCATATTTCTCTCAGTACAATATTCTGGGGTATTCTGAAGCAGGGGTTAATATACAATACACAGTATGTACTACTGCACTTAGTCATTTATTGTTTAACCACTTGGCGCAGACGTCACACAAATATGCGGCCTCACATAATTGGGCTTTTTTCCGTGGGACTGCATATTTGCGTACCTGCCTTTGTGCTGGGAGCGTACTGCACAGCACGCTCCCAGCACAAAGACCGGGGTGTCACTGAGAGCCCAGGGCCCCACTCTAAAGATCAGTGCCAGGATTAGTGTTTGGGTCAAGGTCAGGTTTTTTTTTTTTTTTTATTGGTATCAGTGTCAGTTAGTGTCAGTGCGTTTTAGATAAAGAAACAAAAAACAACATGCACACTATTGTTTCTGGGCTCTACTACAGGTACAAACAACAAATAACATACACACATATGATATCGCTGCAATCATCAAGAGCTGAACATTTTATTTTGGGTTGTTCTTTGGTGGTAGGTTATGGTAGTAACAAGAAACACACAGCGAAATTAAAAAAAATGTTTTTACTATTTTGGGCTAGTTTTCCTTTTTAATAGAAAAAAAGCAGCAGATATCCATTACCATTTACCACCAAATGAAAGCACAATTTGTCCTGAAAAAAACAAGGTATAATTCACCTGGATGTACAAAGTAGTTGTGATGATTTGTACCATTTTACTAACACATGTCAAAGTTGTAAAATTTTCTTAGGCTTTAAGATTTGTTTTACCCAGGGGTGGACTGACAACTCATGGGGCCCCCATGCAATAGGGGATCATGGGGCCCCTGTTTCTTTGCCCACACTCAAAGCACACACAAAAAAAGCCTATAAAAGGTACCAGGGGCATTTCATGGGGCTCCCTACTGACCCCGGGCCCTCGGGCAGTCCCCGAGTGCTTGAATGGTCAGCCGCCCCTGGTTTTACCCTTAGGTGTGAAGGGGTCTAAAATATATTTAATGGACTGCACACAATGCCCACAAAATGTACAGATTGCTATAGCTGACTATTGGTAAGGAAACCTGAACTAACATAGATACTGTCCTTGCTGACATACTTCTCAGAACACTATCTCTCTGCCTGTCTCTGGTCTCAGAACTTTCTGCGTCACTTACCTGAAACAAGAAAGCAGTTAGGGACGTCACTGTGATGTCAAAATTCCTGAGCTGCAGACTTGTTTTGGTCAGGGACTCAAAAAGTAACACATTATTCTCATGAATAGAACAGGCAGGTAAAATATTATTTTTCTGCTGCAAGGGTTGTCGTGCCTTCTGGGTTAAATGACAGCCAGAATTATTCAACTTACTGTCTCCAAGACTAGGCTGTCATGGAGGCACCCTCTGTCTGTGCCTACACAGTGAAAGAGAAGCAAGGCAGATGAGATTGTCTCGCTATCATTCTGCTCTTTCTTCCTATCAGCAGGCTATTGTTAGCACCAGGGGCGGACTGACAACTCATGGGGCCCCTGTGCAATAGGGGATCATGGGGCCCCTGTGTCCTTACCCAAACTCAAAAAAGCCTATGAAAAAGGTACTAGGGGCATCTCATGGGGCCCCCTACTGACCCTGGGCCCTTGGGCAGTGCCCAAGTTTCCAAATGGTCAGTCTGCCCCTGGTTAGCACACAAACTGACTCCTCCTATCGCTTCTTTTCAAACTCAGAGCTTTACCATACAGGGGGTTGCAAAAGGCTGATACCAGATCACATCCAGGTACTTCTATTCAATTATTGGTGTATTAGTGAATACAGAGCGTCAATATTCTGTGTATTTTATCACTACCTGGAGTTCAGCTTTGCCAATTAACTATTAGGAATATACTGTATGTTCTCTGTATAAGTTTCCTGTTTTTTTAAACTTCTAATACAATTTAATTCAAAATTACTATGAACAAAAGCTGACACACTTTGGCTAATGAAGAAATGGTGAAAAATTGATTCATACATACAGAGACATATTAACAGAACCTTGGTCCGAAAGAGTTCAAAAACATAAATGGGGGAGCACAGTGGCTAAATGGTTAGCACTACAGCCTGGCAACACTAGCGTCATTGGTTTGTATCCCAGCCACGGCACCACCTGCCTGGAGTTTGCATGTTCTCCCTGTGCCTGTGTGGGTTTTCTCCAGGTACTCCAGTTTCCTCCCACACTCCAAAGACATGCTGGTAGGTTAATTGGATCCTGTCTAAATTGGCCCTAGTATGTGTATGTATGAATGTAAGTTAGGGACCTTAGATTGTACGCCCCTTGAGGGTTAGGGACTGATGTGAATGTACAATATATATGTAAAGTGCTGCATAAATTGACGGTGCTATATAAGTACCTGAAATAAATAAATAACAATGTACGCTCACCGTTGGCATTATTAGGTACACCTGTTTAATAGCTTAGTACCACAAATTGCTAATCAGCCAATTACATGGCAGCAACTAGAGATGAGCGAATTATTCAAAAATTCAATTCGACTGATTCGGCGAATTCGTGAAAAAATTTCGATTCGAGTCGAATATATTCGCTGCGAATTTAACTTATAAAAGGGTGTTTCTAGGCTTCAGAGAGCCTTTATATTAGTGCAGAACACTGTACCTTTAATTTAAATGCCCTTGGAGTCTGCTGGGGAAGAGAAATAATACTGTCAGTCAGTATGACATGCAGATGAGTGCCGTCGATCTTAGAATCACCACACACTTCACTCATTTGGGCAGTCACGGGGCCAAAACCAGAGTGTGGAGCCACAGTGTGGCGGTGGAGGCAGCAGCAATGGGAGGCCATACAGCACCCTATGACAAAAATGGAAACCACCAGCAGTGTGCGGAGACCTGAAAGTTGCACATGGCAGAGTGTGGCGATGGAGACAGCAGCAATGGGAGGCCGTACAGGGACCCATGACACACTCTGGACCTGGCAGCAGCATGAGGAGGCGGTACAGGGGCCTATGACAGATTACGGGCCTGGCAGCAGCATGAGGAGTTGGTAAGGGGGCCCATGGCAGATTACGGGCCTGGCAGCAGCAATGGGAGGCCGTACAGGGACCCATGACACACTCTGGACCTGGCAGCAGCATGAGGAGGCGGTACAGGGGCCCATGACAGATTACGGGCCTGGCAGCAGCATGAGGAGTCGGTACGGGGGCCCATGACACACTCTGGACCTGGCAGCAGCATGAGGAGGCGGTACAGGGGCGCATGACAGATTACGAGCCTGGCAGCAGCAACTTGGACAGGAGGACGTTCAGCTTCTGCACCGTCGGGTGCGTGCTCGCAAACTGTTGTCTCTTGGAAACGGATTCCAAGAAAGACTGCTGACGGAATCCGTGAAGAGGAGTAGCAGGAGAAGGAGCATCTGAACGAGCGGAATATGCCAACAAGCGACAACAGGGGCCCATGACAGATTACGGGCCTGGCAGCAGCATGAGGAGTCGGTACGGGGGCCCATGGCAGATTACGGGCCTGGCAGCAGCAATGGGAGGCCCGTAATCTGCCAGCACCCTATGACAAAAAATGGAACACACCAGCAGTGTGTGAGGAGACCTGAAAGTGGCACATGGCAGAGTGTGGCGATGGAGACAGCAGCAATGGGAGGCCGTACAGGGACCCATGACACACTCTGGACCTGGCAGCAGCATGAGGAGGCGGTACAGGGGCCCATGGCAGATTACGTGCCTGGCAGCAGCAATGGGAGGCCCGTAATCTGCCAGCACCCTATGACAAAAAATGGAACACACCAGCAGTGTGAGGAGACCTGAAAGTGGCACATGTTTGGGGCATGATTCATGGCGGATTTAGTCAGTTGTGTCAGGAACTGTTGGTTTGAAATCCAGACTAATCCACGCCTGATTCATTTTCACAAACGTGAGTCTCTCCACACTTTGGGTGGACAGTCGTGTCCTCCGCGGAGTTACAATACCTCCTGCCGCACTAAACACACGCTCCGATGCCACGCTACTGGCCGGGCATGACAGCCTTTCAAGGGCAAATTCAGCTAGTTGGGGCCAAAGGTCAAGTTTCATTGCCCAGTAGTCAAGGGGATTGTCTACCTCGGTTGGCAGGGTGCTGTCCAAGTAGGCCTAAGCCTGTTGTTTGAGGTCCTGCTCCAGGTCCACCTGATGCTGCTGCTGCTGCGGCTGGTTAGTAGTTTCCTCACTGCGCTGGTGAAGAAAGCTACTCATCATCGACTGCAGACTGAGGCAGCCGCTGCTGGTGGAGCTGCCACTGCTCCTACCACCCCACCCCTCCCCTGCTGCCATGGCAGCGGAACGTGAGCGCACAGGGCCCACAGTGTCTGAGGATGGACGTTGGCGCAGAAAGGCAGAGACCAGCTGACTACATAGGTGGTTTTTATAGTACGTTATTTTGGCCTCCCTCTCAGCAGGTGTGAAAAAGGCCACCATTTTTGAACGGTAGCGAGGGTCCAACAAGGTGGACAGCCAAAAGTCATCCCTCTGTCTGATGGTTATTATTCGGCTGTCGCTACGCAAGCAACCGAGCATGCTATGGGCCATTTGTGCCAAGGAATGCGAGGGACTCCCTGCCTCCATCTCCACAGCATACTGCCACGGTGCGTTTGGGTCCTCTGTCTCCTCCTCCTCCTCCTCTACCAGATGCACCTGCTCCTCCACTCCTGTCCGCTGAGTGGAAAAACCACCCATTTCACTCAATAATTCCTGAGCACCAATATCCTCCTCTACCTCTTCCTCTTCTTCCTGTCCTGCCCCCACAGGGGTCATGTGGCATTGAGATCTGTGCGCCACGTCTACCGCACCCTGACCAGCCATTGTTAACAGCATTTGTTCCAGGACGTGCAACAGAGGAATGACGTCGTTCATCCCATAGTCCTGCCGACTCACGAATAGCGTGGCCTCCTCAAAGGGCCTGAGCAAGCGCAGGTGTCACGCATGAGCTGCCAATGGCTGACAGCTAAGTTACACAGGGAGTACCTTTATCCGCTTGTAACATCAGGAAATCTGTGATGGCCTTTCGCTGTTCGTAAAGGCGGTCTAACATATGTAGGGTTGAATTCCACCTTGTTGCAACGTCACAGCATAAGGAGTCGGTACGGGGGCCCATGGCAGATTACGGGCCTGGCAGCAGCAATGGGAGGCCCGTAATCTGCCAGCACCCTATGACAAAAAATGTAACACACCAGCAGTGTGAGGAGATCTGAAAGTGGCACATGGCAGAGTGTGGCGATGGAGACAGCAGCAATGGGAGGCCGTACAGGGACCCATGAGAGACTCTGGACCTGGCAGCAGCATGAGGAGGCGGTATAGGGGCCCATGGCAGATTAGGGGCCTGGCAGCAGCTATGGGAGGCCCGTAATCTGCCAGCACCCTATGACAAAAAATGGAACACACCAGCACTGTGAGGAGACCTGAAAGTGGCACATGGCATGAGACACTGTGGACCTGGCAGCAGCATGAGGAGGCGGTACAGGGGCCCATGGCAGATTAGGGGCCTGGCAGCAGCTATGGGAGGCCCGTAATCTGCCAGCACCCTATGACAAAAAATGTAACACACCAGCAGTGTGAGGAGACCTGAAAGTGGCACATGGCAGAGTGTGGCGATGGAGACAGCAGCAATGGGAGGCCGTACAGGGACCCATGAGAGACTCTGGACCTGGCAGCAGCATGAGGAGGCGGTATAGGGGCCCATGGCAGATTAGGGGCCTGGCAGCAGCTATGGGAGGCCCGTAATCTGCCAGCACCCTATGACAAAAAATGGAACACACCAGCACTGTGAGGAGACCTGAAAGTGGCACATGGCATGAGACACTGTGGACCTGGCAGCAGCATGAGGAGGCGGTACAGGGGCCCATGGCAGATTAGGGGCCTGGCAGCAGCTATGGGAGGCCCGTAATCTGCCAGCACCCTATGACAAAAAATGTAACACACCAGCAGTGTGAGGAGACCTGAAAGTGGCACATGGCAGAGTGTGGCGATGGAGACAGCAGCAATGGGAGGCCGTACAGGGACCCATGAGAGACTCTGGACTTGGCAGCAGCATGAGGAGGCGGTATAGGGGCCCATGGCAGATTAGGGGCCTGGCAGCAGCTATAGGAGGCCCGTAATCTGCCAGCACCCTATGACAAAAAATGTAACACACCAGCAGTGTGAGGAGACCTGAAAGTGGCACATGGCAGAGTGTGGCGATGGAGACAGCAGCAATGGGAGGCCGTACAGGGACCCATGAGAGACTCTGGACCTGGCAGCAGCATGAGGAGGCGGTATAGGGGCCCATGGCAGATTAGGGGCCTGGCAGCAGCTATGGGAGGCCCGTAATCTGCCAGCACCCTATGACAAAAAATGGAACACACCAGCAGTGTGAGGAGACCTGAAAGTGACACATGGCAGAGTGTGGCGATGGAGACAGCAGCAATGGGAGGCCGTACAGGGACCCATGAGAGACTCTGGACTTGGCAGCAGCATGAGGAGGCGGTATAGGGGCCCATGGCAGATTAGGGGCCTGGCAGCAGCTATAGGAGGCCCGTAATCTGCCAGCACCCTATGACAAAAAATGGAACACACCAGCAGTGTGAGGAGACCTGAAAGTGGCACATGGCATGAGACACTGTGGACCTGGCAGCAGCATGAGGAGGCGGTACAGGGGCCCATGGCAGATTAGGGGCCTGGCAGCAGCTATGGGAGGCCCGTAATCTGCCAGCACCCTATGACAAAAAATGTAACACACCAGCAGTGTGAGGAGACCTGAAAGTGGCACATGGCAGAGTGTGGCGATGGAGACAGCAGCAATGGGAGGCCGTACAGGGACCCATGAGAGACTCTGGACTTGGCAGCAGCATGAGGAGGCGGTATAGGGGCCCATGGCAGATTAGGGGCCTGTCAGCAGCTATAGGAGGCCCGTAATCTGCCAGCACCCTATGACAAAAAATGTAACACACCAGCAGTGTGAGGAGACCTGAAAGTGGCACATGGGAGAGTGTGGCGATGGAGACAGCAGCAATGGGAGGCCATACAGGGACCCATGAGAGACTCTGGACTTGGCAGCAGCATGAGGAGGCGGTATAGGGGCCCATGGCAGATTAGGGGCCTGGCAGCAGCTATAGGAGGCCCGTAATCTGCCAGCACCCTATGACAAAAAATGGAACACACCAGCAGTGTGAGGAGACCTGAAAGTGGCACATGGCATGAGACACTGTGGACCTGGCAGCAGCATGAGGAGGCGGTACAGGGGCCCATGGCAGATCAGGGGCCTGGCAGCAGCTATGGGAGGCCCGTAATCTGCCAGCACCCTATGACAAAAAATGTAACACACCAGCAGTGTGAGGAGACCTGAAAGTGGCACATGGCAGAGTGTGGCGATGGAGACAGCAGCAATGGGAGGCCGTACAGGGACCCATGAGAGACTCTGGACTTGGCAGCAGCATGAGGAGGCGGTATAGGGGCCCATGGCAGATTAGGGGCCTGGAAGCAGCTATAGGAGGCCCGTAATCTGCCAGCACCCTATGACAAAAAATGGAACACACCAGCAGTGTGAGGAGACCTGAAAGTGGCACATGGCATGAGACACTGTGGACCTGGCAGCAGCATGAGGAGGCGGTACAGGGGCCCATGGCAGATTAGGGGCCTGGCAGCAGCTATGGGAGGCCCGTAATCTGCCAGCACCCTATGACAAAAAATGTAACACACCAGCAGTGTGAGGAGACCTGAAAGTGGCACATGGCAGAGTGTGGCGATGGAGACAGCAGCAATGGGAGGCCGTACAGGGACCCATGAGAGACTCTGGACTTGGCAGCAGCATGAGGAGGCGGTATAGGGGCCCATGGCAGATTAGGGGCCTGGCAGCAGCTATAGGAGGCCCGTAATCTGCCAGCACCCTATGACAAAAAATGGAACACACCAGCAGTGTGAGGAGACCTGAAAGTGGCACATGGCATGAGACACTGTGGACCTGGCAGCAGCATGAGGAGGCGGTACAGGGGCCCATGGCAGATTAGGGGCCTGGCAGCAGCTATGGGAGGCCCGTAATCTGCCAGCACCCTATGACAAAAAATGTAACACACCAGCAGTGTGAGGAGACCTGAAAGTGGCACATGGCAGAGTGTGGCGATGGAGACAGAAGCAATGGGAGGCCGTACAGGGACCCATGAGAGACTCTGGACTTGGCAGCAGCATGAGGAGGCGGTATAGGGGCCCATGGCAGATTAGGGGCCTGGCAGCAGCTATAGGAGGCCCGTAATCTGCCAGCACCCTATGACAAAAAATGTAACACACCAGCAGTGTGAGGAGACCTGAAAGTGGCACATGGGAGAGTGTGGCGATGGAGACAGCAGCAATGGGAGGCCGTACAGGGACCCATGAGAGACTCTGGACTTTTCAGCAGCATGAGGAGGCGGTATAGGGGCCCATGGCAGATTAGGGGCCTGGCAGCAGCTATAGGAGGCCCGTAATCTGCCAGCACCCTATGACAAAACATGGAACACACCAGCAGTGTGAGGAGACCTGAAAGTGGCACATGGCATGAGACACTGTGGACCTGGCAGCAGCATGAGGAGGCGGTACAGGGGCCCATGGCAGATTAGGGGCCTGGCAGCAGCTATGGGAGGCCCGTAATCTGCCAGCACCCTATGACAAAAAATGTAACACACCAGCAGTGTGAGGAGACCTGAAAGTGGCACATGGCAGAGTGTGGCGATGGAGACAGCAGCAATGGGAGGCCGTACAGGGACCCATGAGAGACTCTGGACTTGGCAGCAGCATGAGGAGGCGGTATAGGGGCCCATGGCAGATTAGGGGCCTGGAAGCAGCTATAGGAGGCCCGTAATCTGCCAGCACCCTATGACAAAAAATGGAACACACCAGCAGTGTGAGGAGACCTGAAAGTGGCACATGGCATGAGACACTGTGGACCTGGCAGCAGCATGAGGAGGCGGTACAGGGGCCCATGGCAGATTAGGGGCCTGGCAGCAGCTATGGGAGGCCCGTAATCTGCCAGCACCCTATGACAAAAAATGTAACACACCAGCAGTGTGAGGAGACCTGAAAGTGGCACATGGCAGAGTGTGGCGATGGAGACAGCAGCAATGGGAGGCCGTACAGGGACCCATGAGAGACTCTGGACTTGGCAGCAGCATGAGGAGGCGGTATAGGGGCCCATGGCAGATTAGGGGCCTGGCAGCAGCTATAGGAGGCCCGTAATCTGCCAGCACCCTATGACAAAAAATGGAACACACCAGCAGTGTGAGGAGACCTGAAAGTGGCACATGGCATGAGACACTGTGGACCTGGCAGCAGCATGAGGAGGCGGTACAGGGGCCCATGGCAGATTAGGGGCCTGGCAGCAGCTATGGGAGGCCCGTAATCTGCCAGCACCCTATGACAAAAAATGTAACACACCAGCAGTGTGAGGAGACCTGAAAGTGGCACATGGCAGAGTGTGGCGATGGAGACAGAAGCAATGGGAGGCCGTACAGGGACCCATGAGAGACTCTGGACTTGGCAGCAGCATGAGGAGGCGGTATAGGGGCCCATGGCAGATTAGGGGCCTGGCAGCAGCTATAGGAGGCCCGTAATCTGCCAGCACCCTATGACAAAAAATGTAACACACCAGCAGTGTGAGGAGACCTGAAAGTGGCACATGGGAGAGTGTGGCGATGGAGACAGCAGCAATGGGAGGCCGTACAGGGACCCATGAGAGACTCTGGACTTTTCAGCAGCATGAGGAGGCGGTATAGGGGCCCATGGCAGATTAGGGGCCTGGCAGCAGCTATAGGAGGCCCGTAATCTGCCAGCACCCTATGACAAAACATGGAACACACCAGCAGTGTGAGGAGACCTGAAAGTGGCACATGGCAGAGTGTGGCGATGGAGACAGCAGCAATGGGAGGCCGTACAGGGACCCATGAGAGACTCTGGACCTGGCAGCAGCATGAGGAGGCGGTATAGGGGCCCATGGCAGATTAGGGGCCTGGCAGCAGCTATGGGAGGCCCGTAATCTGCCAGCACCCTATGACAAAAAAAGGAACACACCAGCAGTGTGAGGAGACCTGAAAGTGGCACATGGCAGAGTGTGGCGATGGAGACAGCAGCAATGAGAGGCCGTACAGGGACCCATGAGAGACTCTGGACTTGGCAGCAGCATGAGGAGGCGGTATAGGGGCCCATGGCAGATTAGGGGCCTGGCAGCAGCTATAGGAGGCCCGTAATCTGCCAGCACCCTATGACAAAAAATGGAACACACCAGCAGTGTGAGGAGACCTGAAAGTGGCACATGGCAGAGTGTGGCAATGGAGACAGCAGCAATGGGAGGCCGTACAGGGACCCATGAGAGACTCTGGACCTGGCAGCAGCATGAGGAGGTGGTATAGGGGCCCATGGCAGATTAGGGGCCTGGCAGCAGCTATAGGAGGCCCGTAATCTGCCAGCATCCTATGACAAAAAATGGAACACACCAGCAGTGTGAGGAGACCTGAAAGTGGCACATGGCATGAGACACTGTGGACCTGGCAGCAGCATGAGGAGGCGGTACAGGGGCCCATGGCAGATTAGGGGCCTGGCAGCAGCTATGGGAGGCCCGTAATCTGCCAGCACCCTATGACAAAAAATGTAACACACCAGCAGTGTGAGGAGACCTTAAAGTGGCACATGGCAGAGTGTGGCGATGGAGACAGCAGCAATGGGAGGCCGTACAGGGACCCATGAGAGACTCTGGACTTGGCAGCAGCATGAGGAGGCGGTATAGGGGCCCATGGCAGATTAGGGGCCTGGCAGCAGCTATAGGAGGCCCGTAATCTGCCAGCACCCTATGACAAAAAATGTAACACACCAGCAGTGTGAGGAGACCTGAAAGTGGCACATGGCAGAGTGTGGCGATGGAGACAGCAGCAATGGGAGGCCGTACAGGGACCCATGAGAGACTCTGGATCTGGCAGCAGCATGAGGAGGCGGTATAGGGGCCCATGGCAGATTAGGGGCCTGGCAGCAGCTATAGGAGGCCCGTAATCTGCCAGCACCCTATGACAAAAAATGGAACACACCAGCAGTGTGAGGAGACCTGAAAGTGGCACATGGCATGAGACACTGTGGACCTGGCAGCAGCATGAGGAGGCGGTACAGGGGCCCATGGCAGATTAGGGGCCTGGCAGCAGCTATGGGAGGCCCGTAATCTGCCAGCACCCTATGACAAAAAATGGAACACACCAGCAATGTGAGGAGACCTGAAAGTGGCACATGGCAGAGTGTGGCGATGGAGACAGCAGCAATGGGAGGCCGTACAGGGACCCATGAGAGACTCTGGACCTGGCAGCAGCGTGAGGAGGCGGTATAGGGGCCCATGGCAGATTAGGGGCCTGGCAGCAGCTATAGGAGGCCCGTAATCTGCCAGCACCCTATGACAAAAAATGGAACACACCAGCAGTGTGAGGAGACCTGAAAGTGGCACATGGGAGAGTGTGGCGATGGAGACAGCAGCAATGGGAGGCCGTACAGGGACCCATGAGAGACTCTGGACTTTGCAGCAGCATGAGGAGGCGGTATAGGGGCCCATGGCAGATTAGGGGCCTGGCAGCAGCTATAGGAGGCCCGTAATCTGCCAGCACCCTATGACAAAAAATGGAACACACCAGCAGTGTGAGGAGACCTGAAAGTGGCACATGGCAGAGTGTGGCGATGGAGACAGCAGCAATGGGAGGCCGTACAGGGACCCATGAGAGACTCTGGACCTGGCAGCAGCATGAGGAGGCGGTATAGGGGCCCATGGCAGATTAGGGGCCTGGCAGCAGCTATGGGAGGCCCGTAATCTGCCAGCACCCTATGACAAAAAAAGGAACACACCAGCAGTGTGAGGAGACCTGAAAGTGGCACATGGCAGAGTGTGGCGATGGAGACAGCAGCAATGGGAGGCCGTACAGGGACCCATGAGAGACTCTGGACTTGGCAGCAGCATGAGGAGGCGGTATAGGGGCCCATGGCAGATTAGGGGCCTGGCAGCAGCTATAGGAGGCCCGTAATCTGCCAGCACCCTATGACAAAAAATGTAACACACCAGCAGTGTGAGGAGACCTGAAAGTGGCACATGGCAGAGTGTGGCGATGGAGACAGCAGCAATGGGAGGCCGTACAGGGACCCATGAGAGACTCTGGACCTGGCAGCAGCATGAGGAGGCGGTATAGGGGCCCATGGCAGATTAGGGGCCTGGCAGCAGCTATGGGAGGCCCGTAATCTGCCAGCACCCTATGACAAAAAATGGAACACACCAGCAGTGTGAGGAGACCTGAAAGTGACACATGGCAGAGTGTGGCGATGGAGACAGCAGCAATGGGAGGCCGTACAGGGACCCATGAGAGACTCTGGACTTGGCAGCAGCATGAGGAGGCGGTATAGGGGCCCATGGCAGATTAGGGGCCTGGCAGAAGCTATAGGAGGCCCGTAATCTGCCAGCACCCTATGACAAAAAATGGAACACACCAGCAGTGTGAGGAGACCTGAAAGTGGCACATGGCATGAGACACTGTGGACCTGGCAGCAGCATGAGGAGGCGGTACAGGGGCCCATGGCAGATTAGGGGCCTGGCAGCAGCTATGGGAGGCCCGTAATCTGCCAGCACCCTATGACAAAAAATGTAACACACCAGCAGTGTGAGGAGACCTGAAAGTGGCACATGGCAGAGTGTGGCGATGGAGACAGCAGCAATGGGAGGCCGTACAGGGACCCATGAGAGGCTCTGGACTTGGCAGCAGCATGAGGAGGCGGTATAGGGGCCCATGGCAGATTAGGGGCCTGGCAGCAGCTATAGGAGGCCCGTAATCTGCCAGCACCCTATGACAAAAAATGTAACACACCAGCAGTGTGAGGAGACCTGAAAGTGGCACATGGGAGAGTGTGGCGATGGAGACAGCAGCAATGGGAGGCCATACAGGGACCCATGAGAGACTCTGGACTTGGCAGCAGCATGAGGAGGCGGTATAGGGGCCCATGGCAGATTAGGGGCCTGGCAGCAGCTATAGGAGGCCCGTAATCTGCCAGCACCCTATGACAAAAAATGGAACACACCAGCAGTGTGAGGAGACCTGAAAGTGGCACATGGCATGAGACACTGTGGACCTGGCAGCAGCATGAGGAGGCGGTACAGGGGCCCATGGCAGATCAGGGGCCTGGCAGCAGCTATAGGAGGCCCGTAATCTGCCAGCACCCTATGACAAAAAATGTAACACACCAGCAGTGTGAGGAGACCTGAAAGTGGCACATGGCAGAGTGTGGCGATGGAGACAGCAGCAATGGGAGGCCGTACAGGGACCCATGAGAGAATCTGGACTTGGCAGCAGAATGAGGAGGCGGTATAGGGGCCCATGGCAGATTAGGGGCCTGGCAGCAGCTATGGGAGGCCCGTAATCTGCCAGCACCCTATGACAAAAAATGGAACACACCAGCAGTGTGAGGAGACCTGAAAGTGGCACATGGCATGAGACACTGTGGACCTGGCAGCAGCATGAGGAGGCGGTACAGGGGCCCATGGCAGATTAGGGGCCTGGCAGCAGCTATGGGAGGCCCGTAATCTGCCAGCACCCTATGACAAAAAATGTAACACACCAGCAGTGTGAGGAGACCTGAAAGTGGCACATGGCAGAGTGTGGCGATGGAGACAGCAGCAATGGGAGGCCGTACAGGGACCCATGAGAGACTCTGGACTTGGCAGCAGCATGAGGAGGCGGTATAGGGGCCCATGGCAGATTAGGGGCCTGGCAGCAGCTATAGGAGGCCCGTAATCTGCCAGCACCCTATGACAAAAAATGGAACACACCAGCAGTGTGAGGAGACCTGAAAGTGGCACATGGCATGAGACACTGTGGACCTGGCAGCAGCATGAGGAGGCGGTACAGGGGCCCATGGCAGATTAGGGGCCTGGCAGCAGCTATGGGAGGCCCGTAATCTGCCAGCACCCTATGACAAAAAATGTAACACACCAGCAGTGTGAGGAGACCTGAAAGTGGCACATGGCAGAGTGTGGCGATGGAGACAGAAGCAATGGGAGGCCGTACAGGGACCCATGAGAGACTCTGGACTTGGCAGCAGCATGAGGAGGCGGTATAGGGGCCCATGGCAGATTAGGGGCCTGGCAGCAGCTATAGGAGGCCCGTAATCTGCCAGCACCCTATGACAAAAAATGTAACACACCAGCAGTGTGAGGAGACCTGAAAGTGGCACATGAGAGAGTGTGGCGATGGAGACAGCAGCAATGGGAGGCCGTACAGGGACCCATGAGAGACTCTGGACTTTGCAGCAGCATGAGGAGGCGGTATAGGGGCCCATGGCAGATTAGGGGCCTGGCAGCAGCTATAGGAGGCCCGTAATCTGCCAGCACCCTATGACAAAAAATGGAACACACCAGCAGTGTGAGGAGACCTGAAAGTGGCACATGGCAGAGTGTGGCGATGGAGACAGCAGCAATGGGAGGCCGTACAGGGACCCATGAGAGACTCTGGACCTGGCAGCAGCATGAGGAGGCGGTATAGGGGCCCATGGCAGATTAGGGGCCTGGCAGCAGCTATGGGAGGCCCGTAATCTGCCAGCACCCTATGACAAAAAAAGGAACACACCAGCAGTGTGAGGAGACCTGAAAGTGGCACATGGCAGAGTGTGGCGATGGAGACAGCAGCAATGAGAGGCCGTACAGGGACCCATGAGAGACTCTGGACTTGGCAGCAGCATGAGGAGGCGGTATAGGGGCCCATGGCAGATTAGGGGCCTGGCAGCAGCTATAGGAGGCCCGTAATCTGCCAGCACCCTATGACAAAAAATGGAACACACCAGCAGTGTGAGGAGACCTGAAAGTGGCACATGGCAGAGTGTGGCAATGGAGACAGCAGCAATGGGAGGCCGTACAGGGACCCATGAGAGACTCTGGACCTGGCAGCAGCATGAGGAGGTGGTATAGGGGCCCATGGCAGATTAGGGGCCTGGCAGCAGCTATAGGAGGCCCGTAATCTGCCAGCATCCTATGACAAAAAATGGAACACACCAGCAGTGTGAGGAGACCTGAAAGTGGCACATGGCATGAGACACTGTGGACCTGGCAGCAGCATGAGGAGGCGGTACAGGGGCCCATGGCAGATTAGGGGCCTGGCAGCAGCTATGGGAGGCCCGTAATCTGCCAGCACCCTATGACAAAAAATGTAACACACCAGCAGTGTGAGGAGACCTTAAAGTGGCACATGGCAGAGTGTGGCGATGGAGACAGCAGCAATGGGAGGCCGTACAGGGACCCATGAGAGACTCTGGACTTGGCAGCAGCATGAGGAGGCGGTATAGGGGCCCATGGCAGATTAGGGGCCTGGCAGCAGCTATAGGAGGCCCGTAATCTGCCAGCACCCTATGACAAAAAATGTAACACACCAGCAGTGTGAGGAGACCTGAAAGTGGCACATGGCAGAGTGTGGCGATGGAGACAGCAGCAATGGGAGGCCGTACAGGGACCCATGAGAGACTCTGGATCTGGCAGCAGCATGAGGAGGCGGTATAGGGGCCCATGGCAGATTAGGGGCCTGGCAGCAGCTATAGGAGGCCCGTAATCTGCCAGCACCCTATGACAAAAAATGGAACACACCAGCAGTGTGAGGAGACCTGAAAGTGGCACATGGCATGAGACACTGTGGACCTGGCAGCAGCATGAGGAGGCGGTACAGGGGCCCATGGCAGATTAGGGGCCTGGCAGCAGCTATGGGAGGCCCGTAATCTGCCAGCACCCTATGACAAAAAATGGAACACACCAGCAATGTGAGGAGACCTGAAAGTGGCACATGGCAGAGTGTGGCGATGGAGACAGCAGCAATGGGAGGCCGTACAGGGACCCATGAGAGACTCTGGACCTGGCAGCAGCGTGAGGAGGCGGTATAGGGGCCCATGGCAGATTAGGGGCCTGGCAGCAGCTATAGGAGGCCCGTAATCTGCCAGCACCCTATGACAAAAAATGGAACACACCAGCAGTGTGAGGAGACCTGAAAGTGGCACATGGCAGAGTGTGGCGATGGAGACAGCAGCAATGGGAGGCCGTACAGGGACCCATGAGAGACTCTGCACCTGGCAGCAGCATGAGGAGGCGGTATAGGGGCCCATGGCAGATTAGGGGCCTGGCAGCAGCTATGGGAGGCCCGTAATCTGCCAGCACCCTATGACAAAAAATGGAACACACCAGCAGTGTGAGGAGACCTGAAAGTGGCACATGGCATGAGACACTGTGGACCTGGCAGCAGCATGAGGAGGCGGTACAGGGGCCCATGGCAGATTAGGGGCCTGGCAGCAGCTATGGGAGGCCCGTAATCTGCCAGCACCCTATGACAAAAAATGGAACACACCAGCAGTGTGAGGAGACCTGAAAGTGGCACATGTTTGGGGCATGATTCATGGCGGATTTAGTCAGTTGTGTCAGGAACTGGTGGTTTGAAATCCAGACTAATCCACGCCTGATTCATTTTCACAAACGTGAGTCTCTCCACACTTTGGGTGGACAGTCGTGTCCTCCGTGGAGTTACAATACCTCCTGCCGCACTAAACACGCGCTCCGATGCCACGCTACTGGCCGGGCATGACAGCCTTTCAAGGGCAAATTCAGCTAGTTGGGGCCAAAGGTCAAGTTTCGTTGCCCAGTAGTCAAGGGGATTGTCTACCTCGGTTGGCAGGGTGCTGTCCAAGTAGGCCCAAGCCTGTTGTTTGAGGTCCTGCTCCAGGTCCACCTGATGCTGCTGCTGCTGCTGCGGCTGGTTATTAGTTTCCTCACTGCGCTGGTGACGAAAGCTACTCATCATCGACTGCAGACTGAGGCAGCCGCTGCTGGTGGAGCTGCCACTGCTCCTACCACCCCACCCCTCCCCTGCTGCCATGGCAGTGGAACGCGAGCGCACAGGGCCCACAGTGTCTGAGGATGGACGTTGGCGCAGAAAGGCAGAGACCAACTGACTACATAGGTGGTTTTTATAGTACGTTATTTTGGCCTCCCTCTCAGCAGGTGTGAAAAAGGCCACCATTTTTGAACGGTAGCGAGGGTCCAACAAGGTGGACAGCCAAAAGTCATCCCTCTGTCTGATGGTTATTATTCGGCTGTCGCTACGCAAGCAACCGAGCATGCTATGGGCCATTTGTGCCAAGGAATGCAAGGGACTCCCTGCCTCCATCTCCACAGCATACTGCCACGGTGCGTCTGGGTCCTCTGTCTCCTCCTCCTCCTCCTCTACCAGATGCTCCTGCTCCTCCACTCCTGTCCGCTGAGTGGAAAAACCACCCATTTCACTCAATAATTCCTGAGCACAAATGTCCTCCTCTACCTCCTCCTCTTCTTCCTGTCCTGCCCCCACAGGGGTCATGTGGCGTTGAGATCTGTGCGCCACGTCTACCGCACCCTGACCAGCCATTGTTAACAGCATTTGTTCCAGGACGTGCAACAGAGGAATGACGTCGTTCATCCCATAGTCCTGCCGACTCACGAATAGCGTGGCCTCCTCAAAGGGCCTGAGCAAGCGGCAGGTGTCACGCCTGAGCTGCCAATGGCTGACATCGAAGTTACACAGGGGAGTACCTTTATCCGCTTGTAACATCAGGAAATCGGTGATGGCCTTTCGCTGTTCGTAAAGGCGGTCTAACATGTGTAGGGTTGAATTCCACCTTGTTGCAACGTCGCAGATCAGGCGATGCTGTGGAATTCCGTTCTGCCGCTGCAGCTCAAGGAGGGTGTGCTTTGCGGTGTAGGAATGGCTGAAATGCATGCAAAGTTTACGTGACATTTTAAGGATGTCTTGCAGTGGGATGGTGGATTTTAGGAACCGCTTGACAACCAGATTGAACACGTGAGCCATGCATGGCGCACAACCTTCCTTGACGCAGAGCAGACACCATGTTCTTTCCGTTGTCGGTCAACATGGTTCCGATTTTCATTTTGCGCGGATACAGCCATCTGTCAATTTCTCTGTTCATTACACTGAGAAGTTCCTCCCCTGTGTGACTACGTTCGCCAAGGCATACCAGGTGCAGCACAGCGTGACACCGTTGCGCCCTGCACATGTGATATGCCGGTCGGGTAATGGGACTTGGCACGGGGGTGGCGGCTGAGGACACGGCGGAAGAAGAGGTGGTAGAGGCGGACATCTTTGCCGGACCAAGGACGTGCAAACGTGGAGGCAAAAGCGGCGTGACCTGTCCAATTTGCTGGTGCGGCTGTGACGGCACCACGTTCACCCAGTGGGCCGTAAATGACATGTACTGTCCCTGACCGTAGTTACAGCTCCACACGTCGGCGCTGCCGTGCACTTTGGCAGAGACCGACATGCTCAAAGACTGGCCCACCATCTCTTCTACATGTGAATGCAGGGCTGGCACTGCCTTTTTGGCGAAGAAATGACGGCTTGGCACTCTCCACCGCGGCGCGGCACAAGCCATCGTTTCTCGGAAAGGTGCTGAGTCCACCACTTGGAAA